>NC_134429.1:19684114-20315364 GCF_030867145.1 Opisthocomus hoazin | reverse complement strand
AAGAGCTCTGGACAAGGGAATATACTTGCTGTCCCTGTACAAGCCAGCAGGAATAGACACAAAATGGGCTTTCTCTAGGCAGCATTATCGATTTGATTGATGGATGAGGTATAGCCAAGGGAACGCTCCCATACGCTAGTAGAACGCCCCGACCCACGCTGACTTTCTCTCTCTATGCTCATTCAGCAGTTTCATTGCCAGACCTATCTCAGCAGCTTTTCAGTCAGTCACTGACCTTCTCAAAGAACAGCGATTTCGAGGGCCTTCCTGAATGCCTGCACACCTGCACCAGGCTTTGGTTCCACCGCACGACATCCCGAGTGGAGCACACCAGCAATCACTGTGCCGTACTAGCAAGAGCCTCTGGCCTAGGTATGGCTGCCTCCTATGGATTCCTAAGTCTGTTGCACTACAGGTGTGCGATCCTAGTAAAAATTTGCAGCTACTATACGGCAAGCAGTGATTACTGCAAAATGAATGTTACTGCCTTAGCAGATGGCATGCACTGACCACTGTGGTTTCATGCTCAACCTGTGTCCACATTTTATCTGCCGACAATTTCACATGGAGAAGGGAGAATCTGCTTTTTCATCTCGATTATCATATGAATGGTAGAGAAGATCATCAAGCGAGTAAGAGCAGTGAGGCATTCATAAAAAGAAAATCAGTTCTGCCTGGAACCTCAGCTCCTGACTCCCTCCACTGTTACCGAATCTTTATTGCCTTCCTTTCCATTTCAGATAGCACTCTGCCTGCTGAGACCACCTGAATAAGCAATTTTTCTCTTCTGCAATAAAGACTGGATGAATCAAGAGCAAAACCACTTAGTAAGCTTCTGCCACTCAGCAGTGTGGGTGCCATGAAATAAATTCCATACATAGGAATAAATGGACACATAAATAATGGTCTTATGTAGTGTAACAAAACAAGCTGTATAGGTAGTTGCTATAAATTTGGAAGCAGGAGGACAATATTCCCCTGTACCTTAGTAAGTTAAATCCAGACACTGTTTTTTAAAAAATTTGAACAATGTTTTGAAGTGCTACATGACAGTGCCTTCTGTGAGGTGCATTAATTTAACAAGCATTGCTTAATGAATTAAGGATAAAAATAATCTGATTGTGAAACTTGGTCTTTGAAAAGACACAAATAGGCCTTTTAAACATTAACTTCCTAAAACTGTCAAGTTGCATGTACTTTCTTGATTCAAAGACCAAAAAAAGCAGCAATTCCTTGCAGCTTTTCAGCCCAAAACTAAAGTATTACAGAGTGACTTTTCGTCTAGAGAATGTTAATGAAATTTGCTTTGTGGTAAGACACAATCTGCGATTAATCTTGGCAGATCACACATTCTGCAGCTGATTTACCTTTTTTCCTTCAGAGACCGCAATAATATTGTAGGGTTACTTCAGTGCATGTTCCAAGCCTTTGTTGCACAAACCTCAAGGGCCTCTCATCCAAATTATGAAGACAAACAATGAAGATCTGAGCCAGGATGGAAAACTGAGAGAATTTTGTTAGACAAAACATACTAAAGACCATTTGAAAAGATTTAATCAGAGAATTTAGCCCCTCCCATCCACTATCTTCATGTCATGATGATATCATTAGCTACAATTAGCCTTGCATTTTGATGTCTCGGAGTTTAAATGCTTGTGGCCAAATAATACTAGAATTAGAAACCAAGAGCTCCTTTCTAGCCCCGCAATCCACAAGTAAGCTGACGGCCCCTCCAGGAGAGACTCTGAGCTAAATAACACTCACTGTCACTGTGCGCTTTGCTGGGATGGGAAGGCAAGAGATTCTTGAATGAGACAGGTGAAGAGCAAATTTTTGCTGCAGTATTTTCAGGCAGACTTTAAGCAACCTCAGTGAAGAAGCAGGGCTATCTATCTTACTTGGAGAGCTGTAACAGAACAGATTAGGTCCTTGGATTGTGTCTGTTTGGCTATTAATTACATGAGTTCCCCTAGAATTTTCACCTACACAGCCATCACTGGCTACCAAAGACATCGCTTTGAAGCAACCCACGTGCTGCGTACCATGCAACGACAGAACGCCAGTCTCTACCAATACTTGCATGCATTTTGGTGCACCTGAGAAAATTTGAGCTGGATCTGAAATGGCTACCACTCTGAAAAAGAGTAAAATTAAATGTTATCCACTAAGGAATTTTCAAAACAAGGCAGATAGAATTAACCATGTTTGTACACCACAAGCTTCTAGACAGCATAGAAAAATTGTTACGTTACAGCTAAAGAGTCAACAGCTGCAAGGTTAAATATGTTTATTTTAGTAGTGTAAGGTGGCTTTACAAACAAATTTTTAGATTTTGCAATATACACAAAAGAATCATGACAAACAAAAGCAAAATATCCTCTCAATAATAGGGACTCTATGTAGCCTGAAATAAAATTAAACCTCTGTTTCTCTTTAAAATGCATCTCAGTAAACATTCTTCTCCATCACTGATAAAATGTATATCTATAATAAATGACATAGTAATTGGGAGGGGGGGGACACGACGACATCCCTAAAAAAAAGTAAAAAAAATGAGGAGGAAAAATTATTATTCTGTTTAGGTTGGTATTTAATTCTAAATATGTCCATCTAAAAAAATTAAATATCTCTTTTTTTAAAACATATCATTGAAAATTTTGCATGGCAGTGCAATACAGAAATAGTAAAATTCATCCAAAAAGTGCTATGTACAGCAGCATTGTTAAAATACCATAAAGAAGGGACGGTGCTGTTTTCAAGAGAAGACTAGCATGCTTTTTAGCCATTTCTGAATTAAAGTCAGAAGATATTTCCTGTCTATTTTCAGTAATTCCCTTCTCTCTCCCGTCTCATTCACACAGGTTATGTTTTGAGACAAGGAACAGTCACAGTTCAGTTGAAGTGTGTGCATGTGTACATATATGTGCAGATGTATATATATATTTATATATATAAACAAGCTTGTTTAAAAAAGCATTGCTTTGGAACATAGTGAGAGCTCTTCTTCAAAGAGTGAGACAATATGGATTTTCACTGAAATAAACAGGTCCACAATGGAAGATGGACTTTACCTACTGCATTATTAATTCAAGAGACAATTACATTGCAGTTTTGACTATTTCCCAGAGAAGACACCCTCAGAGGCCTCTAACTCTTCCAAAAAAATAAAACAGAACAGGGAGCATGATTTTAAATCCAGCCTCTTTCTGTGGATCACAATTTGTAAAAGTAAAATTTACCTTAGCTGTCCTTAAGATCACATAGATGGTCATCTATTTTAAGAAGCAATTACGGAAATTAGTAAAGTAAATTGCACAGAGCAAACTGCAAACGCAAAGAAGTGGTCACACACAAAGGAGGCCAAATCTGAGGCTGGGAAAAGTGTAACTAGAAAAAAAACAAAAAAAAAGGAGGTCAGATCATTAGGACTGTAAAAATACAAGACTCCTATTTCACTGGATTGTTCCATTTCCACAAACTGCTGACAAATTTAACACTCATCTATTCTTTGGGGGTCATGATACTAAGTGCCCTTAGAACCAAGGGACGGCCAGGAAGCACTAAGCCTTATGAGGACATTTTGTGCCTCTCGGGTCACTGTAGTTCGCTTTGACAGGAATGTAAACATTGCCTTATTCAGTGCTCCCCAGAATTACAGTTTCAGCATAAAGAAGACTTCTGTGTCAGTGTTATGATCAGTTTGGTTCTTCAGCTGGGATGTAAACACGGCAGGAGAAGCTATATCCATACAAACGGCTTTTGCAACGCTGCAGGCTCCCTCTGGATTCCCCCTCTCCTCAATGGGGCTCCCACCGAGATGGCCGAGGCTTTGCAGCCGTTGTCTCTCCTGCGCCTGCTTAGCCCTGTTGGCAATGTATCGCACCCTGCTCTGACTGCGAGAGGAAGACCTGCGAAGGAGTCCCAGGCTCTCCCCTTCCTCTTCAGATTCAGTTGGATCAAGACTGATAGGGGAAGTGATATCATTTTCCTGCTGAAAGGCTGTCAGCTTCTTCAGCTGCTCAGTCAATTCATCCTGGGATTTGACTGAGGATCTCAGGCCTGATGAGCGGCGCTGCTCCCGCATTGATCGAGTGACAAAACTCCTGCTGATGCTACGGTATTTGCTTTCAAAAGTGCACACAATATCATCAGAGGTAAGGTCTCCAAGACTCTTGGATTTTTCCTGGTTATTCCCAACCATATCCTGTGCTTTGGATTTGTTAGAAGACTGTCTGAGACTTTCCATGTACAGTCTGCTCCAGGTATGCCTTCTAGGAATGGATGAGAATGCATCTTGAGGACTCCTGGCAAGAGGACGGGGGCACAATTCATCTGCTGGCAGCTGCCCAGACCTCAGGTTAGGATTAGATTTGCTCTTGCTCACCATTGGCATCTCGTTACTGGATGTTGTAGCAGACCGTGGGCGCATACCCTTTCTTATGGCGAGGGGCTCAAAATTTTCATGATGGATGCCAAGATCTGGGAGGCTTTTGCGAGCTAGATTGGGTAGAGAGAGGTCTATCACAGTGTCATTGGAGGACATGCTGGAAGAGGAAGACATGCTGTCACGATGATTGCTGCAATCTAGCTTGCTCCAGATCCGGTCGTTAACAGTGGCATCAAAGTATACTTCTGCTGCTGGAGACAGGCTACTTGGAATTTTTATTAAGGCTGAGGAGTCTGATGTCTTCAGCCCTTCACTCTTTGACTTTCTTGCTAACACGCAAGAGCTCGTCTGAGAAAGAGAAACAGGTAGAGCCTGTGCAGCCTGGGCTTTCTGGAAAGTATCCGGAGGCAACATTGTCTGTGTGCTGTTAATCACATTGTTTTGCTGCAGTAGAACAGCTGCTGCACCAAGGTTTTGGCCCTTGGATTCAGTGGTGCTTTTCATGTCTCTTAATACCCGACCTAGGTGGTCATTTTGCTTCTGGCAGTCTGCAACAGGTTGGCCAGCAGTCTTACCTGCTGCCACTGCCAGCCAGGCTTTTTGAGGACGCACTGCCAGTCCACACTGATCTCCAGCTTTACTGCATGCCTGTGTCCAACCATTTTCTTCTTTGAGACACCCTGCCAGGCTTGTCCTCTCATCCTCTTGGGCTACTAAACTTGTGTCAGCTGCTCTTGTGACTACCTGCACTTGGTCTTCCACAGCCAGATTTGTTCTTTGTTCTCTAGTGAGCAGAGATTCTTGAGGCTGGTTGGACGTGCTGCTTACTTCCGATCGAGATTCAGTGGAATGATCAGACACAGACCCTTCAGAATCACTGTAAGAAGTAATGGGTAGAGGGAAGAAAAGGCTGGCATGATGGCTTTCATTGGCAATAACAGGCTCTTCAGTGATAGTTTCTAGGCTGCATAAGGAAGTGACTGACCTCTGTATCGAGAAATGGCAGTGATCTACTTGGGAGACATGAAAAGATAGGAAAAAGAAAGAAACAAGAAAAAAGATCTAGGGTTAATATGCTGTCACTAATTGCAGTTTAGATGAAGATTTATTCTTTATGTGGTATCATTTTGTTTTTAAGCTAGTAGTTGCATATATTAATCATGATTTTAAAAATAACTTATGATTTCAAACGCCTGGCTAAAGGCAGCAAAAATTTTTGCTCATTCAGTTTTAGCTGCCCAAAACCCCAGTTGCTTTCAAAAAAATCTCAGTCCACGCAAAGTAGCACCATATTACTTTTCTAATTATCTTATTCAAACAACAACTCTATCCATCAATTTCTTTCTGTCCTTGTATCCCCTCTCATAAATTAACATTTCTTCCTCTACCACATAGCACCACTTAAATTGCTTTTTTGCTTCCTTCCAGCACTCAAGCATGTCAGTATACGGGATCATAATCAGACTGCGTATAATGATCAGAACACCACTGCCTAACCAACAGATATGATCCAAATGATGAGCTACTCAGAGCAGAAGCAGCATAGGACTTCTGGAGCAGATTACAAATAAAACAATCTGTATGCATACAATGGAATGCAGCCAATGTGCCTTTTAAAAACAAACCAAAAACTTTAAACAGACTAACTTTGTTTTCCTAAAAAAGTTTGTCACTTCTTTTTCAAAAAACTATACAGACGCATGGTTCATGAACACCAGGCTGACAGTGCAATCCTGAAGAATCGTGCCAGCCATCAATTGCCTGAAGAAACTGCTCCGTCCGTCTGCAATGTTTATAACCTGCACCCTAAGAGCCAAAGCAATCATGCCAAAAAGACTATTTCCCACATCTCCAAACCACAATGCAAACATGCGTTTGAGAACCAGCAAAGCACCACTGAGCCAGACAACAGCCTCAGGAATACAGGGGCAGATAATTCTAAGGCAGGAAACAGCCAAAAACTGGGACCACAGGCAACAAGGTGCTTGAATCAGTGACACTCAGTAGACAATTACCTTTGATTTGCTTGTCCTTTCAGTTCTTAACTAGAAAGAGAGGGTGTGCATGTAGAATAATAGGACAGAACAGAGGAAAAATCCAGTTAATGTAGGGAAGGCAGGTGCAGATAACAGGATAAATTAGTGCTGAGGGAGGGAAGGGAAACAGACAGAAATATTCACACGTTTTTGTAGGATCCTAAGAATTTCCGACCAACCAGAGCACTCAATGGAATTCATAAATGGACAGGTACCAAGTCCATTATTTTGTCATAGAAGAATAAAAGGCAATTTTTGGTATTGTTCAAGAAATGCACTCCACTGGACTGGGGAATGGAAGCTAGCCTCCCCTTCTTCAAAGCCCTCTCCCTAATGCTATGGAAAAAATCATCCACATGATCAAAAATTGCCAAGGGAATATTGGGCCCTTCCTTTCAGTATCTCCAATCCAGTGTAGTGACAAGAAGCTTAATGATGGAGACAGTTATTTAATGGCCTATATTATGTTAGCTGGGAGTGTTAAAAGGGAAGAAGGCACATAAGCAAAGTCCGCCATCCACAACACTGCAGACTTTTCAGTATCTGGAGGAGTACTGGGAGGACTCCAGAGCTGATCAGACTAACGAGCTCTCCTTCTCCCCATCCAGGCTAGGCCATCAGCATAGATTAAGGCACACTTACAAGACAAAATACAGGAAACCGTGATGCTGTTGCCATAAAGAGGACAACTAGAGACTATAGTTTCCTGTCTCATCCTTGTGGCACTTCCCATCAACAGAATATTAATTATGAAATGCAGCCATATCAGGCTAACGTTATTGGTTTCCTTGGTTTCTTGGCCAAAGGCACTAAAATAACGGGCGGATGGGGAAGGCATGCTGTTTGTGCAAACATAGCGTCTGTCACTGGATCATCAGCATCCAGTCCAAGTGACTATTTCACCATTTTAAAGGTTTGCTGATTCCATGCTTGAGAAGTCAGATGGATTTAATCAAATTTCAAGCATATCACAATATTTATTTAGTGACTTCAGGGGCTGGTGGGGAAGCTGGCACTGATAATGGGAAAACATTTAATATGTCACGCTACTTAGAGCTTATGAAAAGCCTAATGCCAATAGTTTAGGCATAGAAAGAGTTCTGCTGCCTTGGATTAATTTCAAGTCATGGGAACCAGCAAATTTATTCCCTCCCCCTCCCATTGTCCTGGTATTTTCCTAAAAGCTCAAAGCAGTTATTGGAAAAAAGATGTAAAAAAAACTTTAAAAAGAGAAATAAAGTGAAATTGTAGACACCCAACCAGATTAAACTGATCAAACAAATAGAATACTTTAAATTTCTGTATGAGGCTTTCAAAGAAGTGGGCAGTCAGGACCTAGTACTAAAAAAGGGATTACAACTGAAGAAGCACCAAGGCCACTTAACTGTTCCTGAAAATGTAACCATCAATGTCCAAATTCCTTGGACAGTTAAGGGGCAGCGGGAGGGATTTGAAGAGAAGCTATCGCAGTCATAGACAAAAGCTGCATTTCTTTACTTCCTCTTCACAGTTCTATGAAACAGACAATATCTTGTCAAAATCTCTTCCGTTCCCTCCCTTCCCTGCCAAGTCAGGAGAAAAAAAAAAAAAAACAAAAGCCAGTTTCCTTGTTGAAATATGTTCTTTGATTGCCTCTGTTCCTATTTTCCATCTTTACAAACATCCAGTTCATGAGTACAGACACAGTACGTGAGCCCAGGGACCACAGGCATACTCCTGGCTTGAAACGACTCTACAATGCTGTAGCTTAAGCAGCCTTCTTTTGAACAGACACATTTTCCTTTGCAGCTGGGAAATGCTAACAGTCCACCACGCCTGGCTGATGTCAAGTAACATCAGATCACATACCTTGCTTCTTCATATTATGCAACTGTGCCCTCAGGTCACAGTCGAATCATACAGATAACATTAAGCCCATCTATAAATGTTTGCATACTGGGGATTCATACATTTAGGACCAGAATGGTCTACTGCGTTCATAAAGTGTGATTGCCTGAATAACGCAGACCAGAGAATTCCATCCACTAATCCCTGAACTGATGGCAGTAATTTTGCAAGTCCTTTGAGGAAGGAACTGATTTTATTGTTAGCAGAGTGCACATTAGATATCATTTCTGATGTGGTTATCCCTCAGTGACACACAAATACTGATAATGGAAATAATGTTTGTTAATATGGTTTTCCCACATTCAGTCTCTACTTAATGCTCTGGTTTGGATCTTAAAATTTACTTAGTATCATACCACATTCACTAAAAAAAAAACGAAGGAAACAAAAAAAACCCTGAACAAACAATCCGAATATTCATGGACTATCGACAGCTTTACTACTGCAGATGATTAGCTAGGCATGGAACGGACTAATCTAAACCAGACACGTCTAGGAAAAAAATAAAATAAAAATATTTATGCAGACTTTTTTTTCTGTCATTGCCAAAAATAAAGAAAAGGAGCTCTTGACAGCAAAACAACATACAGGAGCTTCTAAGTAAAGACACTATGCAGAAGCTGAGACAATGATGTGATCTAAGGTGGAGAAGGGTGAAGAAAATCTGGTCTTACCAGTAAAGAATATAGGGGATTTACTTCGAATTTCCTCCAATTTTTGAACGAACAAGGCATTCATTTCCCTCTGTAGGGTGCCCACTTGCCTTCGAGAAGTTTCAGAACAGTGCTTGGGGAATTCTGGGCTTCCAAGGCTTTCTAGACTGCTGGAGTTGGAGGATATAGAGCCATTGCTGGCTGGAACCAAGTTGACAGTGCTTCCATACTTGCCACCTGATTGGCACTGCCACCGCTGCCGGGAATGAGCCTTCATTCCATGACACTTAGAGTCAACACTTTTCTTCCCTGGGGTCAGAAAAGACTGGGTGCTCCTTGTTAGATCATCGGCAGTTCCAGGGCTGCTGCAAGACTGCAAATCTGATTGCCGCCTGGGCTGGCCTGTAACACCCCAGTTTTTTAGCTCTAACCTCTCTTCTCCAGTGATACTGCTATACTGATCATGGTGAGGTATATCTTTAGCAATAGGCCTGGTAGGATGGTCACTCCACTTGCTTTCTAGATCTGGGCTTTCTTTGGAACCAATCATGCATTTCATGCAATTGGTGGCCACTCCAATCCTACCAGAACTGTTGATGGCGCAGCGTGCGAAGACGCTTTGCTTCTCGCTCTGGTGCTCCTGAAGCCGGACCCTGCTAGACCTCCGTATGGGCTCACTGAAAGCAGAACCCCCTTGAGCACAGCTTTGGCTTTTGGCTTTACGAGAACTATGGGCCTTACCTTTCAACCCCTTGCCATGTACCTCCCCACTGGCACCATCTCTGGGAGCTGGTGACAGAGAAGCTCTTTCTGGCTCTTGCTCAAAGCGTGGCTGTGAGGCAGCTTCCACTTCCCGGTCCTCACCGGCCCCTTCAGAGCTGTTGTCTTTTGTGTCAAAAGCAATTTCAGGAAAGCCCTTCTTGTTCTTCTTCTGGCTTTTGGTGGGTGCACTGGCTGTCCGTCTCAAGATGTGGCTGCTAAAGGAATGTTTGCGATGGAGCTGACCAGCAGCATGACTGTCCAGAGAGGCCTGCTTTGGATTTCTGAGAAACAGGCCTTTTAGACCTAGAGCTTGTTTGGCCTGCAAAATTAAAAAAAAAAAACAAAAAACAACACAAAATAAAACAAAAGTCTTTAATAGAAAACACAAGTGTCTTCCTTTGGGCACAGGAACTCATGTACACAAGATCAGTTCACATGTGCACGCATATAGTCTCCTGCCATATTCCTACCATCAGCATGAGAACAACATCAGAAACAGGACAGAGATTAAAAACGAAAAAAAACCAGTAAGAGCAGCATTGTAAAATTTGACATCTTTTTTGTTTAACTATGTTTTTAGACAAAATTTTCCAGCCAGGCTTATCTCTGCATTTGTCATAATTTTCTTCCTAGCGTAAACATTAGATATTGAAAAGAAAAAGTGAAAAAAAGGAAACACTTCAGTCTACAAAGGTCTAATTCTGAAAGGTGAAGAGTTTCTCAGTGTGTGTTAAAAGCCACAAAGCTTGAGTTGTTCCTAATGCCACACACTTCAGACTCTAAACTCAAAGTGCTTCCTTTTTAGCAATACAGCTTTCTGGGCGGTTGTTGTTCGGTTTTGGGTTTTTTAAACACAAAGCTCTGAGAGGTCTGGGTCAGATTTCCAACACATTGTGCACATTTAAAACAGTTCTGTCCCAACAGTTTAATGACACGGATACACTGCAGAACCTGGAGGAGGCGTAAGAAATCTGTTCACTACAGGAATCCGAGGGCAAGTGGATGATGTGCAGATTTGTTGCACCCAAAGCGTATGTATTTAAAGTACGTCGCGTAAATGCTTCCCCTGAATGGCCCCAGAGGAATCGTACAACCCAGCTTCTGCACTGTGAAGTCACACTCCAGCATGCTGCGCTCTACCGGGAAATCCCAAAGAAGGTTTCTGCATCACACCATAATAAAAATAAAGCAACAAATACTGCAAGCTTATGTTATCTTAGGGTGTGATTACTAGCTTTGGGGCCCTACACAAGTTAAGCCCAGCTGGAAAACACAATAGTAAAAAAAAAAAAAAAAAAAAAGCATGTTTTTCAGTAAAACAAATCATCTGCAATCTTGTAGAATTAAATACGTTAGGACTGGGCCAGTTAAAATTGCTGATGATTTCAATTAAATTGGACACATAGAGCTGAATTATCTGCCTGGTGCAGGACATTATACTTGGGCAGAACTGTACATCAGATGCTGTCAAGTCTAATTTTTCTTGTCTCTTAAACTGGAGATAGTGACTAGCACTCCTACTTTCAACAAGAGATTTGTGGCATGCAACGGAGGTCCCAGCTCTGGAACAGAACTGAATGAGTAAATAAGAGGAAGAAATGCAAAAAAAAAACAAAACCAACCACAAAACAAGCTATAGAAATGGTGGTAATTTCATAAGTTACTTTACAATAATTTTAATTTTACTTCTCATGCAACATAAGGTGGTTACAGAATTTAACTGATAGTGACGTCTTATGCTAAAGAATAGTCCTGACATGACAGGGATAATAATAAATTGGAAGTTCAAGTGGAGATTTACATTCTTTAGGAACTGCTGGAAAATAAACTGTGGACGTAAGAATACAATATTTTGGTTTTCAGTATAAAGGAAATCTACATTCAATTGAACTGAGCGCTGTCATGAATAGCAGTTGAACTATATGCATGACAAACGATCATAAAACATTTTGCTTTCCACCTGTGTACCTACATTTGATTCATATCCTACCATACAACACTTATCCAAAGACACTCATGTACGCTTTCAGCACTGAAGAAACACACTATAAAGAAGTGCAGTTAGTCAGGGTGATAATACAGTACTTCATATACTTCAGTACTTACTTAAGCATTAAACATATGTATTCACCATCATAAATGTCCCACCATCATACAACTGATTCACATTTCAGTGAAACAGAGAGTCACAGCATTCCTGTGGACATTCCAGGTGTACTTGCCAACTTTTAACGCAACAGGCTGATGCCTGAGAAGGAGCATGCTGGTTGTTCTGCTTGTCGAGCCTGGTATACATAAATCACTTAAAGCAAAGAAAGAGGTATTTCCCTTCTAATCTAGTTCTCCTCCTTTGTTCCCTTTATTTCTCAGTTAGATCATACTCTCTTTAGTAGCTGTACCATAAAGAATTAATAAAAATAGAGTACATAAGCCTGTGATCGAAATACATTGTAAGAAACCCATGATAAAATTTGATCAGCATCCACGCTACTTGGCACTTGCTGTCAGTTCAATTTTTACCCTGTGATGTCACGGGAGGTCACATTTCTGCAGGGCCAAACAACGGCACAGAAATGTCTAATTTAAATTACAATGGTCTATCTTTCACCCCAAAATATTTGAGTGCATGCTCATGCATTTCGAGGGGTGCTTTGTAGGACTTAATGGATAGATATTAGCTGTGCTGTGCAGTAAGCCTTCCTTAAAAGCTGCTTTTATTCATAAGTGTCCTGCACAATCTGGCATATGGGATCCAGGTTTATTTGTCTGACACAAAGCCCAGTGAAAGCATTTACAATATTATTTTTATAATTGACTGAAGTTTAGTTAACTCATGCCAAGCTCCAGTGTGAGGAGGAGATGATTTAAGAGACCTAAAATGGCCTTTAAAAGTATATACAAGATAAGATAAAGAAGGTAGGAACTGATTTTTCCCATACAAGGCAGAGAATATTTAATTTAAATATTAATAAACCTGCTGTGAGAGCCAGACTATTGAACAGTCTGCTTGGATCACTGTGGATTCACTTTCACTAGAAAGCTTTAAAATGCAATTATGCATTCGTTAAGGAGTGAAGGGAAAAAAGCGTTCTGCTTCAATGGAAGCAAGTTGGCAAGTACATGAATTTATTGCTATAAAAATCAGACAATATAAATATTTGCAAAACCCAGAAAAAATTGTCATACATACACACACACAAATAATACCCAACAAAAACAGAAGTAAAGCACTGATGGAATGGGTGACACGCAGTGCAGGGCCCCAGGTATCATTCTAGCTTATTTGGTGCATCTTTGTTAAACTAGCCACAGTGCTTGAATCAATGGAGTGATTCAAGAACTCAAAGACAAATCTGGGTAACTTACGGAAAAAAAGCTTAAAAAAAAGGAAAGAAAAAAAAAAAAGAAGAGAGCCATTTTGAGGGAGATCCAGAACATCTGCTTTCAGCTTCTAGTTCAACTTTTACAGGGCTATTTCATTCTTTAAAGCAGACTTGAAAAACAGCACAAGAGGCTTTCCCACAGTTTAGCAAACACTTCACTGTTAATGTTCTTTTCCACGTGAAAGAAGTGGTTTGAATTGTAGCACACCAGAGAAAAGACAGTAGAGGTAGAGACTCCAAGAAGAAAGAAAGGGAGGGCATGGAAGGACTTTTATCCTGGATCTGCTTCATATATGGAAGGCTCTCTGGCTGACCAATGACCCAACAGAACTGACCAAGTCAAATGTCACAATTCACATTACATGAGCTGAAGAGCTTCAAAATGCTAATAAGGAAACATTGATGCAAATGAAGCAACTAGTCAGAGGCATGCAGGTGTGCGGTGGTGGTCACTACACCTCCCTGAGACAGGAGGGGGTACCTTCCAGGTGTCTAAAAACGCTCTGCTTCTAAAAGTAGACTTTTTTGACATAGAGAAGCCCACTGAAATCACAAACAGACAGAGTAAAGGCAAAACAACAGTGAGGGAGGATCTCAGAGATATGCACATCTAGAAAACCACAAGAAATTCTGCAATATACGAACAGACTACAGAAGAGACAGAGACAAAAAAAAGCATCTCCCGGAAATAGTGCAAGCTACAAAGAGATTTCAGTTACACATAGGTTAAGGTGAAAAAGTCTAACACTCTGCTACAGTGGGTGGAATAGCTACATTTAGAGAAAAACCCCAAAAGGTTAATGTTTGCATTAGCATATCTGGATTAATAAAGCATGGGTAAAACAAGGCTCGTAACTGTGGTGGCTTTTCTGCCTGTAATTAAGAGTGGAAACAGAGAAATAATTCTAGTTTTAAGAAAAATCTGTTAACTGAAAAATCAAAGCAGAACATGATTCAGAGAGACCAAAACAGAAAGGGCTGTGTAATATTTTTTTCCATATTTTCAGTATTTTTTATTAAAAATTATGAATTTAAAAAAAAACCCACACACAAGTTTTCCTTCAAATCCTTGTTTTTTTAACCACATCAGCACACAGCATCAGCATCTTAACACCAGCAAACCCAAAGAGACTGCAATGATAATGAGAAGCAATAAGGGATGTCTAACAGACTTAGAACATGAGAAGGGCATAAAGCACTCAAAAAACCAAATCAGCGCAGTAGATTGGAAGCTAGAGGATAAGGACAGGGAGGAGAGACCACGATACACAGGGGTCTTTCAGTTGTTTAAAACACTTACCAAGAAAATCTAGTGTTCTCAAAATAGCTGCCAAAGTTTAAATGGGCATGTTGCCCTGATGCAAATTATAACTATCACCAGCCAGTTACTTATGAAGAAGCCAATAAGAGTAAATAATTATGAAAGGTTGGGTGAAGTAAGGATTAAAAGAGAAATAGTGCCTTGCAGTATTGCCAAAGATGATTTTAGGTGAAAACTCTTAAAGCATTCACAAGGACTACGAGCATTGTCTCCTTCATGAAACACAGCTATCAAGCAGCGACTTGGAAGCTGATGAAGTTAACCAGTCGGTGATTAAGGCAGGCAGACCCAGCTTGTCTTTTATTTAAAAAATCCCATTTGCCAGTGGATACTAAGCTACAGACTTTGACTTCCAATGAAGGCTACTGAAATATTTGCTATCCTTACAATAGTTCTGAGAGAGCAGTGCAGAGGGCATCACCTGACAGCAACAAACAACTGGAGCATCATGAATGCACACAACACTGGGAAGAGGAGGGTCTGCCTATGCTCTGTCATCTTTGACTATGGACAGAACAGAAAAGAAGAATTCGCAAAAAGGATGAGCTGGGCTGGCCAGGGTAGTCATCTTCCCTGCTGGATGCATACAGCAAACAGATGCCTGCTTTCATTAAGGGACATACATGAGGGACACAGTCACTAATCGGATCAATTCATTCTCGCTGGCCTCGTGTGCCCAAGGCTGAGGTATCCAACTTCCTTGTTACAAGCATGGAGAGTTTGACAGAACTATTCAAGAACCTATCCAAAGCAGTTCATGACAAAATTTAAAGTTGTTTGAATCAGTACTAATGCATGCATCCAGCAAGTGTCTGTAAGGGTACTGAGACGATTGCATCCCTACCTGCAGTCAGAACAGGCATGGCTTACGTCCTGTACAGTTCCCTTCAACTCAAAAATACAGTCAGGAAAGACTTTAGCATTGAAATGTTCAGCCTGCCATCACCTTTCCCTGAAGCCTGGGACTAAATGGCATTTCTACCACACCCTGGATGCTAGACTTTTACCTGTGACAGGTCCTGCAGTCTGAAATGAAACGCTGCTCACCTGCTCTGTTCTGCTCACCCCAACACCAGCTGCTGCTCTTTCACCTAAAGCTTCGAAAGCCTCTTGCTCAAGTGAGTGAAATTCAAACACATTCATAACGTCATCACACCGAGTTTCAGGGAAGACTCCTAACTGTACCAGGATGAAGCTATACCTGTCTGAAGGTTTAGCATTAAACATCAAATAAAAAAAGCAGGAACTGAGCTAAAATGTCTGAAGTGACATTCATTCCAGAAACAGCCCTTCTTCCTACAAACACAAAAAGAAGCTTTCCTGGAAGTTATCCCTGTTTTATCCCAAAAAAGCTTTGATTAAAATCTAGCCGTTTAAAAAGCTACTTTCCTTTTTATGAATTGTTTTAACTCCTTTTACATGAACAGCACCGCAAGAAAAGGTACTCAAACTCCCGGCCTATTCAATGCCGCCTCCTGCAGCCGCGCCGTTGATGTGACAGCCTGCTGCTGCTGCGGCTGCAGAAAGCGCAGCCGCTCTGCGAGTGAGTATAAACCGGTTTTGAGATTCTCATGGCACTGTAAGATACTCTGCTACCTGAATTGCATTGAAATTAATAGCATGGAAGTAACTAAATCCAGTGCACTATGAGGAAAGAAGCTATCTCATTTTGAGCTGGCCTAGGAAAAGTCTGAAGTTAGGGCTTTAATTTCAGCTTGTAGCTATTCATGTGAATTTAGATATAGCACCCAGACAGTTGTATTTTTCCTGCACATGAAGCAAACACACTCTTAATAACAGGTAAGCAGTGATAATAAGTCCAACAACTGTTATAAGGATCATCTTTCCTCTGCATTTTAAGTGTTGTCATGCAAAGCCCCCAAAGCAAATAACCCTCATGAAAGCATCAGGCAGACAGAGCCTTTATAGAATCAGCTTTGCAGGCAACAAGCACTCATGGCTGAGGTGTATAACCTTTTGTTCAGCACTCCCTGTATTGGATTCGACCGTACTTATTTATATAAATGTGTCTGTGCTGCAATGAAATAACTTTCCCCTATGGCTCCCTCAGAAAGGCACTGCAAGAATCCCTTTTTATAACTTTCCCTGCGATTTGCCTTTATCTCCATGTATATTCAGAAAGATCTCAGTCTACCAGGACAATCACAGAGATGAAGTTTACTCCAGTTGAACAAATCCGTTAGCCTGGACCTTCAGCCAGTGCGCTTCCCGAGTGCGATACAAACTCCTGTCAGTTCGCTTGTGTATGCAGGCTGTATTATATTACGCTGAAGGCACTCACCTTACCACAGATGTCATTAATAGCCACGTGAACGAAGATGGATGCCTCTTCTATGCCTTCCAGGTACACGTGTCGGTAACCTGAAACAGAGTGAACAAAGCTGACAAGGAGTTGAGACAGATGATAGGAAGAGCATCTAGAGATTTTCCTTTTGTAGACAGCCACAGAAATTAACCATTTTTTTCCCCAGTTTCTCCTTGCAATAAGCATCCAGGCTTCCGCATCACCTAGCTACACTCAGTTATCCAAGAGTCACACCACTTACAAACTTAACTGCCATTTCTTCTTGTCTCTTTTATTTTATAAAAGCGCCATGTCCTGTTTCTCCCTGTGTCCATTATTGCTGCTGTCAATCCGTGACTTAAACTTGACTGCATTCTCTCCTGGGGACTTAGAGTCCATTACTAATACTGCAAACATTTCAACCAAGTTCATTTTATCGAGACTGGGTGTTTGTTTTCAATCTTAAACACAAACTGTTTTCTTTACTTTGAAAGAAAAGAAAACCAGACACAGTAGAAGCTTTGATGTGAAAGACTGACTGAATTGAAAACAGAAGTAGGAAACTGACAGAAAATGGCATTTAATAACCTGGATCCCATCATTAGAATAGGTAACTACCTATTATTATTTTATATTACATTTACATTATTTTATATTACAATTATTATTATTTTATATTACATCTATATTGTTAAAATAGTAATAATATTAAATCTATATTAAACTGTTACTGATAGTAATATGACCAAAACTCTAGTGTCTTTCAAAAACTGATGTGAAGAAAATGGAAGAAAAAGCAGTATGAAGTAACAGGAATAAAGATTCTGTATGGTAGTCTTCCAAGTCCACAGTATTTAGCCATCCTGCTTAACAATCTTATGCATTTTTTGAAAATCTGGTCTGATAGAGTTAATTGATCTAGTCTTCATCATCATGTAAGTCAGTAGTGGACCCAGGCAGAGAACTCAGGGTCCAAACTCCAGGTCTCTTGCTCTAAGTAGAAATTTCTGCAGCGGATACATGCACACATATTAATCCAGCATTTGCATCTTCAGTGATCACAGAAAAAAGTGCTAGCCAACTGATTTGTGATTTCACCCTTTCTGTCTTACCTGGCATCATACTGCTGAAAGCTATTGTCCTCTGTCCAATGAAATCACGCCCAATTGGATCGTGATCCCACACCAGGAATCGAATCAGTGCAATCTCTGGCATGTGTACTGTGAACACCAACGTTTCCTCCCACATTGGGTTAAAACCTCGGAATGAAGGAATCGGCTTTTAGACATTTCATTCACAAGATGCAAGAAGAAAGACGACTGCCTACACAAGGAATGTCTAAACTGCAGTGTTGTTCTAGTTTTCCTAATAGTTTGATCATTGTTGCTGGAAAATCCAGTACTCCCACTCACTTCAGCAAGAGACACAACAGCACAAGTATTTGCAAGAAACATAGTTGGATCTTACTTAAAGTTGGCCCTGCTTTCAGCAGGTGTTTGCACAACCTGCCTGTCTTTTGACCACAGCAAGCTCCAAATATCCCCCTCTCACACACAATGAGAAGTCAGACAAATGACTTGTTGTACACTAACACCTTCACAACATTATACCAACTCAGTCGAAAAATTCAAGACCCAAGTCTGATTAACATCAAGAATGCTTAAATCAATTTTTTCAGTGCTTTGCCCTAATAGGTACCAAATTTCATCTACTTGTATCTTTATGAACAAAACCTGCCTGAAAGAGGATGTTTCAGCCATCAAAAACCCTAAACCCCACACAATCTTACCATTATCATCGACTACTCTAGTTTGTTCTTTGAAGCAGTCAACAGGTAAGCCTATAACTTCAACTTCAACAAATGGATCTATGATCTGGAAAACAGAAAGTAACAAAGAGTGACAAAGATGAAATTCAAGCACATAGCTTTTAGAATGTGGGCATTGTATGTTATTGTTGTAATAATTATTGGTCCTGAGACTTTCTGTAATGGATTATTATGCTGATGAAACATCTCTAGCTAAATCACCTAAAAGCATAACTTTGAATTATCATGTTGTATGCATTTGTGATCATTTCTCTGGTCTATTCTGTTTCTCTGTTCTCAAATGAACTTTAAATTCTGCTCTTCGTATGAATGCTTTCTAATTTAGTGGATATTTGAGTAAAAGCTTTAAAATACATTCAAAACAGACATGTATGAGAAGTACATTCTAAAGCAACAATATTAAAACAATCCCAACAACAATCATCTGTTAAAAGTCTCATTGTCTATAAAATCATCATGGCACAATGGACAAGGCAATGGTCAAAACAAATGGGAGATACAAGTTCAGCCTCTGGCCAATTGGCAAACACCTCCTATTAGTATCTTACATTTCTAGAAGAAAGTCTGCTTAGAACGTAAACTTGAAAAACTGAAGCATGTCTTGTAGAAGGTTGCTCTAATTACACAACAAAAGCCAAAATGAAGGACAGAAAGAAAACATGTAACAATAACACTATGCTATATGGAAGACCGGGAGCAGATTCATGCAAGCAGAGGGAAGGACTCCCGAGTAACTCTGCTTGCCTTGCCTGACAAGCTCAGCAATTTTCTAGATGTATTTTTTTTAAGACACAGACTGTCTTGGCTCTGTTTGCAAGGGTATTTTGGAGGAAGGCCGATACTTTAGAGTACTATTGTGAGTAGAAACTCATCGTGATGAGCTTATTAGCCCGTTTTTGCTTCTCCAGGCAGCACTGTATTGACAATTGGAGAAAAAACATTCCATTGCTGCAATGCTTAGAAGTGAAGAAAACCACCTAAAGATCGAGGATGTTAACAACCTCATTTATTGATGTTCTATGTCTCCTGACAGATAAATGCAGGAAGTGAAATCCTCATCCTTAGCCCAGCCAATATGGAAATAAACCTTCTCCAATATACAAGAACAATCACCAACTGTCCCATACCTCTCCTCTGTCTCCCAACATGGAATCACGTGGTTTGGGGAGTTGTTGACCACTGATAATTCTTAGAACCAGCTGTTTCTTCAATTGACCAGGCAGTGGATCTTCAGAATTTGGATTAAAGACACCTGTAAGAATGATAAGTCACATAAGGTGAAAGTGCAATTTTGGGGATTACTCTAGTTACAGATACCTTCTGGCTTATTTGCTTCTAGCATCAGAAATGCATTTTTAAACAAACTACAATAAGAATCTACACCCACTCTTCTCATGCAATTAAGTGATCCACTTATTTCGTTTGTTTTTCTTACCTTGACACATGCAGCTTGGTTTGAGGACATAGCCACAATTCCCATTGGCACTAAATTTGGCCCGGTTCAGTTGCAGCATTCTCCCCTCTGACTGATAGTTAAGTGCAACTATTAACAAAACCAAAAAAAAAGTGATATCACTTACTGAGTGCATTAACAACATACTTGTAGAACCAAGTTAAAGGAAGGACACCTAAATACATTTTCATACTTGACTTCTTGGATGCAAAACTTCAAATATCTTATGAAAAAGATTTCTCTTATACAACATATATCACAGCTTCAAGGAGAGAAGCTCTCCAACAGAGTCTGAACTCTGAAGTCCTTCTGCATTTTAGAAGTTCATTTATTTCCTTTTGTCAGACAACTACTTGCATGTAAGACACGTGTTTGAGGTAATCTATCTAGGTAATAACATAGACAGTAACAAGGAGGACTCAATTGTCAGTAAAGTTGGATGAGCAGAGAACTCACAGTATTTTAAGGGGTGGTTCTGGAGATCCTGTTAAAACATCCCTCCCAAAATAAAACAAAAATGAACAAGTTTTCTTTCTGCTCACCAAGTTGGCAGCCAGCATTCCAGAAGGGCTGGGGATTATAGTTGCTAGAGTCCACACGATAAGAAGATGGGTAGATGCGGGACAACTGATGCTGGTTGAAACGTAAATACTGTGCTGGCTTTTGCTGCAGTATTTGGTGGGCTTTTGTTTCACTGAAAGATGAAACCTGCCAGCTGGAAGAGACTACAAAGAAGAGAGGAGGAGATTTGAGGTAATCTCCTTATTTATTTATTTATTATCTAGATAGAGCATTCAAAGTTACCTAGCACTAGTTCCTTATAACTATCAAGCATCATTTTAATACATCCCACTCACAGGGGACTACTCTTTTCTTATATTACAGCAAAATCATTGTGCTTATTGGAGGAGTTATGGTTGGGAAAGTGAAGATGAATATAATGAATGACCTGAATCTTCATTAAGAATTTTTAAAAAAATTCTCTACTATTTCTGTAATTTACCCAAGGAAAGTATGTTTTCTGGCAAGCAATTCTCTCTTTCTGACACTTTTAACTTAAACTTGATTCCTGTCAAATTAAAATGTGGAAAACTTAGAAAGAGGACTGAAATATTCTAGAAATTTAATACTGATATTTCATCAGATTTGACTTAAAAATTTAAACTTTAAGCTTGAAATGCTCTTCAGACCATTCTGCCCAAGAGCATAACTCAGTCCTCTGTTATTTTCCAGGATGTAAGTGTCATGCAGCAGCTTTTATACAAGCTAGTAAAAGACTACATGTGTACTACATACTACCTGTAGTAACTTTTTCTCCTTTACGGAAGCTGTCACACAATTCTAGACTCACTTTGTGGATTCTGAATGGCAAGTAGTCGGCTACTTCAAAATAGTATAGCTTTATTGTGTGCAGCTCTTCTGTTAAAATCTTTTCAGGGTGGGGAAGAAACAAACATAAAACCAGCTTTTAATAAGAAGCTGTGTAAGAACATGAACCTTTGAATTTCTTTGTATAGCAATTATTTTCAGCAGACTTTTAGTTCAACCTACTTTCAGTTTCAACATCGTGGGTGCCAACAGACTTTGTGTATTTCACCAGGTCAGAGAGTGCCCTGGACAGCTTCATTGTTTTCTTCTGTCGGTTTATCCTGGAAAGAGAAAACAAATTAAATTCCCATTAATTAAGGGGTAAAATTCATCTTTCATATTTAAAAATAAATCAGAGTAAAGAAATATAAGAAAGTTTTCTTCCACCAAGGAGGTATTTAGTAGTTTTATACCACATACGGCTTCACTGTCAAAGCACAGAAGTTGTAGAACCAACGGCATGAAATCTACAGAACAAGTCAGTCCTGTTCTTACATGTTAATGGCAGACATATGTATTCACCTAGTAAGATCTGGTGGGGAGGACTCTAAGTTGCTTTGGCCAAGGGTTGGAATATCTATTCACATATATATTTACTTCCCAAGTAAAGTTCTAACAAAAAAACTTTTTAAATCCCAAAGAAACAGTATGAAAGTAATGCTCTGATCTTCCTCATTTGCTTCAGGTTATCACTAACAGCATATCTACTAACCTCCCAAAGAAAGCTCCAAAGTACCCTAAAGAACTGCTTGATCTGATTTCTTTCTTTTGAAGCCTGAAGCTTAAGCAACCATTCTGCAAAGGATCTTTGATGACAGGATTTTTGAAGAGGCAATTTCAAAAGAAAAATCAAAATCATCACCTGAATGTTGATGCAATATCATCTCACAAATTATAAAATAATTTAAAAAATCAGCTGGGGACCTGATACACTGCAAATCCACTTTAATGGATTCACTGGGCCACCAGTAAATTGGCCTATATATCAGCTGGATGAGATGGTAAGAGTTAAATACATATACAAGGTCCACTGCGCTTTGCTAATTAGTCGGAATGGCACCAAGAGATCATTCAGATGACCTTGTGGCAGACATCGGATCTACCCTTACATCATTCCTGTCACGTGCCTGCAGCCTTCAACAAATTGGCTTCTAGACCTGAAGCATATCTATTTAGTGGGCACATTTATGTAGGTATCTTTTTTAGAAACAAAATGCCAAATCACTTGTTAACAAACCTGCTGTAATGTACAGAGCTCCTGGCTAAATTTCCTTGAGAATCCGAATCATCTTCACCCTCTTCCAGACTTGTTGCCTTTTTCAATTTGCTTCCTTTTTTCTGTGCCACAAGGAAATAAACCACAATATCATAACCGTCTGATCAATGTTCGAGCAGCTGGACACAATTCTGCTTTGTTATGCCAATGAGTATGTTACTTACAGAAAATGGGAAATGACAGCTTTTGCAATACTCAGTACTGCACAACGATATGCATGCACATGGGGAAGACTCAGCTGGAAGTCAGAGGCTTTATATAAAGGTATCACAAATCCTCACATAAAAGGTGCAAATTAATTTTTATGCTTTTCCAATTAGATCTTGGATGCTTTTAGACCTTGGTGTAAATTGAAACTGTTACGCACAATTATAACCAGTTATCCAGCCTATCTATTCACTGAACAGCCTGATAGCAAGCCTCTGCCAGAAAATGCAATTATGATATTCCTCCCCACCACTGTGCACAATGAAAAAACCTATCCAAGAATACCCAGTGTAGACCTAACCTAGCGAGTGGCTCACCTTGCGTTTAGAAAAGCTGCCCATCAATGACCGGCTGTGCCTTTTATTGGTACTGAAGTCTTCCCCAGATTCCACATCATCCTCAAGTTTATTCTAAAGCAGCCAAACAGAAAGAATAATGTAGCAGACCAAACGAGTGCTACAGACAGCATATTTGAACATCATCAGAAGTAGTTTGGGAAGCAATCCTCCCTAATAATTGCCATCATTTTTGTCCATGGGAACTTTCAGAGCAGACAGAGATCACACAAACACCTAACTCCAGTTTTATTTTCATCCAGGCAAAGTTTGAATCCCCCCATACCACGTACATTCATTGACACCAGACTGGTTTGTAGTTTAATATTTGAAAAGCATACTTTAACAGGACTTTTTTCTGCCAGTTACACAGTTCTACTAGAATACTCCATGGTAACAAAGAAACAAAATTCTTGTAATCCCTAAAAATGTATATACTTCATTGGTGCCACTGTTTTTTAATATGACCTTACAGTGTCATTGTTTCCTAGACTAATAGAACACAGACTACCCTGGTTAACACCTCTGCGGAAGGATTCTTGAAGTCTTGGCCTTGTAGTAGATCTTACAAGAATAATTGTCTGATATATTATGTAAATCATTAGGCTTAAAAGTACATACAAAACTCATGCCATAGAAAGTTTTCGGAAGCTGATTTTTAGTTCTTATCTAGTTTTAATCCCTAGTTAGTACAGCTGCTTATTACTGGCAGATCTCCAATGTTTTTCATTTGCATGCAACAATCTTCCTAAGCATTTTGTGGCTTATTACAAATTCTAAAATGACAATGCCTCAAGTTCATGAAGCGGAGTCTGTGGGCTGAGTACATTTTTATAGATAAGCATTAGTATAAAATTAAACTACAAGGGTAAATGCATAGAACACAGAGAACGAAGGAAAAAAGCCCAACTTTCATATGCACTTTTTATAATGGAAAATAAAATTATTCCTGTTGAAAAGTCATTTCACATGTACATTTCATGCTCCAATTGCTGTGTGAGCAAGAAAAAAAAGCTTTGCGTATCTGACAGTGATGTTCACCTGGCATCATTGTTAATTGAATGAATTCAGCTATGAACCTGAAGTCAATAATATATGATTAATTCAGTAAGCTAATAAAACACAACAAATGGAAATGCTAAACACCTCCTTCTCTGAAGTGACTGGAGAAAGTCATTGGACTTTGGAGAAAGAGATGGCTAGCATTTCAGTTTATATTATGAAAGAATGCCATATTTCATTATTTGTCTGCAATAACAGACTATCCCTCTGCATTGTGTGAATCATAAAACCAGCTAAAATTAAAATCTCATTATCAGCAAACTCAAAAGAAGTTTCTACTAAATGGACATAAATGTGAAAAGTATTCTTCCTTTAATATAGCTTTTATATAAGCAACATGAGGTATTAATAAGATGTCATGACAAAAAATATTATAGAAAATATTACAGAAGAAGGGAAGATGTTTTCTTATATAATGAAATAGCCAAATATGTGGTGGTCAGGGCAGTCATCCAAGTATGGAAAACATAACCTCCAAATCCCAGTTCCACCTAAGTCTGACTAGGGCCATGAAGCTGGATCTCCCACGTCCCAGGTGAATGTTTTGGCTGTCTGGTTATTCTTGAGTTGTACTACCCTAGTTACCCTAGACAGAAGACGGGGACTTTATTGCAAATAGACTCCACAAAATTCATCGTGTGACTCACGCTATCTTGTTTTAAGGGAAGTGCTGAGCATTCTTTAGTTTCATTAGTACTGTGATAGCTGCAGACACCTCAAGTAAAGTGAGCTATCTTTATTGGGGAGTCTCAAAACAGATTTAAAAGCCAAACTTTAGACATGCACCTTTGAAAGAACAAGCATTACTGTTATGAAATAATAGTACTATGTAGCTACAGAGACAAACAAAACAACAATCAGGTCTAGGGGTAAGTGAAGTACAATAAAACATGTTCACCTTCTTACTATCTGATTTTAGACCAGCCTTTCCTGATGATGGTAGAGCGGTAACTGTAAAATTGTTTGGATCTTCACAGTCACGGATTTTGGATTCTTTTATCAGTGAGTCAAGTTTTTTCTTTGCTATATTCTCCACTCTCTTCCTATTAGTAGATGCCTACAAACAAAACAGAATCATTAAACTAGGTAGTGATGAAAAAAGTCTTAGTACTTCCAGCCAGCATTAACGCAAACTAAAATGTTATGTGCAAGAACAAAAAAAAAAAAGAGGTTCTTGATCTGCATAATGCAAAGCAGTTACCTGCAGCTCAGTGTCAGACTTCATGCGAAGTATGGAAGCATATGAGGCCCTGAAGTAGATGTTAGATCTAAAGTGTAAACAGATTGTCTGAAGTGATGAGAGAGTAAAACTAATTAAAACCAAGTTCTAATTAAACCAAGACTGGCTGTTAGCAGAGCTATTCAGATGTCACATTTGTTACAAGCCAAGGACGTGCTAACATAGAAATACTTGTTACTGAGATGACTCCTCATATTCACCCAGATTAATGTATGCTATGCTTTGTAGTACACGTTTAGTAAGAACCCTGATCTATTCCACTGTGCTGTCCAATAGGCCATTCTTCATGGAAATTTAACAGTAATGGATACGTGTGACAACTCTGAGTATACAGTATTTCTCTCACACCTTGGGGTTGATGGGCAGCAGTCATATGCTATGTCAGGGTTGACTCTGCAGCTACAACTGATGCAAGATTCGATGGGATCAAATGGGAGAAGCTTTAGAATCTTGATTTCAGCAGGTCAAGGGCAAAATATAGGAGAATTCCTGTTCCCTCCTTCTGTGTACATCACAGCCCGAGTCAGGAACAGAGGGAAACAAAAACAGCAATCCAGAGCTTTTTTTTATCCATGAGGCATAAACTCACAACCCTTGGTCTTTTAAGAGGTGGCAGATTGTGCTTTCTCAATAGGCCTTAAGAATTCCCAGTTAAATTTGTCATGAAACAAGCTATGATTTTCTGAGTATTTCAAAATTTGGCTTGGAAAGCAAACCAGATGTAGCAAATCTTAGATCTAAAGCATCAGTAAACCTCACAGCAAAGTGAACTGCTAGTAACACAGACAATGAGGTCAGCAAAGCAACGCCTGCTGAGCCTTTAGTGAGAATAATACACCCAGCCATAACATGTTACTACCTAATTTTATTATGAAAGATGACACTTTTCTTACTGGCATTAATTTCTCCATCCATTTAATAGAAGAAAAATCAACATTATTTGACATCTCTTTATAAATAGCATATGCGTGGGCTATGTTGAAAAGAATCATGGCAAAAGTAATTTCTAGGAAGGAGAGACCTGCTAACATTTCCGCTTGTTCAAGCATCTGGATTAGGATCCTCTCGAAACAAACCATCTTGAAGTCTAGAAATCATCTGGAAAACTTGCAAAATCAGGATCTTAAGTACCACAGTGCCCCTGATTTCAGCAGGGTTGTCAAATCACCTGCATTGTTTCCTCTGGATGTTAGGAACAGTCTGCCATGCATGGGATACAGACGAAAGAACCACAAAACGCAGGAAAACAAGCCGAGTGAACTTTGTTGATCACAGTGAAGTTTCAAAGTCAAGAAATGCCCAATTCTCTTTTTATTCTGTTTGCGTAGTTCTAGATTCCCTGTACAGTCAACTACACGGGTAGCCCCTAAGTGGGTTGTAAAAGCTTTTGGTTTGGCTTTCAACTCGTTTTCTCCCTGTTCAGAATGGTCATGCCCTGATACCAGGCCTGATCTTACACAGGTGGAAAGCCTGCTGGACTGAACTGTATCACCACTGGCTGTACAATTGCTTCCAGCTTGAAACGATGGAACATGTAACAAGAAAGCATCAAAAAACATCACAGATGTTGTCTTTGAAATATTGAAAAGTGATATGCTAAAACATAATAATTTTAAAAAAACAAATTATTTTTCCCCTTTGGTAGACTTATTCATAAAGAAGTTTCGGTTTTAGGTGAAAAGGATCAAATCCGTAATACAAAATGAGGAAATAGCCTGAGGCGGAGAGGACTGAAAATGCAATCTCTCTCCAAGGCAATCTAGTTTATGTTATTAAACAGTTTGGCTGTATTTTATATTATTTGTATAAGATGCAATGTTACTTGCCAGAAGATTAAAGTGACAAAAAAAATTAACTTTTAAAAAGGATGAAGAAATAAGGGATTTTCTGATCGAAGCAAGCAAAGATTAAAATATTTTCCCTTTTTAACACCTCCTTACAGTAAAAAATCAACTAAACCCAGCATTCAGCAAACCAAAGAGATGCTCTGTAACAATGACCGCAATTTGACATAAGTAGAATTTTTTTCTATTCCTTTTTGCATTTGAGGGGAAGAACACTATGATGCAATAAGGAATCATGATATATTACTATTTAAAATATTACAAGACACAAAATTCCAAACTTTAAACATAACCACTAGAACTGGTGCTGCCTCACAGGCGCTTTCGTCAAACTTATTCCTGTGAAGGTTTAGAACATAAGAGACCTGCGATGAATCCCAAAGGTTAGACCACATCCATATTCCAGAGAACTCACACAAGGTTTCTTCTCACTGGTCTGGGAAAAGGTAACGTACATTTACATTGAAATGGTCACTTAACTTACATCTCCATTCATTAGTTTACAGTCATCATCAATCTCATCAGCACTGTCCTCATCAGAAACTTCACCTTCCTCTGCATCATCACTGATGTTGGCTGGAAGTTTCTTCCCCTAGAAAATCAAGCGATTACACAGGCAGGTTAGCATGCTGCTCTTGCTACCACACATTAAAAAAAATAACAGAAAAGAAAAAAAAGAATAATTATTCAAAACACGCAACCAGGTTCTTATTGATTGAGAAGACATTTGTTCAGAACCTTAAGTACCAGGCTCTTAAAGACTGCTTTTTGTAAAATTATTTAAGTTAGGGTATAAGTGATAACCAGGCAGGAATCATAATCATCACAAACAAAATGAGGGATGGAACAAACAAAGCAGGTTTTTACCTTAACCAGTATCTTTCCTTTAAGACTTGCTGGTGAAGGGAGCTTGCTAGAATCATCATTGTGCAGAGAAGACAGATCAAGTTTGTCTCCCAGAATTTCTGTAAGATACTGAGCCATCTTCTTCTGCTGAATGACACTGCAATGGTTCTCAATTGACAAGATAACAGGGTACCTGGCAGAGACATAAGCAAGTATTATGAACTGCAAATTTAGCTTTTATAGTATAAAGAGGATAAGGATTATCACTGTCTGAGCAATTCCTGTAACAGGCATCACCATCAGTGAAATCCACAGGGGTCAGATAAATCAGCGTGGGCACAGGACTGACACTCCACTACTCACTCCAAACTGAATGGTCCATTTTTGACAGCCACAGGATAATTAAACTTCTGCAATCTGATGTGATGCCTTTTTCCAGAGCACACTTTTCACCTTCCTACACTACCCAGTCCTGACCTCCGCTTCCTACCAAAGAGATTCTAGCCAGCCATTCATAAGCAAAACCTACATAGCCAGTGCCTCAGCTCTGCTCTCCAGCCGGTGCTTCAGCCCTTTTGTACTCTGACTCTCCCAGTGATAAACCTGTTGTGTTAGTTCCTCCATGAAAATTTTTCTAGCTAGCAATGGAACAGTCATACAAACAAGTCTGCAGATAAAACCTCTTCTACAAAGACACTTAAGTATTATTTCTAGATTTAGTTTTATTGCTGTCATTTATTGCAGATTCTCCAGGCTGAGGCCAGGAAATAACGATGCCTGGTTGTTTGAAAGGCATGAAGATAAGACTTGTGAAACATCAATTTCAGTGTGGCTAGTGCCATATAAAAGCACACCGAGGAAGGATTTCTGTTTAGAGATGATGCATTTTTAGGATGTGCACAAAAGCCAGTATACAGTGCATTTTTTTAGGGCTGAATTATGAGGCATTCATTCATTAATTAAAAAATAATGAAGAATAAAAAGATGTCTATCCTGACATCTGGCCCTCATTAGCTCCTCATCAGGAAAAACGAGGCTTTCAGCCAGACAATGCCTGCAGGACAAAACTTTCCAAATTGATGACTATAGTTAAATTCCTGGCTTGGCCTCGTTATTTCTTTTGAAGGCTTTCTCCGCACAGAAAACAACTCAGAATTCTGGCGTATGCAGAAACAGGTTAGATTTTCACTAACTGTCTTTACAAGGATGCCAGGAAACACTCCAGTTCATATCCCTGAGACTCAAAGGTTGGCAGACTGTATACATACTCATTTTTGATAAAGGCATATTTGTTGATAGTTTCAATCACATCTTTGAAGAGAATTTTGGAAGTCAAAGTGTATCCATGGTGGACAATTGGTTCACCGTCTGGCCCATCCCAGCAGTCAACTGTAGAACAGAAACAACGACACCCATCAGACAGGTAACATCTGGGGCCACCATCTGTGGAACACTGAGACCCTGCAGCTCCCTTCAGCAGCCCAGCCAGACATGTACCCAGCAAAGCAGGGCAAAGGTTCTTTCCCACCCTTCATCTGCATCTCCCTCCTCACTGCGCTGAACGTCCTTCCTCTGAAGAAACCTCCTGGCCTTGACATTCTACTGTGTACAGGTGACTGTTCTCATTGTCTGAGAAAGCCCAAGCAAAAAAGATCTCCTTTTAATAAGTGCTGAGGAGTATTACGACAGGAAGAGAGTCGACATAGCATAGCGTTACTTGCATTATGCTACTGCTGAACCTGAAAAGGAAAGCAGAGACTCTTAGCCAAGCTTCTCATACCACAAGCAAAGCCAAGACCTAGGCATCTCCAGCCCTCCTTGGATTCTGCCTAACCTTACACTTGTTTACAATCATATTTCCATGAAATGTTTTACTCCTCTGAAGCACCCAATGGGCATGACCACAACCTAACCTGAGCAAACAATAATACTGGCCTTCTGAAAAATTGTGAAAACACTTTGATGGTCAGAATATTAAAGATGATTATGAAACAGGTACTGTCTCAGAAGGGCACTACAAACATCAGAAGAGATTTCACATAAAGGCTTCCTGGTCACTGCAGAGACTGTCAACATTTCATGTAATAGAACCCTACTTCCCTTACCAGAAGCTCTTCCTTTTACGTGTATCCATGTTATCCCTCTTACATGGAGCAGGAACTCTGCCATAGTTACCAGATTGTCATACACTTGGCTAGAAAGCATATACACCAGAATATTCTACTGAATGTTAATATCCTCTCTATAAAAATATTTTTCAATTTTTTTCCTCAGTACCAGCGACACTACTCTTCAAATACCTGCCATATTTCCACGCTCAAGAAAACTTGTCCATTATATAACAACATTAATTTGTTGTTCTTTATGGAGGGAAGACACCATTTTGCTAGGCTTTTTCCTCTACCCAGTTATCATGTCTTCTGCAGAAGTCATGAGTCCTCCTTTACAGAGGAGAAACAAAACTATGGAGCCCACTGATGATTCCTTTTCGATCTTTACCTTCAACGCAACGACAGCCAGATTGTAGCACCCATGCATACATGTCCACCCTAGACTGGGACATCAGCTGATCTCCCATGAGGTAGGTATTATGTGAAGAGGTAATGAAATAGTGACTCAAAGGATAACTCATGTCCTGATTCACTTGGTAGTGTTCTGGGTTGAATATGTCCCCTGATGGACTCCGCATGTAATTGGTGAAACCTGTAAACAAACAATACTATAAATAATACAGTTCTCTCCTTGTTGTTGCTGTAGCCTTCCTAAAACCAGCCTAAAAATGCATCCCTACATTCACCAACACATTCATGAACATGTAAGATAAATAAACAAATAGCATCACTACATCCCAACCGTCACAATGACCAATTGTGATATTCCTTTCAAGAAATTTCTATTTGCTTTGTACATTTCTCTGCTCTGCCTTTCCTGAAAAAAGATGTCCATTTAATCTAAACCTGACATTTTAGGCTTATAATTTTAGTCAGAAGACTCTGCTGGGACATTAAGTCACATGGCGTATAAAAGCCTCCAGAAATCTGGTCATATTCTGGCATGGTTCCTCAGTGAAATGCGTTGAAAGATATGGCGTTGTACTGCCTAGAAACAGTTTCTAGTGGCCCAACACAATGTGAAGCAAGGGAGATACTTTCCTCTCTGTTTCTCCTGAAAATACGAGAAGAATGTCAACACACATTGGCTTGTACAAGCAACAGTCTCTAATTTTGATATGACACGGCATGCACAAACACGCATGTGGATGGGAGAGATCTGCAGTATTGCAGTACTGTCACTTTATGAGACTGAAGCTCACTCCAGACTTGACACCGAAAAATCAATTATCTGTAGTACCTTCAATGATGCTACCAGAAGAATTTATTTTCCGAAATAGTGGGATGCTTGCAAATCATGCAGACAACATCGCCTGGACAATTGCTGAACTGCAATCATTACTCTTGTTCAGAAGCAAATTTTTAGCAAGTTATGTTTTTTATCTTTGTATGAAATTGCTGCTTTCGGATCACCAGTATACATTTGCGCACATATATACAGACTTTTTCACAAGACAGACTAACATTAAAACCGTAACTTCCATTTCAAGTCTCCCCAAAATTCTTTTCATTCACCACCAATGAAAGGCTAAGATTTCCATTCGCATCCTAGCTTTAACAGCTGCTGACAGTGATGATGCCTTTACTCAAAAGGTTTCTGCTTCAAGAATTTTAATTCTCCTGACATCTCACTCATTATTCTATAAATAAAACAGTGCCTGTATAAAAATCCTGTCAAACTTCTAAAGGTCTTTATGCATTTTCTCTGACTGTGACAGACTGGTGCTTTGTTTCACTAAAGCTACACAAGGTGAAATAACTACAGTCCTCAAAACCAGTCTCAGAATACCAGTCTACAGAGCACAGAGAAGTTGAGCTTGAAGAGAATTTAAGATAAAATGTCACCTTTATGATGGTTCTTATAGGCTTTACATTTTGTGTTGATGAAAGTTTTACTAAAAGAGAAGAGCTGATAAGTACAAATGGCAGCCAAAACTTTTTGAACAATAGACTCGGAAACGATGCTAAGGAACTTAATTCTAGCCTAATATTTGTGTCTCAAGACACACAGCAAACCAGTAACACAGCTAGAGTGAAAAGACTAACCAAGTCAGAGCAGACACCATGAAAAATTGCTAGGGCGCAGTGTATGTCAGCACAGATACAGCTAACAATTCTTGGCAGGTTACTCATTTCCTCTTACTACAAACCAATCTGCTGCTACAAGATTAATTCCACACACCACTGTTCGGGTAGCCTCCGATACAACACTATTGTTTAAGCACTTGTTAAAATATAATATCAAATTGTTATCAGGAGTTCACACTAACTGGACCTATCAGCTTTAAGATAAAGAAACATGAATGAATCAAGATACTGTCGGCAGTGTGTACCAGAGACCTCCAGTATTTACACACTCAGGAAAAGTGTACTGACACAGTGCTTTATTTTGATCAACAGAGGAAGGTAAGAGGTTTTTCGCAGGACTACGTTGAACAGGCTAATTGTCACAGGCCAGTCCAAGGTACTTCATGCTAAAAGCCATCACAACTGTGGACGCAAGGCAATCCTAGAATCAGAACAGTTTGGGTTTGAAGGGACCTTTCCATTACAGATACGTGAATGAATATGAATGAACAAAGGACACTGTATTATTATTTTACTGCTATTGAAGTGCTTCAAAGTGTGGGCAGGATGCTCTTGTCTGGGCTGTACCAGTTTGAGGAATAAACATACAGCTTCAGTTTCCATAGCTGTTGTATTTCAGTCTCTCTAGGCAACAATCAATTTGTTTTCTGGAAGACAAGAGGAATCTAAAGTCTCAGCTACACACACAGACAAGAAAAGAATAACTTCTGTAACTTCTGTGCGTGTGCACACACGTGCATAGATGTATATCTTCATGCAGATATATATATCTCTGTTTTTCAAGCAGTTCTTTCTTCTTTGTCAGTACTCAGTCCAGCAGTGTGCCCCTTTTCAGCTCCTCAGTCACCTGTGTTCGGATGCTATCATCAAAACACTCCAGAAATCTCCTGCATTAGTTAAGCTCTAGATCAGATACGTTCTGTTCTGTTGCACTTCCAGCAAGATACTGGAGTGGTTAAAGTCTCCCATAAGGAGCAGAGCCTGCTAACATGAAGCTTTTCCCAGTTGTCTCAAATTGACCTCACCTTTTACTTCCTCCTGATCAGGAGATCTGCAGCAGACATCCAGCAGAACGTGCAGCAGCAGTCATGTTGGACTGCTCTCTAATCCTAACCCATAAACTCGCAACTGTTTTCTTGTCCATTCTTAGGCAAAGCAATTATCTAGATCAGGCTATTTTTTTAAAAGTTCTTTTTTCCAGTATGACAAACTACAATTGTTTGAAAAGCCTAGTCTTACTATTCTAGCTATGAGGAAGGCAAGATAATAAACCTAATTATTCATTATTTATGTGATTGCCACTGACTGTAAAGCACCATAAAATAAATATATTAATATCTCATCTGCTACACTCACTTGGCATTAGTATAAGCTTTAAAATAAATTGAAAATTTAGTCTGAAGGTAGAACGGACATGAATCCATCCTAAGCAACCATCACTTATTGAAAAAAAAAAAAAAACCCAAACCAAAACACCTTACACAATATACCAGAAACTACCCACTTCTTCATGCAGTAAAACAAACTGAACTTATCTTTTGCCACTTTTCCACAATGACACACACCCACAGAAAGGAACAAGACTGATTCTCACAGAATCACAGAATGGTAGGGGTTGGAAGGGACCTCTGTGGGTCATCTAGTCCAACCCTCCTGCCGAAGCAGGGTCACCTACAGCAGGCTGCACAGGACCTTGTCCAGGAGGGTCCTGAATATCTCCAGAGAAGGAGACTCCACAGCCTCCCTGGGCAGCCTGTTCCAGTGCTCCGTCACCCTCAGAGGGAAGAGGTTCTCAAAAGGTCCTAGAACTTTTGCACAGAATCTAATTCCTGAGGAATGTACTCTGTCCTTGGAGTCAATAAGACCTGGCAGAAGGTTTACTATTTAGGGGAAACAATTTAGAAGCAGTCCTCAATATAACAGCTACCATCATGATGGTACAGCATCATTATATTCACAGTGAAGGCTTTACAGCAGAGGTCATGAAAGCATGCTTCTAGACAAATTTCATCTATCATCCCACTTCACAAGTTTACTCTGCATCAGATCACTCCTTTTATTAAAACTTACAGGATTTCCAAAAATACCTGCAGGAATGATGCAACTAAATTCTACTGTATTTTCCAACAGCACAAACAACGACACATCCAGCTCCAGCTGACCTTCAATGACTGCTGCTTCATCATGATCTGTGCCTTTAGAAATCTTCCAAGGAGTACCAATTTCCCTTTAGGTTCCTCAGCAAATAATACATATTAAAAAAAAACCCCAAACCTACTGAAAAGCATTATGCCAATGAATGCGATATTCTCATAAGCTTTTAAACATTTGCCTCCTTCCTACTAAAGCTACACCAGTCTTACCATCAATCCCCAGAGCCCCCTCCTTCTTGTTCTCCAGGCATGGTTCAAACTTGCTGATGATTTCCAGGCAGTGCTCTTTAGTCACATTTGTCATCTGTAAAAGCAGCAAAAATGAAGTGTTAACTAGTAATCACAGCTTCTCTTCGCTCTTTTCTCTGTATACAGTTTATCAGCTGGCCGATTATCCATAGTGGTACTAAGGATTTCCAGTTACCAGTGAGATTCTCGCTCCTGTCAATCAGTGTCAGGTCAGATCAGAACCAGACTGCTTTGGGAGAAGTTTCTGTCCTATTGGCAGCTGCCGGACGACAGCCAATACAGACAGAGTTCTGCTTTGTAGGTCAGATCTGGTTAGAGTGTTTTTAGGCACACAGAGCATCCAAACAGAACAAGCTTTGTCACAAACCAATGGGAATTCTTCTCTTGTAGGATTAAGGGATTAGTTTGCATTATCAAAGGATTTTTACTTTAAAATAAAACAAGAAAATGGTTCATCTTTATGCAGCAGACAGAAAGATCAGTTACTAGCAGGGTAACAGAGAATCAGGACATAATGCTCTCAGAAAGCTCTTTGAGGAAGTCTGCTAGCTTCAAGGTTGCTTTGCATTCGCAAATTAAAAAGAGTACAAAGGGAAATAGATGTCTGTAAATGTTGTTGCTTATAAAATGATCCATTTATGATAAGCTGTAGCTTTTTTTAACTTGCAATGTTTCCATAATTCAATTTTAGTGCAAATATTTAATATTCCTGCTATTTACTGTTTATTTATCCTCTAATTATTTTCCCTGCTATTATTTAATGTTCTAGTCCTAAGTGGTCCAGCAAATCCTTCCCATCAGATGCTGTACATGATACATGAAAATACAGCCCTTGTCATCAGAGGGGACTGCCAATAAAGTGGACAAGCTGATGACTGTTTCAGCAATGTGGAATCTTTGCTTAGGGGGAAATGAAATGAAATCACCAGCGTATCTTCTAGCAGATCAATGCCTTTTCTGGGGGTAATTTAAAACCTAATAAATACAGTAAAAGAAGAGGAAGAAAAAGACCCCTAACCCTTTATTTGCCTGTACAATATAGGTTTGCTGGGTTCAAAAGATAAAGCTCTAGAAGAACAGAAGGTTTTTCTGGTGCAGCTTCGAATGGCCAGGGTGAACATTTGTTCTCCCTGTACATATTGTATGAGAAAGGGTAGCGCTAGGCAAGGGAGAGAAGTGCCACAGGCACGAGTCGTCCACGTCAGTGATGAGCTGAGCTGATTTGTGTCCTGTGGTGAGTGGTCATTTTCCTCTCGCCATCTGGAGGATCAATTGACCAATGAAATGGAAACATACTCCACTTATCTAAAAAGATAACTGCCAGAGAGGTGGCTTTTTTACTCACTCGTTTCTTAGACAACATTTGAAACGAATGGATATTTATGATTTACAGACATGCAGCTTAAAAAGAGATCATGAGAGGGAAAAGGCAAAGACGAATCAATGCATTTGCTCCTGCACCGACTGCATCTTGCTGTACAACTATTTTTTCTCACTTCAGGATCTTTCACAAGCCTCTAGATGAAAGATCACAGGATTGTTCAGGGACCTCAGGAAGTTATCCAGCCCAAAATCCTGCTCAGAACAGGGTCAACTACAAGGTCACATCAGTTAGCTTAGGGCGTTACCTAGTCTGGTCCTCAAAACCTCCAAGAACGGAGGCTGCATAACCTCTCCAGGCAACCAGTTCCAACGGGTGAATGTCCTCGTGGTACGGAAGTTAGATGCCTTGCCATTTTCTGGTCTGCCAAATCACCAGAAAGACAAAAACTGTTCTGACCAAAGGGCATTTGGGATAGGAGTAATAGTGTCAGGCTTCCAGGTAGCTTGGTTACAAAGATTCCTAGTGCCACAAAGCTTCAAGTCAGTGACGGAGGAAGCAGATCAGTGGGCGTTTATGTGGCGTGCCATACATACAGAGACAAGAAACTTTTATCTTCTACCATTAGAAAATAAGAATATATCAACACCAGTTTCCTTTTCTGACGAAAACATATATGAACTGTCAGAAAATGGACTTCTGTAACTTCAGTGTGCACAAGTGATGGACAAAATTTCTAATGTGACTGATGTAGGCTAGCCCTGTTGTTAAATACAGTGATCCAAGTGGACAGCAGTTACTGCAACACAGCACATAGTTTGCTGGTATTTTGCTGAATGTGCATAAAACACTATAAGCACAATGTATAGGTGCACTTCAATACCTGAATAGCAAAGCTTATAAAGCTATGAAGTAACAGCTCTGAAGAGCTGTAAAATGTCTCAGATTCATGAGCAACATTAAATATCATGCTTACCATTATCTACTGGCTGCTGTCACTGCCACTCCCTACCCCATACAATTATACAGGGCATATACAGACTACCTGGTTTGTCAGACAAAAATATTTCACCTCTTTCAGATCAGCGAAATGGAAAAATAGTCTTTAAGACTCACTCCAGCAATGGAGCGCTAAGAGAAAACTTAATATGTGCTACTGTATATCCTCAGAAAACTTTCCCAGACATTAATAACCCTCTCAACAACTCTTCAAAGACATAATCTTCCACTTTACAAACTGAGATAGTGTGACAAAGTAATTCAGTGCCTCATCATGCACCATGCACTAAGTCAAAAGCAGAGCCAGAAACAGCATCTGTGCACCAGGGTGCTGAATACTGGGAAAAGACAGATACTGATGGAATTGTCCTAAAAGAACACACGAGGAACAAAGAAACTGTAGAGACTCTGTTTAGGGGCACAACAAAAGAGCCTACAGAAAAAAGAGGTACTCAGAACAAGAAGGTTCAAGAAATAGTCATGCCAGCCTACGAGATGAAAATCCAGAGGCATCTGACTGTCTATTGTTCACATGCATGACAACAAAGTTCCCACCTCTGTTAAAAGGCAATGCATCCCCGATGGCAAACAGGAAGGCACGCAGACGGGAAGTCTTTTCCTGGCTTGGGCCTACCTTCTGTTCTGTCTCCAGAAAGCGTCTCAGGTCATCTGTATCTAGGTAGTCCTTGTGGTTGCTGTAGGTGAGCATTAGCAGGTACAAATCACGTCGTGTTGACATCATTTTATAGAAGGCGCAGAACTCATCAAAGCCCAGCATGCCCTGGTTATCATCCGTGTCAGCCTCCTGCATTACACAGCAATAAGGCAATGAGATACCCAATTGCCCAGCAATAGCCTGAACAAACTTTAAATAAACAAACTCCTCCATGAGAAAAAAGCAACAGTGAAATTAAATGCAGGTTGATGCTGCCTGACATGGCTACTCACTGTATGGCCTGCTAGAACAGATTATCAGGCTGATGCTTGCCATACAAATGCTTTGCACAGCTTTCCCCTTTAAACCTTTTAAATGTACGCATTAGTGCATGAGCCAAGAAACAACTTTTAAGGTCTTTATTGTTGCACAGGGACCCCTGCTTGATGGATTTCTTCCATCTATGGCAACGAAGTAAGACGGCATACCCTGTGACATAGAAGAGAATATGCACATGTCTGGCAGAATTACCCATTCATGTTTTCTTGAGAAGATCATTAGAACCCAAGTCATCTTGAAATCAATTTTATATTCAGGATTTGGGAGGATATCTGTTAAATCTATGTCCATCAACTATATAGATCCGCAAGGATAATAATTTTGCAAGTAAAGAAAAAAATCATCAGTAAATGATACTATATTATCTGGTATATCTATCACCTACAACATGTGCTTTTCTTGGTTCTTTACTTTTTGGGGCCAGATGCCCCAGCCTGTGATCCAAACCACCCTCAGTTGTATCAGCAATACTACTTACTGTTTGCACACAGTGGAGACAGAATTTCTTCAAAGAAATCTTGTGAAAGTCTGATCACAATGAGATACACCCGATGATATAACTATTTGGAGGAGAGATGATGGAATTACTGTGTTTCCTAAAAGTCTGTTCTTAGAAGCATGAAAAAATGAATGAGAAACTCTGCCAGGGGAAAGTATGCAAAAGGAAAGCTGCAAAGTTTCCCAAACAGGATAGACAACACTCGCATATTTTATGAAAAAAAGCTTCTCTGGCACTCCCTACTTTATTCTCAATAAAGAAGTTGCTTTGCTCACCTTCACTGTAGACATGTTTAAGCACATTTCAGGCCACAAAATTAAAAAATAAATAAATCAGGCAAATTTTTACCAAATCACCATTTTTTTTCACCAAATGTCTTTCAGGTACTGCCGTACATAAGCACTTGTATCAGTTGAGGAAAACGCTGATAATAAGCTCTCACACCCATGGACAGCAGCACTGAGAAGCCTTCACACAGCCCTTCTGTCCCGGCAAACTGGCATCAATTTGCAGTTATTTGCCCACGAACAAAGTACTGCCATAGCCACAATTTATTCTAATACGCCCACAGAAATTTTTAAAAACTTACACTAACTGCCTTCTCTTTCCTCGTTCCCAAAGGACACCCTGCACTGGCTCCCTACGATTTAGCCTCAATAGCCCTCAGTATTTTGTCTCTTTTCCAGTCTCACACCACAGCAGTTGCAGCGCCTGTATCCGCCACAACACCAAAGCTGACAGTACGACGGAGGAAGTGACTGGAGGAATGAGGAGTCACGAAGTCATAGATGAAGGTCCTTTAGAAATGAGCCCCAGGTGAAAATATGGATGCATTTGTGTGCAAGAAGTAGCTAATAAAAATGGCTTTTCCCATTGTAACTATGGCAGGATTTTTTTTAAATGACTCACTACGTTTTACACTAGAAAAATTAATATTCAAGGTAACTTTCTTCAAGACCTACCTATAATATACACTATTATATGTTAAAATACTTGGTGTAGCTGTTTTGTTAACTGAGAGACTTGATTTTTAATTTCAAGGCTGCTTAATATTCTGCTTCTAAGCTATCAAACAGCAATTATATTTTCAGTTGAGACCAACTCAGTTTCAAACATACACTGCATGTGGAAAAAGTAAACCTATTCTTCCTTGTTAATAGCATTTCTAAAGCACCCAATATGTGTAGTAATTGTCACTGATTACAAACAGTAAAATCGCAACACAGCGTACAATAAGAACACGTTTTTTTCCCAGGAAAGTTTTACCCAGTCTCTTCTATTTAGCTTGCATCACACCTAATGGTTCATCCTGGAAAGAGAGTCACTTTAATCTACTGCTTTTAATGAGTTTTTAAAATCCATTCTTCACTGAGCTACATCCATAAGCCTAGTATTTGCTGGTATGAAAGAAAAAAACGGAAGATGAAAAAAAAAAGTAGCAGCATGTAAAAGCCCCTTGTTTTCTCTAGCTGTACATGCACGATTCTCAAAGGCTTTTGAGCCTGGATTGTGTCCCAGTACTGAATTATTGAAAATCCAGTGCTCGCTAGGCTAGCATGACTTTGTACTAAACATGAAGCAGCACCCAAACAGCTGCCACTCGAACTGTGAGATTTTCAGGCACCTAAATGTTGTCGCTGCACTACCACAAATGTGCATTATGTTTTTTAAGGTAGATACATACTCTGTCCAGAAGCTTCATCAGGAAAATTAAAATAGCTGAAAAGTCCTCACCTCCAATATTCTCATAAGGTACAGCCTGCACCCTGGAGGTAACAATTTGGTGTATGGAAACAACCAGGACATAACACAGTAGCATATACTCTTGCAGAGACAGATTACAACCATTCATCCCAACAGCCAGTACTTCGGGAATTTAAAGAAATTTCAGCTGGTAGAAGACATCTGTGTTGCACAAACTGATGTTTAGTGCAGTAGCCTCACGTAAAATTTTTTAGGGTCATAACCCTACAGGTCTTAATCCATCAGTTGGATAATTTATCACCTGCAGAAGCGAAAGACACAAACTGACCTTTTTTCTTCTCCACATGCAAAAGCAAAGGAGAGGGTATTTGCAAGTTCCTGGTGATTAGCATTTCATGCAATTCAAAAAATTTATTTTTCTATTTGGAAATATCTATGGTGTTAAAATGCAACAGTGCGCAACAGCATGGACAAATCTACTTTCAAAATTCATTCTGCTCCCCATAAATTTTATGCAACAGAAACAGAAGATGGTAATCAAAATGCGGGCTAGCATAGTAAGAGCAGCCCAAGAGCAAGGAGCACCCAGCTTCCTGGGGCATACATGTGCTATAAGCCTTTATTTCTCTTTTATTCAGTAGCATACAGAAGAAACATTCAAGTATTTAAAGTCTACTGCTAAACTTCTGTTTAAATTTCCTCCCTAGGGGCAAACTCTTTTTTTGCAGGATTTTCTGCTCCTAAATAACAACCCACCCAAATGATGGGTAAAATATTAGCCTGATGCATACACTAGGATAACTTGTATCAGCCGATTACCAGAAACTTTCCGATAGCCTTTCCTTCCCTCCCCGTAACCTTGAGTTGCAGTGGTTTGCAGAGTTATCCTGTTTTCCATGCTCCATCTGAGCATATTTTACGATTGCAGACCCACAAAGGAATTTAGATTGCACATAAGATGCAACCAGGCAGGCTTCAGCATCAGCTGTCAGTGGGATTAAAGAGAGAGCAGAAAGAGATATAAGTTAAAAACATTTTCAACCCAGAGGCATTAGAATAAATACATACAGCCATGGAAGAGAAGGAAGGTTTCAAGGCCAATTTTTTCCCCCAAAGTAGTCAGCAGATTTCCAAGTTAAACTCCTTTCCCAAATTATTCTCTAACACTCTTCTGCTACAGTTAAAAGGCCATAAAGTGGGCTATTAAAGATTGTCTGTGGCAAAATGCAGTGGCTCCATTGGTTTCTAACCAAGGAAAAAGATAATTTTGCCTCCCTTTCTTTTCCCAGGAATAAGTTACAATACAAGAATGACAGCTCCATGTCCAAACTGAATACAAAATCACCCATCCAATTGTACACATGTAATTGTTGTTCAATTTCATGTTAAAATACTTATCAGAAGTCATGCTGACCACCACTATTCTTAACTTCTCCTTGATCCCGCACAAAGCTACCCATACTGTGCAGGAGACTACATTTCCATGAGTTCTGCACAACAGACTCACTGAGCTATGCAACATTCTGGCAGTTTATTTAGGAACTAGAGCCCCCAGACTAAAATTTATTTGCACAAGATTTATAAATTGTATCATAAAGCCTCAGCTGATTGTCTCTTTTTATTTTATACAATTGTTCCATTGCAAAAGAATAGTAAAATTCGTGGCTGTCATCAATGAAAGTGCTTTTCCTTCAAAGTTCTTAACACCATCTAAACCTTGAAGCTTAGGGTTTACACTTCTTATTATCCCTCGCTATATGGATCAATTTCACATACAGGTAGGTAATTCTCTAGGGAATACTAAATTCGGTAGAACGGCACAGATCCTTCCTAAATTATTAAGAGCCTAACTTCTACATCTTAGCAGAGATGATGTCAAAAGGAGAGCAATCGTTTACTACCATGAATCAGTAAAATGATTCCAAAGACTCTGATATGATTTCAGGTTTCTATTTCATAGAACTACAGCTTTCTAATGTTCTTGACCTAGTGCATTAAAAGTAGGATTAAAAACAAAAAAAGGAATTTTAACACTTCGGCAATACCAAAAGCACTACTTGTTTCAAAGTGGTATTCTAGGCACACAGCAGAAGGAAAAGATATGTGTCCAGGCAGTTTCATTCCATAAGTACTTTATCAAACCACGAAAAATATCTCAAAACAAGAAGAAAAGCTTTGGAAAATGAAAACATGAACTTTAAGAAATCTTTGGTCAGTCTTCAATTGATTGCAAAATGCCCAGTAAATGCTTAGAATAAAAGATGGCTCAGTCTCCAAGCACCAACAGAGAACAGGATTACCTTTTCCTTGCCACAGACCTTTGTGTGACCTTAGGCAATTCACTTATTCCCGCTTCAGTTCTGTGAAATTGGGCTTATAACATTTCTCCACCTTAAGTTAGGCAAAACTTACCTATTCAGCTACATACAATGCCTTGGACAGATTTCAAATGTCTAGAGAGCCGTTGGTAGATGGGTATTTGATCCCTTTCAGTGCTGCTGAGATTCCAGTACTTAGTTTTCTCTGAAACAACCTCTCTCAGCCTCTCCAACAGAACATACTTTAAAATACCAGAGCTGCTCGAAAATCTTGCTGAGATGTCCCTGACTCAGTGTAGTGGGAGTTCACCATGCTGAAAGCTACCAATTCAACTTCTGCTTAGGTCCTTCACATAACAGACTTCTTGATTACAAGAGCATACATACATACATACATACAACATCTCCATAGTTCAGTTGCTCAATAAATTGAGTCAAGGTCAGTAGAATGCAATGTCAAACAAATAGCTCTTAGCAATGCAGAAAACATAACAGATACAGAAGTTTGCACACTGGATATTTTATTAGTACCAGTTACTGGAGGATATTGGATACTTTACTGGATATTTATTAGAAAGAACGTAATCAGAGGAGGAAACTCGACTGAGTTTCAGATCAACAAGCATAGCAAAAAAGCAGTCTTTGTACTGTGTGTCGTCATGTTATATAACACCAGAAGGTGTAATGCCTTTTTCTATGAATAACAATTTATCTATGACGTGTTTTTGGAGCTCTCTTGAATTTACCAAATGGACTGTGTAGTATCTCTCAGCAGAGTGGAAACAAACCAGCTGCCAAAGTATTTACAATGTCTCCTATTAGGTTTCATGTTAATTCTCCAGCAGCTCAATCCTTGTTCTTTTAGAAAAAAACACATTTTCATTTCTTACCTTAAACATTTGCTTGACTTTTTGTCGGGGTAGGTTCACATTCAGTTTGTGCATTAGCTGGAGCACTTCACTAATACTCAGACTGCCATCACCATTTTTATCTGCCTCATCAAATGTCTGCTTCAACCACATTGAACAGGAGTTAAGGAACGGCATGGAGTATCAAGCGATATTACTCAACATTATGTATATATGATTTTTTTCATGTTAGGGAAGACTGTATAGGAGACTGGGGATGAAAGAAAGTTCAAGGTAATATATAATATAATTGTACTTGTTATTTCAGTATCAGTTTCTGGACTTGCTTTGCTCAACATGCAACACGTGCTATTTACCCATAGTACAGCACAGAAGAACTAACTTCTGAGCAAATTGCAAGGTTGCAAAACACTTTGTCCTGTATAATCAAATGAAATGGATAGCTCTACACAGGGAGTAACAGTGAAGGAATATACCTGTATATTTTTCAATCCACTCCAGTCTCTCATCTCCAAATCTTGCTCAGAACAACCTTCTTCAAGGACTCCTCTCTTTCTGTCTCTGGAAACAGAGAATACAATAGGAACTGCTGTGAAGCGTTGAGCCTAGTGCTGCCTTTTAGTAAAACAAATACTGAAAGGAATTCCTATGCTATTATTGATAGCTCTCCACCACCGGGAAATACTTTCAGATAGTATAAGAAGGATATTGGTCTCTGGTCCTTTGGCGTTTTGCAAGGCTGTCTTCATCACTGATCCCTGCCATCAGGTATTTTAGCCCTGTGATCCAGGTGCGTGCTTCCTCTCCACTGGAAGATACCAGGTCAAGAGATTCCATATGGTCTCCATAGTAGATGCTGAAGCAGCAGTTGGGATCAAAACTGCCATCGGCATAGCGCTGAAAGATCTCTGATTGCTTCCCCTCGCAAACCTCCTGAATAGAGTCGATAGAAACTAGAATGACAAAAGCATGTAGTTTGTTAATGACTGTGTGCATGCCCTAGGCCAGACAGGATGCATTTATCGTGTAGAGAAGGGACCCAAACCTCGTATTGTACGGTCCCCAATTCACCCAGGTTTTGCCTGCAACTCACAACATACTACTCTACGGCAACCTGCATAGCTAACAACAGCAGCTTAATCTTCAGAAACTATTAACCATAAAATCATGTACTGCCCTTTAAATTCAAGTAAAACTTTCTTCTTGATCACCTGTGAATGAACCAAATCCTTCACGCTCGTTTATAAGAGGGCAGGATCCTACAAGGAATCAGAAGAAAGGTTCTGTGGTTGACACTCACTTTTGGCTTTCTCATTCTTTCGAGAGGGTCTCCAGCGAATACATGACTTGTGCTCATCCAAGTAATAGAAGCGGACCAACCCTTTGGAACTGCCACGGAGCTTGATCATTTGGGTACCAGCTTGCATGCAACACATACATTTTTCCACTGAAGAGAGAAATAAAGCGATATCAGTAAGTGAGACTTTGCTCCCTTTAAAATCGCCTTTACAGGAAGCAAACATATCGAGCAGCTGCCAAATTAATAGTTCAAGACAAAGGGTAAGATCTCCTGTACTGTCTACTATAAGAGGTCAGGTTATGTGATCAAAGTCAGAAAGATTCTTGGCAACTGTGGACTTCTCTGTAAATGTGAAAGCTTTCATTCCCATATTAATAGGTATGAAACATATATACGTTGGAATTGGTGCAAGGTACAAGACTTCTTAAGACCATCCCGAATGCTGAATTTGAGCTCCTACAATATGTAAAACTCGGTGCTGGACACAGTATGAAATTTCACCTGGAAGCTCAGATCCTTGGCCAGTGAAAACTAGCATGGTTCCATCCACATCAGGAGTTATTTTCATTAAGCCTCACATTTTTGCCTCTTAAACATCAAGTAACCTTGTGGCATAACTTCAGTAAGTTTTTTTTCACATAAGTCTGAAAATTCTGGAGTTCCTGTTAGCAGTATCACCATTCAGAAGCACCATAGCTTCTTATGAAGCAGTGTAGTTCGCATTCTGTCTATCCCAAATCTAATTTAAAAAAAATATCTAATTACCCAACTTGGTCATCAAAAGCATTCTAGGAACCCTAAAAATAATTCAAAGGCTTTTACGTACAGACAGCTTAAGAGTTAAACCATTTTCACTGCCTTCAAATTTAACAGCAAGAAGGTGATTAGACTGCAGTGTGTGACTGCAAAGACGAAGCTAGCTCCAAAGGCTACGTTCTTATAAAGACATCTACAGTTAGGGTCAAAAACAGTAATTTTATCCTACACCAGTCAGGTAAATGTAGAGCCGAACAAAAATCTTAATAAGCAGAAGGTGGCATTATTTTGATTTGCCTTCTGTAATATAAATAGCATTTTACTGTGCTTAAAAAGATTCCGAAATTTTCTTCTTAGGAAGAAGCCGAAAGAACACTACTGAGCAGATACTATTTACACTAATCAATGTTTTGTGTGAGGCACTCAGATAACAGAAGGGTAAGTATGTATAAAAAACTATCAATATCTTTTTTTCTGTCCTGTAACATATATTATGAGTAAATCCCCACATTTACATTAAAGTGGATCAGAAATATCACTTAAATATAGTTCTTTATGACCGAGTTAGAAAAAAAACTGAATGCTAACAAACTTGGATTTGTAGCCCATAACCTGACACTATGGAAGATCTGTAATTTACTCGTAAGCACCTTAGGTTCAGAAGCTCAGTTCTATGAACACTTACCCAGATTAGCTGCCTCCAGCGTGCAAACAATCCTAACAAGCAAACACAGAAAAACACCTCTGCCTATTAAAGCAGTTACAAGCTCAGGACCTAAAATGCTGAGTGGATCTATGGAATTACATTTTAGCATTCACTCCTAATTCATAAACATGCAGCCACTGTTCGCCAGTACCCATGACTGATGAAATACACGGTTAATAAGCAGAATATAACAGAACTAATAGGAATGCACTTATTTGTGTGGGGATTTAGCTGAACTAATAATATTGACCTTCTGATCATGTACTAAATCAAACTACTATCAAATATCAGTCTCTAGAATAAGCACAAGGAAATCCAGCGAATGCTTCTAACTTGCTTGTTCACACCAAGGTATCACAATATGTCTGCCAAAAGGAAACCAGATTTGTAAAGGAACTGTTTGATCTTTCACAAGAGAAAGAGTCTGAGACAAAGCGAAACTGAATTTATCAGTAGCATTATTTTGAAACTCCTTTGGTAAAAATACAACATTTTTAGCATGACAGACGAACACCAAGAATTCTGAAAACCATGAAGAAGCTTTATAGCCCAAACATTTACTTCCCTCCAGAAGGAAGAATGCGTGTTTTCATTGCATACGGAGCCATCACAAAGGCATTGCATCTGCCTGCTGTTTACATCACAACTCTACTTGCCATCCAGGCCAAAGAAAACTCTAAACTCTGGAAACAATAATTCTAGAAAGTTAAGATGGATTATCAGCTTTTCCTCCCATTGCTTCTGAGGATTAAGTCACCGATCCTACAAATTCACATCTAGATGTCACAGCAAGAATGTAACAGACTTTTCTTCTTCCAAATCACTTCAGATCACACTCCCTAGGAGGAGGCCTTTCACCTGTATTGTACGTTGTCTCTGGGCCCTTCAAACCTGTTCTGCTCCTGGGGATCGGGCAGCGTTACAGACGGTGCAGCCAGTGGCCTTCAGAGAAACCCGTCGTGGAAGAAGCTCCCTCGCAGAGCTCTGCTCTGTCTCGGCAGGGCTCCTCCCGTTCCTTGGGAGCTGAGGCTCGTGCGTGCGATGCCCCTGGGAGCAAGGCTGGGGCCGTGCCTACGCCTGCCCAGACAGGCAGCGTTCTTCTGAAGGCAGCTGTGGCAAGGATCTTAGGTTGACAACATTAACACAAACAGTTAGGCAAACGGATGGGCTATGTCCCAGGAAGGAATGCAGACTCCTGTCTAGGCCAGGTCTCCCCTTTATTGCCCATCATGACAGAGCATAGCCTGTGACTTCGTATTCCTCTGGCTTTTCTGCCTGGTCCATTTAAATAAAATTAAAATTACTACCATGTCCAATATATTCAGATATTTTTTTCAGACCTAGAGATGAGAAGTGTAAATTACTACTCAGATTCTGGATGGAAGAATGAAAACTAATACATATAATATGTATTCTAGTGAGAACGGATTGATAAAGAAAGACAAGGAAATTCTGAAGCCAGGCTCCTCTTTTATCAATCTGTACATACAGATCACAGATGAATCAGTGTCCAAACTGAAGCACTGATTCCATGTATTCCAAAAGGCATCAAAACCCACACAATTCTTTGGGGTGATTCAAATCTGCCTCCCAGGCAAAAGTAGAAACACCCAAGAGAAGCAAGGTAGAATAAAAAGAAGCGGAAAAAATCATTGATGCTTCTGTGCTTCAGAGCTCAAATTCAGACAAATTCAGTAGTTTGCTCAGGAAAAGGTTCATCAAAATAGATTAATTTGAAAGCAGATCACTAGCAACAAAAGAAAATTGAAATTTAAAGCCACAATTTTGTAGAGTACATTGTTTATGTTAATAAAATATTTACAGAGATAAGGTGTTAAATTAAGAACAAGATAATCCCTCGTGTAACATTTTATTTCTAAAGCTGATCCCTTGGTTTCAATCACAGATGCCCTTAGATGAAACCAACGTGGTCAGCAGGTATTATTAGCCATAAAAGCAGATGCTGTGCTACAGCTCAGAAGCGTTACTGGAATTCACTACAACATCCAAAGTAGATTCAAACTCGGCTTGACCATTTCCCAGACACTGCAATCTTTTCAATATCTGCTTTCATTTCAGTTCAGAAGAAAGATAAATACTTCTCAAATTTGCTGTGAGACGATGATTATGGAAAGCTTAAACTTCTTTTAATTTCACAAGGTTTATATTTTTTGGTCAAAATAGCTAATAAAAAAAGTTCTATTAGCACTAATCACACAAACTTCAAACCACATTACATGTCCAGCTTTCTCTCTGGAAATTATTGCAGTAAATAATTTTATTTGAAGAAATTATAAGAGAAGAAGTGAGAGAAGTATCAAAGACCACACTTGTTACGAAGCAGAAAATAATAAAGAAGCACCAAAATAAAAGCACACTTTATACAACATACACTTACTTTGATTTTACATAAAGAAAGAATACACTCCTGGGCTGTTAAAATTTTAATTAGCATCCTTAGACAGCTTTTTCAATGCAGCTGCTGATTTCTGGTGCAGGATTGCTCACCCAAACCTACCCAGAGCGTAGAGCACCTCAGAAGCTGTCCTGCTGCCAGTTCCAGCTGATCTGGACACCGCACTGTTCTTTGGTGATTCAGCGCACAACTGCAATTAATGTTCGCGGACACAAACCAGAGTTCAGTTGTATTCAGCGTAGCTGGCAACTGAATGGTCAGACCAGACCAAATACTTGTTTTAAGTATGTGTTACTGGCTTTTTGGCTTTGGTAGCACAAGGAGAGGAAAGCACCAGAAATATCTTCATTCTTGTGTCAGGAGAACAGCAGCTTTCCTGAATCCTACCAACACAACAGGAAGGAAACGTTTAAGGTAATGCAGAAGCGTTACTGGGGGTAGCTAGACAAAGCCCAAGAGACTGAGATGGAGAGGGGAAACAGTGCGCCTCCATGTCTCTGCATATGTATGGGCACGGAAACATACACCCTTGCCTGTCTACGACTAACAGTATAGAGCACTAGAGAGATTGGCAGAAAAACACGCAGGAAAAAAAATAATCACAGTGGCACTTTTTTTTTTCTGAAGTCTTCCCCACCATGTAAATGAGAACAGCACACTGATGATAATACAAGTATAACTGCTTCTCCTTACCATTGTTCAGAGACCTTCTTTAAGGATTCATTTTTATAATTCATTTCAAATAAAAATCCCTCAGTCTTGCAATGAATCATTTTTTGGAAGAAATGGCTTCTAGCTATCTTCAATTGAGGCTGAAGTTTTCTTCTTGGTTAAATAATATTTTGCACTTCAGTCGTAACTTTCTGCAGAATTCAGCTGAGGATCGGCTCTGTTTTGATCTAATAAATTGCGTCAAGTTGCATCTGGACAAAATACAGTGATGGAGAGAAGATGGATCTCTGTACTGCGGCAAAAGGCAGTGTCACAGCAGAGCAGGAAACAGGAACACAGAACACTGAGTTCCGTTCTTGTGTTCTTACAAAGTGACACCAGACTGACACAGTAAAAAGAGCCAAAGTGATTTTTCATAGTTCATGGTAACATTTATAGTTAGTATAAAAAGTTTTAAAGTAACAATAACAGCACTACACAAATCATAAATCTCTATAATCCCTACAATGTCCTGATTCAAGGAAAAAAAGAGCCTGATTTCATGCTCATTGTTAGAAAGATGTTCTAACATCTGTTAATTATGGTTCAGTAGCATTATTGTCTTTGAGGAGTTCCTGGGTTTGATGCAAATGTGTGAAGGAGTGGGAGTGTTTTAGCATGTGAGGGTGAAAAGAAGTTAAAAGGATTGAGTCACTGAGTAATTTTATATGTGGACAAGTTTGTCAAAAGATTCACGTCCAGAGTTCAGTAGGGCTCCAGGTAACGCGGTACGGCTGCGGCCCTAGCCACCCTCCTTAGAAAAGTCAGCAGGCCGGCACCTCACAACCCTGCTGAGTTCCGCCCTGTTCACTGATTCTGACAAGACGCATCCTGATTGTATGCTTCGAAACAACTGCTCTTCTAAACACTATAAGGAGAGGAAAATAGATTTCAGAGGCTTATTTCTCTTCAGGGCCTCCAGCAGATGCAACGTGCTTGTCAGCCTAGAGAAACCCCTCCAGTACACGTGCACTATCAGAGCAAGCTGTTCCCTGCAAATATTACCAAACCAAAACAGCTTTCCCACATGCCAACAGAGGACTCCCACACTTGTCATACATTCAGCACTGCAAATTCATTGAAGAGACAATAATTGCTACATTTTTTGAAAGTCTCACTGGAAATAGTTTTGCAGCTATAACTGTCTCCTCAATAGGTAAATTAAAGAACTGACTGGCCCCGACTATTCCCGCCAGGAATATCAGTTTCAGTTTAGACAGGAGGCACCAAATCTTTCTACAAAATCGATCTACAAATATAATAATGTAAAGCATATAAAATATGATAAATATATCCAGTATAGTGTGGAATTCTGTTCAGCTGAAACATCTTGGAATTCAAAGATACTTTGAACATTCTGCAAGTGAACTGTACAATTGATTTCTGTGAGCCTGAGGAGTCTCCGTGACAGTTCATCACACCACTCTCCTAATAAAGGCTCCCAGAATGCCACTTCTGATCCTGAAGACATTCACTCAACTAATGGTCTTATCACGGAAGCTCTAACATTAACTGCTGGCTACAGCAACCTGCTTTTGCTCCTTATACAGGCACCTACGCTAACGGAATACTTTAGTAGTAATACCTACTTGACACATTGCCTTGCAAGTCAAATAAATTGCTAATAAAACCAGCTTCTGTTAGATAGAGAATGTAGCATCCTGCGGTTCATAATGGAGGGAAAACATCTTTAATTTCAGTCTTTAAATTATTTATTATTTCTTATTTATTATTACATAGTTAAAGTACAGTCTTTTCCTTACAACAAACTTATTGAGGGAAATACTGGTTCAGTTTTCTCTTACATAAAAACTGGACTGTTCTTACTGAGTGGATTTTACTTTGCACACACACACACAACCCCCAAATGAACTAAGAAACCGCAGCCAATCAAAAAAAATCTCAACAAAAAAACAGGCCCCAAACACACAAAAAACCAGTAAAGGAGACATTGTCATGCAGTCAGTGGCATGATCAAGAGTTAACCTAAGGTATTTTCTGTCTACAGTGTTCATAGATCAGGTACAGTAGGGTGATTGACATCATTATGCCAGGATCCAATTAAAAAAACAGACCACATCCAACTTCCTTAATCTTCATTTCATTTTGCATTCCTACAGCCTTGTGAGCAGGTTTTTCTCACCTTTCAAACCAACCATCTTATTACCAGTGCAAGAACTTTTCCCCCTTATTTGCTCTCGCTGACTTCAGCCTCGCTAAATTTCAGACCTCTCTGCTATTCTTTTCATTGATTAAAAAAAATAAAGTACCTTTGAAAAAGAAAATTTCTGTATAATTCTGCCAGCGATGGTTGGGGCAATGTTTACTGCATACAAGAGACTGAATCCATCCTTAAAGGGCACAACCCCTAACAAATGAGATGTTAATGGGAGAAGAGATGCTCTTAATCCTGTGGAAATTAGGAGGCCTAATTTGAGGTCAGTCTGTCAGCTCTCCTTCTCTCGGTTGAGACTCCATCCACCATCTGGATCCAGGGAAATGCAGAAGCAGAGTATGATGGCATTTCTGGACCTCTGCAAAAATTGCTATTACAGAACGACAGAATGGTTTGGGATGGATGGGACCTTATAGACCATCTTGTTCCAACCCCCCTGCCACAGGCAGGGACCCCTTCCACCAGCCCAGGCTGCCCAAAGCCCCGTCCAACCTGGCCTTGAACATTGCCAAGGAGGGGGCAGTCACAGCTTCTCTGGGCGACCTGTGCCAGAGCCTCACCACCCTCAGAGTAAAGAACTTCTTTCTTATATCTAATCTAAGACTTTAAACTGAAAGAGGAGAGACATCACCCCTTGTCCTATCACTCCATGCCCCTGCAAAAAGTCACTCCACAGCTCTCTCGCAGGTCCCTCCAGGCACTGACAGGCTGCTCTAAGTAAGGTCTCCCTGGAGCCTTCTGCTCTCCAGGCTGAACAGCCCCAGCTCTCTCAGCCTTTCCTCACAGCAGAAGGGTTCCAGCCCTCAGATCATTTTTGTAGCCTCCTCTGGCCCCACTCCAACAGGTCCATGTCTTTCCTGTGCTCAGGGCTCCATCAGTTTCTAAGGTATCTATACCTACAACTTCCTTGTTAAAAAAAATAAAACTCTGATTGCTGAAGCTGACAGATGAGTAGGACAAAAAGGTGCTTCCAAGGCAACAGGTGGTTCTGGTCAAGGCCACTGCAGATTTCTGACTGGACATGAGTGGCTCAGGAAGACTGCTATTAAAATGCATTTACCAGAACAGGAAAAATCTCATTTCTCTAGCTATTTCCAACTAGGTGTGCTATTTTATTACCTATTTAAAAGAAAAGCTGCTGTGAAGCAAAAAGGGATCTTTCTCAGATAGCTAGTGAAGCTTAAGAATTTTGCCACTGTATATCAGGATTCAGAAAACAACCTCCCAAGAGTCCAGTGACCTACTATGGAAGAAGATAGAGATACTTCTAAATACTCATTTCAAAGACTGAAACCTACAAATATTGCATGAAAAATCACAGAGTTACAAGGTGTATAAATTCTGGCAGACAGACTGCGGGTATAGAGAGGGAGATAGATTCTATCTACACAGTAGAAAATCTCAAGAGGTCTACACGTGTCAAAATATACAACTTTGCATTTGCTTTTCCATAAGAATGTAAATAAATCAGTAATGAAATTATAACTGAGAGGTTCTTGAAGACCAAAAGAACTGCGCTAGTAAGCACGCAAGATAACACAGGACTAAGACTGTGTCTCAAGTTCTCGCTTCTTTTCCACTTCCCCACACTACCGCTAGACAAAGTTGACACTAAGTAAGATTTAAACATGAAAGCTTTCAAGATGACACCATCTTGCTCATTCAAGTGGCAGGTATTCAGCCTGCATCTTACCAATATGGCCGATTTTCCATCTTGGAGAAGCTACGATGCTGCCACCAACCCAGAAAAACTCTTCAGCCAGACGGGCCACTGAGAACTTATTTTGAAGCAAGGGAGTTTTTGAAGCATCCATATCTGAGATAAAGGGCAGCTTCAGAATTGAATACAAGCACTGATGGCCTTAGTAGATATCAAAATTCTGTAATACACATTTTCAATGTAATCGCATAAAAATATTATCAGGAAAAAACAATCTGTAATTTCCAAAATCCACTGGTATTTTTCAGTTGTTAAAGAGCAGTTTCACAGTAAATTTAGGCCTCCTCCCCTGTCCAGATTCAGAATATTAAAATCCCAGCCAAATCCTTTTTATTCCATGTGATGCACCTGGGTCTCTATTTTTGAGGACTGGATGAGTTTCAGTTCACCATTTTAAAGAAGACACAATGGACACGGACAGGACCACGAGGCAAGACGGCATGTAGATGAATCCATCTCTGAACAGAAAGGCCTCCCGATGATATTCTTTTTCCTTTGCTACTTTACCAGCTGCTAAGCATCCACCAAGACACTATATCAATTTACAGTTGTTGGCTTCTCCATGCTGCTTCCTCCTTCTGACAGCAGTTCCTGCACAGAGGTACCCCTTTTATATACTTGATCACTAACAGATTTGCAAGTTCCATTCTTGCTGAGGGCTCTACTTGCTCTTCAAAACCAACCAACAATATCCATTGCAGTAAATAAGTGCAAAGTTAATAGTACAATCCATTCCCCTCTCTGCCCTCCTGAGCCACCCTTGCCTTTCACTGTCAATCTGTCCAGGTGCTTAAGCTCTTCAGTGTCTTTCCAGGTCTGAAAAAAGAACAATCACATTTTCTTCTCATATAGCTCTTCCAAGTATCATTGTACCAGTCTTCATCTTTTCTCAGCAGGTTCTCCTCAGCATTTTAAAGGACATGCCTGATAAAAGCAAGAACATTTCTCTCTAGGCAGTAAAAACTAAATACAATGCAAACACAGCAACACATGTTTGCTTCAAATCCTAAATCCATCATACGCACTAATCCTAAAGCCCTGGTTCTGCCCTATCCAGTCAAGGGATTTAGGTGACACGTTACAGCTGTAGGAAAAAAAAAAAAAAGAAAAGAAAAGAAGGTTCACAAAAAGTGTTTTCTTCTTCGCCTTTGTTAACAGCATCTCTCCATCTCACAACCCATTTCGGAATGTCTTTGCAAAGTGACACAACCCCATAGAAGATACTCGCTTAGGACACAAGCCAGGCAGCTACACTGTACAGAACAAATGCTGTACACAGAACCGGGAACAGCGAGGGTGCTTGAAAACGAACAGAGTTAAAAGCAGGTAAGGATTCATTTTTTAAAAGCACTAAGTCACTACCTCATTCCATTTCAAACGCATCCATTAAACTCCAAATACAGAAATCTGTCATTTGTGTTATCACAACCTCTTAATCTACATTATGTTTTAAGTACAATACACAATTGCTCTCGCCATCTGTGATCTGTACACAGAGCATAATATCCTTCTAGCTTGATGGGCTAAACACAAATTGCCCGTTTAAAAACACATTCATTAAGTGCTTTCTACTCCTCCTCTCACAGTTTGAAAAAGCTTTAGAGTAGTTAATTCCAGAGATGATTCACTCGCAATTAGAAGTTGTTTTTTTCACCACCTATGCCAGGAGTTCTTACATTAGGCTGGACTCAGAATTTAACCACAGATTAATTTCAAAGGAAAACCAAACTGGGTCTGCGCTAAGGGTCAATGGTGGCAATCATGCTACGTATAGTCTTGTCACGTTCTGCTATTTATTCAAGCACTTCAGCAATAGCCTTCTAGTCTCCTAAGGCATCTTTCAAGAGTAATTGAGCGAGATGACTGAAAACTAATTGTCATTATAGGAGGAGCAACTTCTTCCGTAAAATGCCAAGAAGCATATATCCATACAACAGAAAACTGCTATACAGAAGGCAAGAACCCCTAAAGTATTGTTTTGAAGATCCTAGTCCCTTTTTCATATGAGGAAAGACCTAGCACGGGCCAGAATGAGACCTGAGAAATGTGAGCTTAATATCTGCTCTGCCTCATGCTTCTCTGAATTTCTTGAAGAAATCGGTAAACATCTTTATGGGTAATTTCCATTCTATAGAGTTAAGTTCTTAAATGGGGAGAATCACATTGTTGTACCTCAAAAGGGAGGAGATACAACTAAGCTTTAAGGCTCTCGAGGAGATAAGGATAAGAGAGATAGAGTAAACTTTTGCAATAAACCAGAAGTATGGAGGTTATTTAGCTCCTTGTTTTTCTCTTGCAGCTCTGATCAGGATTCCTTGCAGTCTTCCAAGTTGTACATGCAACAAAATCTCAGTAGCTGGCAACTCTGTGAGCTAGGCAGCAAAAGGTACTCCTTTTAAAATCCAAAAATTAATTCTGCAAGGACATTCTGGATTCTGCATTAACCATTTATGTATTATCAACCTGGGGACAAAGCGAAGGGAGAAAACGTGTGAACTGTAGCTCCTGTTGCAGCATTGCCCAAGACATTAGTTTCACAGTTCAGAATTAGAAGTCTGCACAGGCAGGACTTTGAAGGTGGATTTATTTTTATTCAGGTACAGAGAAATGCCAATGATTTATAGCACCAGAAAAGAAGAACTATTTCAATGTTCAAGTTAAAGTTAGATCTGGAATCCGAAGCCCATCCAGAGAAGGTTAATTTAAATCCTTTTAGCTGGCACTATGAATCCATCCTTCAGGCCTCTAAGATGATGATCACAAACAGAGAAAAATAAAGTCTCTCAAAAGGCCTCTCTATTTACTGATTATGCTGGGTACTAGGTAACAGTGTGGGAAAGCAACAGGAAATAACAATGGGTTAAATGTGACATAATCCCTCTCCCAACTCTTAAGCATACTGAGCTCGGTACTTAGTATATAAGCCTATTGAAATGGGTTTCTATTCTTGCCTCACTTAACATCCAGAAAAATCTTGCTCACCTGACACAACGTGCAGATTAAAGACTGCTTTCCATGGCACTTTAGAAACTTATTATTCTTTGAGTGTAGTAAAGGCTTTTCATGCCACAGAAAAAGATTTGAAAACCAACAATGTTGGAGTCTGCAGGCTGACCTGTGGCTTAGGTAGAAGAGGAACTCAGAACACTTGACAAACAATGCCAGAATGTCAAAAGTCTTGCAAAAGAAAATTCACTTCAAGAATGGCAGAAAAGCCAGAGTCCACCACGTATCTTGCAGAAGATATAGGAGCACAATATATATATGGTTTGGAACATAGAGAAAAGTGAGCAAAAAGGAGATCCTCATGAGACAAATGGGTTTACCATCAATGCAATCCATCAGGATGAATGGATTCCTTTCCAACATGCATGTGTTAGTGTTGAGGGAATGATAAAGTGTTAAAAATTATTAATATAGGGTAAGAGCTGTAGCCCTCAAAGTAGAAAAGACAAAACTAAAAATTTAATTGTGGGAAATTTCAATACATAGGCCAGACTCTGATCTCTCTTTTGTCTTCTGTACATCAGAATTCAAGCAGAAGACAAAACAAAGATGCAACACAAGGTAAATTAGCCTCACAGTGTAGCAGGAAGCTTGAGTGTATCAGGTAACAGAACGCAGACACAATTTCTATACTTCAGATGGCTAGTTGAAGATGTTACAAAAAATACTTCAGGTATACTTAATAAACTGATTTTCAAAATTCAAGACATTGATCGCCAGAGACATTAAATATCACAGACCTGATACTGTAATCGACCTGTAAATCCACAAGGATTAGACGTGTAACACCACAACTATGCACTACATTTATCCTTGCATGAACACACTACAGACCCAGTTTATCAGATTAACAAACTAACTGCATCACAAGAGGCTGATTTTAAAATACTTAGAAACGCATGCACAGCAATTAGCGATATCTGTATTAATGTTAATACAGGTATCACTATTTCCCACTTCCCATCCAGGGAAATCTTGCTCTTCACGGCTATAAAATAAAAAGAAAATTATTGCCAACCCACAACACAAGTCACAAAATAAAAGAAGAAAATTATTTCATGTCTTCTGGCACACTGCCATTTATCTGTACACTCACTTACTTTTATCCTCCTCATTGCAATTTCAGCAGTAAACACCAGTCAAAAAGCACTGCAAAACCTGCAGAAATTACAGTTACAGCTATATCTTAGATACTCCAGCCTAACATCTTCATGTTTCATATGAGAAATAACAAAAGAAATCTTGTTGAAATGCACATCACTAAATACAGTTTAGAAATACATCTGTTATAGTAAAGGTTCAAAACCCAACATACATAAGCACAAACATGAACAGCAGGAGCACAGAAAGCCTGACTTGATGAACCAAAGTCATGACACTCATTCACTTCTTCTAAATGTGTGATTTATTCTTCTTCCCTTTCCCCCAGCAATGCTGCTTCCTGAAGGTCTGAAGCAGCATGACCTAGACAGCAAAGCCAGTCAACTTGTTTCAGTTCCTCCGCTGCTGGAGCCATTTGCCCTCAGGTTTCCATGGCGCTCTATGTTCTTCTACTGCTATGTGTCTGTATGCAACAGCTGCCTATGCTTCTGGTACCACCTCATCCCAAGAAGAGGAATATGGGGAGTATGTGCTGATGGAGCGCAGACAACATCTGTTAAATCTTCTATTTTTGTTTGACAAGTAAAAACTTCCACATTAGTTATATTAAGAATTCACTAAAACAATCACTTTCAGATGGTTTTGGTAACTTCCACGGAAGGTAAAAATTCAGATCCATGGCGAGTTATAACCAAGTTTCCTGCACTCATTCAGTCACCCATTCACAGACTCAGAAAGGCCAGAGCACTGACTGGGTCACAATATTATCCCAACTGTATATAAGCTACCTTTTCCTTAATTCTAGCATAACTCCATTCTGCTGACCTTTGACATGGATGCAGACAGAGCTATAGTCTACTACAGACCGCTAGACCATCTGGACAGCAACTCTAAGCATAGTAATCCACACTCCAGATTAAAGCCACACATCTTGCCCATGGCAAGTGGAAGCCAGGTTATTTACTAGCTTCTGTTTCTCACCCACCATGCTCCAAAGCCTAATATTTTTGCACTGGCTCAGAATATATAGAAGCTATTCGGTTTGATTGAAATACCTCTGTCTCCAGTATACATTAATTCACAAGGCCACCAATTCCACTGGGAGAAACAGCAGTGGCTGTACCACTGCAAGGCCTGGTGCACTCTTCCAGTATTGGAAATCACGACGGATACACCCTGAGACAGCTGCATTAGCTAAGCAATGACAAGTATTAATATCTCCAGGGCTTTCCAAAACTGGTTAGAAAGTCACATTATTAAAATGAACTGATCTTGAAATCCCTTAAGTTACTTTATTCACATGAAGGAATGTTCATGGAACTGGGACCCATTAGCAAGAACAGCACTAATGTAATGACAACAATTAGTCTGCCTCCTTCCATGACGTTTAGTTCTCTTGAGCTCATCTGAAAAAAATGATGCAATTATTTTAATTAAGTGAGAATAGGCTTTGTGTTTTGAGCCTTTGAGCAGGTTTTGTATTAAGGAAGACTGTTTCTTTAACAAACATTTTAAGATTTTTGTGTCGTGTTTTATCAATGAAACTGTAGCAGTACTATTAATCCTTTTCCACTTAAAACATGCACCATCTTTGAGATATTTCTATAGGTTTTGCTTTCAATTATTAAAATACAATAACAAAAGCCTACTAATGAATGCTATTAAGAATTCTGCTGCTGGTTTTGGCAAAGGAAATTCAATTTTCAAGATATCTTTAGTAAAAAGGATTTAAAAGCTATTAAAACTTTTTTTATTGCAAAGCCAAAATAAGGAAATTTTGTTGACTGTAGAAAAATGTCAGCATAAAATAAAGGTTTTAAGACTAAATGTTGCTCTAAGGTCACCTTGTTTCCAACCTCTGACTTGTATAAGAATATGTCCCTAAACACTTAATTGAAGTAAGATCTTAAACTCTTTACATTTAAAGATCTTTCAGCACTTTACCATCTGTTCAGTGACATAGGTCATAAACACTGAAAGGAAGATTAAGGCACATTGGAAGAAAGCCATCAATATTACTGAACCCGTTCTATGAAAACACCTCTAAGGATTCAGGAATCCAAGGCAAAACTGGTACAGGAAAACAAAATGGATCGAAAAACATTCAGAAAAGACATCTGCTACCGAAATGCATCACCACAAATTGATTTTAACTCATAAATTTTGCTTCCATATTTTGGGTGAATTTTAATAATTCTACCTGTAAAAGATTCAGAACTCTTCTAGCCATGTACATTTTAAAATGTGACAGACTCCTTATTTCTTCAAACATATACTGGTGTCATGAAACATAGAAAAAAATGGAGCTGCATTGTCTCTAGGAACAAGTCAGTCTCTCTCTTCATTCAGTGCTCTCCTCAGCTTCTGTGTCATCCAAGAGACAGCCTTACGAGGGTGTACTGTAAATCAAGTGAAAACAGTGGGATTAAGCCACGAAGCTTAAGTCCACAATGAAGATGAAGGTCGTCTTGCTCCCTTTTAGAAACACAGGCAGGTTACAGGGCAGCACAGAGCTGCAGGTGCACAAAGATGAAATAGCAAGGTGCTTGCTCAGCTACAAGGGTTAGTCTGGGAAGACGTAGCTGACAGGTGAGAGTGGAGAGCCTCCTGTAGAGCCACTAGTTTAGTCCATCCTTTGCTGAAAATAAAATGTCAGAATAATTCGTACAAAAAATAAGAAATCTGTCTGTAGTGACGTGAAGTAGATGGCTTGTATTTAAACAATCTGGGAGCCAGAAAGTCCTGTGCCCGGGAACTTCAGTAAAGAAATGTATGCATCTCCCATCCTTGTGATTTCTTCCTATGAATTATAATAATCAGGAGCAGTCCTTACCCATCCCCAGGCCATTACAAAGTTCCAGCCTCTACTGATAGGCCTAACAAACAAGAATTATTTATCTAAAGTCTAAATATCACGTAACTTCAAAAAAATTGGATGTGGCTCAGAACCATATTTTGGCTTTGAACTTTGTTATCAACGACACACTTTCATAGGGATTTACCTGATCTTAGACATTTTCTTTGGACTGGCAGAAGGGGTGTGGAAGTGACAATATGCTTTTCATTAATTACTAGCTATTTCAGAAAATAAACCATTTTTTCTTGTTTCTACCTTGAAAGAAAACACAAAGCTCACGTTCACATTCCTTATTAACATTTTAATGGGCAACTGTTCGTGAAACTGAAATGATTAGGTAAAGCAGTAATTTTTTAACTGGAATTTATGCCACAGTTTACAACATGCAATCAGTGTGTATTCTGAACAAAGGACAGAATGAAGCCTGAGCAATGAAGACAGAAATGTGATTTTGAATTGATGGAGGGCACTGAAATTTCCAATAGTGTCTTGAATGTAGAGGCATTCAAGTAATTGCTTAACTATGATGCCAATAAAAGATACTACAGACGCATTGTGTTCATATTCAATTACCAGCATGTCACTATGAAGTGTGGATCTCATTCTGCATTCCATTAAGATGGTGTAAATTCTTAAAATGATGTAGAACCTGTCATTTTAAAAGTTACACTGATTTACAACAGATAACCTGAAAGCAGAATACTTGTTCTTTCCAGGTTCAGGATGTTGGATCTCACCTCCAAACCCAACTGAGTCAACAGAATGATACATTTCGTAACCAAAGTCCAATGCCCCACAAACATAGACTTCCTCAGACATTGGAGGCAGCAACAACTTCTATCCCAAGTAAAGCAATCACTCTAAATCATTGTAACAGAGAAAACGTAGAGTAAGCAATACACATTTTTATTTGACAATAAAACACATGCATTTATCATAAATATTGAGAGTACAGAGATATATTCAACCATACACAGAGTAAGCAGGTAAGTCATGCTCAAGCTGGTTTCTAACTGGCTTGGCATAAGGATGAAAGAACTATCTCCTGGAATTCGAGTTTTCCAACCTCGACCCAGAGCACCAGGATCATCAGTCTGAACACAAAAAGTACTGCTGACTTCGGGTTTTCAGCAGTACCTACTACACTTGATCCTGAGCTGCAGCAAAGGTAGAGAACAACTACTCTAGTACAGTTTTAATAATGATATCAAGATGACAAAGCCTTCATCAATATCACTTTTTTTGAGAAATGTTTTCTGACCTCTGTGAAGTGTGCAAACAGCTGACACACAGCATATGGCTACAACAGGTTACAAGAGGGCAATGAGTTAAAACATCGACAAATCACAAATTTCAATCTCACCAAATAGACCAGAGCACGAGAAAGCACGAGCCTTAGGTCTTCAGAGCTTTGTGAGGTGTCACACTGCAAGATGTTTGCCAACTGGCACATTCTTAAAAGACTTCCCCAGACAAGAAGCTTTACTCAGTACGTGGCCCATTCTTCTCCCAATGGTACTGACAGACAATACAAATTATTTCTTTAGCAATAGCTGAACATTTCAGAACTACTGGGAGCAAGTAATTTTTTAGATGATCACCTACAACTCACCAGCTTCTAGGCAGCCAGCATCTCTTAAAAAAATGAGTGGCAAGTCATTAGAACACTGAAGTCTTGCAAGCCAGTATGTGAGTACCTCTCATTATGAATATTTTAATAGTGTATCATATGAAGACTTCTAGAGGCATTCGCACACTATGAAATTACTAACTTCCGTTGCATTACCACTGTTTTATACTTGAGAGGAGAATCACATTTCTTTTTAATGCTACAGATGACAGCAAGAAAGTGGCCTCCCTTTACAAAGAAAGTTCATTCAGCCACCTTGTCCATAGCTTCAGCTCATGGAACTTCTGGTCTTTTAAGTTACCCCATTTGTTTTCAAGGTGCTTCCACTAGCTAGCTTAGAACGACACCATCTGGCAGAAACACCGAGCTGGTGAACATCCTTAGATCTCAGTCTCAGCATTTTCTAACTGCAAACACAGAATGAACATGAATAACTGCTACATGGATGATGCTCTAGGGAGACCTTCAAGTGAGAGCCCCTCTCTCTCATGCCTGTTTTCAGAAGATGGAAGCTGAGCCTAGTAGTAGGAAGTCAAAAGGACTTTTAGTGACAAAAGTCCTGTTCCATCACACCTTCCTCGGGGACCTTGTCTGTTTAAAACACAAACGCATCCACAATGGTACATCAGGTTTCAGAAATCAATAGTTAGAGGAGGAATACGCGGGCTGTCCCATCATGACATTTTCAAAACTAAAATATTTTGGTTTTCAGTCCTGAGACACTTCTGTTACAAAATGCGATCAATAAGAATATGTTAAATGAAAAGGATTCAATCAAACTGTACCATTTCAATCAACTCAATCCAAAACTTGGGGATTTACAGCTTACAAAGATTGAAGAAAATCACCTTCTTTCCTTGGAACAAGAGAAAGGAAAGAAATAGTTTCTCACAATTCTATTTAGCATCTTGTTAAATTAAAGCTTGTATGCTTCCAAAGCTTTAGACTCTATGCCATCAATATGGCACAGGTAAATAAATCCTTATGCCAAGTTTTAAAATATGCTTCAAGTTTTTTGCTATTTAAATAAATATTGACAATGCCTAAATGCATCTCATCATCTCTGCTTCACTCTTAACAAATCTGAAAGGAAAATCCTGGCTAATGCTTTCCTGTTCTTCTGACAAGGACTGAGACTCTTTCATTATTTACCTGAATCATTTGCATAGTTCTCACAACAACTAAATCTGTCACAAAATAGAAGTATTCTTTGATTTGATATTATTTTTATTACTAAAGAATACCATTGCCAAAATGGTCACAAAATACAGAAAAAACACTGGCCATTTCTATTTACAATAGAAGATTTTTCTACATGATGTTCTATGGACATCCTCTTTTTTAAATTATAATTCTGCTCTATAATGAGACTCTTCAGATCATCTTGCTTTAATTTTCACATTCATTCTTCTTTGGTTACTGGAGCAGTATATGCTGCTGTGATTAGTGACTACACAGGTACAGCCACACCTGTCTGCATTACCTTTTCTCACTTTCTGAATGAATAGCATTGCTTTAGCTTAGTTTTGGTATGCTAATAATAAAGACACAGAGCAGTCAAAACCAGAGTTAATGGATACCAGGTTTGGTTGCAACACTTAAACATCAAGTTAGATCCAAGTATTTTTCCACTTTGATGAAGTTTGAATCTAGGCATTATATTTTCAGCCAATGTTACAAAGGAAAACCGAACTTTAATGAGTCCGTCCTTCAAAAGATATGGGAAGATATTCATGAATGTGTGACTCAGTATTCCAGCAGCTGAAAATACAGGTGGTCAGGACTACTGATCTGCCTTCCCAGAGACATGAAGGTGTTAGAACAGTACGCAGTGCACACAGAGCAGGTTTTCTGAACACAGAGAAGTCATACTTTTTTACTTGTTGCGTAACTATTGTAAAACCACATGCCTAACAGGCATAAAATACAAAATGCATAGAGACAAGCAAGCAGGCATTTGATTCAATTAAAATATATCACTGGTAAGGTTTTCTTTGTCTGGGCTTTTACCAAAGAAATCAATGAATATATAAAAATTTTAAAAAATGAAAACTGGGCTTTTGAGAATTGGTCTTGAATTAATAGGATTTCTTAGGAAGCCACCAGTACAGACGGTATGACCTCTCACTTCAGATTGCAGAAAACTGCAGCATAGTTTTAACAGCTTGAGGCAGTATCACAGAGAGGACTGAATTCATCCCTGGTGTAACTCACCGGGGACAAGTTCAACCCAAACTGATTCTGTGCACTATTTTTGTTCAATGGGTATAAAGAAACTATATCTAATTAGAAGCAAATCACATATTTCAGAAAATTAAAACAATACAGCTGACTCATAATAGTACCAGAGTCTCTGTTCTCTCTTCTAATGTGGGAGCAGGTCTATAGTTAAATATAGAAAGCCTTTCTGTACGGTGACAGCTAGCTACTTAAGCAAGCAGAAAAGGGACACGAATATACCTGGTGCACTCCTCCTTTGCACTCTTCATGCGGGAAGACACAGTCATTAGAGATGCATGTATTATTTAAGGTTTGGTGGTAACAGAAAGCAAAGGTAAGGTACAGCAAAGGCTGCCTTAAGAAACTGCTAAACATTTGTTCAAAGCATTTAAGTTTGAATACCAGAAAACAAGTGTCCAAGAAAGCTCTGTAAACTACACTTTTCCATTTAATGAAACTAATTTCCCTCAGAAAGGTGATTAAAATAACATTTCCCCTTACCTTTATCTGGGCTGAGGCATTTAATGGTGCTTGCATCATCCATATTCCAGTGAGAGAATCAAATGAACAGAACACCAGAGGAAGCAGCAAAGACCTTATGTACATCACTGATATTGCAAAAGACTCTTTTAAATAACATTGCACGTTGGTCTTTAATGTAACATCAGAAGGTTCCTAAGGATGCTTGCTGCTTCTGGTCCGAGCAAGCTCATTTTTGATTCCCTGTATAGTAGTGTGTCAGGAGCTGCTGACAGTAGAAACCAGCACAGGAGCTCAATGAATGTTACCAGCCTTTCACTGCAACTCAAGTGTTCAGCCACCTGGGACAATCGTTTATTAACTCTTTGTTTCCCCACTCTAGGATAGGATATATGGATGTATTTCGCTTCGCCCCTTTGAAAAAGAACTGAAGGAAAAACTTGTGGATCTTAGGAAATAAGTACAAAAAATAGCTCACCTTAATTCCTCTAGGATGTATTTCATTCATTAGGCAATAAATATCAATGGGGGGCTACTTCATTTAAGAAGGAAGAAAAAAATTCTTTTTTATTTTAAGTCTTCCCTGTGTCCATACAGCATCCTACATGTTGTTAAATTCCCATACTTGCTTATATTGAGAAAGGACGTCTACAATTACTGATAAAAATAGGCAAGCTGTTCTCTTTGGACTTCTGTCTGATCTCCTTTCTTGGCAAAGACCACATATTTCCCTCCTTTTTAACTTGCAAGGGAACATTAACGCAGAATTAATGGCAAATGGCTAGCAAACAATGCACATTATTGTATGTTGTGTCCCAAAACACAATGCACAAGACAGATGCAGACCTTTGAGGTCTGCCTAAATTCTGGAGAATTTCAGCATCTTTGGATGATGGTACTGCCTAAAAGCTCCAACCAGAAATAGCTGCTGCCTGTCCTACATGCCACTGAAATAGGCTAAGACACAGGCTAAGACAATTTATGCCTTTGAGAACTTGAAATCTAAATAAATTGGATTGATAAATGAATGGAAAAGAATTATTCTCTGCTTTAGAAAAGGAAAACTAATGTATGGGGGCAGAGTAACAAGGACAACAGTACACTGCTCAAAATGTGACATATCTGCTGTAGAACCCTGCAGGCATTCACCCCACACAGATTTAGCAGGCGGTGTTGTTCTTGATCCTTTCCCCATCCCAACTGCAGAAAGTGAAGTCAATCCATTTGTGCTGTTTGACATCGCTCTGTTGCCTTACAACACATCATTTCAATCTTGACCTACTTAAGTACATATGTGAGGTGCTGCGTAATGCTTACAGTTATCTTTCTCCCACCCCATTCAGTCTTTCCAAACTAGAAATGTTGAGTCTTATTCATAGTTTCTAGTTGTTACAGCTAGATTGTCTTGCTGTTTTCATTCTGTACCATCTTTGCATTTTAGGCATCCGTCAGCATTCCAGATAGATCAAGATCTTTGCAAGATTCGACAAAATCCCTACAATTTTCATTTAGGCATGAATCCCGTTGTCCTTACCATCTAAGGAATGATTTCAGAATTTGGCTCAAGTCTTTTTTCAGTAAAATATTATCCTATTTGCTTACTCGTTTTCAACACTAGCCATGTCCCCTGAGATATCATCTCCTGGGCAACCCAGTTCAGGAGTGCTTGAGGAGCACTTATTCTGGGAGCCTCCCGGGGCATCACGTATTTACACCACGCTACATTTGGGTTATTCCTATTGCATCAACTACATTTTTAATGCGTGTTTATCAGGGCAAATACCAAGGATCCTTGCTGCTGTACTGCACTGTGCAAGCCCCAGCTGACATAACACACGTGACTGGCAACGGCAGAAGGCACAAAGATATTGTGTACATCACAATGATTTTTTTTAACATATAAAGAAACTGTAAGCTGCATAATAGGTTGAGGTCTGGCAGTCATCATCCTCCAAGCTTTTAAAAGGAATGATAATTTCACATATATTCTGCTTGACTACTTATACACCACTATACTCAAGGATAACCATGGACAATTCTTTACCCAGAAAGCAATATAGATTTTATGTGCTGGTAAATTAATTGCTATTAAAAGACTCTAGTCCTCACCAAAAGCAAGTCAAGAACTAATTTAGAGTGCTTTAAAGGCAGAATACATGCAGCAGCTGCATATATTCTGAATGTACACAGCAAATCCTCACATAATCCAGTATTCTTTCAGTGATTTCCATCCAATTTAGACTTGCATATCTAATTTAAATAAACTAACCTAACAGGTAAAACACATTTATTAAGGACATAGCATTATCCTGTGCCCATGAAGGAAGCTGGTTTCATTAATGGAAGTGTTATTATTTAAAACAAAATGTTGAAAAAATAAGCATTCTGGGAGGTAACATTTCACCTTTCAAAGCTAACAGATTTCAACAGGACAATTATTTTTCAAGTCCACAAGAAAGGCAGCTCCAAAACTAATAATGAAAGTTAATCAAAATTCATTTAAAAGAGCACAAACACGATGAAGTTTTGGTCTGATTTGTTGGTGTGTGGAAAAAATAATCCATAGAAGTGTGGCAAATTATCTTGCCTGTTTTTCTTAATTATTAATTTATATTTTTCTCTTCCTTCCTCTGTATTGAATCCTACCTTTGCCAAACTACTCATATGTTGGCCTGAAACTTCAGAAAGAGAAATTAGAAACAGACAATAACAATGAAAGAGACCTCTTACTCTTACATCCAGACTGCTGTTATCAAGAAAGCCTGTTTATCAAACGACTTTCCAGATTGCATTTCTGTCTATCCTGAAGTAAATCAGGCTTCTTGGATTCACAGCAGCAAGAAGCCCCTTCTCTTAACAGTGACAACTACATCATGCAATGTGTTTAATAGAATGTTCCAGGTTTATCCTAAAGGTAATGAGCATTTCCGTGCCACTGTTCTTATTTCCTGTAGACAAGTACAGGTTATCAACAAATCCCTGTCTTGCACCATAAGGGAGAAGCAGGGCAAGCGCTGAAGCCCAGAAAACGTCTCTAAGACAACCTCCCTGGGGAACACAGGGCCAGGAAGATTTCACACTACAGGCTAGGCTCAATACAGTGCCAAGAGACAAATCTCCCATTTAACACCATCTATTCTTCACAACTTTATCACGAGACAGAGCAAATTAAAAGATACCAGCTAGGACTGATCAACTATTTCACTGATTAGCCACTCAAACTGATCAAAGCTTGTTGCTTTTCCAGGGTTTACCTTTTTTTTGTTTTTTTCAAAAAAGTTAACTATTCACATCTGAGACTGTAATAGATTCAGAATCAGTATTCAGTTACTGTACCAATTTCATAAAATGTTTTCTTTCTCTGGGAGTTTTTTGCTATGCAGTTAAAAGAGGGTCACAGAACAAGTGTCAGAGCAATGTTGAATGTGTTCACAATACATGCGAGTTTTTAGGAGTACAGATAACACAGATATTGCTGTCAGAGACCAAAGCATTTAACAACTAAAAGATGCTCTCACTCTAAGTAACATGTGGTCTAAAACACAGGAGATTTCTATATGAAAAGCCAATCCACTGACTCTTGAAATCAATGACAATTTTTAATGTGGCTTTCATGGACTCTGAATCACACCCAGAAGAGAACACGTGATAGGGAAAGGTCACTGGCACTCCAATTCAGAAAGCACAATGCTAGCATGGAACAAATCCATGCCATTGTCAGTTCCACATTATACAAAACATAGCACGCCCTAATTCCTTCATTCTCCATTCTCAGCTCCCTAGTTCTACTAGCCAGAGCGGAAGAGTGACTTGTGGTGTGACACTGTCACATCACAAAGATTTAAATTCTAGGAAGGGACTAAAAGAGGACAAGAATTCTCTCAGTTCATACTTTCCCAAGTAGGCAGGGAAAGCACAACACAATGCTACTGACCAGCTAACACTTCTAGATAAAACAGCCCAGCTATTATGTGACAAAGATTTTATCTTGCTTCTCTTCAGCTAAGGCTGAAAAGCACAGCGCTCTGATGCACTACTACTCTCTCATCTGTAAAATACAGCAACCTGTATTAGTGTCCTTAACATTCATTTGGATGCAACTTCATCACATGGTTGTGACTCACTGGCAACTACAGATACCCAATCCATATAAGATGTAAGTCTATCACACATCTCTACTACGCAGCCACAGCAGCACTTCAGCCCTGGCCACCATCCTGGCTAGCCAACTAGGCAAGGAACCACGCACTTCTAGAGCAACAGCATGAACTACCTAAGTTTCAGGTAACAGCCAAGGCTTCGTCTTGCGACAGTGCTACACACCATAAGGTTACACTAAAATTTGACTATATATTCATCTGCACATTCAGCCTTCATCCTGAGGCTCCAGAGGTGCTGCTGCCACATACTATGACAATCTAAGTCCTATTCTGTAACAGAAATAACATATCTTATCGCCCAACCCAGTGGAGGAGTGCTACCAATTCTGGGGACAAAATAAGGCAACTGAGAAATACAGCACAACAATGTTATACTGCGGTTAAAATTGGAGAATGTAACATCCACAATGCCAAGGACGTTCTAAATAACTCATGAAAGTAGAATACTTAGCTCTCATTAAAAGCCATCAAACTCCACACCAGATAGTTCTGGATCTCACAATTCATGGCGTCACTTCAAGACCTTCTATAAATCAACTTTAACACATGTGGGTGTCTGTTCTTAAGTTTTTGTTCCCATAGTTACCAATGTACTTTACCACAGGAGAAAACAGCAGGTGGCTAAGACATAGAACAAAATCACTATTCTTTTAACCTATGAAGAGTTGGGAAATTTCAAATTAAGGTTTTATTGCCGAATGTTTACTGACAGTTACCAAGACTAGCACAATCAGATCAGTAAACTATAAGATCCTTCCATATGTTTATTAGTCAGTGAACAGTGAGTCCAACAACATCCAGTAAAATAATCAATTTCTAGCCTTGCATCTGATGATGCCATGGGGCTGCACAATCTGGTGCAGAAATTTAGTTTCCTCTTTTTTTGTAATTTGAAATACTCCCCAGGTCTCCTTGACACCTTTACATGTGCTTTCTGCAGAGAGAAGGTAAAAAAGCACACTGTGTACAAGATAGATTTCTCACAATGAAATTATCTTTGTGGGATAAAAACAGTAAAAACAAACACCAACTGTCTGGTCAACCAAAACAACGATTTACTTGAAGACTCCTATCAAAACTATCACAGCTTGCAAGGTAATACCTTTTCCATTTTCAACTAAAATAGAGGGTAAAATGCACTGACATTATTCTGGCATTGAATGTGCTGCAAATAACAACATGATGCTTTCCATTAATATGGTTTGTGACTTTTTGTATATTAAAATAAGATGTTGAATTACTGTGCGTGGTCCATTACCTTTTGCTTTTTTTAAGGCAGATGAACAAAGCTAATGTCATTCTCACGCCCGATGCCTACAGGCTCACTGTCACGTGTGTATGACAGCAGGGCAGGAATTAGAACTTAACAGTTAAATTTTCGTATCTGCTGTAGAAATCCTCTGCAACCCTCATTGGTTCATTACTCTGGGGCTCACCAGCCCATTTATAACAAGGAGATAACAACTGTTTCTTTGACTTTTGAGATCTTCTCTCCTGCTCCAAACACACATAACGGGGATTTTCAGCCTCTGCTCACCACAGCAACTCAGACACTGACAGGCCACTGTCAAGGTTCTTCCTTTTTGTTCCTTGATAAATTATGTGAATTGAGTGAGCAGGAAGTTGAGTATGGATGTCCTCAGCCCCAGTTCACCACAGTAAACAAAACCACCTTTCTTTTTGGCAGTTACAGCTTCCAGTTTACAGTAGCCTAAGTGAACTGTGCCTATTCACCCTCCGCTAGGCACAACAGGGCAAATTCTGTTCTCGGCTTCAACCAGCCAGGACACAAAGTAGATTGTTCGACTTTGATTTGTACCACTGGCTTTTCAGGTGAAGCAACAATAATGGCTGCAATAGCTTTATGTCAGCATTTGGTATTTTGCAAGCTGCTCATCATTCTTTTGTATTTAAGGTGCAAGCATCCACTTGAAGCTTCTTTGGGCTTCCACTGGAGCTCCAATATCTTTGTTACAGAAGGGGTTGTAACATTCTAGACTCATAAATATTTTCTTAAAAGCCCCTTGCATTATCAGCTCCTTGTTCTGCTGATCTCAGAGCACAGTTTGCCCCTCTGTCAATCAAGACTGAATAAAAAGCAATTCTTACCAATTCTTCCAGCAGAAGCTGCAAGTGTATCTTCTCCATTACACTAGCTGATGTCAAAACTAATCTTTCTAAAGCCCATGTTGTTTACTGCAGGTCACAAAGCAGCTTTTAAATTTAACTTTAGGTCACTAGTAAAATCCTGGATTATCGACCAGTTTCACTAGCAAAATGATACTGTTACAGTAAGCCTTCAGTCTCCAGCAGCTTCTCAGAACCCCCACTGCTTGGCTGGCAATGGCAACCGGATAAGGAATATGGAACACACAAATCAGCTAAAAGACAGCATCGGCAGGGAGAGATCAGGTGCTGAGACAAGGAAGGAAGAAATGTTATAAATGTGAGGAGCTAGAAGTGTAGGAACCCAACGAGCAAAGGAAGTTTTCAAAATAGAGAAGAAAAATATCCTCTAGCTCAACAACATACTAATAATTGACATTATATTGTAACCATCCACAACATTGGAGTTTAAGTAGGAGTACAGTTTACTAATGTAATATTCTGGGGGTTAGCAGATAGCTGTTGTTTCCAGGCAAGAAAATGAATTACTAACTTAGTATGCAATCTTTCCATAATTGGTACTGACAGCAAACTCACTCCTTTCAACATTAGTTATGGTGGGCTTACTGCTCTTTAAAATGGATTGTATTTCTGTATTTCCAAGTCCAAATCAAGTAAAATTTCTGTTGAAGACAAAAGTCAAGACAACGTTAAGAAAGTTGTTTTAACTGAACTGGTTTAACCTGATTTTTTTTCACCACAACCTGTATTATTTCAGTCTTAGCTCCTTTTCCAATTCAGAGACTGGAAGAACTTAAATACTTTGTTAACATATCTTCTTCAAAGACCCATAAATCATCTTGGCCATTCAAGATTTTCATGGAACCCACATTCTTCCAATAAAATCTGTATTAATCAAGGTTGGAAGATGCTTGTGTCTAGCCAAGAAGGGGGAAGGCAATAAGGAAAGAAGGGAAAGACAGTTTCAAATGCATCTTGGGGTCTTCGAAAGACTTAAGAACTAAAGCTGAGCTATGTCCCACGCTGAACCAGTACTGATGAGTTCTCAACTACTTTGATGAGGAGAGTACTCCATAGTGCTACAACTTCAGCAACACATATACCATAAGCCTTTATCCTGCACTTCTATTTCTTGTGGTGTTTTATAAACAAGTTTCCAACATGTTTTTAGACTTCTGACTAAGAATCTAGAAATGAGAGAAAGAATCATCTGGGCCACCTTGCCTAAGCAAAAACACTTTGGTAAGTAGTTTACATTGTCTGCAGGATATAAAATCTACAGCTGCTCCAGTGACAGCTGCAGACAGACAAATACAAGGCTTAGGCCGCTTTCTGCTGGAATGCATGCTACTGATTTTAAGATCATTAAAAGCAAAATATAAAAATCCCTTGGCTTTCTGCTCCTCTTTGTCCCTTCTGGTTTTATAATTGAGCAGTCAAATGCCACGTTATATCTTGCTGTACAATTGCTCTTGCTGTAATATCATTAAATATCTAACAAACTACAACCAGCCCATATGTAAAAAACAACCTTTGGTAGTGACTGTATGGCTACGCAGGTGCCTTGCCTCCAGCCACAGCTGTTTCCAAAATGTATGAAGTCTCTGCAAACAGAGTTCTTGGGTAAACATCTATCTGCCTTTCGGAAGGAGACAGCTAAGGGCAGGCAGATCTTAAGGGTATACCAGGAAGGAGCACTGTTTTAAGTTCAACCCTGCACTGTGGCATTCCTAACATCTATATTTTATGGAGAAAAAAGGGAAGAAAAATATTTTTATTCACCCACTAAGAGGAAGTCCCTGCTAGAAGTTATACAGTCAAGCTGAAGTATGCAGGCAGGAACACTCCCGCTGGTAGCACTCGTGAAGAATCACTAGTGCCCTCCTGACAGCAAGAGGTATTTTATTAGACCACACCAGCCACTGAAAACTTGATGTCTCTGCTATTTAAGATTAGAAGCTACTAAGCCTTTCTGAAGGCCGCTCTCAGAATTTGAAGTCTTATTGTCCCTGTTTGAAAAGCCTTTGTGCCAGTGGGAGGAATGAAGGGAAGGACATTTCTCAGGAACAAGATGCATATGGCAACCATTCAGCTTCAACCACACACCTAGCAGAAGCTTCTGTCACAGCCTTCTTGAGGAAGATCATAAGTCACTTAATTATCCTCTACCAGATTTTAAAAGATGGTTATGCCAGTAGACATGTTCATAAGTACCTAATTTTCAGAACCAAAGAGGCATCTACTACTTACTTACTTGAAGAGGACGCAGTCATCTAGGACTTTTGAAGACTGCATTAGCTGCCTACATGTATTTGGGAATGCAAATAATTTAAAAATCTATTCAACCTTTAAAGAGAGATTTTTAACTTCTGCCTTAGGCACATTTCAAGGCATTCTGTGAATAAAGTCCACTTGCATACTTTTCTGAAAGCTGCATTAACTGAATCTCAAATTCACATTGACCAAAATGAAGTCAAACTTTACTGAAACAGCCCTATTAGCCACTTCGGATTGTAATATTGATACTCACTAATTTGAACTGTTTGAATGTCTCCCTCTTGGCTTATAGCCTGCTCTTGAAATCTAAATGCCCAAGAGCAGCAAAAGAAGTATTAAAAAAACCCGAAATGTTCCTTCAGAAGAAACCTCCTTTACTTCCACAGTCACACCTTTCAAGTACAACCTTAAAGGTGAAGACCAGAGTACGTGGCATTCCTCAGCAGTTGAGGCACTCATCTCTGGCCCGTGTTAACACACAACAGGACTGTGCTCGGTATCCAGTACAAACTGCAGTCTAAGAAATAGTTCAGGAGAATGTACACATATCTGAAAGGACTGATTTTCCACACGTTCTACTCTGCTGTGAAAGGGTGTGTGTTGGAGTGTACGTAGCACTGAACAGGATGATTGGCTTAATTCCTCATTCAGCTACTAACCTGAGGATCGTTTCCCTTCTCAGTGCCTCTACTGTTCTACCTCCCAACACTTTCCCTGTCTTTTCTACTTAGTTTTATAAACTCCTGAAGTGAGGGGCTAAATCCCAGCTACTACAGCACAGGCCTGGTTACTACAGATGCATCCAAGCAACAGAGACACAGCTCACAGATTAACATTAAATTACATCAAATCCCTTTGTTTCTCCACATATTTTTTCTCCCCTTAAAAACACAAATGCATTAAGATCCTTGCTTGAATGCAGCCCAACAAAATCCCTTTATTCTGTTTTTTTTCTGTTGGTAGTGGAACGGAGCATGCTCACAGCTCCCTTCCCTGTGCTTGTTCACATTACTGCTTTTGACATACTTTTACCCTACAGCCTGTTGTCTGCAAGGCTCAGTTTCCTCTACGAAGCTAGTGTCAGTGCTATTAGAGAGCTGCGAAAAAGGCACAAACCAACCATAATCAGAAGAGAATCATGGCTGCCAGAACTACATGAATTGTCTTTATAAACAAGTAATAATATGCTTCATGATAAATTGCTTCTTTGTTGTGTGCTGGGGACAAGATAAAAGATATCCAAAGACAGGAATGGAGCAAACAAGTTCATCTTTTCATTCTTCAGAAAAGAGAGCAGACAGAAGACACATATGACAAAATGTGTGTAACAAGTAGCACTTGGAAGTGAAACCTGTCCTGAGCCTATTCTCTCCTCAACATCAGAACTTCTAATTCATTCAGTCACAACTATGACCCAGATTTCTGAAGAGACATAGTTTTCAGACAGTTGAGCCATGAAGGGCTGAAAAACGCATAGTGAGGTGGTCTTAATTACTTATTATTAATAGAAGACAACATATGTTTGCATATGTAAAAAACCAGCTGTGTTGCACTCAGTTCCATTGTTCCAAATAAACTGAAAAAGATAAATGCATTGCTCTGTATAAGCACTAAGTAGATGAAGCATTTATGCTTTGTTAAACTTTCCAGACACTCGAGGGTGTTTGAAATTATGATGCGTGTTAAATTTAAGCAGATTTATTATCCACGTGTTCTGAATGTAATGAACACTTCACTGCCTCACATTTCCCACTTAAAAAAATACCAAATTTTCCAAACAGAACACACACGTGTATCTTGCATAGGACTAACAGAAAACCTTCAGTCGTGTAGATACTCTGCAGTAACAGTGAATGCCTAATTTTAAATGTTTTCCAATAGCTATTTTATTTATGTGCACACAACCTAGTGCCCACAAGGGCAGTTACACTGAAACAGACTTCCGACAGGGTTGGGCATTTGTGAGCCAAAGGGAACTTTGGGAACTTCACGCTGGAAGTTCTTAAATAAAAAGTTTCATCATAAAACACTCTAGCTAATACACTCAGATCACTCTACCTGCTACCAACGAGAACAAAACAGTTTGTACTATAAGACCTCATATTTAGATAGTTGCAACTCTAATACATTCAACTTTGGATTAAAATTTTCCAAACTTTGTTTTCACACACACAACTGAAGCAAAGTATAAAGATGCAGCGACACACAGAAATTAGTATAGAGTGCGGAAATTACAGCTCACTAACTGCACTAATTCAGACTCTGGATGCTTATTAAGACGGAGTAACACACCTTATGGCACAGTAAAAAGGAATTTCAAAACAGAAGTTATTCCAGTGTACTTTGTGTTTTGTAATATATAAACTCCCTAAGTAGGTACTGTGGGGAGACGGGTGCAATTTCCGGTGTTAGATTTTCCATGTATAGATGAATACCCAAAATGAGATATCCAAGTCCTACTTGAAAATTCAGGGCTTGTTTCTTTACTTCCAAGCACTCTTCTTATGCAATGCTTTAATTTAAACTATCCTGAGTACTGGCGCAGAATTAATCAGGTCAGTGAATGGAGAATGCTAGCCCTGATTACTGCACCTTTAAATACATCTCTCTACTGTCAGTTCAACTGTTACTCTTCTATTTTTAAACTAGTTTCAAACTCAAGACCCACGGGGCAGCAGGGCAAGCCCTTCCCCAAAAGTGCCACTGACCAGAGGCCAACACCCTCAGCTCTTCAGTTTTTTTCCCCTTTTTCCTACAGCTTGTTTACTGGATTGTTAAGCATTCTGGCAGCAAATGGAAGGGGGTGGGGAAGAAGACGAGCTGCCACATTTCTAAAATTAGCATCTTGTGTCTCTGAGAAGCCTGTAGAGATTTAAAAAATTAGGTTTCTCTGCAAGATGCAGGGAGATGTGGAATTTAAACTGTGTTACACAGCTGACGTCTTAAGCTCTGTTTCATGCCAGAAAGCAAGTTCACCTTTGCTCCCCCCCCCCCCCTGCTTCCAGCTGTCCGTCAGAGACTATTACCACAAAATACCAAGTCCATTTTGTTATATAAAGTAATTGCATTCATTTGCCCTGTCACCCACAAGCAGCTCCATGACACCTTCCACATGAGCTTGCCTATGAAGTCAGGCTCATTCCCTTGACAGGTCACTCCCGCTGTGCTGTCAGAAAGGCATCGTGAGGACTGCAGTTCCTGTTCAGTGCGGTTTTCTCCCCTCAGCTGCCCTGTTTTGGTCCTCAGGTACCAGGTAATGCCTTGCTCAGAGAATGTGTTGTGTCCTTCTTCAGTCTTTAGAAGGCAAATATTCATAACAGAAGGTGCTGCAGTTAACTGCTGTATCACATTTGCATGTGTAGATATAGCCATTACTGTACTAATTCTAATTCCAGAGTAGAATGTGACATGTTTTTAACATACATACTATCACGAAAACACAATTAAAAGTGACAATATTTTCATCTTTGCTACTAATTAATAAAACCCAGCACTAAAAGAACTGATTGTGCCTCAGTTCCTGTCAATCACACTCATGCTACCAGTACCATTTGCTCTGTACAAAAATACCAGAAGCAGAAATAGCCATGTGTTGCAAAATCTTAAAACTCAGAATGTCGGTAGAAATGCAAGAGACTCGGGCATGAAACTCAAATTCCGCTCCAAGAACCACGAAGTGTGCCAAAGTCTTACTTTGGTTTACCTCTTGAAAGGAACCAAAGACTCAGCCATGGTAAAAAAAAAAAGCAGGCTAGCACAGTCAGATTTAAAACATATGGGACTAGAAATTTTTGTTCCAGAGTTCTCTTTTTTCAGCAATTATACTTATTCTACTCCTCTTACAAGTCTCCGTTCATGTCTTGTAACAACTATATTTGCTTAGACCATCTCACACCACTTCCTTCAGATGCCAGAAAACCATGAATTTTGGTTCAAAATGTTTTGTTTCATCAAAATAGTTACTGAATTAAAGAGTACATGAGACAGTATATATTACTCATGCTGTATATTATATATAATTAGTAGTATGCAGTATATATTACAGTATTGCTGGAAACCTTCAAGGCCAGGTTGGACGGGGCTCTGAGCAGCCTGGTCTAGTTGAAGATATCCCTGCTCACTGCAGGGGGTTTGGACCTCTAAAGGTCCCTTCCAACCCACAGCATTCTATGATTCTAATATATACTATGTATACTAATATATATAATCTTAAATGAGACAAGGTATTTCAAAACAACCAAAAAAATCTGTATATTTTATTCCAAAAGTGAAGAAACAGGTTTATTTGAACATTTGGTGGAATACTTTTGTATTTTCAGTCTGAAGTGAAAAACAAACAAAAAAATCAGTTTCACAAAATATTTCACATTTGGTGAAACTCCATAGATCCAAAGTAAGTGATTTCATTCACATTACACTAGCCATCTCTAGTTTAGATGCTTACTACAGAATTCTTCTGGACCTGCTTTGAGTCTTGAAGTTAACAAAAGATGATTTTTTTCAAGTACTTCCTGACTGGCAACAAAAATCTTCATAAACCTGAAGCAAAATCCAACAGAGCTAATAAGAGGGTTCAACAGACACAAGTTTAGGCCTTGTCACATCCTAAGCTTAGGGCTGTCCCACAAATACCACAGAGATACTGTAGTTCATAGCTTAACACAGGAACTTGCTGCAAGTTAACTCTCTACATATCACTGCTAAATTAAAACCACTGTCACCCCTTTTAGCTATTTCCTACTAATGAAATAAAAGCAGAGAGTTCTGTTTGTCTATTTAGGCAGTCTGAGCACCAAAAAACCAGCGTGCATGCTGCAGCTTCACTGTTCTTGGTGATACCCAGTATGCACTTCATGTCTGCTCTGACCTCTCAGGCACAGCCCTTCGAAATTCCCAGGATCAGCCTTTGTTACTAAAAGCTGAGCTTACTTAAAGGTGACCAATGGTCCCGAGGCATGAAAACCCCTTACTCTTCCTTTAAGCAAAACCCCCACCCCCAACAAGCCAGTGAATTTAGTCTGTCCTCACTGCCCACAAGCAACGGTTTGTTCATTCTCGGCCATAAATTATGAATGCCCCCCTATACACATCTGTTACTCAAATCACCAGCTAAATAATGTATGAATAAATGAAGAGACTCCTCTGAAGGCAGAGAACTGTGGGGGACTAAACTTTGAATCATGTGCTACAGCAGCAAGCATCAAAGCTTTACTATCAGGTTTGACCCCAGCTGGGTTTTATTTTTTAAAAGGGTTAGAACTAACCTCTTCTGAACATGAGCAGCTAAACAGCAGGGGCATGGCATGAAAGCTTGCCCAGAAGTGCAGGGAAAGAATGAAATCCCAAATGAAGAAACTTGCTAGCAGCACAGGAGCAAAGGTCTTCACTACCTTGGATCAGTCTGAACTGGGACAGGAGGTCGCAAGTGAATTGGGCATTTTCTCCAGAACTACATTGGCAGGTAATTCCCACTAACAAAGACAGTGTTCTGGTTCAAGAGAACTGATGCAATTTGAAAGTACAAAGCCTGCAAATAAAACTAAAAGGTGAAGAAGGGCTGCTCAAGGAAGTTTCTAAGCTTATAAGCAGCTTACAATGACAGAAAATTAAAGACAAGTGACAGTCCTTGACAACAGTGATCTAATCAAACCACAGCCACACAGCTACACCCAGTAAGATCATAAACTTCATTATTCTTGGTAGTTCATTATAAGGAAAATCTGTAAACACATGTGCAAATAATTCATAGTTTCTGTTACACAGAGATCTTACTGCTGCTTCAGGCAAAAAAAATCTGCATTAAAATACATCTGCAAAATTGTATTTCAAAACACTACCACACTGCATTAGGCTGTATCTCCACATAAGACAAGTGAGGTACATTCCTGGAACATCCAATTAAAGCTTGTTACACCAACGCTTGAATAAATTTGAAATGAACCAAAATCAGCCTAACATATCAAAGGATAAAGGAAGTGTCCCAGTGTGATGGAGAAGGAAATGGGAATTAGTTCCATCCTTGGATGCCTTATCTGATTACACTCTGTATCGAAGGAGTCAGAGCACCTAGTATTATGTGGAAGTACTTGTTTTAAACAATTTCTGATACATTACTAAAGACATCTGATCATTAGCTGGCATGTTGAATTCCCTACCAACATTATATAGATAAGCAATTTTTCTTTCTTCGTCCACAGAAGTTGGTTGAGCTTGGCAGCACTAAATCTTCATTACATTTACAGATGCAGCAAGTCAGTCAAAGTCAATTTACTGTGCTCATTGTCTTAATATTCTGCCCTTTTCTTGAGATGCAGACAACCTCCTGTTTTACACCAAGCAAGCTGAACTGCTACCTTTTCAAAGTCTGTGACAATAAAACCAGTACACCACCATTACAAATCCCTAATGGATGCAGATGACGCTGGAGCAGGAAGAATGCATTTAAATGGTAGCTTTCTTCCTCTCAGAAGTCTTCACTGACAAAAGTTCCATGAAGGCAGTTGCTATAAAAAAAACACTCCACATTTTACTGTTCCATCTGAGAGTTATTTCAACTTGTTGACCAGCCTTTCTCCTTAAAACATAATGCAACAGAACAACAATTTGATTTAAGGATACTTCCACTAACATCTTCCATGTGCATGTTGATTCTTCTATACATCTTCAGCACTCCCATGCGTCTAGCTTATTAGATACCGTTATACAGTAACTTCACACCTCCCTCAATATTAGTGTTCATGTTTTGTCCTTGTAAAATATTTCAAGTATCTTGAGGAAAGTTAACTTACCAAGCCTTACAGTCCACAGCAAATGAAAGATTCATACTGAAGGAATCTGTTTCCCTCCAAGACAGGCAGGGGAATGCATGGAAGGGAAAGCACCTACCACCTGTAGGCATTTTTTTCAGACAAAAGCAAAACCAGAAAGGATCATGTTACATTGCACCTCCAGAGAGAGGATTTATTGGCAGACAACAAGGCTTACAAACTGTGCATCTCTAGCATCAGTTCCAGCAGCAAACAAGGTAACCATGGAAGTTTCCATACTACTGCCGGGCCTGCCTGCTTTGGAAAACATGACCTTGCAATGGCAAAAAAAAATACCAAGTCATGTTAAACCTGCCTGTGTACCTTATTTAGCCACTGTATACAAATATTTGTAGATTAATAAAGCAAGACCTACTATATCTCCAATTCTTAAAGAGAAGGAAAAAATTGCTTTATCATGTAGCTGACGGAAGCCAAAGATGCAGGTGGCTTCTGAACAACAGCACTGACAAGCTGACCAGTTAATCTGAAATGATTGCAACCCGATAAAAAAATAAGTCTAGCTTGTGTTTGTTGTTACAATTGAATCAATGACATGTATTCTTCATGCTCGAGCTCTTCAGCAACATACTAGTTATCCCTAAACTTGATAATGCAATTTCCTGAGTTACATCTGGGAGCTGCTTTTTCCGATACTAGATGGAAGAGTAAGGAAACTTAAGACACTACAGGTTGCATCTGTTGATAAAAATCACATTGCTTACTAGAGATGTAACAGACACAATCTGTTTAATGGCCACTATTCCTAATTTAAAAAAAAAAAAATACAGGCATACTGGCAGACTAAACATGAAAGCAGCTATAGGATGCAAATTAAGTTTAGTTCAACTTCGCAGCCACTGTAACATCCAAGAGTTATGTTGTCAAACCTTCTACAGATAAATCAGCATGACATTCATGAAATTTACAGGTTTCTTGAATCATTGTATAGTAGAGATACAATACAAAAAATAGAAAATGGAATTTCAGATTCCAAATCTTACTCAAATTATAATTTCTACTGTAAACTTTGGGGTAAAAGTAGAAGCATCACCTTACAATACTGTTCTTCAGAAATGCTGAAATAAGTTTAGGTTGGAAGGGACCTCTGGAGATTATCTAGTGTAGCCACCTGCTCAAAGCAGGGCTAAAACCCCAGACTTAAGTCAGGTTGCTCTGTACTTGTCCTGTTAACTTTTGAAAATCTTCCAAAATGGAGATTCTACAGCCTCTTCAGGCAACTTGGTGTAGTACTTCACAGGTCTTAATCACTGTCATGGAGGTCTGTGTCCACCCATCATTCCCACCGCTGCCACATTCAAGTTTCCCTTGTTGCAGCTTGTGACCTTTGCTTCTTCCCTTTTCACTGTGCACCTCTGAGAAGAGTCAGGATCCACCTGCTCTGTAAGTACCTATTAGCAACAGAGAACCACAATTACATCTCCTCCTTATTTCTCTCTTTTCCAAGCTAGTCAAGTGCAGTTCCCTCACCCTCTTTCCTTGCACATCATATGCTCCAGTCCCATGACATCTACTCAAGCGCTGCTGGAGTCTCAAGTTGGAAACATCAGCCATATGTTGGGGAACCAAAACTGGAAACAGTATTTGGTGGGGGCGCAGCAGCGACGCACAGGAGGGAATAATTCCCTCCCTTGCCTGGGCATCCATGTCCCTTGGACATCCTGCCAAGGCCACCACATGCATGGTTAGGGACCATGGCCACAGGGATGCTGCCGACTCAGACATGACTTCACACCACAAGAGGAAAAGCTCTCCCATCAAATGCAGCAGGCTTTGAATTAGCCCTGAGAAGTGCAACCACTGTCAAGTACAGGAAGAGAAACAGAGAATGGCACATCTACAGACTGTTTAGTCTTCACAGAAATAGGAAATATGCCTTTATTTGTGTAGAAGGACACAGGAATTCAGTGCACAATCCACTGCATGAACTATAAAACTTAGACATAAAAAGCTCTGCTAGTGCAGGCTAGTGTCTTCCAGGTAATTGGCAAAGCCTCCTTACTTTAATGTGTCTCATCCATTGAGAGCATAAACATCACCTGTTCAGGGGCTGAGGACAGATATAGTATTTATTTCTCCATTAAAAAAATGAATGGAAGAATCTGTCACTGCATCATCTCATGTCCCTAAATTATCTAGTTATGCTGCATGTTTCACAACAAAAAGATAGAATGGGACCTTCACACTTCTAACTTTCATTATCGATCAGAACAAAGTTTGAGGCAAAGCAAGAAATCTGCATAGCTTGGATGTTACTTGAAGTCAGTCAGCAACTTCTGTTGAGAAGTAAATGGCAAACTGCACACAGCACAATCAGTCCAGTCACCAGAATTCACAATAGGAAAGAAAGCCAGGTTCTAAAGCAGACAGTAAAAACCCAGCACAGACTCTCTGGTGACAGTTACTGTCAAAGTTACTCTGATACCAAAACAGTATTTACAGGACATCAAAGCCATGATACACAATGCAGAGAATACAGACTTTATCCCTATGCTACCTGTCTGTAAGAAGCTTGAATCTAACATCTGGTACTTGCACTACTCAAAAAAGCTCTCCCAGTAGAGGATTAACCATAAGCATCTCAATAGTACTGTGGCAAATGCATGCTAGAAGAGTGGGGAAGGTTATATAAAGCCCATAGAGAGAAGAAAATGCAACAATGGAACTGTTCCGCTAGAAGAATATCCCTAAGGTCACTGTTTCCGTGGACACAGAAAAAAGAAGCCAGCACTACACCCTACAAGACAGTTAAGTGGTTGTTCAGTAGAGCTTAGAATAAACACCGATCTCCCCATGTAATGTTTTCTGAGGACCTGGCATCGCACAGCACTTGAATGCCTGCAGGTGCTTTGAACAGTTAGATGCATTCCATGCACTAGCTGTAATTTACTTGTCAGTCATTTACTTGACAAATTATCTACTCAAAATGGCTCATCACACAGGATACCTGAAGTGTTACAACTATCATTAAAGATGCAATAGCTTTATCCTCAAACAGAACAAAGATACAAGTAACATCATCCCCTATACAAATATGCTTTGTCATAAGGCTTGCAATTGACATATGCATATACAGAACCACAAAAAACACACAGCACTGGAGAATAAATTTAAGATTTAACATGTTAATGGCTTAGAACTATGTACCACAGCCAAAGAAAGAGTGACTGCACAATCAAAACTGACCAGCATAACCTACAAGAGCAGAACTACTGTATAATCACTGAGAGAATGCCGGTACATCAGAACTGCCTGGCAGTTAGCATAAAGATTCCATTCTGGATAGCAGTGATTAATGACATTAAGAAATGATGTGCAGAGTTCAGCACACTGCATTGCTGTGTAGTCCCTCTCGTTTAAAAGCCAACCTTCATTTCCTCTATCAGTGAAGTTTGCAAGGTACACTTAAATGTAATGTCTATAGCTAATGAAACTGTTCCAAAGTAAACAAATTTGTCAGAGAATTATGAATTGCATTATCTTTAGCATTACCATTTCCCTGAAGCAGTACATATTTCATTCACAGTAAGTGGAATGGATTTTCATTTACTTAACAGTCTTTTTATTCATCTAGATACTATGGCCATAATTAATAAAACATCCCTGGTAAATCATAAAAGAGCTTTTGGAATGACAGTGTGCTGATAAGGTCTAAAAAAATATTATCCTCTAAACACACAGGGTCAAACAGCTAAATAAATATCTCTGGACAAGTGAGAAAAAAGGAATAGTAATGTGATGTTATCAAAGTACTACTAAAAACCAACTGTGCCCATAAGCACAAGTACAATTTATCCTCTAGCTAAAATCCTAGCGTATATGGTAAAAAGAGTAAATCCACCTACTGTGCTTCTGCGGTGGGCTTCCTAAATCCATTGTCTTGTAGAAATAAGAATGTTTTTCTCAATTGCCTATGTTAGAATGTAAAAATACTCAACATTTTCCCTTTGTCTTGCTCCCTCTTCTGCAAGTCCCTCTTCCTGTTCGTGTGAGAAGGCAGCTTAAATTTCATCCCATTTATTAGCTCAGTCACTGAGGAATCACTGTCAGTTTTCTGATGGTAGAAGCTCCTTTACTGTACACAACACCCGAAGATGCGGGGGAGAGAGAAGAGGTAGGATTTTATCTAAACTACTTTTTGCTGGAACAATTAACTCCTCATTGACTGATATCTTCCTAGTATCTCTAGAGTCAGTTGACACCGAAATGTCCATTCCTCTAAGGCAACAGGAAATTCTTTATGACAGCTGTTTAATGCTCATGTTCCTTCTTTTAAGATTTCCTCTGCTTTTCTTTTCCACTGCTTAACAAGGAGCTATAGTCAGACACTGCCACAGCCACGATTTATAGCTATATGAGATACCCCTTTTTCAATTACGCCAGAGTGATTAAGGATCACAAATCCTATGGATTTCTAGAGCTCTCTATTAGAAATTTATTCTCCACCAACTAACACTTGCTTCTTCAGGTAGAATATTTAAAACCTAACCCTGAACATCCAAAATAACAGAACAAAATTATCTGCAAAGAAAACAAATTCATTACCTCTAGAATAATAAAATGTGGATGCACCTGTATACATCTTCTAAAAAAGAAACACAGTTTAGTAACACCACCCCATAGCCATCTAAGTACAATCAACTAGCACTGCAAAGGTTTTCACAAGTTCCATGTTTTCCTGGGAGTACTACATGCCCTGTAGATATATACATCTCTTAAGGGTTTTAACTTTTTAATCCCTGCCCACAGTAAAACTTCTGATGCAAAGGTTTACCTAGAGCTGCATGAGGAAAGCAAGTCAAAAGAACTAGATTTTCCCAACTAACCATTTTCTTCTGGAAGACATCATGTTGGATTAAACACAAACCAGCCTTCCCCCTCCCCCCCCCAAGACAGTACTTAGTTCTCCATCTATTCCATATTTCTGCTAGTAAATGTTAAGAACAAAACCTGTTTTGCAATCATGAATCTGAATCCCAGTGATTCTAGCAAACGACCATTCTGACCTTCTATTAAGTTCCATTTCTTGACTTCTAAGCTTGATCTTGACAGCAACCCAGCTCCTGCATCTATCACTACTGAAATTTGTCTTGTGCTGGAGCACACTTTCCTGAACCAATTTTCCTCTGACTAATGGTCTTGCACATTCTAAGCATCTGCATATGTAAGCGCAAAGTTCATTCACTGTGACACAAACCTAAAGTTCTGTTCTTCCTTAGATCCAGTCACAAATCCTGCTAGCCTACTAGGAACCAACACATCGCTTCCGGTGCAGTGAGAGATACACCGGAGTTAAGGTGATTACGATGGTCTCTAAGCAGGTGCAAAATCTTCTGTCTTCTTTACTGAGCCAACTGGCTGGAACTTCAGCATTTCAGGGATGGAAAAAGGTTATTACTTCAGGGAAATATCAGTGGTTCTGGCAAGTGGTAGAGTATTGGACTGATTTATTTTGTCCACTGACTATAGTTCCATGCCCTATCACTGTAAAAAAAATAGTTAGACTATACATTTTGAGTGCTTTAAACAATTGATCTCAATTCTCCATTAAATTTTGGAATATTAGCCGTAGACACGGTTAAATAAGTGTTATTCAGAGAACTATTCTAATCAAATTGTTATGAAAATTTTGCAGTTATATAGTGTAGTGCAATATAGTACTTAATCAACAACACATATTTCAAAGCATGAAATGAAAAAAGTTTTAAATACAAGGAAAACTACAGAGGCAAAGCGACATGATGACATTATATAAAATTCAGTAAAATGCCAAAACATGTTCTAATATATTCAGATCCTTGATGAGCTTATTGCCTGAACCTTGGCTCTATTTCCTCCAAGAGAAGCGTCTCCCAGACTTCACCCAATATCGAAGGAAGAGAGGGACTAGTAAGAGTAAAATGAAATAAAGGACTGAAGCTGTTAACACTTCTCTATTCAAAATACATGCCAAGGAACACTCATAGTAGGGTAAAGGAAGCCTCATTCGTTACTTGAGATAAGGGCCACGTTAAAAAAAAAAAAAAGTCAAACACACACCATAAACATTTGAGACATCACTGGAAAAGCCCAGGGCTTCTTGAGGTAAGCTCCAGCTCTGTAATTATCAACCACACACATTAAGCACATTCTCTATAGGGCTGCTTAGGTCGACTATCTGCAAAGGCTCTTACCATATTGTGGTACTGTTCCTTCTCGTCTAAGAGAAAACTATCGGGGCATTCTTCCAGGAATTAGAAGAAAAAAGAAAAAAAGGAACACACATTTGCTAGCAGAATTTATCTTATCATTAGAGGTAACATTAGTTTTTCTCAGCAACAGCATCTACACCAACTCAGAAGAGTATCTTTCTCAGAAAGATCTCTTTAACCATTTAAGATGTTTTTGGCTTAATACTGATGAATCTCAAGCATCAAAGCAGCAATGTAGTTACCCATTATTGCAAGCATGATCCTTGAGACTCGTTCTGATCACTAGCTAAGGAGTCTGTCTCACACTGAGGAAAAAAACCAACAAAAGCTTAAGATATTTCCAAAAAATAGTCTCATTCACTCTTCTCTATAAACCATTCACAGCTTTTCCATTTTGTGCGGAGCATTTTCAACATAAAGGGTCCATAATCGAACAGTTTTCTTTCACATTGGCTACATAGGTTTAACTCATGGTTTGTATATCTGAGATGAGTTCAGAAGTATTCTCATTTTTTTCTACTATTTAGCCAGTGATGCAGCTGAAGACTCCTGGATTTGCCTAGAAGCTGGCAGCAGCAGCCACGGTTAAAGTAGTTCCTCAATTAACTGTAAAAAAACCACTGTGATTTTCTTCGGAAGACAGCTGAAGGTATTTGTTCTCGCAAGAAACAAAGCATTCCTCTCTCTGATGAAGTATTTAACCTCAGATCAAACTGGCAGATAAGATTCTGATGTGAACAAAGATAAAAACAAAACTGCTTGCAGATGAAGGGCATTTAAATGTTTTGGGAGGTAAGAAATACCTAAAGCCAGGCAGGTTTCACAGTATCATAGTCAGGGACGGCTTGGATTTTAAAAAGCCATTTGCCAACCTCCAAATGCAAATCAAAGCCAGACAATTGTCCACACTGTAAGACACAATGGCCAAGAGTCACATCTGCATTCAGTGACTCCCAGGGGGATTAAGTTTACCAGAACGATCAGCAGATACAAATAATTCACTTGTGAGAAATTGTGATGGAGAGACTCAGCTTTCGCTTACAGTGCTTACAAGAACAGCATCCTTCTGAGCTATTTGATTGACACATTTATTGACAGCTAATGGCTGTATCAAGAACTTCCCACAGATAATGCCAATATAGCTGAACCTGGTTAAAGCATACTGGATTCCCCCCTCATTTTTCCACAAACACATGCTAAACGCCCATCCAAATGAATGAAAAGAACATATTTTTCCCCTCGCAGCATTATAAAGACTTTAGTTTTCATTGTTCCAGCACTGGTTCAGTCAATCCAGAACTTAGTTTACTACCTCTAAAGATGCTGCACTCATTCTAATCATCTGAGCATTAATTTTACTTATTTCACTAGTTTCCAAGAGTCAAACTACAAAGAAGTGTAACTTCCCTGCTACCAGATACTCACACCTATCAAGAACTTTTATTCTGCCTTGCAACTAGCAGCAGTTTTGAGGGAGCACACCAGTAGTTGCCCGAGGTAATAACCAGCAAGTGACACTTGGTACAAAAGCTCCAGAAATAACAGTACTCTGACAGAACTGGTTCCAACACAGCAGGAAGCTTTCCAAACCCGCATTCTAGAAGGATGGAGTGAATGTTTGGAGGCTATGTAAATATGAGCACACATGCAGTGTAGTCTTCTGTGGCTTCTCTCTTTCACAGGAAGCCTGCATAGTACTGGTCATATATGGTAGAAGAACCATATTCATACATCATGTTTTTCTCACTGTACTGTCCACAAGAACTGTTCAATAACCATGGAAGATATACATATAAAAATAGAAACTTCTTGTTCCAAAATCTCCTCTCTTTTTTAGTTCGGTTTGTGCTCATGATGCCAGCTTAGCATTTGTGCCTGCATCCAGTAGATGGCAACAGCGATACAGACAGACCGTCGTATTCACAACACACTTATCCTAGGCTCTGGGTGTGTGTGCAAGCAGTGTTAATTACTCTGCTTGAAGTGTCCCATTTCCCACTACATCTAACATCTTTACAGGCAGCAACGGATATACAAGAGAAAGAGCAAAAAAACTTGAGGGGACAGATTTTGGTGGAGGGGGAAGAAAAAGCAGAAGGTAACATTCAGGTGATCTAGTTTCTAATCCATGTTCAACCATAAGAGCTCTTAACACCAGCACACCAAATATGTAATATGCCTCAGGCTTTACCTCAAAATAATTCAACTTCTTCCTCAAGTGACACAAAAAATAGATCCATCAACATCACAGCAGTATGTTGGACCAGACAATACTATGCTGATAGCATATTACTCAGTTGTTGCAGTCTAAGCCTAAAGTAAAGTGAGGCTTGGTCAGTCTCCTCTCTGAGACTGGTTATTTCTGTAGGGGCAAAATAACTTGCTCACAGATTCTCTAGAGAGATTTAAATTGTCTTGGAGTAATAACAGTCTTCATTACCTCAAACAAGGCAGTCTCAGATGATTTTTTGCTCAGTGGAAAGATTTAACCCATCAAACCTGCCATTTGTTACTTTCCCTTTCAAATTTTAAGGTGAAGGCTCCGTGATTTTAAGTTACAGAAATGAAAATCTGAGATGCAGCTTTCTACTATAAAGCTAACATAGGGTGATATCTACACACATAGTATACTACTTTTTTCCCCCAGTACATAAAAACACTGATTCTGTAACACAGTTCAGTCAGTACCTTTCATCTTGTTTTCACTAGTTAACATCTACAGAAGAAACAGAGCTAGCATATATATTGACTATCCAAGTAACTCTCCCCTTTTTATTACAGTCGCATGACTTCAATAGCACACAGAAAAGAAAGGTGAGGCCAAACTGCAATATTCCTACTGACAATGGAGAACGACCAAACCAGACATCTTAAGTACCTTTATGGTTCTCATTGCTATTTCTGACAGTTTCACAATCTTCCACGCGTTTATCCTAACAAAACTCCACTAAGACAAAGACAGGTGGTTATTAGTGTGTGCATTGCTGTAAGATTTTTTTTAATCCAATGGTTATTTGGAAATACAACCCATATCAGGCATGATTACATGGAATCCTGTTGCAAACAAGTGACATAATGTAACTAAGCATTATCTTTATATGTCATCATCTGTACCTTACTTGAACTTCAAATGATTTTATAAATCTCAATTTTTGGCAGGTACACTTCAGCAAATATTAAGTTCTAGTGATTTCTCTTTTTTTTTTTTTTAAATGGAAATTGCTAAAATAATCTGCAAGAGAAACTAACAAGCCATCACAAAAATGATTGTTCAAGTTTCTATTAAGCAACCTTTTGCAGCTGGAAACAAATCCTCTGAGGCCCTGTAACCTGGGCTTAAGTGGTTCAATCCGGAATCCTAAAATTGAGCCTTCTGCTCAGCCCTTTACTGGTGGAGAGGGCAGGAGGGAAGCAGGGACTGCATACTAAGCCAAATGTCTTCCTGGTGGCTTCCATCATATACGATTTGCAAATCTCTGCCCTACATCAGATGTACACAATGAACGTATGGAACACGTGTATATAGTGTAATGAATGTATGGATCAAATTAAGAACACCACTGCCCTCTAGAGTTAAGTTTCAGTCAAATATTACCTTCTGTATCACAAAGCGATCTGAGGACCAGAAGTTGCTCTTGTTATCAGGTAATTCAGAATACTTTCTCCTTTACAACACATACTACATTACATAAATGGCACAAGTTCTTACAATTCTGTCACCTCTTAAGGGGAGAGAAAACAGCTCAAAGACTGAATTCTTTCAAACAATTTTTCTTCTAAGACTTTAACAGTATTAAGGAACACTACATGAGCATGGACAACAGAAAATATTTTTCAAAAACTGAAGACTGATTCAGTTTCACTGTTTTATCAGTCCCCAGACCTGCTCCAGACCATCACCACCCAAGACAAAAATATCTCAGGCAGAACACCCACCTAAACATTTGGGTGCTTATTTGCACATATATGCCTGCAAATAGAACAAATTTTGTTTTAAAAAACTGAAAGTCTGGCTAGAGATTGTCAGTCACATTCTGAATCTGCATTAGGAAGCAGTTAAAGCCTAAACTCAGAGAAATTCTAGGCTGAAAGGGGCTCAAGCAACAATGTAGAAATACATCTCAAATCTTTCTAGCTCTACTGTTCCAACGCGCAGGTACCGAGGTTCAAAGTTGCAGATAGGCACATGGGTCGCAGCACAGCTCTAAGACTTACAAATGCCTAAATGTACACACCTCTCTGCGAATGAAGTTAATCCTGTTCCTTTATTACTCACCCAGAAGCCTCAACAGAAATTCATCCAGTACCGTACATACAGAGACACTTTTGAGCCCTCTACTTACACCCTTTTTTTAAATTTATGTACTCTGGGACAAATTCTGCCCCTCAGATACACACAAGCTTACTTTCAAAGAAATCATTGTCTTACATCCACGGCACAGTATTTACATTTCGAAATGCCACATACAGGTGAAATGTTAATCTGAGAGGGACTGCAGGGGAATTCTCTATGCAGACTTGGAAGTGTCTATCAACTGGAGCAGAGAGATATAGCCAATTGCCACACAGATAGTCTGTTATTGTCCTCTGTTTTCATCTTGTGAGGCACAGAGCAAGGATCCAGTTTATCCAGCATAACCGCCAAAAGCACGCAGCAGAATTTGGAAACTGCTGACTGCCATCCTTATGTACAGTTCACACTGCAATTCATAGACACACAGCTCAATTGACATTTTCATAGCCCTACTCTGTGCCTTTCTCCAATATTTTAAAATGTTAACTTGACAAAAGCAACAGCATCTTTTCCCTCCTGTTCTTAGTATGTCAGGCCCTCGTAGATTAGGCATCCCTAAATGAAACCAACTGGTACCTAGAATACATTATGAGAATACTAAAAGAAGATTTGCCTTATACAACAGATGCTTCACTTATTAAACAGCCCTTCATCATAAAAGACATGGCTTTTTTTCTGATACAAAACCATCCAAATCTAATTTTAAAAACTTACGTATGTCTAGATGGAGTGGCTTGGAGCTTTTTTTTGTTGGTTGGCTTTTTGGCAGGAAAGAGTAACTAACATACCAAACTTCTGCTTACCTAACTCAGTATTTCTAGCCACACAAAACTTCCAGGGTTCAGACTCTCTTGGGGTCTACAGGCTGTACTTTGCAGGACAGTTCCCAAGCGCTGATATCAGTACTCACACCCATCACTGTGTAGAAGATATTGCCATAGTTATTTCACTTCTGAATTATTTAGGTTGAACATTATTTATGTTTCAGCATGGGGAATAAAGACCCAGACATGACTGGGAAGTGTCTGTTGTGCAGGAATAGCAGTTCCCATTTACAATCAAAATTAGAGACAACAGAAGGACTATGTTACAAAAACAAACAAGTAGTCAGTAACAGACCCAGAACTAGAATCTGGGTCTGCTGAGCAGTCCAGTATTATATCTATAGATTCATGTCTGTTACAACAGTCCATGGACCCAAGAACACTTTAAATTAGTATAAGCTGATGTTGCCAACAAAGCAAGCAACAGTGCATTCAGCAAGCCTCACTTGTTCATTTCTGCCTCTGCAGCAAGGAGGAGGACAGACAGCAGCTTTCAACGTTCATTACACTACTGCCTTAGTCTCCATTCAAGAAGGAAAAAATGTGCTGAAAACATAATTCTTTAAGTGGAGACTATGCAAAAACTTCAGGATTTGGTGTCAGAATTCTGTAGTATCTACTGCCTATGTAGTACCAAATCAAGGAGAATGACGTGTTTAAGTTTGAACACTTCAGATGAACACTGTGTCTTTTCAGAATTCATTCAAACTGCATCAACAAAAACCAAGCCCGAACGAGTGTCCATTCTTTAGTCACTCACTTCTACATGCAGAACTAGCAGCACCACAGCATCAGTTCACATTTTTAACTGATGGGCAGTTTCACAGAAACCTAGCTTTAATTCCAGTTACTTTCAAATAGCTGATGCCAATTCACACAATCACACTCGTGTCTGTTCTTCAGCTAAACTTGTGCCACAGAATGGTTTGGACTGGAAGGCACATTTGAGGATCATCTACTCCAAACCCCTGCCGTGACAGAAGCATTGCTCATGCAGACAGGCAGCATGTTAGAACCACATACTGAAGGCCATCTTAAGGACTTCTCCAGGCTAATCTGATGGACTATATATCTAAGCAAACAGGATTTTGCATGTCTCCACACAACACTCTTTCATCAGATTACAATGGAAAAGTGAGCCTCGACATGCCAGAACATATTTGAAAAATAGAGGATTACTGAATTTTCCATATACCTCCTTGATTTTGGACTTTCCCAATGCTGCTGTAGTATTGTTGAATCATGTTCTACAGCAAAATTACGTAAAAGTTAATTGCATTCCACTCAAACTTCCTTTTTACATAGCAATCTTATTCCACATCCACATACAGCCTACGCAGAAAAGCAAAGTTTTTATTCCAAAAAAAGTAGCAAGTTTTGAAAATTGTCTCAACTGATGAAACAAATCAGAAGACTGCAGAAGAATGCGAAGAGTTTCAAGCAATCTAACATTAATAAGTATGGTACAGAAGTAGTTTGTAGGTAGCTAAGATACCATGGGACCAAATTACCAGCTGAGGAGCATTTATTTAATTGCATCAATTTATTCTGACCAGTGATTTAACTCTCTAGCTTCACCCTTTCCTAAGTTTTCTTGCAGATATATTCACCCAAATGAGAAAGCTGAAGTTTTACTTTTGACAGCATAGGCTTGATAAAGCTGAAATGTCGTATTTGAAAGCATAGGCTACTCAAGACAACAGCTCAACAGCTATTTTGATCACCTCTGTGTAGATTGCTTCACATTGATTACAATACACAGGCAAAACAAGAGAAGAGCTGTCACTGCACTACACAGCATTTAAACTGAGTCATATAAAGAGTTAATTAGAGTTAAGAACAAACTCAAGTGGGTGTTCCGAACAAGTCTGCAAAGGGATTCCTGAGCTGGAGACCAGCTTTTGTTTAGGTTCAGACCCACTTGCATTGGAATGCTGGAAGTGCAGCACAGGCACAATGAAGACTTTCTCTCCCTCCAACTATTCCTGCCATTTCTTTGCACTTTGTCCTACGTACACACACTGATAGAGCTTTATGTATAGAAGTATATAATGGACAATTCTTGTTCAGGGGGCAAATTACAATTCATCCTACAAATAAAAAGTAGTTCCCTAAAATTCAGTTTATATGATATAGCAATAACTGGAACATACCATCTTAATTCTGTAATGCCAGAAAACACGCAAATGAGGTAATACATCTATTTCACCTCTCAATTTCTGCACTTTTCTTTTTCAAAACGCTTGCAAACTGACTAATGAGAAAGAGCTAAAAAAATACTGTTGTGTGATCTGTAGCTGAGAGGCAGGAAACAATTTTTGGAAATATTTCTCTTTTTCTATTGACACACTATAGTAGTATTGGGGCAACCTTCCCCAGAGCATATAAGCAAGCATATCTTCACATGCTGAGGAACCACAAGATACGAATTGAACAGCTTGCAGAGTTAAGGACAGGAGAGCTGAAGAGTCGTGTAAAGGCGAGAAGACAGTGGAGTCCTAAAGAATGCTACAGGCCTTCTCTATTCAAGAGATTTGTCAGCTAAGAGTAATACCTCTTTGGACAGGTACATGAAGTTCCAATTAAAATATTGGGCTAAATGAACTTTTTTTTATTTTTAAAATTTAAATTTTATTTTAAATGCAACAAACCAGCTCCTCCTCCTTCAGATCTCTCCTGCAGCACAAATTCATCTGCCACAGACATCAGTTACACAATCCCCTTCCTCCTACCCAATCTCCAGTTAACATCTGATGTGCAAAATCACATCTGTAATCTCCAGAGCTTCCTAAAAGAGTTCATTTTCCTCTGAGCAAGCTGTCAACACTCAAAAGAGAACAACAGCTAACAACAGTTATTCTTCGAGCTCTGTGCATCTCAGCTCAATTCAAACAACCTTCATGGCACAGAGCCACAACCTGAGGCAGTATAAATCCCGCTCTCAACCTCAAGAAAGATTTTCCAGAAGCACTTGAAAGAATCAAGGAAAAAAGTTGCAATCAGTTTGACAGTCTCATCCTATGATAACTAATTCACATTTTTTAAATATGTGGCCCAAAATATTTTGCTTTTAGAGAGAGCTTGGTTTTCCTTACTCTTCTTATGGCCTTCATAGCTGCATTCTACTGCAGTGATTCCTCCTGGTTCCACCAGCGTTTAGCATTCGTTCTGGAATATATCCAGCAAAGATTAAAGAATAAAATATACTGGGAGCACTTGATGCTGATGAATAAAGGAGCCTGGTTGAAAGCCAAAAAATAGCTGATAGGCAACTGCACTAGAATCACCCACAAGCAGGATAATGGTAAGTCACAGGGCTACCACTGTTTCTTTCTTCTTTGTATGAGTTACTTAGATGAGAAAAATCATTTTTGTCTCAAAAAGATTCAGCATACCCTACTGCCTTCTTAAGAAGCATTCAGCAGAGACAAATATTTGCTCTAGCAAAGCTGCATAAACCAAATTCTGTAATTCTTATATATCGCCCTGTTTGCTGCAATCCTTCTCCCTCTCAAATCCACTGTTATTAAGAAAATTATTTCAGGCTGAAGACTTTCCTATTTTAGGATGAATGACCAGCACAAGGTGCTTCAGAAATCTACGGAAATAAAACGTGCAGTGACAGATATAAAAATATGTATCTCTTTCCTTCTGCGAGATATAATCCTGATCTCTACTAGTTCCTGGATTAAACCCTAAAAATGAGGCTTAATTGGGATATGATTGATGCCATTTAACAAATGGCAGATGGCATTTCTACCTACATTCAACAGCCAGTACTCGCTGGCCATCTTCTGTCTACCTGTCTTACAAAGAAAAGCAATACACATTCCTTTTAAATTCCAGTGCTTATCTCTTAAACCTCCAAGACTTCAAGACTTCTACTCCTTTTCTCACTTTCATCTGCATTTACACGTCAGCTTCATTTTTACATGTATTATTTGCAATCTACGTTAATTGCCAAAGGGAGACACAAGCCACCAGACTAGTATCCACTGAAGATATTCCAGCTAATTAATTCATCTCAGAAAAACATCTTTGCCAACCACCATTGGGAAGCAGCTAAAAATGCAATGGTCAAATTTAAAATGGGCAGCTTTGCATTCTTTCAGAAGAGTGTTAACGTTTATTAGCTACATTTTCAAACTAAACTAGATATCCACTATCTGTTGGGGACAAGAAGGGATAAGAATAAGTAAACAGTCTAATATTGGGTTCCCACTGCATTTGGCCATGAAAATCTAAAAGCAGGAGCGCAGTTTCTGTATACAGCTGCTCAGTTTTATACTTGAAAACCTGCTTATGTTGGAAGCACTTTTCGAACACATAAACCTTACATTCTTAAAGATACAATGAAAGGCACACAGCCAGGAACATGGATGCTTCTGTTGGTTTTTGTAAAGGCACCAATGTTACGATTCTTTATTAACAAATAAGGGATGATATGCACACCATTTGCAGTTTCAAAAGTAGATAGGCATATATCTCAAACTGTGCTTATGGATCTTTGAAGACATTTTAAACTTCATATATTTACCAAACCAACAATTGAAACATTCCCTGCCATGAGATTCAGCTGAACATCAGAAGGGATCATAGGCACTTTATGGGAAATGTGCATCCCCCACTTAAGCCACACATCAGACAATGACTCAGAGCCCGTTCGTTACTGATGCAAACTTCCGCTGTTCGAAGGTCTGGTAAATAAGAGCACTCTTACATTGTCCTTCCAATCTAACTGTGAATTTTGCCATGTCCTCATTTTTTTGCGATACCATTGTTATTTACAGCCACAGAAAGCAACACATCAAGATTCTAATCAGTACATTAGGTGAGGGTAGTATTTGTATTTTTCTTTAACTTGGGGGTAGAAGTCAGTTTCCCATCTATTTAAGTGCACCTCAAAAACACTCCAATCTTTCAAGTAGAAATGTCACCAGTCACATGAAGGTACTATGCCATCTAACATGTTTTGGGAAACACTGGTAACATTAGTGTCATAATCTTATGTTATCATGCAGCAAAAGGGTTCATAACAATTCATACTGTACTTATTGAACACTGAAAAAGCAAGTAGTTCCTTCACACAAAATAGTTCATAAAACACATACATAACTTCCATCCTGCATTAAAATCACCAAGGAACTAACTGTTTTTAATGGATAAAAGAGTTTAAGGGTCAGGGGGTTAGTCTAGGTGTCAGTTTAAAACAGGGAGCCAAAAAAAGGCTTGGTTTTAATCACACCTTCCTGCACATTAGAGGGCTTGCTACTAGCAGGTGAACACAACACTGTGGTGACAAACAAATAAAAGCAATTTGAACTTTCCTAAGACTGCAAATGTAAAGTTCATAATGCAAAACCTCCAATCTAAGAATGTGACGAGAAAATTCTAGCAATTCTACACATCAAAGTCCTTTCCCATGACTCAAACGTCACAGACTGTGTGTACAAGCAAGGCCATAAGAATGATTAATTCAGAGATATCCTTATTGTATGAAGCAATATTCCATATTTTATTTAAACTTGCCACAATTTTTGCCTTCCAATACTATCTCATTTAACTCCTGGCCTATATCAGGTGTTTACCGTATCCTATATGCCACTAACTACCAGAACAGGTCAAACATAGGCCAGAATAGTGACACTTTGTTTGCAGTTTTGGTTGAGATGTTGGTGGATTTTTTTTGGTTTGCATTTTTGTGGGTTTTGGGGAGGTGAGGGATGGGAGACTTTTGGTTTTGTTTTTAAATATACTTCACCCAAACTCTAATCATGATACCAACTACACAGAAAAAAGATACTAAGGAATACACAAGCACAAATCCTTCAAACAGATGTAAGGAAAACGAGAAGTACCATATGAAATCTCAATAAAAGTAAATTGGGAGAAAAAAATATTTTCAGTACCAAGCTATTAGATGAAAAGACAGTAACTTTTCACTTACCTATTGTGATGATGTTTGCAGAGAGGAAATGGAACCAGTTTCCATCATGGAGCATGAGTTCTCTTTGTGTCAAATCCCCTGCTACAGATTTCGGAGGAGTCAGAGCCATCTCAAGCTTTCAGAGCAGCCCAGAGCAGCCTAGCAACAGTGCTTGCTCCAAGTACCAAACAAAGTATTTCAGAACAGATATCTGCAGAAAGATTCAGTCGAGTAATAAAAGTATCTGAGAAAAATCAAGAATTTCAGAATGTTGCTGGCCTACTTCAGAAGTCACAGCGAGTGCCTTCTCTGCAATTCCACGTTCAGGAGACTGTCCTGGTTTAATCCTGCTGACACATATTCCACGCATTGAAGAACAGAATTCACAGTATCAGTGTGGAGAAAGGACTACCACTGAGTTCAGTCTTCATAAAATGGATGTGATGGTCCTTCCCAGGGGAAAAATAGTTACAAGTATTCAGTGTCTCTTCCGGGGGTCTCTTGCACGTTGCAGACCTGGAGAAGACAATTTTTTTAAGTGGTAGAATTTGCTTTAGCTGTTTATTATACAATATTTACTGCAGGAGCATAGCTAGATGACATGCAATTGACTGACCTCAACAGTTGCTTATACCCAGATAGCTCCTCACGTAAGAGAGGGCACCGACTCTTCTTTCCCTCACCCCAGTATTTTCTGCAATCGTAAAAAACCATGCTTTTGACAGCAGCAACTTCCCCAGAAGCCAAACTGCTCATGCTGGGATTAATTTTTTTTTTTATACATAGATACACACACACTTAATCATTCTACATAATAAGTGAATGTATCAGCTACATTCCCAAAGGACAGCTTTGAGAACTATCTGCTGTGACGTTGGCTTGTTCATTCAGTCTGTCTCTTACCCTTTAAAGCTCTTTTTTCCTCTTATATGCCTCCATACTCTATCTCTCGTCATTGTCTGGCATTCTCTTCTCCTTTTCTTTCCTATCTCCTGCCCGCTGGCTACAGAAGACTCACCTTTTCAAAGCTTTCAGATGGATACCTTCCTCAGAGAAAGAAGGTCAAAGGCTCACTCCAAAACAGCAGTCGCGCAAGACAGGAACCTGGGATCCTACCCTGTGCTGGTAACTGTTTGAATCTATGGGAGTCTCCTTCAGTTTGTAATTACAAGTTCAGCTCTGAAACATTGCCCTAACATGTTTTGTTGTGAAAGCACAGATCCAGTTTGACATTATTTTAAGAGAGAGGGCAATGAGGCATCACTATTAATTTACAGTGAGTAGAAATAAGAGGGGATTGAGACATTTGTAGCAAAAAATGACTAAGAGATGCCCCTGTTACAGCATCTGCCTGCTTGAAGTCGCACCTCTGCTTGTCTTTGGTCCCTCATTCAGCTCCTTTGGGAAGTCATTTCCCCTCTACAACCATCCTTTCATCAAGCCCCACCTTCTCTCTCCACTCTCTATCTTGTCAAAATCTCCTCTGTTGAGAGGGAGAATGTTGGCCAATGAAGTAATACCCATACACGGAGCCAAATGCACAGCAACTTCATATATGGGACAGTACTGCTTAGCAATATTAATCCTGTAGAAATTCAGTATCATTAAAATCACTTGTTTCCACATTTAAACGGAGAATATCTCAAAGGGTATCCAGTGGCTCTGAAATTATTTGGGGCACATCAGTGGGTGAAATTCATTTGGAAAAGAATATGTTTATAATAAAGCACAGCTAGAGCCGCCAAAACCAAAGTTATAGACTTCAGGCAGATTTCACAAGCTGACTGGATTGAAAGGGGAGGGAGGTAATAAGTTATCAAAGATACTCCCTGCCCTCCCTAGATACACATCCTTGTGCATGCTGTCATCTGTCTCCATAACCGTATGCCTTCATTATTGTCTGACACAAACACAATTAGTTAAAAGAACACAAAGCAAATATTCTGCTTTAGAGTGAACAAAACCAATTCATACATTTCCACGCATTCATTTTGCGCATCCCAAAATAAACGTTTTTTCCTTTAAGTTAATCCTTGACTTCTTACCAAATATATATACACACACACACAGAGCTGACTTGCCAAGGCTCATGCTGAGCTTTTCTATCCTGCACCTACTTTTCACTAGACACTTTACTGAGGCACATTTGTGATTATGACACTTTTTGAAGTCCAGCCACAGCTCTTCATCTTATAGGATTACTTGCTCCTACACAAGCTGTGTCAAAAGGAAATTCAGCACACTTAGGAGAGAACCAAAACTAGATATTAGAAGGCATCTCAGGAGTTAAATCAACTGTGGTCACTGAAAAAGCCTAAACTGCACTCAATAGCATTTCTGGAGCTACTCCCTTGCATACTCTGAGCAAGTACTTCTACATTTGACAGGCACTACCACGCAGCGGGTGAGTTATCTGTCTGCTTTGGTCATCTGGGCAACTTCTCCTCCGAACCACAATTTTATAGCCACTAGCCACAAAGTGCCGTTTCTGGTACATGTGCATTAAATGTTTAACCCCGAGATTAATCCAGGAAGCCACAGCTCACAGGACAGATGAAACTTTTAACATGGAGACAAGATTTATCCATTTCCTTTACAGAAAGTTGAACTGGTTGATAGTTATTTTGCCAGACTCTCTCACCTCTTTGCTTTAGGTGTTTTCTGAGAGGTCATTTCCTTCGTAGGAAGTTCAATCACTGACTCATTATACACCAAAGAACATATCCATGAGAGTGAGGAAGACTTAAGGGGCACAGACATTCATGCTGATACATACTGGCATTATTTCAGTGAAAGCAGATGAGCTGCAATATTTTACATTGTATGAGGATGTGGCTCACTGGATGTTTTATTGTCTTGAGTCATGCCAAATTCACATTCTTTACTATCTTTCCTGATCTGAAAGTGAAACTGTTGTGACTCATCAGATCTTTAAATGTCTTCTGTTTTCACGCAAAAGTTGTTCTTTCTTCACTCAGTTCCACCTCTTAGAGCTTCTGTACAGGTCCTCAGGCTTCCCTCTCTTCCCCCCTTCTCTTCATCAAGAAAAAAAAAAAAAAGCCCAGCCCCTTTCCCCAAACCAGCAAGCTGAATGCCCTCATAAATCCTAGGCAGCCAACAGAAAAGCACACAGTTATTCCTTAAAAATACAGCAGAATCCAAACTGGTATCTCAGAACACAATTCAGGGGCCAGACTTCCTATTAAAGTAAATGAAAGAAGCTCAGCTGGCTTTCCTGGAAAATATCCTGTGAAGATTGTATGATGAAAAATGTCAATTACATTCTCTGAAAGTGTAGTTTGTTATACTACAAAACACTCTGGCCTCTGAGAACAGCACTGTTCATTGACACAAGTCATGAAATAGTTTAAACCTTGTTCATGTGGTCTGAACAGTTACTCTCTTAGAGGACCGCTCAGGTTAAGATCCCTACCTAAGTATTATTGTGTGAGGCTCCGTAGTCGCTTAGAAAACAGGACTTAAAACCCTAGAGGCAGGATAGATATCATTTACAGACAAAAAAAGCTGTGCACAACATTAACAATCCCTTAGCCATTTTTATATCACTGCTTTATTTAAAATTTAACCCCGAAAGACCTGCTTTTGTGTTCAGGGGGGTATCATGTGGCACCCACCAGAACTCAGACAAGCTTTGATATCCTTCCAGAACAGATACACTGATACCATGGATGAAACAAAAAACAAAGTCATCACTTAAACCTGAATCTGATCAGGAAACAGATCAATAGGATCAAGAGATCAAATAGGAGAAAAAATTACTTTAAAACATTTGAATCCGAGACTTGAGATTTGCTTTTAAGTTCTACTGCAGTTCAGTATGACATACTGTTCATTTTAAAGAATGCAACTCTATTCACCGGGCAATTCTGTTTGAGATAACTTGCACGTCCAGGCATGTTACTTCACATCCAAAGCAACTGCAAAATGAAAGAAGTCTGTTTCAGTACTATGGAACAAGGGGGTAAGCCCACACCTTAGGGCGTGATACAACATTCTTTTTCCCAAGGGACAGAGCATGCACAGAACAAACTGGCATGCAATACAGAGCTCTCTGGCAAATAATTCAGTTAAAAATGTAAGGGGGAGCACAGAAAAGGCAATAAAGAAAGGAGGACATCATAATATCTTGCTGGCAGCCTGATGCATTCACCTTACACCCAGAACACAGACATTCCACTTAAAAGGAACACTTCACATTTGTCAGCTTTTCTTCAACCACTGCTTACAGCTTGAGCTAGAGCTGCACTTGCAGGAGAGCCCTGCATTTTTGCTGAATGATGTAACTGAATATTCCTTATGCAAGTAGGCAGGCTTATTAAACCCAAATAATTTATTTCAGGCTTATATTGACTGTGTCATATGACCTTAGCATTTACTTTACAAAACAAAACGTGAAATTTGCAACAAAGTCTATACATAGGGGATAGACTTGTTTGTAATCCCCATTCCTATTTATCCTGAGTTGCCAAAACCCCTCGCAGTTTCATAATCATGACTTATTGCTAGCCAGTTCCCAGACCTATTGAAATGACAATGGAAATATAGCACACAGCAGCCTCTTGCTTCTTAATAACATTTGCATTTCTTATTAGCAAGGGAAAACTGGAAAATTTTATTAGAAAAGCAAAGGGAACTAATGAAGCAAGGCTCTAAATCTTATCCAATAGCTTGGCTCAGAAGTACTTTGAAACTACAAGTTTCATACTATAGACCATGAAAAACAAAAAGCCTTAGAGCAGGAATGGGGAGAGGAAGATGTCCTGTTCGGAGACAGACAGGAAGTGACTACAGCTGGAAAAGCTATGCTTTTATTGCACATGGGAATTTGTGAGTCATATTAAAGAGTAGGCACAGACTACGGGCTCCAATGCCATTTGCAATCAAAAGATCTATAATACTAATAATGTTAATACTCTCAGTTAAGTTGGCAGTCTTGGTCACTTTCCAGAAGCCCAACTTTTTTTTTAATTTTTTTTTCAACATCACCTAAAGAGACAGGAGTTTCTTTCAAGAATAATCCCCATGACCTTTAATCAAGCTGCCTTCATGCTGTACAGCAGTTTATTGCTGTACTGGTGAATCTCTTAGATATTAAGGAATAATTTAGAATAAGTTAGAAAGGAGGTAGCAATACATGTTCTCCTTTTGCAAGTCAGTAGTAAGTGATCAGGCTTCCCCTGAGAATACCTAGTAGGACCAGATACAAAAGCCTAAGCAGAGGAAGGACAGCAAGAGAGAAAAGTGAATAAAATATATCTAATTAGCTAAATTGTGAAGTAAAAATGGTACCAGTTTAACTACTGCTAGTGAAATGAGACCATTACCCTAGGTAAAAGCAAAGCTTTTTTCACCAGCCTTATTCCAGACATACTTCAGCAAGCATTTATTGTAGTTTTCCACCACTTGTATCATTACTAAGACAAAAAGTTCTATAGCAGAAATTTATATATATAACCTCAGATTGGAACAATATGAAAAGCCAATCAGATGCACAGAATAGATCCAGAGCACAGGTTTAACACCACTGATGACTGCGGTTTCTAATATAAGAAGGCCAAAACTTCCAGCAAGGGGAAGGTACATATGTACTACAGCATCTTTGATCTGTATCCTGATTTCACTTATCTAACCTACTCTGGGTAACTGGAAAGGGATAAAACTTTGGCTGTGTTTGACACAACTGAAAGCCAGTAAGCAGGCTTCATACCACTGGAGAATATCAAGCACATGCATGCACAATAAAAAATCTGAGCTAGTTACATGCAGCTTTGGGAGAAGAGCACACAAGCCCCTTCAATGAAAACTGCAAATATTTCACAATCTAGTGTTTAAGTTCTGTAAATGGAAGTCAGGACTATTCTCTAACTACAACATAGCTCCCTCTTTCTAGCATTGTCTAAATACTCCACAAATCTACACTTCTTCCAAACATTTGACTTTCCTGAAAGCTTTACACAAAGCAGAAGCCAGTCATGACAGACTTCAAAACTAGAGATACTAGAAGGACACAGAAATAACGAAATGACCTCAGTGACAGGGAGAAAGGTGATGAGCAGAGAGCATGGAATAGCAATTCCAAGCCCAAAAGAGAGAATGACCGGCTTTGGAAGGATCTCGAACTTAAATTGCTTCAAGAATTTCACACCACGGATTTAAATAAGTGTAGATGCCCGACTTACTCTGCAATTTAAAGTGGTGCACGTGCTGCTTTAAACATCTTGAATCTAACACATTTGCATTGTCCTTAGGGTCACATGCTGCTTTTTGTTAAGCTTAATTATTGATTTATATTTAAGTGCCTTCTATGACAAACAATTGAGTTGGGGAGCACTGAATTCTCTTGGTTGGCAATTCACACTTCATTTCCAACAAATACTCCTAGTATTGATGTAGTTCATGATAAAAACATTTTGTGTGCACTCTCCTAATGCCATTGTCTCAAAAGATCATTTTTCAGACATTTCTGAAAGCTTAGTCACCATCCTGGACCTACAGCTGGGCAAAGGTTCTCATGATGTGCACAGCTGGCAACATTTTAATTTACCACAGTAAGGAACCTGGACAAAATCAAAAGCATGGTCTCTCTTCAGGTGGGTCTTTCTTCACACCACCCTACTATAAGACAAACTACACTGGTGAAAGTGACTGCTACATGTGTATACTGCAAACAAGAAAAACACGCTTACACTTGGCAACTTAAAGAGGAGGCTGTAATATTTTTTTTTTTTTGCCAAACATACAAATTAATGAGTCTTCTTCCTCATTAGCAGGAAGGGGTCTGGGAACCACTGAATCCATCCTCATTTTGTCAATTAGAACACAGTGACATACGCAAGCACTAACTAATGGACTTGCTACAAGGTAACAAGTCCTTAGGGCCTAATCCAATAAATGTCAAAGTACAGCTCTGCTTTGTTCACCACCTTATCATGGACTTTAATACTTTGTTAGTCAATAAATAACATTACTTCAATAATCTTATGTCATTCCGAATCTGTTTAAACTCACAGGAGGGAAACAAAGAAGTGAGATAGGCCACTTTATACTGCAGGAGACAAAAAAACCATAGTAAGTTATTTAACAAAGGATGATCCAAAACTAAAATCATAGACTGCAACCTCACTATCCACAGCATATAGCATCAAATCCACTAAGTGGTTCGTAAGTGTAAACAAAAAGCACACACACACACCCCCCAAATCCACACACCAGAGGCCAGCTTTAAGTGGGCATTACAACATTTGGTAAACCCCATCTTTATCACAGACTCACTCCAAAGCCAGTGGAGTTAATGCAAGTCTTTCTGGCAATTGCAGACATCTGACCACCTGTCTTAGCTCCACTCACAGCCAGCTATCTCTACACAATCCAATGTGGTCACATCCTTGACACACCAAACCAAGTCGAATATATTTCACTGAGTTCTTGCAGCAATCCCACTAAACAATACTAGCACATAACACATTCCAAAGTCTGGTTTTTACGTTCTCTTTTGCAGGCTATATAGCTGTTTCTTCTAGGCACTTCAACTTCATGCTTCTATTGTTTCCTCAGGCTTCATTCATTACTCACTTTTTTTAAATAAAAGGCAGAGAAAACTTCTAGAAAATATGTTCCAACATCTAAGGGGACTAGGAAATCTGGAATAACAAGCTGGGGGGGGGGCACATGGAAGGGGAGAATAGGCAGGGAGGAGCTTCTTTTAGGTTATTTTATAGTAACTAGTCTTGCAAGGAGAGCTATGAAGAGACATCCTTTTAACATCAGATTCAACACAAAAAGTAGTATTGCAAGTTTCTGCATAATGGCCTTTGGCAAACGACACCTGGAGGGGATGGGAACTGCATAGTTTTTGCAGCACTTTCAATCTCTCCCAGGAATGTTAGCATGTAAATCTCCTTCATCTTCCCACCTGATTTCCCTCTCAATTTCTGAGGCAATCTAGAGCTCCCTGACAACTATTAAGATGTCAGAAGATTCTCCAGGAGCCATTCCTTAATTAAGTGGAAACATGTGAGGCTGTGACAAACAATAAAGAAATGCAGGGCCAGATCAGAACCAGGTATACAAAAATCAATCTCAAGTTGCATGCTGTAATTCTGACTCAAAGGAATCTAAAAACCTCACTCGTCTGATGCTTTCAGGTCCACAGGTACAGGGAAACTGCACTTCTAAAATTATTTCAGTGCTTATTTTAACACTCTGTCATGCTTGCTTGGAATCCAACCTCAGATGGATGAAACAGTGAGCGCTCTAACAAATGAGATCCAAAGGCCTGCAGGCTAGCTTTAAGAAGCTAGAGGCTTAGCAACAAAATTCTTACATAGCTCTTCTTGTCAATAGAGCCTGCTGCACTTGACTCAGAGTATGCTTAACTGTGGCCATTTTGCACTGAGGAAGTTGCTCATGACACGTAGCCTGAAATATCATCTCCCCATCCAGAACTCTATCCTCTCCATTTTCTCGTCGCTTAAGTGAACACTTCAGGATTTTCATTCAATTCCTATCTGGAAATCAAAGAATTTTTCAAGTGTGGATTCCAGCTACCATTGTTCCTTTGTCAGCCATTATGCCTCCTGCAGAACAAGAGACACCAAGATTCTCAAAATGCTGAAACATTAGACCTGCTTGTTTTGATGTCCTCACTCAAAATTTGTATCAGTGATGCACAGGCTCACATGCAGTCTGCCAGACAGTAGTGTACAGAAAAAAAAACACGAAAGAAAGTCAGAACTTTGCCTAAGCATGTGCAAAGATTTGTCACAGCCTGCAGTTTTACAGGTACCTATCCAATGACTTTACGTTGTACTTATGTGTGCTGAAGGCAAGTGCTCCACCCCCACAAAATGGAGAGACTAAACAATGAATAAAAGGTTTGGAAATTCCCTACAGATTTAGAGTCTGTGTTTTAAGCAGTCATGTAGAAGCCCAGAACTTCATAATGACTTGCAGCAAATACTGGTCTGAGATGTTCCACAAAGTGGCCACAGACTTTATGCTTAGTTCAGGGGCCAGGGAGGGAGAATAGCCGTCCCTTTGGAACAGGACCAGGCCTTTTCTTCACTGTCATCTGATCCTGAATGCATGGTCTATACCTACTACTCACTTCATATATGCCATTAAAAATTATTCACAGTAAGTGATGTACAAGAAGGTTTGCTATCATTTAGCAAGGCAGGTGGTATCAATGGGAACAGAGGTTAACTCACATATAAGGCCAAGACAGTGGAAATGAAAGGAAATTCAGGCGTAACACTGGAGAATATATTTCAATAGTAAGATCAGATTAATTTAAGTCTGTTGTGGGAAACAGCAGGTCATTTTATAGGTAACTAATGCAGAACTGAGATACCTTCATGCATCACAAATGTATTGCAGTAAATTCAGATGATCGTTAATAACTGAAAAATTGTCTTTACTGAAAACACCTCTTCCTCCTCATCCTATTACCCACTCAAATTTATTTATACAGTCATTTTCTCAGCTTTGGACAAATTAACAGAACTAATGAACAAATTCCAGTGATATTCACAAATAAGTTGGCCCCTTTGAATTATATTTAGGAACGGAGTGCTTTGTACATTTTGTTTTAAACCTAAAGTAAGGTTGTGGTGTCCTGAAACTGTGAATACAGAACTTTAGAAGAAACATACACTCCATATCTTTTATTCCTAACCAAGATTAAAGATCTTTTACAAATTTGATTTCAATCTTTCACCTCTACAGCTGCTTACAATATTTGAATGTTATCAACAAGCTCTCCCAGTGGGAAGGAGTTCCTGCAGCAACATTGACTTAGATGCTCTCTGACAATTCAGGGTATGTACAAAGTAGCTTTTAATCCAGCATAAATCACAGAAACGATGAATGCCACATAAGAAGAAAACAAAATCCTTCTCAGAAATATCAAAGGTGCTTAGCCATAAACTAGAAAGTTATAATTTTTCAAAGCCAGAACAGAAACCAATTAAAAACAAGGAATGACTGAAAATTTTGCAGTGGTCTCCAGGGTATGAATTTAATAGGTTTTACACATTTACAGGCAAGACATTCCATTGAAGTCTCATTTACTTACCAATGACAAGGCATGAGTCAACAAACAATCCATATATCTGTGGCCCTAGAAGAGTTGTGGTTCTATAAGATGAGAACCTCCACGAGTTGCAAGGACAATCAGAAAAAAAATTAACTTCCCAAGATTAACGTAAGGATTAGACAAACTAACAAAAAATACGCAGATTAAAATTCTCCTGGCTTTAGACAGGAAGCCACACCTTAGACAGGTGATCACAATGATAAATTCTTTGAGCCGAGAAGGATCAAAATACAACATATTATAGGAGTTGATCTTCCCAACACAGTCATTAAATATAAGAATTTGCAACCCCTCAGTGTTTCAAGATTCAGTTATACAGGCTTATAGCACACACGCATGTATGACAGAAGTAGATCTGGAAGAATATTTTGCATACTAAAATAAAAAAAGCCCATGGTTAACTGTTCTGCCATGTCACATATATCTATATCTGGTCATGGTCTCTAGTCTATATACAATCAACCCTCAGTGCCCAGCAGCAGACAATCTAAAACAAGTAGTCTACCTACCAAAGAGATCAGAGACAAGTTAGCACTTATTCATCTGTTCTTCACTCACTGGTACTGAGGTCACTAGAATGCAATAACTATGACACCATGCAATCTTGCCCGCATTTAGATAACCAGTACATTTCATCAGCAGTCACTGACCTTCCCTCACAACCCTCTGTCCTTCGTTTGGACTAAACAGTTCCTTCATGGCTAATCTTACCAGGCAAAAAAGAATTCTCCCCAGCTAAAGTTTTTTTTCCACCTCAATATGAAGAGAAAAAGCTCTCTTAATAAACAAAACTTTGACCATTTTCTTTTGAACAATAAAGAAAAAACTTAACTTTGAACTAGATTCTGAAGATAGCATCAATTTCCTATCTCAAACTTACTGCAGTCAGCAGTGAATCTTACTCTGCTTCTGTCCTAATTTTTAACAGTTGAGCCCACATCTACTGTGAAAAAACCACAATTCTAGAAATTATCACCCTTAGGATTTGGGGTATGTTTAAGACCTACATCTAAACTCTGGAGCCAGAGGTATATGAAGCACACACTGCACTAGCAATGTGGCCATCCTTATTATTTGCCATATCTCTGCAATCGTAACCTACATTTTTATGCCAGGAAAGAACTGAAAATTCTTTCTCCCAGCCCAAATCAATGACAAAACAAAAAAAAAAGCCAAACAATGCATACCCTTTCAAAGTGTCATGTGTGTCTTTCCTTCCAAGTTAAGCGTTACCAGCCATGCAGTCACAGAATCAGCCAGGTTACATTACTTCCCTGGTATTTTATTTAAATACCTAAAGTTTATTTTACACTCAACTTCTCTTACCCAAGTCAGTTTTAGTTTTGGCTGAGTACACCTGTGAAAGCTCAAGGCTCCAGTTATCATTTCAGAATGAATGTGCTAGTCTCTTGTGTTGAAGAAAGCAGTTGTCCAGTCAGAAAAATCTAAACCGAAATCACAAATGCAGTTTGCTTCATGCCTACAAGCTCAGAGAATCTAAAAACTTAGGACTAGCAGAATTCCAAGGCTCCTGAACATTTTCATGAACAAGAGACAAAATAAAGCAAACGTTAGACATCATGCTTTTTCTACTCTCTGGCTTCCTTAAAAGAAAGGCAAAAGCAAAAGTAGTAGCAAACTCTGTTGCAACCATAAAGCTATATGTATTCCTGCGGCAGCATATTAGAAAATTCGTTGCTGACTTCTAAGAGTGAGCAGAAGTGTTACAAGTACACCAGAATGATTCCTGAAAGAGAAAGTAGCAAATTAAAATAAAGCCGCCCCCTCCACCACCACCCCCTTTACCTCTGCTCCCCGGACAGTGCAGCCGGGCTGTCCGAGCTGCTCTGCTCGGCGCCCCGGGACCTCCCCGACCAGCGAGGGAGAGCAGGCAAGGGCTGAGCGCGGAGGCTCCGCCCGGCGCTTCGCTTCTGAAGAGCTCCCAGCTCGCCGATCACAAAGCCGCTCTTACAGCCCTTATTCAAACAGTTCAGCTCCAGGGTAACAAGTTCAAAGTGGGAGGAGGCACAAGGCATCAGAGGGTGGTAACAATCCTGAACAGACGTTTCGTCCCTTTTACATCTGCAGAACCTGTTCTTCAGGTTGGAAACTGCAACATCTGCCTGTTGCCGTGATTGAAAGCAGCGCTCCAAACCTCTTCTATGCTAACAGGCCTGCAGAGGTAAAACCATACCTAATAACGCACAGACAAGTAACATGTGGGAGGAAAAGTTAATCATTACTGTGCACCGAGTTTGGTTTACATTTTGGACTTCCTTATGTTAGCGTCAATGAAGCAACTCACGCCCTTATCAGGTCTGTTATAAGGAAAAGTAGAGAAGCACGCAATGGAAATAAATTCTGCACAGAAATGTCCTGCAAAAGCTTAAGTAAAACACAGCAGTCACACTTTAAGAGACAGGGCAGTTTTCTGCAGTTGCCGATATCAATCGGAATACAAAGTAGAAGAAACAGATTTTTCTTGCAGATCACTGTGAAACCACTAACATTAGTCCAGCCTTGCTGTACGTGACAAGTAGAACAACTAGCCACATCAATCCCTGGGTGTTTGACCATGTCACTTCCAGTATCAGCTGAACCATCACACTGGTAAAGGATCACAGCAGGCCAATATTCTATACGATAACTCATGACAGAGTGTATTCAAGAGACTTTTATCAGGTTAGGAGGCAACATCTGAAATGTGTTAGAGCCTCAGGTTCTTGCTGTGGTTTTTCAGCTTAGCACACTTCACTGCTTAGTATTAGGTTAGAAAAAGTGCTGGTGTATTATTTGGGTAGATACATTGTATATTTCTCTTCCTTACAAAAACACACTACTTCCAGGGTCTGCATTCAGATCAGCCACTTCTCACATTCTAAATCTTTCAACTCATGATTTTTATTTTGCCAGAGGATGAAATCTGTGGGAGAAGCAGGTTTGGCCCAGATCTACAAGCAATAATCCCTGACCATATGAAATCCCTCTTTTTTTTTTTTTTTTTTTGGGGGGGGGGGCCAGGACAGCACAACACCAACAGAGGGACAACAGTAAATAATTCTAACTGTAGAATTTCCTTCTACTGTTCCCCAGTCCCAGCAGTAATTTTGTTGGCAGGTTTATGTCTGAGGGTTGTGTGTTCCCACAGGAATGAATGCATATTCTTATTTGGCAGATTATGTTTTCCCCATTGTACAAAATAGTACATAAATGCCTATAAATGTTGCAGTACTCATTAGCCCAAATTCTATGTATAGCAAATTCTGTGAAGCAAACAGGGAAAAATCTCAGTGTAAAACAACACAGAGGGCTACATCCAGAAGATCTAAACTTTCTACACAGTAGAAACAAAAAAAGAAAAGATAAAACAAAGGGAAAAATCAACATTTGCAAATACAGATTGATAAAGTTTCCTTCAAGTGAGAAGTGAGCCCCAGCTACACCAACGCATGGAAACACTGCACAGCACTGGAACAGGAGCCATCTCCTGTCACATTCATATGACTAGCCAAAAAAGATCACTTACAAATCCATTTTCATAGAACAACTGTGCTCTTTCAAAACCATTCTTCTCCAGAAAGGAAGTATGCAGAATCATATGGAAGTGAGAAAATGGAAAGAAGAAGTAAGGTGTAATTCACTGAATACTCCACACACCACAAAACATTCACTAATTCACATTTCTTCCCTCCAACTTTGAAGAATTGGCCAGTGATCCTCACTTCCACATGATCCCGGATCAGTACCATCTTTAGCGTGCATATATACACAACTTGAATTCACTACCAGTGAGTTTCAGCCTCTCTTCGAATCAGCGGTCACAAACCACTGTGCAAAGTAACACCTTATAGTCCCTTTGGTTAATAAGTCCAGCTCCACAAAATAAAACCTAAACCAACTGCTTTCCTGCAACCACCTTAGAGAAAGGGAAATTACCCAAAATATGCACACAGGCACTGGTTTTTATTCCCTTGCAAAATCTAGTTACAGAAGACATTTCATTGCATGACACAGGTGATGGAACCCTAGGTGATAAGGAACAGTTTATGTGTGAATTCAAAAACATCAGTAAATAATTAATGAGCTGACCCCACAAAACATTGATGCAAAGAACAGACAATGCACACAAAAGTGAAGCAGTTACCATACAGCACTTAAAACTGGTACAATTTGGATTTTCAGCTGTTACTAAGGTCGGTTTGGGTTTTCTGCCACAAAAAGTAGGAATAGACCCCATAATCAGTTACACAAACTTCTACTGGACCATAACAGTTTATGACCTCATTGTTCCTACAGCTTTTAGATACACTTGGACTGTGCTGTTAAAAATAACTAACTCTACTACAAAGGAGTATTATTTACCACACAACACATGCAAAATACATTTTTAACAAACGCAAATCTGACCTTCAGAAGCCTAAGCTTATCTTCAGCTGTATAAATGATTTCCAATCTAATAATTAAGTGCGTATTAGCCAGCGTTTCAGCTTTGAAAAAAAAGTCTCTTGAGTTCTTCTTTGGTTTCTTGACCTATAAAACAAGAAAACCATATTTACCCACATCAATAAAACAGCAGCAAACATTTACCCTGCAGACTTAGTAAAACATAAAGAGCACAAACAAGAAATTATACCTAGCACTAACTTCTCTAACAGTTGCTCACAACCAAGCAGGTATTACCCTAGGCCAAGTTAGCAGCCCTAACAAGTTATCACCATTTGCTCCTAGAGACTTCTGCTGTTCCAGTTCTCAGGTGCAACTGATTTAAGAGATATTAACCTGTTGATTGCTAAAGAAATCATAGGAAAGAAGACAAAGGAAATATTACCGCAGTCAGTGAGAAGATTAAACTATGATTAGAATGCACTTGTTGCACTGCCTGTGCAATGTTGAAATAGCAACCAATATTTTTGTGGTGAGAAAGTTAACAAATCCTCCAATTTTAACCACAGTCTTCCCATGCTTAGTATTTTCCTTAACAATTGAGCTATTAGTCACATAAGATAACATGGAAATCATAGCTCTCACTTTAAACAAAAATAAAAACATATGGGAATATGAGGTGAATTGCAATTCTGAACAAAATGATCCAGAGCTCGGTCAATAGGTTTCAGTTTCATATTTTAAAAAAGTGTTATAATTTAGGGTAGCAGCTTCAAGTTTCTTAACTTGGGACATATCAGATCACCACCACACGTCAAGATTTAAGGGAGAAGTGCACACTAGATGGGAAGAGATCACATTCCATATCCCTTCCACACGGGATCTTTTCTTAGGCAGGTGCTCCCTCTACCGTTCTACTAAATGAAATGTTCTAATGTTTTTCCTTAATTGCATTGATTTCATCACTACAGATTCAAGAATTCGCAATTTCACTTATGTAAAACACCAGCAAATAAAAATTTGAGTTGCACCGGGAGCAGGGAGGGAGGGGAGAGGAATGCATTACTTAAGTGTATGATTTATCACAGCCTTACTTACAACTTTTGGTGCAGTTAAATTAGAACTTTGATGTCACAAGCTGTGTTGCTAATAACAGACTACTGAAAACTCAAGGACTACAAATATCGAGTTTACCTGCGTTCGCATTTGTCAGCGGGCAGCCTTTCTTTCTGTTTCTCAGCGCTGAGAAGAAAAAAAACAAGTACCGCTCCAACTCCCCCACATTACTTTCAAGTGAGTTACTACAGTATTAATCTCTAAATTCTTCTGAAGAACATCTCTTTTAATCCAAGTGAAAGTAGTTTCCTCAAATAAATCAATTACACTGCAGAACGGTTTAACTTCCCCTTCCCTTAAGCATGTTGCAAAAGTTTATTTATAGCTACTTGACACCGAAGTCTACTAAAAAACTCAAAAGTGTTTTGACAAAAAGCAGACTTCAGTACACACGTAGGTAGCAAACATTTGCAGCGTGCTGCTACCTTTGCTAAACAGGCCATTGCTTGTAGGGAGCATAGTTGGTTTTTTTTTTTTTTTTAAAACACCGGCCACACCTGCAGCAGCCTGGCAGCGGGCACTGCGGTTCGAGCTGTCCGCGCCAAGAGGCCAACAATCCTTGTAACAAGAGTCACCAGACAAAGTCCACGCTCTGGCCCCTGAGTGAACCAGCAGCTCGACCCAACGCCAGGAACAATTTCTCAGAGACACCGCTGACTGAGGCATTAACGCTTACGTTCCCTCATCTTTCTCTCTCCTAATCCCCCCTTTTACCAGTGAACCAACCGCAAAAGAAGCCACGCCGTGGCAGAGGGATGCTCGGCGACACGGAACGCTGGGTCCCGAGCGGCGGGGGCACTGCTCTCCCGGCGGCTCCCAGCCCCGCCACGGGCGGCGGCCGCAGAGCCCGGGCTCCCGCCTTCGCCCGGCTCGTGCAAATCACCTCAGCCGGGCGTGGGCAGGGCTGCCGGCCCGCCGCCCCCTCCCGCCCCGCAGCGGGGAGGCGGCGAGCCCGGGCCAGCCCGCTCTGAGGTTGCGGAGCCGCCACCGGCCGGGCTGCGGGACACCGAGCCCGCGACATCCCGGCAGGCAGCCGCACCAACAGCAAAATCCTCCGCAGCAGCCGCCATTGCGCTGAGCAGACGGCGCGCAGCGCCTCCCGCCCTCATGAGGCGCCTCCTCAGGCGCCCGCCCTCCTCGTGGGAGGTGCGTGATGACGCAGCGCGGCCGCGCCGCCCCCGGGCGCGATGGCGGCGGTAGCGGCAGCGGCGGGGCCGGCGCGGCTGGTGCGCAGCGGGCAGAAGGACGAGCTGTATCGGAGCGGGCTGCGGAGCGGGGCCGGCACCGCGCTGCACGGGATTGCCGGTAATCCCCCCGCGGGGGGGGAGGGGGGTGTCTGCCGAGGGGCCGGGCTGCGGGGCTCGGCGTTGCGGGGGGCGGGTGGGCCCGCAGCGGACCCGTCAGCGCTGCAAGACCCGACGATGGCAGCGGACCCCCCCCCCCCGGGTCCGTGCCACCTCCCTGCTCCGGCACCGGGAGACGAGGGGTGCGGGGGGGGTGGCTGCCGGCGGAGGGCTCAGACCGGCACCATCTCCCCGTCCCTCAGGTGCCAAGAGGTGGCTGGAGTGGAGGAGAGAGGTTGAACTGCTCTCCGACGTCGCCTACTTCGCCCTCAGCACTCTGTCAGGTAACGGGCCCGGTACCGTCGGTGTCCGGCCTTTCTCCGAAGCGCGAAAGAGGAGCTGTGGGGCCGGGGCCGCTGCCACCACCAAACTGCCCGACAGTGATTTCCTTTCGTGTGGGGGTTTGTTTTTCTATAAATGCCTTTTACTAAATATGAAACCACTAGATTGCCAGAAGTTTGAGTTCAAAATGCAGCAATTTATCAACTCAGATTCTTTTAAAAGCAGAAGTTTGTTTTAGAAAGGCATGCATGACACTATGGAAAAGTATCCCTGCTTTAAGCCTAAAACCATTGCAGATACCAAAGGTGCAGATGCTGATGTAAACGTAACGCTCACCTCATTCAACACAAAAAATGCAACTATTTCTGAAACTTGATGTGTTCTGAGCGGAGCAGCTGGTCGCCACTGCTCAGCATAGAGGGAATGTCGCTGCAATTGCCATCTGACCCTGCGTGTTTTCCGTTACGCACGTTATTTAGGTTACCAGACGCTGGGTGAAGAGTACGTTAACATTGTTCAAGTTGACTCAACCAAGAAAAGGGTACCTTCCTTTCTTCGGCGGGCCATCTTCGTTTCTCTTCATACTGTAGTACCTTATTGCTTAGAAAAGGGATTACTGCATCTGGAACACGAGCTGCAGAGAGAAGCTGATGAGCCCAGAACCTCGCAGAGCAACCCAGCGCTTGGCTTATCCAGTAGGACCTTAATGCGAAACTGGATACAGAAACAAGTTGGGGAGCTTACAGAACAGCAGAAGAAAACAGTTTTACAAATTGTGTATGTTCTTAAGCAATGCATACCTTTGCTTCATCGACTACATCTGGCAGTATTCTACATAAGGGGCACTTTTTATCACCTGTCTAAAAGAATCACAGGAATCACGTATGTAAGTGGGTGTATTTCTTGTTTGGAGATGGTGTCCACTGCAGTATTTTGGCCTCTTTTGGGATGCTATGTGTGTAAAAGGAATACAGAATTTGGCTGTAGCTGATTATATTATGGGCAGAGCAGACTGGGCGAGAGGGAAGTTTTTAGCACTATGCAGAGGGGTTATGAGTCCCTGCAGTTGAAAGGTTATGGCTAATAAATGCGAATGCAATGTCAGAAGTTAATACCCTATGTTACTTCAGAACACTATCTAGTCCAGTCCGTCTTCTACAAATACACAAAAAGTGAGAAGCGGCTTAATAAATCTATGGGAAATAAAAGAGAGTTTTGAACAAAAATCAGTACACGTTTAGACAGCATTTTTCTATATGTAGAGCTTAATTCATATGGTCTTTTCAGTAAGTATCTTTCAAAAAACATCAGCCACTGGCCCAGAAATGTGTATAGACAGAAGCCTCCTCAACAGTTCCCAATGTCACTGTGGAAAAGAGGTGTTTGACTGTTTGCTCAGAGCTACATAACAAAACCAAACCAATTACAGCAGCAGTTTTGATGGGCAGACGGCCAACGCAAGACAACTGATCCTTGCACAAAGAGCAGTTGTGTAGCCTGACTGACTGACAGATGCATGCAGGACACCTTAGATCTCCTGAGAGACTGCACGCTGATAAGGCCTAGAAACACGTCAATTTTTGTGATACGAATGAGCAAGAGTTTCTTGGGGGAGGGAGGGCATAGCTTCATAAAACCACAGTAACGAAACTTCTCTATTTCTGTGAACTACGTAGCTGCATTTTGGAGGACTGCAAGGAGAAGATCAGAGTATTCGATCAAGTTACAAGTTTCTTGGAATAATTTCACTCTTCCATCTTCTTCTGACAATTGGTGTTCAGATGTACAGCTTCAAACGGAAGCAGAGAGCAAGGCAGGAATGGAAACTACACCGTAACCTAGCTCATCAGAAGTATGTTGATTTTTACTTACTAGGGAAGAGGTGGAAGCAATGGTGGGAAATGTAACAGCTTTCACAAACGGGGAGAACACTGGAGTGACACTTTGACTTAAGTTAGAACCTTAATAATTTAACATTTGATGCATTCCTCAATGTTTTAAGCATGTCTTAGATTTCATGGCTTTGAGAGCTTCACAAAAAGGCTTAATACTTGAAGGTGGTGTTTACTTTAGGACTGTGTTATCAAATGTTTCTTACACACAGGCTAAATAAAATTAAGTAATATGTAACTATGTTAACTAGAACTACAACCAAGGAGAAAACTGCTGGGCGCCACTCCCGCTGCACTTTGTGTTTGGAAGAACGGAGACACGCGACAGCCACACCTTGCGGCCACCTGTTCTGCTGGGAATGCATTACGGAGTGGTGCAACACCAGGGTGAGTACAGAAGGACACATGGAGGCTGGAAGGGGGAAACGTGATGAAATTTCTACTTGAAAATACCTGTCAGCCTGGGTGTTGAAATAAAACCCTTTCTGTCACTAAGGCACCCAAAATGCCCACACGGCACTTTACCAGGACCTATATATTTTATTAGAATAGAATGACTACGCATGACTTAGGTGAGGTAACCAAGGTGAGCAGTTTTCTGTCCCCAGACATGAAGGTAATTCCTTGATCTACAGACATAGGCTATAGTTCTGACTGCAAAGAAACAACACAAGTGATAGTGTTCTGAAGCCTTCTTCATGTGATTTCCAGTAAATAAGAGTAAGTAAGTTACAACCAACCTGAGCTAGCTCATACGCATGTGATTTTAAAGCTGGATTTTGCTCTGGATTAATGAAATACAACAGAATTTTCATTCAGTAAGGGTTTTATAGATGTTGTCCATTTATTTTCTCTAAAGAGTGAAAACTGCTTGCCAGAAAAAAGGCATCAAGTGTTACTTACAAGTAAAATCTTTGTCACAGAGGCTATGTCTGTGCTATAACTCAGATGTATTCCTGCAGCTGTTTTAGAAATGGGTGGTGTGATCTACTTAAATTTTCCTACACCGATACTAGTATGGCTGTGTGGTGGAACAGAATCAAGCAAATCCAATTTCTCAGAATTTCTGTAAGATCAAAAATGGGTCTTTGGATTAAAATCACTATAGCTGAAGGCAAGTATTTAAATGCACCAAGGTTACAGCTATGCAAGCTGTTAAGTTCCATGACAGATACACCATGTGAAGACACAAACTGGAATGCAGCTTGTGATGGGTTACTGCCTTGCTAACACCACCCTACACAAACCAGCAAACAACTCGAGTCACTTCAGATTTGCTTGTAAAGACCTAGCCAGTGTTCATCAGTCTTGCCTGAATGCTGTCAGAAGCTGTGGCAGAAACTTTCATCTAGCTGCAGGGAAGGAGTGATAATCTACTGAATTACTCAGATGTGTTTTGGAAGGTTGTGAAAATAGATGCTTTTCTTACTGGGTAGTCAGATTTATGTAATCCTTTATAAAAAAACACAACAAACAAACCATAGTTTGTCTAACACAAACCATACCACTTGCCACTCCAGTTACCATTTTTCAGCTTATCAGCTGTTTGTTTCTGAAAGAGAAATGTAATGGAGGCAGCAGACGTTAAGAAGTTTCAGCTGGATGCACAAGTTCACTACACAGCGATGCAGAACTGAAAGCTAGCAGGGGCTCCCTCCAGAAAACTGACTTGCTGGGCTGGGAATCAATGTCCCCAAAGCAGGTACCTGAAGAGACGCCCTTAAACTGGAACTATCCTGCTAGACTGTAACAGAAATAGATCTAGACCATTTTCTTAACCAGACAGCTATCAGAAGAAGCGCGTTGTTAGAGGAATAGTTCCTGTAGACAGATTTCCTATCACTTACAGTGTTCAGAATGTGATATTTGATGAAAAATATAATGAAGATTATTGAATAACCTTAATACAATATTAACTCCTGAGTACTGCCTTCTTATGAATCTGAAATTAAAAAGCAAAAAACTTAGTCCACTTTAAAATCAAGTACGGGGAGGTGGGGTGATCACTCAAAGCTGATAATTAGCAAGCAGATGCAAAATGGATTTTATATCTACCTCCCAGAACTTTTATAGTTTCCAGTAGGAAGCTGAAGCATCACGAACTAAAGTTTTCACATGCATTTTCAAAGTTTGATTAGAATAATTCAGGTAAATGATCCTTTTGCACTGTGGCCGTACTCAAGCTCATTTGGTCCCTTATGTGATTGGCTATCAATTAAAAAAAAGTTGTTCTTGTACTCTAGAATGAAGATTAGTCCTCGCTTCCTGTAACACCTCTGACTGGAAAACTAAGAAGGAACTTCAAATGAGTTAGCATTAGAAATTGCCCTGCTGACTCCCTGCTTGAAGTATCTTCAAATAATCTGGAGGCAACAGAAATCTGAATGTAACAGAAGTACACTTAGAAGGCTACAGACAAGTTCAGTTGTCAGTTTTCAGTGTGAGTACTGGCTGACAGTAGAGCTAGATTTGTTAGAGGTCATTTATTTGAGGCCATTTTTTGCACCGTCGTACACTCTGAAGCTGTCCCAGATGCACATATCTGTAGGTAGACAGCATTAAAAGTGCATTACACAGTGGTACTTCAGATCGAAAACATCCATTCACTGTAACTGCATCTTCACCTTACTGTTTGCCCTAAAGGCTTGGTGACTAATTTACTACTCGGAGAGCAGTTCAGCATCCATGGTACAGGATTTTTTCTTTCAGACAGAGATATAAGCTTGTTTTTTCTTAGCACTGACAAAAATTGTTACCATTTTAGTAACTTTTAGACTTTTGGAATGTGCTGACCTAATAAATCCTTTGACTCTCCTACTGGATTCACCAAGCAAAGACACAAAAATTTAAGAGCTCTGATTCAGAGAACTAGAAGTATCTTATAACACACAGTCAGCATCTTTAAATACTACTTCTAGTGTACAGGAATAAATGTTTCCTCATAATGGCTCTAACTGTAGGTTTCTGATTCCACGTGCTAGCAAAATTAACTGAAGAAGTAGTATTGCCATCTATATTAAAACCAAACACCAAAAGAACTGTTAAGAATCTATCCAGTTTGTTTTGGCTTACTGCTTCAGAAAATGCTTGTTAAATAGCAGGTAAAAGCATGGTCCTTGTTGGGAAACTGCCTATGATAAACTGAGGACAAAGCAACTGAGAAAAACTGCTTGCAATCCTAAGACAAGTGAACTCTGCAGTGCAACTGGCCTGCAATAAACTTGAGTAAACATGCACAATGCAATACTAGATACTCTGGGTAAAGATGGCAATAAAGTTCAGCTGCAAGTAAAAATAAAGGAAATTATCTTTAGTATGAAGAAGGAAAATAAACCACACATTACCTCTGAAATTAGTATATGGCAGCATTACTTAGCACTATTCAAGGGCAATGGAATATTTGAATAAAACAGTGAACATCTGAGTGATTCTGCTAGACAGGCTTTGTTCCCTGAAGGTGAAAATCTGAGAGGTCACTTTTACCGAAGATGAAGAGGTTACTTCCAAGTGAAGGTGTTGTATGCTGGCTCCAAGGACCATGGTTTTAAGGTCATATTTTAAGCACCCGTGTCACCTCAAATTGCTCTTTAAATTAGGCTAGCTTAGAATGCTTTATGTGGTTAAGCCTGCATCACAAACTGGCCTGAAAAAAATCTTTAGTTATGGATGCTGATTATTTTCTAGCAATAGCTAAACAGTTATATTTGGATTTTTTTTTAACTTTTAAATACATCAGTTCAGTACATCTGTTTCTTTTCTTTTTGTAGACAGAATGTCCATTGTGCAGAGAGAAGTTTCCTCCTCAGAAACTGATCTACCTACGTCACTATCAGCTGTAAAAGAAAAAATCGATGCTGTTTCACAACAAGGGCCTCAGCTCTCACACCCTCTGTGAAGTTGCTGTACAGCTTGAGTTAGTCCAAGAAAAAGACTTTATTATAAAACTGGTAACTGCCTGTGCAAGGTGGCACACTTCATGCCTGTTTTACAGAATAAATCTATTTCTGCCTCTACCCTTCTGTTTCTTCTAATGTGGTCCTTGACCATATTAAAGCTATGTCTAAGTACTTAACACACATGTCAGTTTTCCTCACTTTGGACAATGAAAAATTGAAACCAGATTCTCATTCTCTAAATGTAAGTGTGGCTCACGAGTCTTCCAATCTTTCATAGCATGCTTAAGGTATTAGTAAAATTCTACGATTTGTAAGACTCCCCTTCGCCTATTACATAATAATGAGTCCATATGGTCGATTTCAGGGGAAAAAGGACAAAAGCTGGATACAGATCTTTAGTTTAACTGCAGTTCAAGTTCTGATGATAAATGTATGTCATGTACCACTCTTGTTTTCATAACAAGGTTAATAATAAAGCAGGTTTCCTTGATTTGACAAACTGAATTTCCTTTGGATCAACAGAAGCAACAAATGCAAACCCACAGTAATGCAGACAAGGCGGCACACTGATCAATTAACATGCAGCTTCCAAACTCAAAGCTTTCTATCACTATTAGATACCAAGACTTTTCATCAAGTATTCTAGACATTTAGACTAGAGCAATGTAACAAGCGTCGTTTCAAAAAACCCCAAGTACATACACTAATAGAAACAAAGGTCAACTATAAAATGTTAGTTCTGTAACACGGTTGAAGTTTTGTCTGGGTGGTGTTTTCTACAGTCTAACACAGTGAAGAAGCTGACCAGCCACAGGACCCTCTCCCCTCTTTATGGCAACAGGGGCTATTTCAGCTAAGCCAGTATTTTAGAGTATAAAGGAGGAGGGATTTGGCAGCATCACCTCGCCAAGGTTTATTCCCGGAAGTTATTACTAGTTCAGTTATACAAGTATTTGGAGCAGCAGGGAAAAAGAAGATTGTTAGCTGTTAACATATCTTATCATTCGTGCATGATAGAAGATATACAAGATCAATTTATTCGTATTCTTCAAATACAGATAGGGAGAAAAAGCCAGATGATCCACTCTGCGGATCATGAGTTACAGTTCCAATAAATCTTTCACAGATGGCACTGAACGTGGACTTGAGGTGGCAGGGGGAGGCGTGCTACAGTAAGAGCACTTCTAAGATGGTTATTTGTACTGCAGAGACCCTGGTTAGCTGGTTAACAATTAAATCTCCAGGTGTTATCATAAAAAACTCCAATAAAATTATTTTAACTTTTCATCATAAGAAAAAATAGTTGCTGGTAACTACGCAAACACTTCATCATTACTGTACAAAAGTGATTTTCAGAGCTGCAATACCATCCCTTTCTTACACCAGAAAACATTCAGACATCCCTCACCTATTTAAACCTGTCAATGTGGAAGAAAAATGGTCCATACCACGAATCGGCACATGACTACCTAAGGAAATCACTGCCTGATCTGCCTACTAAGAAAAGAGTAAGGAAAAACATTTAGTTGCACGTAAAAATAAATAGGAAGCAGTCGATGACTGGGAAGTACTTGTGAAGCTGTCAAGCCAAGTTTTTCATGGATTCTGCAATGGTAATTTATTTTTAGCGCTTGTAAGTGACAAAAATAGCGCAAAGTGTAACGAAATGCCATCAAACTTGTCTGGCCATTGCATGCTGAGAATCATCTAGGGAACCATACCATTGTCCCACCATCATCTACAATCCATACTGAAAAACTGTTAATCCCACTGAACGCAGAGCACCTACGCCTACCTAGTGAGATGCCTATGCCTAACGAGAAGGCACAAATCGCCAGCTGCCCCTGCAGTTGGAAATTAAGTGGAGGTTAAAATGTTTAATTTGCAATGGATGTTGTTAACACTCTGTTGTTTAGTAAGAGTCATCCCAGTTGCTAATTTTAACAAACGTAATAAACATCGTATTTTTCTCTCTCATTTGCCCATATTATTCAGAAACTCCAGCAAACCTGAAGACAGCTTCTCCAAGTCAGGGCTTTCAGATTTTTAGGCAACGAACTGCAAGCATCCATGACTGGCACTTTTATAAGGCCCCTTCTGCGTACTGTGTTTCCATAATTTTAAATTTTGACGTTACTAGTTTCCATGCTGCTAATAAAACAAACACAGGCAAACAAACAAAAACCAACAGGTCAATGTGAACTAAAACTACCTGTGATTTTCCCAGGATTACTGAAAGCTGAATTCCAGAGCTCCATGACTTCACTTGGCAAAATCAGATGAAAGGGTTCCTACATACATTTTCCAATTAGGTGTCTGTTGAAGTTGCCACTATTCTCCATTAAGAATCTTCAAAGAGCTAATCTTTTCCTACTTTCTGCAAGTGAATGCTCCCTGAAGAGTTGAAAAAGACATTGCATGAAGATAAACTGAAGGGAACCATTACTGAAAAGGAGCCATAAACACTGTTAGATCAATGTATCTATATAAAGATAGAGAACAAGTAAAGGGGGACACTGTCTTTTAATAAATTTTGGAATTAAAAAGCACTTAATAAAACTGCAGTTGTATCACATGAAAAAGTTCACATGCAGGTCATTTATCTCTTTTTTTTTCCCCATAGAAAATGAAAAGCTGTGTCAAAACCCACACCGTTTGTCTGCTATGGCCAGTTTGGGTATATTCAGAAGGGGCTGCATGAACTCACCTTAAATTAATCAAGAAACTCTTACATATGAAAGAAATTCCATCTAATAACAATTATAATTCCAGGTCCTCAAAGGAAATTGTGATAGTTTGGACAAAGTTTTGAGTCATCACAAAAGAGCCCAATTTTAGCACCTGCTAGGAGATGTAATGGTGAAACTGGCATTAAAACCCAACACAAAGGAGTTACTTCAGAAGCTACATGAGTATTTTCTCCCTACTGCAAATTGCGTAATTCAGTAGATTTCTTATTCCTACCTATATTTGGTTATAACTCAGTAATACCATGCATTTAGGAAACTGGCTTAAGTTCTGCATCTACTTAGGTCTACTGTATTTTTCTATGAAAGTAGCACACGGCCATGAAGCAGAAAACAGCATCACGTGTGCCATCTTACATTTTTCCTCCACATATGTGCACAGCACTTCAGGGTGATATTGAGCAGGAGAACTATGTAAAAATATCCAACTCTAAGCCATTAATCTCTCCAGTGCAATGGATCTTTGAAGAAATACATTACCCCAAATCCATGGGATTATCCAAAGTTTCTCCAACTTCTTACAAAAGATAATAAACTCAATGCAATTTGGTTAGAATGCCAGTTTCTTCAAGAAACTGATAGTTCAGATAAAAACAGCAAGATCCTCTTAAAATGAAAATTCAACTGCTTTGTCACCACTCTGTTAATCATTTTTTATGAAGAAAAAAGGCATTGTTACAATGGCTCAAAATCGTTCCTTTAGTTAGAAGCAGAACTGGTCAACAGGTTGATTGCATCTTCTAGCTAGCAAAGGTCTTTCCCACATCTTCTTTCCCTTTGTATTTCCTCTTGCCATGTGTGAAAGGTATATATCTGTACTTTATCATGTGCTGTAAAGAGAAAAAAAAAACATTTTTTGAGGCAAGAAACTTACCGAACATTTACAAAAATGTTGTATAATACACATTATAAATTACGAAGTCCTCTGGAAAGACAGTTCTTCAGTAGTGTAAAGGTAATGAACTAGCTAATCATACGCCAGTTTACATCGAAATAGGGGCATGAGCCTAATCTTACAAATTGCAAATTTGGGTATACCCAACAACTTACACAGTACAGTGAAGATTACTGATTGGGGGATCACAGGAAACTGGAGAGAGCATAGACGTATTAGTTCTTTACTACCCTTTCATCTTTAATTTACAACTTTGAGTAACAGTACCCATCCAAAATTCTGAATGTCTGGGAAAAAAAAATCGTTCTTCTTCTAAAATGCCAACAAACCATAAGTAATTTGTTAAAAATGGTCTGAATGACTTGCCTATGTTCTTATCCCCCTTCTCTCCATCTCCTTTCTCGCATCAACTTCTCAGAACTTCCCTTTCCACCCATCAGATATCCTACAAGATCTCTTAATTAAAAATAGCCATAGTTAACCAAAGAAAGGAGGCGGATGAGAAATTAGAAGACTCATCATGTATAAAAACCCCGATACTCAGATCTAAGATCGAAACCTTTTGAAAGCAAGCATAGAATTTTGTAATGTACGAAGACTTCTTTAACCAGCATTCTTGTTTCCGATTGTCAGTATTTGCTCGAAGTTGCAAATATGCAACACTAACACGTTCAAGTGTTAGGTGTTCAAGTTCCTCTGGCGAAGAACTGGGTGCAATACATTTAATATCTCTAAGTGCTTAATTGGATGGACAGTTTGGATCAATACTGCAAATTCTGACATCAAAAATGCTACTATCTATTCTTGGCAAGTTACCTTGATTTGCCTCTTCATAGTGATACAAAATAGCATAATGAAGTACATCACAAGGATTGGCCAAAAAACAGGAACGTTGAACGCCTCGAAGAACGTACATGCCATAGCAACCAGGATTCCTTTAGTGGCAGAGTGCCTTAAAAATAATAGTAACAATTAATCCTTCGACCCCAGCTACCACTAATTTGATGCAGACATTTTATGTTTTTCAAAAACAGAGCATGGGCAGACGGATCCACTCACCAGAATTTAAACTCTGGGAGCCTTCTAATGAAAGGCCGGAATTCTTCATTTTGCCTTGTAGGTAAGGAAGGACCGTCATCTGAAAAAAACAGAAAAAATAAATCCAAACCACAAACCCCTCACACTAACTTTCCACACCATTCAGACTTTTTTAGGTTTTACCTTAAAAAAAACAAAACAAAAAAACCCAGAACACCCAAAACCATAACCACAAAACAAAAAACCCCAACTCTCACTGTTACACACAGATTTCAGTTACAGTGGCTGTTTTAATGTAACTTCACATTGGTTTCCCAAAAGAAAATACATAACAGACATGAGCACCAGGTCACTTGAGTTTCTGTGGGGAGAACTTAAGTCACATAAAACTAATACAATATGGAGAATGTTCAAGTCAGGAAAAAAAAAAAAGACAAATTTTATAGTAACTCCTGATGTCAAGTTCTACAGATTTTTTGCAACTCTATAAATACAATGTCACGCTAAAATTGCGCATCTTTACACTACTGTATCAGACAAAAAGAGCTGGAAGTTTGACTAAGTTCCAAATTATCAGAAAATTAACTATTTATCATACCTGAATCTTCCATTAAAGAGGGGTCTACCTTTGGCGACAAGAAAGCTATGAAAAGATTTAGGTGGTAGATTCCCAAGGCGTATGTCACAATGTACCAACCCTGAAGCAGGGAAGAAAAAAGAGCGAAGCTTAAAGTATTCCTGAAAACCACCTTCAGACACTGATTTTTCAACAAGATTAAGCAACCTGGTTTTTGCTTCCTTGAGAAGTGCTTTTCTACATCCTCACATTAACACAAAAAGTTTTCTGGACTTGTTAAAGAAATTTTTAAAAGTCCGACTGTACAAGATAAGCATTCTGACTCTATGAAAAGATGAAATCACCTTTATGAATCTACTTCTTTCATTTGTGTACTGACAGATAACAAATGTAACAGTTTTCATTTAAAGCTACCTAAATACTGACTAAACTGACTGCAATACAAATAAGCAAGATAAAAAAAAAAAAAAATCTATTAGCCTTTTTAAGCTACGTGTTTTCCAAGGTACACTAAGGTAAACCTAATACATTAATCAAAACAAGCCTCAGAACACGAGCAGTGCAAATCCCTCACATATTGACAGATCTAACATGGAAGCTGTTCTCAGGCACCCAGTCTCTACGTTCAAGATGTTGACACCATAAAAGCAGCATGAAAGAAGTAAACAGCGTAAAACCACCACTCTTTTAACCATCTCTGCAGGCTTCAGTCTCTTAAATCTTCCTGTTACTACCACCTGCACAGCTTTCACATTCAATCTGTAATCTTCAGTTTTTGGAATAAGAATTCTCAATTCCTTAACTGAACTGCGGATTGGCATGAAGGGGGCACCTGAGCAGTGGAGAACCGGCCTGCCGCTGGCCTGCAGCGATAAAAACCCTGAAAAAGCAATTCTGTACAGTTTGCATGGCAGAAGGTAATCACTGGCTCCGGAACGTGTTGTTACACAGCTTTAAAAATAAAATCTTAATCTCAACAGTTTTCAGAGGTTTATTATGTAACTTCATCAGAACTAAAGCAGTATTTCCACTTTCTGTTGCTATGAGATGAATACCCTCAAGCATTTGCCCATTCTCCACTCTGAAGCAGTAAGTTTAACACCAACAAGATGTGTTCCTTCTTCAGACTTATTTACCTTCTCCTCTGTGCTAAATGATACTGTATGTCATTCCAAAGTAATGCCATGCTTCAAAAACTATCTTAACACAAAAAACAAAACAGTAATGATATCTAAAACTACTTTAGCAGTAAATCCAGTTTTCTTACCTGCAGTAAATAAACTCTAATCATGTAGATAAAACTCAGACCCAAAGTTACAATCCATCGCACCGCAGTATATGGCGTAGATTTGTCTAACCAGGACTGGTAGATCTAGGAAAAAATATAAAGTGTACATCTGTAAAATACACGATGCACAATGAATAATTTTTATTACACGGTAGCATTAGAAATAGTAAGCATTTATGAAGAGTATTTTGGGAAGGAAAGTAACATAAAACATTTGTATTCTTCATTACAAATAAATTTAATTGCACATAAACATACTTGCAAGCATTTGAAAAGTTCTGTATTTTTACAAAGGCAAAAAAGATAATTTCCTAATGCTCAGGACATTGTAAACCAATTTAAATTTTCCAATATTTTATGCAAATTTACTTTTCTTGAGATGAATTCGACATGAAATCTCATGTCACTCCTCATTTTTGACAATAACATATATTTTCACTGTAGTATGTCACATATATGCACATTAAATATTCCACTAAGCTATGAATTATGTTATCTGTTTTCTAAAAGGTTTCAAAAGAAATCTTTTGCACAGATTTTAGTATTTCAACAACTCATCCAAAAAGTAATGAGTCTAAGAAGCTGCACTGAGACCTGCTTCTAACGGAGTCAGAAAAACCCTACAGAAAACCAACCTGTCCAAGTCTTGAGAAAAATCTATAGACCACAGAAGGCTTTCCATGAACAGACTCACCAATGCTGTCCCCTTCTGACATGGTTGCTGTGGAAACAAGACATGACACACAGGTAACATTTAAAACAAAAATCTAAGGTCAGGGAAGCTTTACAGTACATTATCTGAACCAGCATTCACATATGATACCCGTTTGGATTGCCCTGTTTGAAACAAATTATTTTTTAATGAAGTATTCTTAAAGAGGGGACATTTATTCCAAAAGAAATTGTCAAGAAAGCAAAGAATAAAGTATTTTACGAAAGCAAGACAGGATCCAATCCATTTCGGGGGGGAACAAGCCCACACAGAAATGCAGGAGTGAGCCCTGTTAGACATCTTCACCTCGAGCAGGCAGGAGCTGAGTTCTAACAGCTAAGCATCGAGATACGAACTGCAGCACCACCCTCTTGTCACCTCAGTTTCTAAGGCAAAGAACAAAACCAAAATAAGTACTTTTTTTTTTTAAAGTTGCTTAGGATTTTTAAATACTCAGTATCTAGACAGTGAAGAAGTTAAAGCTCAGGACTCTGTACACGAGCGGTTACAGACCAAAAACTCTACCACAAGTACCTAAACCAAAACACTGCCCACGGCCAGAATTACTCAATGACTTCATCTATCTCTCAAAGAGCCCAGCAGTCACAGAAAACTTTTATGCATGAGCAAAACTGTACAGTAAAGGGGCCAGGATTCTGAACTCATGTAAAAAATTAACCAAGGGAATTATTTTTAGTACATGCTTCTGCTACTAATTTAAGATCTTTATTTTCCTTTTCATTTCAGCTCAACTAAGTTTTACAGTTCAAGACAGAAGCAGCAACGTTTTTGCCACATCACCAGCAATCCCTGACATTACTTCCTGGAGTCCTCATGTGTGGGTGGGACTACATAACTCCGGGACAGTGGGAGTACTTTCAGCCCTGTATTAATATCTGAAGAGCCTTAGATGATAATAGATATGAAACAGTACTTAATAAGAAAAATGTAAATTATCTTAGGTGCTGCAATACAGTGACTGCTACAAAAAGTAATTCAAGACCCACAACAGTCTGGGGAGGCACAGAACCTTACAATTGTATATTTTTTCTCTAAACATCTGAAAACTACATCCTATGGAGTAATTAGCAAGTAGAAAAAAGAAGTCCTGTTACACTTTAAAAGATAAGGGGATTCATTATGAGGCCTCAGGAGCTGCAGTCCACTTTAATTCAAGCTATAGCTAAAAAGAAGAATAGAAACTCCTACAATATAGATATACTCTTTTTCGTTACAGGCAAAAGGAAGTAATTATTATTCTCCCCATTCACTGCACTGCAGAAGGAAGAAGTTACTCAGCATTATTAGCTGAGCAAAATTTTGTGCTTTATTTTGCGAGGTTTTTTTGAAATGTCCTGAACTATAAAGCTGTCACAAAAAATAGATATTAAATCTATTGATCAGACAGCAATTCTGTAAAGATTAGGAACACAAAAACTGTCATAGTCTCAAAATTAACTTTACCGATACATCCATAGCAAATACAGGCTATCAATTACAGTCTTGTAAATGTTAACCTATGCAGATCAAGTGAAAAACCACGTGCGTAAGGCTACGGATGGCTTTTCGATGGAGCAGGCATTTTGCTTGGTGTAAAAATAAATTAATTATAGGGGATTCTGTACGATTGTTTAGCATACATACAGTTCTTCCATAGCTAACAGAGAAATAAAACCAGCTCACGCTGTCTGTTTTACTGAAAAGAAACCTCTCACTGGGTCAGTTTAAGTAGCATAGACTGAAGTATATCATCTGGTATGGTACAGAATTTAAGTTAATATTTCTCATTGCTTTAAAGCATTTACTTTAAGAACATCTATAATTAGACTGTTCTCAAGAAAAGCAGTCTTTGGCATCGCTTTCAAGGCAGTTTACAGTCCAGAACACAAATCAGAGCTCGCCAGGTTTGGAGAGCAATTAAATCTAAACAGCAGCAATCCCTCTTCCATAACGTAAGAGAAGACTTTACTGTTCAGCATGAGAAGTTATGACAACGCTTCAGCCACTTCAGCAAAGCCAACAATCAGAAAGCCACGCAACGACTGACAGAACAAACCACTGAAGAGCCTGCTCCCAGCAGCATCCCACTGCTACTACAACTAAACCACATTAAGACGTTTTTCTCTGCTGAAAAACACCAAGCAGGCGAGTGCATGGCCTTCGACAGCCCTGCTTTTTACCACCACAAACGCAAACGTGTTCCTACAAAGGACAGGACCCGGGGCAGTAACGGCGCCTGACCGGTGCCTCGCACCGCCCCGGCCGGCGCAGCGGGACTGCCAGGCAGCGCCCGGTCCTGACACAGATTTCTCTCAGCACAAACGAAGCACACGGCCAGCAAGAACCCGCCCGCTCGCACAAGTTCCCTCCTCTCCGAGAGGAAACGTCCGCGAAGAGCAACGCCGAGGTGATGCACGGGCACCGGGGCGAACGGAGCGCCCCAGGAGCCCCCACCCTGCGCAGAGCGGGGTTCTCACCCGGGAACAGGCGCTGCTTCACCTCAGGGCCCGGGGCAGCGGCCGCTGCGGCACCCGCGCTCCCCGCGCCCACCCGCAGCCTCCGCGGGGCCGAAGCGACGCCGCAGACTTTGGCGGGGGGACAAAACCCGAGCGCCCGGAGGCTGGCGCCGGCCCGGCGGGGAGGCCGGAGCGACAGGGCCCGCGGCGGGAGCGGGGCCCGCTGAGGCGCGGAGGGCCCGGGGACGGCGCCGGGAGGGACAGGGGCAGGCGGCGACCGGCAGCGCGGCCCGCGGGAGCGCCTGGGCCGCCGAGCCCGAAGGAGCCCCCGGCGGGGCGTCCCGCTGCAGGCGCCCGCCCGGGGCCTGTCACCGCCCCCGCCCGGAGCCGCGCTCCCTCCCCGGGCTCGGGCCGGGCCCGCGGGCGCGGCCGCGGCTACTCACGGAGGCCCAAGCCGGGTTCTTCCTTCCGTCCCCCCTCCCCCCGCTTCCACGGAACGCACGGTGGCGTCACTGGCGGGGGGAAATCCACTTCCGCTTCCGGGGAAAGAGGGGCGGGGTGAAGGCACGGTACTGTCCGGCCATTGGCCCCGGGGAGGGGGAAGTGGGCGGTGCCGAGCAGCGAGGAGGGAGGTGGGTGGCGGCGCCTGTGTGGGCAGGGCGGGAGAGGCGGTTGCCGTTGCGGTCCCGGCTACTGGCAGCCGCTGCGGGGTCTCAAAGCCGCGCTCCGGGCGAGGCGCAGCCAGCAGGCACCGAGCGCGGGACTGCCCTGCGCGGCCGACGTCCGTGCCGCTCCCGCCGCCGCGCAGGCACCGGCCCGCTCCACCGCCCTCGGGGGCGCCCCGCCCCCTCGCTCCCGCGCAGCCAATGAGCGCGAGGAGGCTGCCGCCGCGGGGCGGGGCGCTGAGGGCGGGGCGCTGAGGGCGGGGCGCTGAGGGCGGGGCGCTGAGGGCGGGGCGCTGAGGGCGGGGCGCTGAGGGCGGGGCGCTGAGGGCGGGGCGCTGAGGGCGGGGCGCTGAGGGCGGGGCGCTGGCGCCGCCATTTTCCCCTCAGGCGCGGCAGTGGTGAGGCGCGCTTCTTGGGGTAGGGCCGTTCTCTCTGGACTTTCCGCGTCTGCCGCCTCTGCCTGGTCCCAGGCCTAGCTCTGGAGGGGTGAGGAGGAGCCTCCTGCCACAGCCAGGCCCGGTCTCTCGTTAAGACGAGGAGATGCTCTGCGCCGCGCACTGGTGTTTAGGCTGATGTAAATCCAAACGCGTTCCTGCTGTGGGCTTGCTTTGTTCTCTGTGCTGGCGTTCTGGTTTTAGGTGAGGGTAGCGTAGTCGCTGGCACTTTGCCTACTGGTTGTTTCTCTGTAGTCTGTAATGCTTCTAGTGACCTTTGTTGAAAAGCCTGGGTTCCTATTAAATTGTCAGGTAAATATAAGTAAGCGAAGTAATATATTTATCTTCCCATATGTACTCTTTATATTTAATTTTTAAAATGGGTATCCTTGAGTGAAATCAGCAAATCAGCGCTTCTACTTTTGCATTACTAGTTATCCAACCTAGCCTTTTTGTGTTATTTAAAGAGTTTCAGCTGCATTTTCTCGCAGCACGGAGGGCAGGGCCGTGTGGGGGGCCTGAGGTGGGCCTTGTCAGGGGAACGGGGGCCTGTGGGGTGTGCTGGGGCCACGGCCTGAGCAGCAGCAGTGAATTGAGTTTGCCACCATCCTTTTAGTTTCTTTTTTTTTTTTAAAGTAGTGTCACTTGTAATCTTTAAACCTTTTATATGTTATAAGACAGAACAAGAAGGCAAACAGACCCCCCCCTGTTTTTTACACCGTACAGTAAATGATTATTACCTGTAAAACTAGCATAGCTGTAGAGCTTAGACTGTTGTGGAAGTCAGATCCTTGACTTTGAGTTTTAATAACTGTGGTTTCATTCTGTTTTTCTAGACCCAGTAGGGAAAAAAATTGTTTTACAGCATTTAGGATTTCTGTGTTGTATATACTTTGTAAATCCCTTCAGCTGGGGTCAATGTTTAGCTGCTAAGATACCAAGTCTTAAGGAAGTCTACAGCATGTGAAGGTGCTAACAATACATGGATATAAATTTAAACACGTAAAGGAGAAAAACAGGAGAAAGTTTCAACTTTAGACTTGACTTGAAAACAGGCGGACATTCGTCTGGTGAAAGGGGTTGGAAATATTGTGTTGTTTTCTAGGTCAGGACAAGCTGTTCTTTAAAGATGGAAGTTTACTATGAGGGCAAGTTTGTCAATGGAGAAATTGTGGGGAATGGATTTCAATACTGGACATTAACAGGTGAGCCTGTAACTATTACATACCTTTTTTTTAAAAAAAAATGCCTATCCCCTTAAATTCTGATACATAAGTACATATCATAAGCAGCCAAACTGATTTAGTCCAAGTTGTCAGACTTCCGTGATGTTTACTGAAGAGTTGTGGCTTTCATGTTTTCTTGTTGGCCTCTCAATTTAGGCTGGGTTAACTTCCAATCACCTCAGAAAGTTAATCAAATATGTTAATGGTAGAAACCAGAAACATGTGTCATCAATTTTTGCTAACAGTCTCAGTCCTTCAAAGATTCCCACATGTGCAGACTTGGGCTCATATGAAGTGCTCCACAAGATCAGGCCAAAGATGTTAAAGGATTCAAAGAACTCGAATAAACTATCCATTATGGAGGGACATCTCATGTGTGATTTACTGAGGAAACATTTCAATGAATTCCTCTCTCTGCTAGCATCCAGAGAAGAAAGTCGTTGATTAAAGATCTGTCTCAGTAAGTTGCTCCAGAAAAGAATTTCTTCTTCTGTTTCTGTTTATTCCTGTACAAGTAAATCGGTTACTTCTCTACCTGCTTAGCCCTTTTGGTCAACAGTCTGTAAGGCTGACATGAAATAAAGGGTGACCACATGGAATACAGTATGAGTATATCGGGTACTTGACAGAAAAATAGTTGTGTCATTCTGAGATCACACATACATCAGGAAATTCACAGTTCAGTATTTCTAGCGTGAAGCAGCTGATCTTTCAGGCCTTAACACAGAATATGTGAATGAGTACATGCCATCAAAAAGCTGTTAAGGTGGCTATGAATTTCAAGTACTTCTTTTATACATTCCTTAATCAGGGAAGAACATACTATGAGGCTTTTCTTTTTAAGGCATCACTGTCAGTTGTAAAGACCAGAAGGATTATGACTCATTGGTTTTAAAATAAAGACTGAACATGTTTATAGTCTTCATTAGACAGCATTAATAATTAAAAAAGTAGGTGTTAAGTATAAACTTCTAAGCTTGTAGAATGTTGTCTCTTTGTGCTCTGGAAGTAATGTATCACTTCTTGGTGAGCCCTAAACGTATTAAAAAAAAAGTAAACTGTTTGACAGATGTGTTGTTTCTCTCTGTATTTAACTTTCTCATATATTTTGTTCAAGGGAACACTTTCTCTGGTCAGTTTGTGTTTGGAAAGCTCCATGGATACAAAGTGTTGCAATATAAAGATGTTGGGAAATAAGGAGGAGAGCTCTTCCGTGGAATGGGAGAAGGTAAGTTAGAATCTTTGAGTAAGCTTGACTTAAAATGTACTCTATCAAGACTGAACAGACCGGTTTATGCTGCATAAATACAATTATTGAATTATTTCATTTTTCAAAGAAAACTTCCATTTAGCAATAGAAAAAAGCTATTACTGGCTGTCATCTACAAGGGAAAGGCTGTATTGATGTTAAGATTCAGAAAACAAGCGGCACTGTCACAATTACGCAAATAGTTTAGTAACGTAGCATGGGAAATGGAAGTGTTGCCTCGAAGGAATTGCCTCTATACAATTGATTAGTTTGCAAACACAATGATCTGTTAATCAAGAAAAGTTTTATGTCCAGCTCTCGTACTTCTAGTGACTTGTTCATGTTTAGGAACTAGCGTATTTTAATGTGTATTTTAGATGAAAAAAGTTACAGGTGTATTCTAGGACTTTCACACTTCGGCTAAATGCAGAGATGGCACAGCTTGGTTGACTGAATTCCACTGTGCCATTTCACTGGTCGCTTGAAGTTCAGGGAGAAGAACTGTGTTAGTGTGGACTAGGTTTAACTGCCACTGCTGATTTTTCTTGGGTCACTTTCTGTGATGGTCTGGTGTATCAGGTCACCAAATCTGTTTTCCATTAAGAATTTCCTATTTGTTTTTCACTGTTTTAAGAGTGAGGATAACTATGAAGGAGCCTGGATTTTAGACAAGTGTCAAGGTCATGGAATATTGCCTTGTGCTGTTGGAACGGAAAGAAGACTTTACTGAGAAACTGTACTGATTTGTTTGGAAAATCTCAAAGGATCGTGGTAGAGGATGCTTCAGGTAGATAAGCAGAAAAAGTCTATGTTTAGAACTAGCACTGTTAGTTCACTTAAATTCAGTGAACACCGCCAGATTTCTTTTAAATATACATTAAAAATTTATAGTTAAATCTGTTAATCTAAACTTCATTATTTAAATACAGTTTAAAAATCTTTAGTGGTTATTCCATGAACATAAGAAAGTTGGGACAACAATCAGTAGCACAAGATAATAAATACTTGTCAGAGAAAGGAACAGATGTCAAAAATATGTACAAGTGCTGTTGTGTATTTGTTTCATCATAACTTACACACTGTTAAACAATAATGGTGTTATCAGAATAGCTTCTCACTTCTTCAGACATCGAAGACTAGATGTTTTATGTATTTGTGTGTGCATGTGTGCGCGCGCAGTTTTGTACCACTGGGTGTCTCTGTAGCATCTGTTTTGAGACTGAATTAGTAAATTCTTCAGGCTTACGCTTGTTCGGTAACTGGCCTGTCTCTGTAGGGTTATAAGCATTTAAATACTATATTTAAGTTTACACTGGGTATGTGCTCAAGGTGACTAGATACTTTGCCCCAAAACCCAAACATCCTGACAGTACTGACAACAGTATCTTGTTGATTTAGTATTTATATTATGCAGAAAACAAACGTAAAAGACAACTACTTAACGCAAGTGATCACTCAGCACGTACTGCTTTCAAATTAATTAACTTAATGTAAAACAACAAAAGCATCTAAATACTTTTTTTTCAGGCAAAATAGTAGGTTAAAGTTATTTTTTTAACCTGTTACCATAGAATTATGAGAGCGCTAACCAGCCTTCTGGAAAGGGTCTAAGACATACCTGTGACCTACACCTTACAGGTGAATGATTTGGCCAGGTGTTTTTGCAATTTTAGTCTCTTTCAGCATGCTGCTTGTAGAGCCATTCCCCTGAGTGGTGCTAGTAGAGGTAGTATTCTCCTTTCTGTCTTTCTGCCCTGAACGCTGTCTCAGATCTTAACTCTTCTATAGGCCTGTCGTTCTGTGACAAAATTTGTAGTATGCCTGGTCACTTCTGTCATGTCAGGTTAGAAAGCTGACAATAGTATACTTTGAGAATAATTGTCATGAACTTAATGGATATAAAATTTTCAATACTGCTTGTTTTTTCAGCAGCCAGTTTTGACACAGTACAAGGAACTAGCAGAATCTACCATCTTCTTTAATGATCTGTTGTTGTCAATGAAAAATTGACAAAACTTCTGTGATCTGTTAACCATTTGGTTGCATGCACAGTATTTATGAATTTTATACAAGTACATTCCCAACAGGTATGATAATAGATCGGTATACATTGAAGTCCGACAGAAATCAAGGCACAGTTCCAGCAAAACATGAGCCTAGGTAATGTGGAAGCAAACAGGAAATATACAAAAACTAATTAGAGGGATTTACGTATGGGCAGTGCAGGGGACACAGACCCAGTGATAACACAGAGACTTGGTTCAGTGCACAAAAAAGGGCAAGTTACTAAGAAACTGAAGTTAAGGATCTGGAAATTTTGTCTGCTTTGTCCACAAACTTTTGCACGTGAGATTTTTGTATGGTCAGATATCTCGGTGAATAGTGAACTTTATTGTCAGTTAGTGTACGCACACTTTGTACAAGTAGCTCTATGCTTGTAAACTGTGTGACTGTAGGGATTTTGAAAAAATCAGATTTCCCCCCCCCTTCTTTACTGAAGTAATACCTTGGACATACTGAAGTAATCTGCTAGAACAAAAAGGGCATAGGCAAATATTTCAAGCTCTGGGGTATTCTTCTAGCATTACTTCTGTATGATATACAATAGATTGAATAATGGCATTAATGTTGAGTTTGTCCATTTTTCCTCTTAGGTTTTAACTCTAGTTGTGTCAGCGCTAGATTTTTAGATCAATCTTTTGCAAGTGATAAATTTTAGTAAGTGGATGCTGTCAGTTAATAGCGTATTGTAGTCTGCGAACCTTCAGAGATTCAGGTCGATTAAATGTCCAGTAAACAAGCAATAATTATAACTATATCAAGAGGAGTCCAATAATGTGAAACAACTCTGATTTATCTACTGCTTAACTGTAAAACCGATTTCACATTGAGTAAAAATGTTGTCAAGAGATGCAAGATAGAAACTATAACTGAACACTAGGGAACATATAACAAAACAAAGCCTCTACAAGCTGTTGACTTTAAAAAAAAAAAACACCACCCCACACACCAAAACCCAGTGACCTGTGGTGGTCTGTCTGGCTTTAGCGCATTTGTATGTGCACACATTTGAGCATGAAAGAAAACAATGATGTATAAATCGAGTTTGCAGAGGTTAATGAAGTAAAACACTCACTTTCTTCATAAAAGTGTTTCCTTTCTGTGATTTCTCATTTCTGGCTGCTGCGTAAGTCCCGGTAAGCAGATGCTGTGTTCCATTCTGTCCCTGGTGCTACTGCTTTGTGTGTTTTGGCTGTGTTTAGTTTGTCTTCTTTCCCAGAGGAAGGCCTGCTGTTTGATACACCTGTTAGCCACACTAAACAGGTGGCAAGCCTTATGGGCTGCTTCACCTGCAGGCTCTCGTTCCCCTGCCCCCCGAGGACCCACTGGAGTTACCTGTTTGGAAAAATCATCCTTTCAGTTCTGATGCAAATTATTTAAATTACTGGAATTTCAATTGCTCAGGATTATACTGCATACTAGCGGATTATATGAAATCTGAAGATACAGTAAATCATCCCAAATCTTAATTATGATTATAATTACAATATTATGATACAAAAATATAAGCACAGTTATTGCTGATGTAAAGACCATGAATGTGTCTCCCCCCTAGTAAATGTTGAGCTCTGTTATTTCAATTGCTTGTGGATAGGACCACTGACTACTGCATCACTGGTAGCTCTAGTAATTTTTAGAAGTTACTGTGTCCCAGTAGTGGCCTGGAAGTGTGCTGAACGTGTTTCTGAATGCGTAATCTGTATATTTAATTTCCTTTTTGAGTGTTTTTAGTGATGTTTAACTGATAAATGGTTCTGAGGCTTGATAATGAGATGGGACAAGAGGGAAGATGTAATTAGCAGTCTTCATGTTAGAATAAAGGCCAGTAATGGAGGGGGGGAAACAAACCAAAACCCCACCAAACTACTTTTCCTGTAGTTTATCTAAATTTTGCCATAGTATACAGCATTTTACACTGAGGATTTGTTGAAAATCTTTTATTATGGTAGCCTGTCTTGCTAAAGAGAAATGTTGTTGAATGCTTTCCTGACTAGCAGAGAAATCATCAGGGCTTGATTTGTTGCTTTCACTTTAGATGACAGATAGTGAAAGGCCTTCAGAGAAGGATAAAGTAAGGTTTTGATAAAAATTGTCAGACCAGAAATTAAGTCATGAAAAAACTAAGAAAAGAGGAAAAGTGTTTAAAATGGGTGCCTGCAGAATTTGAGTTTTGGTCTTACTCTGAAGTGCATGCTGATTTGAGAGTAAGGTAGTCTGTCGAATCACACACATTCCTATATAAAAGAATGCCAGCAAAATGTTATTGTCTAATATGTCTTGATTTAAAGTTATAGTGAGACTTTATTTCCTTATTCAAGGATCAAAAGCATTGAAGAGTTGTTGTTGTCTTATGTATATTTAGCCAGTGTATTTTCTTTTATTAAAGCTATTTGAGTGTCAATTAAGTTCTGAAGTATTGTATCGAATTTGAAGTTTGAGGTGGGAAATAAAACCTTGTGTGTCTTTTGATGTAAACTGATTTACATTTGAGACTATAGTTCTTGGAATAGGCGTAGATTCTCTCAAGTTCTAAAAACAAGCCTTATAGCATGCACCATTGGAACATATTCAGCCAGATAAGTAGTCAGGATATACTGGAGTTAATCTGTATTTAAATATAGATGTGTTTGTCTACATGAATGTCAGCTGAGGCTGTATGCTATAATGCCAAAGATTTTCATAAAGGAAAGCATGATTCAGTCGTTACTCAAATCTGTTAAGTAATTGTAACATGATATTTAAGATCAGGCCCATGCAAATAAGTCTGATGAATGGTTGAGGCCAAATAATGAAAATGATTGATAAAAGCCCAAATTAGAGCATGTGGAAATCATATACTGGTAGAGGCAGGGAAATTTTGAATTTGAAATAAGCAGAATTAATTGCAATAAAAAGTGTAATAGCCACTAACTGAGAAATGGAAACCTTATCACTAAAGTGGAAATTGCTTCCTGAAATAAAAAAGAAGTGGTAAGTACTTACGACCCATTTACATCATCTTTTTCTACATTTATAAACAGATGTCTTTGAACACCTTGCCCTGCCACACAGTGTTGGGAATAACTAGCATTAAAAATGTTAATTCCTGAGTAAAAATTGCCAAAATTTATATCTATCAAAGTTAGTATTAGAAAATCTTGCTTAGTCAGAGATTACCTCAAGTAAAGCTACATATGAATTTGTGTAGTTAATTTACTACTGTTTAGTTGTTTTAGAACTAGTTGTTTCAAAGTTGTCACCCGTGATGAATAAATTCTTATCGTCTTAGGTCTTTTTTAAACACAAAATGAGTCGTGCTGACCTATTTAAGTAGGCTGTTGCAGAATTGAATTAATATGATACTATGACCTTGTGAAATTATTACTGTTCATGTACGAAATGTTCTTATTTGTTACCTGTAACATTTAGATGTGGTTTAAATAAATTCCATGCAAACGCATTTACTTCAGAGTTTAGAAACAATCAACAATTATGTTGTGCAGTTACCAGAATAAATTCCTTCTTACGGATTGTTAGGATAGGAGGATTTCTGTGATTGATACCTAGCTGATGATAAATAACTTTGCCTTCATCAATTACTGTTCTTTTGTCAACTACTTCATTTGTGTTTTGGTCTCTATTGGTAGATTGCAGTGTCTTCGTCTACTGCATTGTATGTCTCAAGCACAGAAGATACAGGACCTTACTAAAAGTCGAGGTTTTTGTTTGGTTTGAAGGAGAATTTCCCGTTCTAGTTTAAAAACAAAACACAAAGGAAAAAACCCCACAGCATAATACAGCCCATCACTGGAAGCTTGTATCTTTTTCTTTATCTCCATTTCCTGCTCCCCTTTGTTTGTGTACTAACTGGTAGCTCTTTTTCTGGAGGCCCCTGTGTAATGCTGGTTGTTCACGCCTTTGTTTCTCTGCATAAATGTGTGATGTATAGATAGTGCTTATGTGGACGTCAGCATTTCCAAACCTTGCATGTGTTGCATTGCTAAGCAACTTCTAGCAACACTTATCTCTCATCCTTCTGCCATCTGGAAAAGAGGATTAGACAAGGAAATGTGCCAGAGAGAGACAAAGGCAAATCTTAGAGAGGTAGCTTAATTACTGAAGAGAATGAGTGACATTAATAGTAGGCAATCATCAGAATTGATTGAAAGCAAGCACAATGCCTTTACAGGTAGTGAGAAGGAACCACTGAGAAAGGTTGCGTGTTTTATACCCCCCGTCCTTTTTCCTTCTCTAGAGGAAGCAGTACACAGCTGAATCCTATTGCATGTACAGTGAGGCAAGGTGAAGGCCCCTGTGATTTCAGTACATAATTTAGATACGATTCCAGTCAAGTGAGTTTTTTGTAGAACCTCTTCCAGTTATGTGCGTCCAGGAGAATAACTAGCTAACTACCATTTTAAAGGTCTCTTGCATTAGGCAGAGAAGATTGTGAAAATGCCAGTGGAGCTGGAAGCTTGTCTAGGTTAGAGTTACCAACAGCGCTGCTGTCACTGGGGTAACTGCTGATGATAGCATCGTGTGCTATCTTGGAAGGAGTAGGCCAAAGCAAGTAGTATCAGGAGCATATTTCCAAAGAACTGCTTTGTCTTTGCTTTAATCTTCTAGCTTACAGCTGTAATTGCTAAAGATGTAAACCAAGTGCTGGAATTTTAGCCGCTCTGTCCATCTGGAGTTTCAACGGGGTTCACGCACGTTTTAGAATTATAGTAGCACTTTATTTGGTACCTCTGCTGTTATCGCACAAAAAGCCAGATATCCAACTTAATAGAAGAATTATCACTTTAGATTTTAAATATTATTACTCGAGTTCCTTATTTACTCTAACATTGAAAGAATGTTGTTCGATAGCTGGACAGGTTTTAGTACCGTGTAAAACAAGTGACGCTTGTTACTGAGTTTTACTTCCCATACTTGGACTTTTGACTGTACTTTGACCATTGTCTGATTATTTCCTTATCAGTTTCAACTATAAACTCTTCCAATAATATGGGGACAGTTCAGACTGATTTTCAGTGCCAGCTCTACTACAATATTATATTTTCTTCTCACATCAGAAACCAGTATTCCCGATTGTGACCTTCCCTGTCCTGTCAGCAAATACCTGTGAACTGTCTGACAAGTTTTCCTATCCTTCCCTAGTACAGGGCCACAAAGAAGGATCAGTTGACTCTGCTGTCAGTTAATGTTAGTAAAATTGTGGCTGTGAACTATTGAGTAGGAAAGGGCACGCTAGAAAAACTGCGCGTTCATAATGACGTAATACTAAATTGCATGATAACGTGTGCAAGTTTAGCGTTGCTAGAAGCTTGGTTTGGCTCTTAGCTAAGCTGCTGTGGTATTTGGCTTTGTAGCCTTAGGAATCTTTAAACTTTTATGTAAAGGTTGTATCTTGGGTGACATGCAGTCCAGATTTAAATAACCGAAGCTTTTTGGAGTTGAGTTTAGTGCGCTATTTCACTTTTCACAATCTTTAAAAAGCAAAATAATGTGTGATTTTGTATGTGACAAAGCAGTTATTCATTCTTGCCAGGTAGTTTAGCGCGATGTAATATATGAAGGACCTCACATAATAGTATCCCACAGTAACAAACCTTGGGCAAGAAATGTTTGATTCTCTCCGCTTTCCCCTCAAGAGGAGTGCCACGTAATCCTTGGTTGTTGTGTGGTCTCCTATTGAACTTTTAACACAAATGTTGGAAGGGTATTTAGAAAAAGCCTTGAGGACCACCCACTTTGCTATTGAAAATTGGCTGAAATAATCCCTTCTTTATAATTTAGCTGTGGTGTTGTTGAAATTTCAAATCTGTGTGTATTTCTGTTTAAAAGGGCAGTGGAGAAATGACGTATTCAGTGAACAGAGTGAGATACTTAATTGTTCTGGTGACATCTGTGATGGACTGTGGATCAATGGCTACCCTGCTGGTACGTACATTCATTGTGCTCTCTAGTTATTAACAAGTCTTTGACATAATGCTTTGCTTGTCCCTCTTTTGATTAATATGATCTGACTGTAGTGTTTAGCATCCTCTGAGTACTCAGTTCTCCTAGAATGCGTAGTTCTCTGGCACAAGGGGGATAGCTATTTGACCAAGACCTTTCCTGAAGGGTGGGAGCTGTTCGTTCAAATTAATGCAGAACTATAGTGAGGTCTCGCGTGTTCTTGTAATGGATTTTTATTCTTGCAATGAGGGAGAGTTGTTTGGTTTTAATAATGTGGATTTTTAGTTTTAAAGTGAAAGTATTTTGGAATGAAAAAGTTGGAAAGATAGCAAGAGAAACAAACTCTGTGTGCATGCATGGTGTGTGTGTGTATAAGAGTGATCCCAGTTAGTTTAAATTATGTCATTGGAAATAGTAAAGGATTGCTCAGCAGGTTATAATTTGTTAAGCACGGAGCAGAAATGAACACCATCATCACGCAAAGATACGGACTCAATGGCTTGCTAGAAAGCTTTTCTAATCCAATTGACTTCTGCATGAGGGGACTGTTTACACAGAATATAGTAGTTCCAACTTGAGTGCAGCTGGTCAAGAGATGCTCGTAAGTAAATTCTTGTGTTGCCTCACCCGAATATGAGTGTATTGCCTCAAAGGAAATGATCCAAAACACTTGAAACGCAGCAAAACATATGGCATGAAACTCAAGAGATCTGTGCAGCAGCCCATCTTGAGAATATTTGCATGTCAGAATCTCTACTGTAGGATGTTAACACTCTAAAATTAAATGCTTAATCAAAAAAACTTAGAAGAATACAATTCACCTAGTTGACTTGTTTCTGTCTTTAATATTAGACATACCTGTAATGCTAGGTCAGATTTTCTGAACCCAGAAGGAAAATGTTTATTTTTAGCAGCATTTCCTATAAAGGAGTAAGTTTTTGTAGGTTTTGTAAGTTTCGCAGTAAAGTGCTTCTTTAATCCAGTCAAAGTTGATAGTAATCAAAATTCATAGCTATGTTCAAACCCTATAAAATGTTGTGATGGTCTGTTTCATGATTAGTTAGCAGATGTTAACTTTAACAGGCCTTTTTTTCTGGCACTGTAAGCCGAACAATAAGGAATTGAATTGGTCTTGAAGAAATCGCTACACAATCATGGAAGTATTCTCTTCAGATTACTATAAGGATATATTTGAAGAGAGAAAATTTGTTCCACTCCTGTTCATTGGGTACTTAAAAGACTTAATTTTCCCTTTTCTCAGCAGTGCAATCATTTACATTCTGTATTAAGAAAGCATGATATTCCTGTTTATCGCTAAAACTTCATTGTTTTTTAAATCTTTTTAAAATGTGTTTTTGTGGAAGTCACAGTTACTCAGAGGACTTAGGTAAATAGAGAAGTATTTCAGGCAGAATGATAGCTTGGCTTTTGTGAAGAAACTGCCTTCATTAAAAGGAATGAATGTATATCTTCTTTCCATCCTTCTGGGAAGACAGGTTTGCTTTAATGTCATTATTGTCCCAGCCAAGTACAGATGATATTGTTTGCTCTGTCTTTGTGAGGCATTCGCGTTCACAAGGGTTGGAGACTCTGGATGTCTTGAGCAGCATTTTGACTGTACGCTTTTGCTAGCTTTCTGTTGGAACTTTGCAAACAAATCTATCTACCAAAGCTTTAAGTGATTTTTACGTATGTGAGTGAACTGTTTAGTTGCTGAGCTGCATTTGTATTACTTTACTTTGAACATATGATTCCTTTAATTTTACGGTAGTTGTCTCAGGAGATAGTCAGCATCAGAATTATTTCCTTCACTTTCTCCTGTTCCCTGAAACAACAATAATGAGAGAATAAATTTTATAGGTGCTTAATGTGAGAACCTGCTGTTCTGAGTCCATTGTTAAACAAGCAACATACAGATAAAATTATGAGCAAAAAACCCCCCAACTTACTCTTCATGGATTTTTCCCTCTGAATAATATTTTAACTGAAGTAACTTTTAATGCTGGTTAACATGGCAAGGTTTTGACAAGGGCTGCATGGGTGGCCTCTGTTGGAAGAGGCCAGGGTTTACCTTGTGCTGGGGACAACTGGTTCCAGCTGGCCCTGCAATACACCTGATGCTGCCTGAAGCTGTGCCCATCAGCAAAGCTGGCGGCACCCCTTGAAAAGGTATTTAGGAAAGGGTAAAACACTGCACAATAGTGAGGAATGAGGGGGGGAAAAGTATGAGAAACAATCCTGTGGAGACCGAGGTGAGAGAAGGAGGAGTGGGGAGGAGGTTGGCCAGGTGTCAAAGCAGATGTGCTTCCTGCAGCCTGTGGAAGTTTTGGGAGAAACCACGGTGGAGCAGGCATTTCTGTGCAGCCCATGAAGAGGACCACAGCGGAACAGATATTCCCACTGCAACCCATGGAGGACCCCACACCAGAGCAGGTGGATGTTTCTTGAAGGAACTGCAGCCCATGGAAAGCCCATGCAGGAGCAGGTTCTCCTGACAGGAGCTGCGACTCATGGAGGACCTGTGCTGGAGCGGGGGAAAAACGTGAGGAGGAAGGAGCAGCAGAGAGGAACTGTTATGGACTGAGCACAACTCCCCGTTCCTCATCCCCCTGTACCACTCGGGGGAGGCAGTGTAGCTGGGAATGAAGGAGTGAGGTTGAGGCTGGGAAAAAAGGGCTGGAGATGAGGGGGAAGATGTTGTTTTAATTTATCTTTGTCTCTCACTATCCAAGCCTATCTTAATTTGCAACAAATAATTTTCCCTGAGCCTGTTTTGCCCACGCTAGTAATCGGTAAACCATCTCCCTGTCTTTATCTTGTCCAATGAGCCTTTTCATCTTATTTTCTTCCCACTGTACTGTTGAGGAGAGGGAGCGAGAGTGCTGTTGGGTGGGCATCTGGCAGCCAGCCATGGTCAGCCCACCACAAGTGCTATGAAAGATAGAACAAATAAAGCTGCAATGGATCATTCCAATCAGTTGCTTCCAAATTGATTGAGATTTTCTTTCACCTGACTTGTAATTTTAAAAATTGTTCTTAATTTTACCATTAGTTGTTGTCATCAGCCATTTACTTTCCTCTATTTAATGCTGCTGGCCAAAATAGAGTTCTGTTGCGTTTGTGAGTAAGAAGTACAGTAAGATTGTTTTCTACTCTGACTGAAAAACTTTTCTTGAACTCATAACATTGTGACACAGTAACAGTAAGAGATAATTGATGTATAATTGTGACATACTAATCATTTATTCATTGTTATTTTGATTATCAGCTATAAATAGTTATGGTCTGGAGATCTGGGCTGGCATCAGAAACCACTGAATCCCACCAAGTTCTGCTACCAACTTATTTGAGTTAATTGAAGAAACTGAGAGGAAAACAGTGAACTCCTGTGTACGTAGTGTGGGGAAGAGCCAAATTCGTTATGTATTTCCCTTGATTAATATGTGTATGCAGTAATCTAAAACTGGGTAGTTACTATGCTAACTTTGTAATTTACAACAAATGTGCAGGTGTTATACCCTAAAAATAATAGCAAATACCTTTTTTATATGCTGAGATGTTTTTGTGATTGTCAAATATACTTTTATAATGTAACATTCAACCTTTAAAAAGTCCAAGTTGTTTACTGCTGTCCCCTGCCACCAGCTGGTGGCTTCTGACTGTTCAAGGAAGGATTCTCTAATCAAGGCAATACAGCAAGCTTTGCCTGCCAAAAACAGGACCATAAAAAATCATCCTTATAAATACTGATTTGCAGTCCTAAATTAATAATTGGTTTCTGAAGTATTGATAAATCCACTAAAGTACCTGGAAACTGGTGAATGTGTTAGTACTTCTAAGAAGCCAAGAACCATTAAACCTCACTGAAATTTGTTTTGGAAATCTTACCCAGCATTTCGTTTCTCTGTATATTTTTGTAGCAACAATTTTCTTTTTTTCCCTGTCAAGGATAATAACTCAATGTCAGAAATGTAGATACTGAACAATAATTTTTTGAAGTACAGTACCAGATGAAATAGAGTCTACAGTGAAATATTTATTTGAAGCTGTGAAACTTGAGTCTTTGTTTATTAGGGAAGTCACTGCTTTAAGTTTATGCAACACTTCAACAGAACTTGGAAAACACAGGGAGTGACCTCAGTGCATCCCCATTCCTCAACTGTATCTCCAGTTTGACAAAATCTAATAGGCTTAAGTTGTTGGACAGGTAGTTCTCAATATTATGCTTAATGCATGTTTTCTGCTGTATACCCAGCTGTAAATGTAATATACTGAGTATGTAATAGCTGTCATGGTGAATTTATTCTTATATTTGGACTTAATTAAGATTTTAAAATCTATCAGCACAAACAAACAAAAACGTCAAAACTATTTTCTTTCACTGGATTGTTTGTATAAGCTGTCTTTTGACATATGTTCATCTGGAAACTGGGAACTGATACCTACTATTTCTGTTATTAGCAATTCTGGACTTGCACTGGCTGAGTTACCAATCCCTAAGGGAGATGGAGCCAGAATCTGGATCTGATGCCCTGTATGGAGCAGGAGATGCTTCGAGCAGCCAGCATGGTAAGTAAGGATAAACGATTTGGTGACTGCTCAGATTTTTAGTTAAATGAAAAATGAAGAAGTATTTTTGCTTAGCAGTAATACAAAAAGGCAGTTCTTAAGTGATTTTTTTTTTTTTTCTTAGCTCAATGCTGGATTTCACATAATAAATAGAAAAAAAAAACAATTTCATGACATTGATTCTATTTTGTAAGAGAAATCTATTCTTCCTGGGGTATCTTTTGAGTTATTTTAATCAGGCAAAATATACTGGTGTGCAGTAAGGTCAAGAGTTCAAGTAATAATTTCTACAGTCTTAATTCATTTACTAAGAATGAAATAGGGCCTAAAATTTGAATCTGGAGTCCAGTTTTTATACCCTTCACTGATGTTCATAAATACTGCTGGTAGTTCACATACTTGTAGTAACAACTTTGACTGGCATGTGAAACTGGTCCCATAAATGCAGCAGTTACAGTATCTTAAACTGTGGGAGTGCTAGTTTCAGAAAGAATCGGAAATATTCAGCCATATATGCTTTTATGTCTGCATGAAAGCCATTTTAAATTGATATAAAATGTTCAAGCAGACAGCGCAGCCAGAAGTTTTTATTTTCTTCCTGACTTGAATATTCTTTTGTTTCCTGTCACGTCTGATTTATAATTCTTGGTGAACGAACAACCAGCAAGCTTTAACCTGTGAATTAATTTGATGCTGGAGTAACCAGTTCTAGTACTGCCAGTCCAAGCAGTGAGGAGTTGAGAGTCAAACCAACCACTTTTCCTTCAGAAACACCCACCACCTGATTTGGCTTATTATATTAAGATTCTAAAGGTGGTGAATTTGGGTTCTATTTATTCTGATATTTGAAACATCAAATTGACAAAGTCTTACTCTGTATCCTAGACATAACACTAGAAGACACAACACTTTCTCTTGATCTCCTAATTGCAATTAAGAGGTTTAAGAAAAAAAACCACAAAATACTGCTGGCTGTGTAATAAAATCATGAGAGTCAGTGACTTTGATTTGGGGTTTCAAATTTGATGCTTCTGAGGAGGCTTTTTGTTCACCACTTGGTAGCTGGAACTGCAAAGGTAACTGTCCTAGCAATGTGCCACTTTGTGACATGCATGAAAAACAGGCAGTTGCTTTTGCAGTCCATGTGCAAATCCTGTCTGACTCATGCAATTTAATCAATTAGAAACAAATCTTTGGTGACTCTCTGGATAGGATATCATGTGTCGCAACGGAAAAAGAGCACTTTTAGAGGAGGCATTTCAGTGTATTTGTAAAGATAACATTGCAGAGGAAATGTAGAAAATGTGTTTTGCTTTAAATATTAGGACTTGAAAACAAAAAACAGTAATTCTTTTACGTAGCTCACTGAGCTAAAGATAGTTCTGGGGATTCAAGGCATCCTGTTACAGGCAGTCAATCATAGTTTTTTTGCAGTGTGACTACTTGGGTGTACATCCTTGGGTGCATGTGCGTGTGTACCTGTGCTAGTTGATCCACTTTGCTGTGCCCTGTGAGAGTGCGGAATAATATATGTAAAAAAATTGCTTCATTTGCCATAATTTTGAAACATTCTTGCATCCTGTAAAAAGATGGAACAACAAAGTGACTGTGCAACAGCCACACACGTGTTCATCCTAGCCATCATGCTGTCTCCTGCTGTCCTGCTCTTATTTTGATTGTCACACTGGCATGCATGATTTACAAGAAAATTACTCATTCATAGAGTTCTATTTTGTCCTTTTTCAGTTGTTTTTAATTCACTGAAATAAATGAAAAACATTTACTTAACACCTGAAGTATTTAAGATATCCCAAAATTACCACTATAAAGTAAATATGTCCTCCTTTCGGTTGGCTTGTTCCAAGGGCAATTCATTACCACGTCTTGGGGTCACACACAAAAAATCAGATTCTTCCTTTTGTGGGACACTGAAACAGAAAGAGTGGGGGTAGAGTTCTGGCACAGTATTTCCAGATGTCATCCTTCCACAAAAACCCTAATGTAGGTCAGGTAGACGCTTCATTCCTGGTGTGCTTCCAAAATGAGAATAGTAGTAGTATTACTCCATATTCTCTGAGACTGCAGATTTGTTTCCATGTGTTTTTAGACTTCAAATATTTTGTATAATTATGTATATAAGTAATCGGTTTTCTATGAAAGGGAGAAGGATTATAAGCTCAGGTGCTGTTGATCCCACGTGAGGTCACAGGAAGCAAATGTGGACCTTTGGGATGTGGTATTTTTCATTTCTAGACTTCTTGTTCACAGGTCAAGTTTGCCCAAAGCTACCCTACACGTGCCTGTTTGTGATGGTCCTTTAATGTGACCATTACTTCAGCAGGACTTCTGGGACTACAGAATTCTAGTCTGTTCTTAAATACCCCTCAACCACAAATGTTTTCCGTATTTGGGATTCAGTGGTTAGAAAATGTGAAGACTCTGCTACTCTGTTGTCTGAATTGTGTTTGAGTACAGTGTTTTTATGGTTCTGGGATTTCAAAGAATTAGGCTTTTATTTTTTAATTTTTAAATTGACTTTTTAAGTGTTGTGTTGAGGTCATGTCCAGAGTGGTTTCTCATAAGATAGAATTGTCATTCTGAGTGTTCCTGGCAGACAAATAGAGGGACTTTTCAGAGTTAAGTAATGATCCTTTATGAAATCAAATGATGATTTCAGTGAACAGATTGTGTGTTTGGTCAGGGACATGGGAATAATTGGACCTGGAAGGCAAGTTAGATGAGGTGAGACAGAGGTGGTAGAAAGAGTGGGAAAAGATGCCTGGGCGACAGGAAGAAAGAAAAGGAAGAAAGAGTAGAGTGAAGAACACTTGAAGAGCCATTGAAAGATTCTTTTCTCTGGCCATTGCTCTAGTGATATCTCTTCTGATTATCCTCATCTTTGCTTTTGGAGAGAAATGTTGACTAACTCTCAGAATACCTTGGGAACAGCTTCTGCTGATGGGTAAATGATGAGATCCTTGAGGCTTTCACGCATCTCTGCAGTATGGATAGAATCATGCAATGATGGAGAAACGTCCAGTTTTTATGCAGTATTGATGAACTGTCAGTGAAAGACTTCCAAGAGGATTTGTTGTTTAGTAATAACATATATGTAGCTGTTGTTTAAATATGGATATTTTTCCATATTTCAAATAGGTAGCGAGATCCACACCCAAGAAAGATGTGTTTGATGTAATTTGACTGGAAAGCCTCTTTAGTTGCTATCTAGTAACATATGTCTTTACTATAAATCAATTGGTAAGCATTGTTTCATGAAGTTGGCCAAGCTAATAAACTTGATATTAATGATACCTCTTTGGGGCTTTTTTTTTTATAACTACTAGTGATGTATTTTTACAACATTTTTTGTTTTGGTATTAATTATTTTCCAAGACTTTTAGGAAAGATAATAATGGCTGCTGAAAGTAGAATTAGATATATTGCTAAATGGACTTAGAGTAACAATGTTACCCTGGTTATTTCAATGTGCTACACTAATGGAAGCCGTGCATGCGTGTTGAAGAAAGATCTCTATATTCTTGATGTTATTACAAGACATCATAGTGTAATAAAAAAAGAAATTTCTGCGCACTGATATCAGTGACATAATGGTGCTCGTTGCCCAGGTTGTTGTAATTCCTGTTTTACATTTGCCTCGTATCATCATATTTCTGCTGCCTCAGCTAAAATATTTTTCATATTTCTGGATTTAAGAATGTTATTGTGCTACATGCCTTAAATTTAGGGGAATTTACACGACCGAATAACAAGCTTTCAATTGAAACCAGGGTTAGGAATGTACAGAGCTTTTGCATTAAGCCAACTCAAACATATCGCTGGTTCATTGTTTAGAAGATTGGAGCTGTAAAAAGTTCCAGGTTTAGGCTCCTGCTGTTTTTAGGTTGCATGTGCTTAGCCTTTAGTATTCCGCCATCTAATTCAAGCTGATCACTACCGGATACTTTTGCTTCCTTCACCCACTAATTCCACAGAGTTCCCCTGGAAGTGTGTCTGATTGGGATACTTTTTCAAAGGTTTATTATGGATGAATGGATTCCCTTCTTATTTTACCATTGTGAGTATTCAACTGATAACATTGGATTTGAATAAGGAACAAAACACACTTAAGTGAAATAGTAACTGATAATATTAGTTGGTCATTTAAGGAGAAAGATCATAGTTCAGGTAGACCTACATTAAAATTACTGGCTAAGCAGGATACAAGACAGGCAGACTGGATTTCCAAGATTGGAGCTCATGGAATTGTAGGTGGTTTGCTTAACAAGAAAGAGCTACTCTTCACATCGTAAGATTATAGCTCTGAGCTAACAAGAAGTTGAGTATATGCAAAAATTTAATCGCATAATAAGTGCTTTAATGGATTAAAATGGTGCATGTAACTAAATACTCTGAAGGGGAAAAAAATATTTTGTGCCACTCCATGCTTAAATTATTTTGTTTGTAATAGTGCTAAAGTTTTCATTATGGCCTTGATAATTCAGGAGAATGCATACTAATCTGTAACAGAAAGAACTTCAGCAGAAATGTTTGGGATTGCCCTTTCCTTGACAGTACTCAGTTTGATTAATGGAAGCCTTAGATTAATCAGTAGTGAGAAAGGTTACTTGAAGAAAGAGATTATCTTCTGTGGGAATTTATACATTGACACTTATCAAAAAAAGGGGAGGGTAAATACGATGATTTATCTTTGGAGTGTGCTGGAGGGCCAAGCCAAGCCTACATCTTTTCTTATGTAGCTGGATATGTTATAATGTGAGGATTTAGAGCAATTTTACACCTGCTGAAGCAGGGTGCTTGGGAAAAATGTCCTGGTTTCTCCCCACTAGTTCTTCATCAGAGAAGCCCTTTTTAGACTATTTGACAAAAGTGAATGTGTAACTGATTTCAGGAACAGCATCAGATGACACACAGGCTGTCATATGTTAGTTTAAAAAAAAAAAGTTACCATAACAACTGACTCACCACTTGTATTTCTGAGAGAGAATATCTTAAAAGAAAATGTGATAGGTCAGTCACATACATGTTAGTAGTGTTTTCAGTGAAAAAGCATGAAACATTTTTTTTTTCATGGGTGGCAAGAGTGATTTTGTTTTCTTAAGCAAGATTTTGTATCAGAAATAAGATTATGCTTCTTAGATGATGATGTCCATTACTGGGAGCAGCAGCTTGTAAATATGTTTAAAAACAAAACAAAAACCCCCAACCCTGAATACTTGTTTTCTAATCATATTAGAGAATACTCTGTCTGGACAGCTGACCAGACAGAATCTGTATTAAACAAGGGAATAACAAGACTATGAGGTGCTTTTTTTTTTTTTTTTAAGCTTTACTGATTTTTTTTTTTTAAATCTTGAAGACTCAGAACAATCTGTTTATTTTTGATTCATTATTGAGGACCTGATTCCACTCATGTTTGAGGTCAAGTGGAGTTTTACCTTCGACATCTGTGTTTGCATGATCAAGCCTTAACATGAGTTATTCTATATTTTGTGTCAGCTTCTCTGAGCTAACTTCAAAGCCTACTTCTCCATCCATGTTTTCTACTCCACTGAAGCCTGTAGTGCTAAAACTCTTGACATCATCAATAGTGGTAGCCTAAGGATCATCAGAGACTTCTTTGAAGAATTGTTAGTAATTTCCACTACAGACAAATATTGTGCTGAAAAAAAAGTTTTGACTCTACCTCCTCTTTCCTGAAGGCAGTGATAAATAAAGTATTTCTGCAAAATTAGGTTATTTTAAATCTTGCATTTCATATCTTCTCCTGTGCGGGGACAAGGGGAAACCGCAGCTATAATTAGGTTTCTCCTCTATTTTATTATGTATTGTGTATTGTTATTATCTGGCCTGCATTTCAGCTGGCAGTTTCTGCTTCTTGTAGCCGATAGGTATTTATTGTAATTTTGATCATTTTATCTGGAATTTTATGTGAACCCATCACTGTAATAATTACCATATTTCAAAAGTAAAGATGCCCGATTTAGGCACGTATGACATGGACAAAGAAATATAAGGTTTTGGAATCACCTAAACTAGAATAATCTAGGGAGATAGAATTTTTCATTTCAGTACCCTGCACGTTGACAAGAACAGGTATAGGGGTACACTGACTTTGCTGTGCAGAACTGTATGTAATCTGAGACTAGAACCAAGTTTCGTAAGCCGCGTACAGGTATCTTCAGTATCATCCTTTTAGGTACTGGGAATGTTTTGTAGCTGTGATTTGCTTTCTTTTCTTGCTTCTCATGGACCTCTCCCTCTGCTAGAACAAAGTGCCGTTTCCAGATGGTGAAACAATTATTGTGTACGTCCCTAAAAGTAGGAATAGATATCAAATAAAAACGATCACCACCATCCATAATTATTTTTTGGCTTTGAGGAGGAAAAAGACCAATGACTGAACATGTTATATTGACAGGTGACCTACCAGATGATGAAAGGGAAAAAAGAATACTGAAGATGGGAACTTCAGTTGACTGATAGCATGGGAAAAATTCTGCTTCCTCTAAAAATGATGCAGGATTGTGTAGGACTGGCATATTTCTTCTTACTTTAGTGGTAGAAATGGTTGTGTATTGTTTCAGGCCTTTCATATACACAGAATCTAAAAACAAACAAAAAAACCCCAGAAAACATTATTGTCTCTTGAGCAAATTAAATGTTTCTTCCAGTCAGTCCCATCTTTCTTCTTCCTCTACTTCATTCCAAGTATTTTGAGACTTTCGCACTCTAGTACTTAAGCTTGTATTTGGAGTGTATTACACCTTTGGCAAACATCTGTCTGTGCAGATGATTTATTCTTCTGTTTTGTCTGAACTTCTGAAATAATTAACCATGGTGATCTCTCTCTTTTTTCCCTTTTTTTTCTTTTTTTTTCTTGCAAGTGAGACTGTCTGGATATGCGCTATCCATACCTAGAGAGAGTGTACCACCTTCTGTCTGCTACTGTAATTGCCTAATCAATGCGCTATACTATGTGTGAACATATACATACGTGAGTACATATATATATGCAGTGCTTGTTTTGTTTCTTCTCCTAAAACGTCAGAGTTACTGTTAATGGGATTTTACAGTTAGAACAAGAAAAGACAAGAAAAATGCAAGACTAACATCTTGCACTGGGCAGAGTTAGAGGCAATTTATAAATTGAAAAAGAACCAGAAATGCAATTGATCCTTGTTCAAGAGGAATCCCCCTTCTCTTGTGCGGTAAAGCAGGATTTAAATCTCTCTCATGTAGAACATACCTTCCTAATAGTCTTATTTTTCAGCACTGAAGGACCAGTGCATGCAGTAGTTGAATGGAGGCATTCTGCAGGGAGCCTCGAGGTTCCGAGTATGTCAGCCTTCCCTGTAACCCTTGAAACTACTCGGTGATCCCTGTGGAGTACCTCTAGCTAGTTTTATCTCTAACCGTTTTTCCATCAGTGGTAATGTCTGGACTGTGATAGCTCTGGAACTGAGAGAGTTAGCACTTCTTTCCATTGTATTGTTCACCCCTACCATCATATCTTCTCCCCAAACCACCCATTTTTCCTTAAAAAACCCACAACCCTCCAAAAGGAGGTTGCTTCTCATCTGTGTTTTGTTTAATCTTAATTAAAATATTCATTAACATTGGTTAAAAATAAATATGCTATAGTATTAGGAAATCTTTGGGTCGGGGGAAGGAAGAGAAGTTCTATTTGTACTAGAATAAGCAGTAATTAGGAAAAGCATCTTACAGTACAGTTTTGAAATAGTAGCTAAATCAATTTTAGTCCTCTCTATAATCTCTAATACACATCTGTAATCTGATTTAACAACAAAAGGGTAACAAAGTGATGATTAACATGTTTGCTGATTTTGCAATTAGAAACCTTGGGCTAGTCCTAAACACGCTGATTCTATTAGACTTGCCAGGAATGCTGGAGATGTTGCACTAATTGTGATAAAAGGGGTCCCAGCATGTGTCAAGCACATCCGTGTTAATTTAATAAGGCATCAGTTTGGAGTTAGAATCCAACTGTATAAGCCTCTTACCCGCTTCGCTTTACTGCAACTTCTATAGCCTATGATTTCTCAGGTAATGATGTTATTCTGACACTTGTTAATTTTTTTTGAAAAAAGTTATTGGGCAGTAAAAGGAATTAAGCTTTCAGGTCAGAGTTCTCACTTGGAGTTTATCTAGAGCCGAATTTCCTGTATGACCATTTATCTTGTCAACAAAAAGCACAAAGGACAACCTAAAATAAAATTTTAGATGTATCAAGTTTGTATATTTACTGAAGATGCTTTTTGCTGCTCTGTTATACTTCCATGTTCTCATCAAATTCAACATGTTGATTTAGTACTTGTAATGAGCAGAGTGTCTTTGTTTTCATCTATTCTGCTTCTATTTTTCAGTCTAAATAAAACAAAGCTGTGGTCCCAATCATTATGAAAAACAGGTTTTAAAAATTTTTTTCTTTATTTCCCCTGGTATTTACACAGAAGTGGAAAGTACTTCTGAGAATATAGATGTTGTGACATAGTGATGACGTCTTGTGAAAACTGTAGGTTGTTAGAGTTCAGTAGAGTCCAGAAACTTCTAGCATGCTTTATTTTGACCACTTTCCCTCTCTAAATCATGCAATAAAATAATTCAGTATTATGAATCTCACCAAACATAAAGGATCATTCTAAGCCCTGGTAAGAGTGGTGTTCACTTTGGCGCTAAGCTTAAGAAAATTGAAAAAAAAAAAAAAAAGCTTTCCTTTCTTTGGGTCTTTGGTTTGTTTTGTTTTAAACTTTCAGATTGTCTGCTCGGCATTTTGCTTAAAAGAAAAGCCAAGCTCACGCATATGGAAGATTGCCAGATACTCTAAACCCTATTTTGGTTAAATTACAGTACCCAGATTTCGGTAACAAAGCACATTGATTTTATATTCAAAAAGATTTTTATATTTAGTCTGTTAACCTTTTGTGATTTGCACCCACAGCTTTAAACTGTAGAACATTTTAATGCTAATTGTTGTCAGTAGGGTATCTGCCATGGCCCCTGGGTAATTTAAATCCATTGAATTGTAATGCAGGTGCCGATAATTGCAGAACTGTTATTGTCTGACTGGCTGCAGCATATATGTCTCAAATAATTCTTTTCAAATTGGATTTGAGAACACTTTAAAAAAATCGCATATTTGAAGATAAACTTACATCATATTTACAATAAAGAAAAAAATTACAAGAATTTTTTCTCTCACTTGCAAGACAGATTTACATACAGTCTTCACTGTGGCGGATTTTAAGGTTCAACAGCCATTCTGTAGTTTTTAAAATGTCTGCTAGTCCCTTTGGTTTTGGATGCTTACAGGAATTTGTGTCTAGTAGTTTCTGAAAAATATGGTGGTTTGGTGTAACATCATAATCCAGTGAATATGGGAGTGGGGGAGGGAAAGGTTTTGTGTTCTGAGTGACTCTCTGAGTGGTGCTGGACAGATTACTTCCTTCTAGTCTCGCTTTTCTCAGCACAAAAGAATGTGGTTACTTTTGCTTTACACATCTGAAAACATTGTGTCTATTCTGAACGATGTTATAGCCAACAAAAATCTGTCCTGTAATCATAATGGGCATATGTATATATGTGCTCTATCCATCAGAAAACTTAATATTCTTTATTTTACTGGAATCTTCTTCATAATCTTCCTAAAATCTACATAGTGCAGAGTTAACGATTATGCAATAGCACTTTGTTTGGAATACACAATATGCTAAAGTGGTGCCTGGGAAAATATTTTAAATACAGAGTAGTCATTACTTTTATCAAATTATTGTAATTTTAGTGGATTTGATGAACCCTCCCTCTGAGCGAAGTCTTTGTTTCCACGGAATGCTTTAATATGGATGAGAGTCATTCTCATGAGAAAAATCTTTGATTAACCGAAGTTACTATACAGAGAAAGAAGGTAAATTTAGGGGCAAAAATAGAAACTTTTTGTAGCCTTCACTGTAAGATTTTTTTCAATTAAAACCACATTAATTCAATATTAGTTTCTAAAGATCAAATTAAAAAGGTGTTCTAACCTTTTAAAGGCAGTGACCAGGAGTAGTGAAAAATCATTCCTGTAGGCTGGAGGTCCAGGTTCCTGACGGGGAGTGTGGCTTTCCCAGCAGAACGGGTTTCAGGATTCAGCATGGGCTGGCTGGCGTTGGCTCTGTGGTCACTGACTGCAGAAGTTTTGTTGTGGAGATGTAGCTGTGTAGCTGTTGCAGTATCTGGTTGTGGTAATAGTGTGATTAACTCCAGTAGGTTTGCATTAAGATGACCCTTTATAACTTTTTCTGGACCTAGTTCCTGAAGTTCTGGTGAACTGGACATCTTTTGTCTTTTAGTTAATTAGGCTTATTTTGAAACAAAATGAAATAATATTGCAAATACAAGAAAAAAAATCTATGGAGTTTAAATTACCTGGAGAGTAATACTTCACATCTCTCAGTGAATATTCGAATTTAATTGGCTAAAACCATCAGTGGTGAATCGCCGATTGGAGTGAAGCTTCTGCTCTGCCTAGGAGTTACGGCTCCTACTGGAAGACTGTCCATTTAATTCTTCTTTTCAGGTTCTGTTGAACATATATATAATAAATCTGTTCCTAAATGATTAAACTAAAATTGTCTGAGGGTCTTTTGAACCAGAGATTTTTTTGTACTGCTGGCGGATAGGTGCATTATCTTTACTAACTTACTTGCATAACTAAGATAGTAGGAGCCTATTGAGATAAATGGGTGCAGCTTTTTTCGTGCAAACATAAATTCTAACTCATATGGTACTTTAAATCCCTTCTAATGCATGTTGTCTGTGTATGAAACCTTAAATGCAGTGGTTAAGAAGATAATTTTGGGGAGTAAATACTGACTGGTACTACACACTTGGAATTCTTGTTGACTCAGCCTACCTGGTTCAGAATTTGGGGGATTGTGTTTACCTGTACTACAATTATACTGGTACTAGTAGCAGTGGTTTTTTCTTACTTCTTGAAGTTTTATAATGCATGAGTATGCAGAATAAGGTCTTTACCCTGTGGCAAGACAGCTTGGGCTCAACAGCATAAACTGAGAATAGCAATAGAACCCTTAGCTCTCAAATGCTTTGGGTTTTGTCAAATTAGCCTAAAACCTTGCTCTGACATACTGTTGGGGTTTGTTTGTTAATTGAAGTTAGCTTTGCAAGACACTGATGGAATAGAACTTTCTCTGTTAACAGTTAATTTCAGTCTCAGGACCTTCCTGGTCTCATGTTTTTTAACCAGCAGTGAAAACAAGCTATTTGTTAAATGTTGTCTGTGTTTTACATTAGGGAAGTTTGGGTTTTGCTATTGGAAACATGCAATGTGTTTTCCTTATGGAAACTCTGGCAGTCTAGCTGTGTGTGGTTTATTTTTATTATAGGTAATTTGAATACCATATTCTAACATTGGCTGTATTTTTAAAGCAGCGCTGAGATAAATCCACCTAGTAATTGCTTTACAGTGTGTACATATGTGTGTGTGTGTACAAAAAAATGGGGGTTTGACTTACTAGAATACCTGTTTTGGAAAGTTAGTAGCTTCCCAGACAGGATTTGTGATGAACAACAGAATTATTTAAGCAGTATTAACAAGCAATTAACATCAACTATACTATGTACAATACTACCTGTGCCCTTTCAGACAGCAGAAATGGACACCGATTTGGGCACTAGGTGTGCCAGGTGTGAATTTTATTCTGGTGGCGTCATATTAGATTGATACCAAGTGTTGTCTAGAAATAGGCTTGTCATTCTGGAAGGCTGCACTAACAAACTTGGTCACCAAGTGTCAAACAGATACCAGTCCCAAAGGTAACCTACAGCTGAATTGTGACTGGGATTCTGTCATTTCAACACATTGGCAAAATGTCGCGTTCCTCTAAAAAAAGTTTAAACCCAAATGACGGCAGCCTCTTGTGTGTTAGCAGCGAGATGTAGACACAGACATTGCTGAACATTAGTTTAAGAAGGAGTATTTATATAAAATATGAATATGGAAATATATATATATATGCAGTTAACAATAATGGCATGATTCTATTACTGCATATGTTGTTACATAGTTTTTAGTAAAGACCTGTTGCAGTGTAGCCCTAAGGAAAGAGAGGTTTTGCAACTAACAAAGCATACATGTGACAGAGCTGTGACTGTACCTGCTGTTGTGTAATGCTTCCATGGTGCGTGACAGTCTAAGCTGAAGTTGCTGTATCTTACCCTGCCTGCCTTGAAAGGTCCAGAGTAGGTCATGTGAGGTGCTGAGAACTGAGTTGTCCTTAGCTGTAATAGAAAGTGAGGGTGGCTGTGAACTTTTCTTGTCATATATCATGGAGAAGACAATGTTAATGGTTTGTTCTCCTTAGGTGTTGATAATCCTGTAATGTGATTTAGCAATTTTCCTTGGTTTTAACCTTTAATTTTGTAGCAACAGTTCCATAGCAACAGTTGGCTGCATTTGCAATCGTAGTACTAAAGCTTCACAAAATCCAGCCTGGATTTGTAATGTTCGGGTGGCTACAGACACCGTTAGGTGTTTATGCAGATATTCCTTCTGTCAAGATTCCAGCATATTCATTCTTGTATTACTCTTGTGTTGATTCCTGCTGTGTACCAGACTAAAGAGGTTAGCCAGCAAGACCCATTTCTCAAGGAAATTCAGCTGGTATCAGAACTCTTTGTGGGGAATGGACACAAACATCGGTGCTCTATTAGGGCAGCAGAAAGAAACATTATGTGTAGAACAGTCTTTTGGAATAGAAAGTACTGGTAACCCTTGCTGAGGTGCAGTACAGAATGTACAAACCTGTCTCAAAACAAGCCTTAAATAGGAGAATGTCTCTGAATAGGGACACTAGCAGAACAGACGCTTCACCGATGTTGGTGACATTACTTAGAATACTAGGGAAGAATTATTATGTACTGCAGCAGTGATGGTGGTGTAAGAACCTCTATAGAATGCGCAAAAGTAGAAGAGAAGTTGCAGTAGAATGTTCTTCATGCATTTGTGAGTCTGCAGATGGAACAAACAGTGCTTTTTATTCAGGATGCTTTTTGAAGAGCACTGAGCAAAGACAGACCTGCCCTTTAGAAACGGCCCAGTGTGAGTGTGACAGAATAGGGGGGGAAGGAAATAATCATTGGCTCCTCCCTTTTGCTGTAGTATAATTTTTTTTATTTGAATTTGCAGAGTTAGCACCTATTTTGTACGAGCCTTCTCTTTGCAAAGCACTTGGGAAGATACAGAAGGGTAGTGTACCTAGGCTCTTTGAAACTTTCTTTGCACTCGAGTGATACAGAACACCCTGAATAAGAGTGCCCTAAAATCTGAAGAGATCCTAACCCTCTAGAAGACGAGACTCGGTATTCTGTTCCTTGAATGCGTGGTATATCATATGTTTTGGTTACAGAAGTTAATCTGCAGTCCACAATGGAACTTTCAGAGTGCTCTTTTTTTTTTTTTAGGAACATAAGCACTAATGACTTTCAGTATGCTATCTACAAAGAAATTGAAGGCGTCACTGTAGTGTAGATACATGTTCTAGCCTTCACCAGGCTGTACTAAAACTTATATTGTATACAATATATAATCAGAGTAGGCTAATAAACTGCCGGTGTGCTTTGTAAATTCTTTCAGCTTATGCACTAGTATTTCAGTGCTATTGTTACCAGCTGGCAAGGGCGACTAAAGCGTTTTGCTACAAAGAGATTGTCAGTTATGCTCTGGCCATCACAATTACTGTTACGTGCTTACCTTCTGCACCCGTGTTGTCAAAATGGCTTCCCCCCCCACCCCCCGGCAGTGTTCAAGGCCAGGTTGGATGGGGCTTGGAGCAACCTGCTCCAGTGGAAGTGTCCCTGCCTGTGGCAGGGGGCTTGGAATGAGGTGGTCTTTAAGGTCCCTTCTGACCCAAACCATCCTATCATTCTATGAAACTGGGTTTTTTTGGTACTTTAAATTCTGTCCATCAGGACTGCTGAAAGGAGCAGTCTTGCCTTGCTGTTTCAGATACGGACCAGATAACTGTTTTTTTTCAGGGTCTGTTATCTGTGCTGAACTAAATGGTGCAAGACTCGTTTAACAGAAATTCATGTGAGGAGATCCTATAACATACTCCTTTCTGCCATTTTATTTCATGAATGCTATAAATGAAATAGATTAAATTTTTTTTGTTTTGCATACATGTGTTGCATAATATTCTGTTGGGTGCATTGTTGTAGATAACATTGCACTTGATAATTTTCTTTAGGATCAGTATAGTAGTGAAATAGTCCTCAGTAACTTGGGTTAATATTAGTTTATTTAATGAAAGCTAAATATATTTTGCTTTCTGCTGAATAGATAATCTTTCTTTTTTTTTTTTTCCTTAATGAACAATGCTCTTTGGTGAATTGACTGTAACATTAAAGACTAATGCAGTGTGTCTGGTCACCTTTAAATGAAAAGTCTATTACCCCTAGGACCAATAACTCTTTATTTTTAAAAAAGTTTGGTTAAATGAGGAGTATATTACAGCATTTAGTCTGCTACAAACAGCTAATAACTATTTGCGTGATGTTAATAACCGTTACAGCTGCAACTGTAGGATCACTGAGGGTTGTTCACTGCCAATGTTTTTCCTTCCTTTCCCCAGCTGCCTGCCCCTGCCCCCAACTTCTGACTTGATGTCCTACACGAGTGATTAGTGTGCTGTAATTGAATTGGCTGTAAAAAGATAATTGATATTTCACTCCCAGAGAGGTCAAGCTGCCCTATCTTGAATGATTGTTATGGAAGTAGTCATCCTGCTGGCACTTATCTCTCAAAGGTGGCACATGATCTTCGTCTTGCTGATAGTAATAATTGTTGTAATTAAGATGAACACGAAGGGGGTATTTAAGGAGTGATTCTCTGATTTGGATGCTTTAGCTTCACTTTGAAAGCATGTGAAACTGGAATTTATCAACCTTATTAGACAGTTGTCTGGGTAGTATGTTTTCAGTGCCTGGCACAATGCTATCTGATTTGCTGTCTTAGCCTTCTTTGTGCCGTATTACCAGTAATGTGGGACAACTGAAATACGACTGTAGATGTGTAAGGTTTCTGAGATGGCTAATGTGAAAGCCTGCCAGGCACCTTGAAACTATTGCTCTTGAACACCTTTCTTTGAACAGCTGCTTATTTTGAGATTATTTCAGCTAAAGATTAGCATGAAAAGGTTTTTAAATAAATGGATTATTGAAATGTAGGACTTCCGCTGATCTTTAAGAGGGTCTTAAATAAACAAGGGAGAAAAATTCTACAAGTGACACTCCTGAAAAACATGGGAAGACTATAAATAAAGGTGTGAGTTGGGTTTACTATCTCCTATGAAAGGCGTGTTTAATTATTTGCGTTGTGTACTTACAGCTGTATTGGAAAAGGATTGGGTGGTGCAGTAAGTCTTCTGTAGGCCTAACAGCTACGGCACTCACTCTTTTTAAAGACTATTCACAACTGTAGACTTGATGGCAATGAAATAATTATGCCACTGGCAGTATGTACCCAACTTACTAGTACTTCCCTGTACATCAGTGTAGGGCCACTTGCTCAAGGTCACACAATGAACCAGGGTGTGAATTCAAGAGCTCTTTGTTTCTAGTGCTTCCTCAGATCACACGACTGTAGCAATTGTCATCTTTACTTGGTACTGTAAGTATGTTGACATTCACTGTGTGGAGAAGTACTTTATGGGCAAACCTCTTGAAGGCTCGTGTTGATCAGGAAAACATTTGCACTAGAAATGTTCATCTGTTCTTTAATCCCTAGAGGGTCACTGATATTCCTTCTCTGCACTGTTAAAGAAGATAAGTTGAATGGGGTCCCCCCCCTTTTTTTTAACTTGATGTCCCATCCCTGGTGACAATTATGCTAGCCTAGTGGCTGTAGTGCACTGCTGAAAGGAGCTTCTCGGTGTCAGACATCTCCTTCGAATCTGTGTGGCACAAGAGCTATCAATTAGTAATAATAATTAAAAAAAAAAAAGATTAAATTTAGTGACACGGGAACCTTTCTGAAACTGTTAGTGCATTAAGAACCTGGAGTTACTCTTTAAGCAGTGTGGTTCTCATTCATTGCCTGGAGGATAAATGCTGCTACTCCAGCAAAAGCTAATGGAGAGAGAGATGTTATTTAATGTCCTTGCAGAGGCAAAGACTTAACTTTTATCTTGCTATATAATCATAAAGTTACAGCACTGTGGAGATAACTGCAGCATTCGCAACTAGAGATTTCGTACTTTAAGGTGTTCTATCTAGGGTAAAGTATTACAATATTGTCTTTCACACTTCACCCCACAGAACTTGATACAAACACTACTCTTTTTAGGCTTTGTCCTGAATTATTTAACAACAGCTTTCCAACACAAAATATTCCTGCCAGGATGGGAAATTAAGTACAAAAATGTTCTCCTGTCTTCTGTTTTGTATTATGAATGCTTCTTCAGGTTTCCACTCATAAAGAACGTGACCAAACAGCCTTCTTGCAGGTTTTGCAGGGAACGGAAATTATTTAACTGTGAAATTTGAGTTCCTGCAGGGTGGGTTGATATAAAATTGTCATGAGTAATTGCAGTATTATGTAATTGTTCGCTATGTTGGTGGTGACAAAAGCCATACAAGATGGCGTCAGTTCTGTTACACCTGAATGAAAAGAGGAAAAAAAAAAAAACCAACAACACTGTTTTGTGTAATGCTGTCCACGTAATTTTTCAGGCTTTGCAGTACTTCTTACAGTGGGATCCTGAAAAATATGCCAGAAAAGGAAGAAAAGTAAAAGCGATTAAACTTCTGTCTATGCCAACCTTACTGTAAAATACTGTATTTGCATGGATATGATACACTAAAATAAATAAAACGGTGGTGTAGGCATCTAAAAATTCCAGGAAATAGTCCAGAAAATAATTTGTTCTGCTAACTGTAGGCTTGAAACTCTATTGGGAAAATTCTGGGGAAAAGCCTAGACACTATTGTTTGAACTGAGAAAGTGAGATGTGCCCATTCTGAAAGTTCAGGTATAGATAACTATTTACTTCACTTCCAGTAAGATTTTAATTCCAAAAAGGAAGAGCAGAGGAGTTTCAGGTCAGACAATTTGATGCAACTTCTGGCTACGAATTCTTTTGACTGAGTTGCACATTCTGGCTTTTGTCAGTTTTATGATTTGGCTCAAGTTACGGTAGGGTTGCTAATAGTTTAGTGACCAGGATCCAATTTGGTGTAGAGAAGTAAATAATAGGAAATCATGAGAGAATCTTAGTATATGTAAATCAAAATCCACCAGCTTCAAGTGCTGATGATTTTGCATTTGTTCTTAACTTATGAATGCAAGGGAAAACACTAGCACATCGTAAATTACACCATATTTGGCACTTTCCTTAAGCACTACAGAAATACTTCTTTTTTCTTTTTTTTTTCTCTAGAAAGGAGGAAAAAAGCCAAATGGCAGGATATCTGCTGAGAAAGCTGAGAAGATGACAGTCTCGCAGGAGAAAATGGAAGACAGCAGGTATGTGTGAATCGGTATTGCTGCTGCTCAGCTGGAGAATGCTGTCTGCTGAAAGCAGTTTTTATCTCTTTGCAATATACCAGTTCTAACTGGTCTTATTCTCTTGGACATAATACTGCCTTTCACATTTTATGCCAGTACATCTTTGACTTCCTTATAACCTGGGCTTGTGCTTGCAAGAGCAGTGTTTCTCAGCCCATCAGTTTGGAGACTATTTGGTGTTGGATTTTTTGGGTGTTTGGGGTTTTTTTAAGCAAAGTAGGTGTGAGAGGTTTCACTACACCTTTAAAAGTGCTATCGAATCTACTACCTGTTTTTTCAGCTTAGTTTTGCAGTCTGCTCTGATTTCTGTGTTGCTGTGGTTACACTGAGTAATTACATCTAACCTTGCTAGTTTAAAACTGTTAGGTGTGTTTAAATGACCCTCCATAATTTTGTTACATATATTGTAGATAGATAGATAAAAAGAAAAGAATTACACAGAGAAGAAAAAATTCTCTGCTTGCTAGGTTAGTCAAGTTTTGCAAGGGTGACTTGAACAACTGTGGCAACATAAAAAATTACAGTTTATTTAAGCACAGAAAATCTAAATTTGGCTCAGCATGTGTAAATTCCTTTGTGTGTGTGTGTTAAAAAGAAGAGAATAGTAGAAATACTTTCTGAGCAAATAATGCTGTTCAAAAATAATCAGTTTCTTTCATGATACTGCTTAGATGTGAATTAAAAATGTATTTTTAGCTTTTGAATAACTTTATGCCTTTTTATTTGTTTTCTGAGTGAATGCACGTGCAAGCAGACCTCCTAGTCCTACTTTTTATATTCAGTATTCTTGTACAGATATTTTCGCTAGGTGGCTAACTGGAAGAATAAACTGTCATTTCAAGTACAGTGTATAAACCTTCATTTTTACAAATACCATATGAGAATGTAGTAAATAAAAAGCTTGGTTTCCCGTAACCGTTTAATCGGTATGCAGCTCTGAAAGCAATACTGAATCTTTTCCATGATCCAGCCACAGATGTGCTTGCATTAAGGCTGTGGTATGAGATGACAGTAAATGAAACTGCAGCTACAGCAGCAAGTATTAGGGGGAAATAAAAATTCCTGACTCAGAGGAGCAGGGCAATGACAGAAAGACTCCTCATTATAGATCTTTTCATATGGAAAAGAATGACTGGTAAATGAGGTTTCTGTGACACAAAGAGGATGGAAATACAGTTGGACGTTCATGCAGAAATTGCGCTCACTGTACAAAACAAATAGAGGAATAGGGGTATCCAATTTGCATTTCTTAACCGACAAAATGAGTATGGATATATCCTGAGATGGAGGACAGTTGGAACAGTAAGAGAAAGGTATTTTTTACCTGTCCTGTTATTTGAGTTGTGATGGAAGTGACTTTTACTATGGCCTGATTATTGATAACTTTTCCAGTGTCTACTTTTATTTACTGTACAGTAGGTTACAGGCTTTTTAAAATACTGACTTGAGCAAATCTGCCATGATGACGAATTCTCCAGCTTTTTCACTAGTTCAGCTAATGGTAAAGCATAAAATAATTACAGTGGGACTTGCTGACCTGAACACGCATGGTGATTCTAATTAGGGTTGGTCCCACTGATTTGCAATAGCTTCCCTGTAACAGACGAGGTATTTTGTCATCTTTAACCAATATGAGAAGTCATGTTTATGTCAAATCAGACAGGGCAATGTGCACTGGCTAATAAAAGAAGTCAGATGTGCCTGAGTATTTAAAGCACTTTCAAAACCGCTTCATTTACCACATACAGCAAAAGGTCTCCCTCATTTTTGCAGTATGACCGGGGAATTTAGTGTAGACTGTTGGGTTTTTTGTTTTGTTGTGTTTTTCCATAAATGGCTTCGCTTGGCTGCATTCCAACCTCTTAGTGTGAAGCTATTTTGCTTTCTCCCATTAAGTGGTCTAGAGAGTTGCAAATACAGATTGCTGGATCTAGAATAGGTGGAGGTGCCTTCGCATAGGACGCCATCTCTCTTCTGTGGTCTGCCTTTGGGCATAAGATACCTTAATAGTTTTTTTTAAATACTTTAAGAAGCAAAAGAGAGAGAAGACTGCCTTTCAGTCAAGCTTAGCTGGACTTCTGTACTATCATATGAAGGGTATGTGCTTGTGTGCTGAGAAGGGGATCTACCTTTTCAGTTACTTGAGAATTACTTGAAATATGTGACTTTCTTTTAAATATTTTATGCAACCAAAGGTCAGGAATAACTTACATAATGAATGTATGTTGAAAAAATTGTTGAAGTGTCAGACAGGTCATTTAATGTACTTGCAGCTGCCTCGCACATCGATCTTCACCACTGTGTAGTAATTCCTTCAAACCTACAGTAAGTCGTACATTGAGTCATTAGCTAGCTTCACCTCGAAGTCAGTCTCTGCCTGCAGTAGCAGCCACTCCATTATCATCTGGCGTATTTCAAACAATAGAAATGATTGAAACAGGAACTCCTACATTTCTGTGAAGATTAAGAATGGCACACCACCCTGTAATTTAGGTAGTTGTGCAAGTTTTCATTTGCATTAGCAGAATAGGGCAGATTGTGTTGAATTATTCCATAAAAATATCTTCGAGTTTTGAAAGATTTACTGTGCCATATGTATGTTGTTTATTTTGGAGTGTTCTGGTTTGGTGGTGATGGATTTTGTGGTTGTTTTAAATGTATGAGTCTTCAAATGAAGATAAAACTAATTCCCTAGAAGTTGGGTGGCACGTTTGAGTCTCAATGCTGGTTTTAAGCCTTGAGAGATACCTTAAAACTCTGAATGAGGTTTATAGAATAGCTGAATTTAATTGTAAATCTTATCAGTCATTTCTATTTCCTTTATTAGTAAAACAAACTTCTTTCGTATGTGACACTGACAGTTATTGCAGGCAGAGATTTGTTGACACATATTTTGATTTTCTTCAGTTTTGTTGTAAGTAGGGTCAAGTTTGACCACACTGTTATAATTAATTCAAACTAATTTATGTATGTATTTACTTGAGATCTGGATGAATCTGGCTGATACAGCTTTACATGTATTTTTCTGGGACTTGGGTGACTTTGAATAGCTTAGACAGGGTACTGTTTGATCATGCCAGAAGTGTAATTGGATGTTACACAGTCATGACTAAAGATTCTTTTCATCCTTTTTTTTTGTCCCATTAGCTTCTTCATCCATATTCTAAGCACTATTTGTAATCAGTTGGGTACGCTTTAAGGCAGCACATTGGATGTTCACAGGGGGATGTCCATTTTCAGTGCCACCACAGAGGTCTTTTCTGTCAGGATTGTTGGCCAGAATACTTCTGTTTAGGTAAAAGAGGCAACAGTAATGTAAGAAACTTATTCCGCACTAAAAGATGATTCAGTTATTTTAGAAGAACTAGAACTTCTTTGGCACCTAATTCTGCAGCTGTAACTCACATCAGTGCCACACATTTGATTTCAGGATTTCGAAGGAAAGCAATATTTACAGTGATAATAGTGAAAAGGCTATACCAACTTCTTTTTTGCCCCGTTAAGGTGTAGCTAGTTTTATAAAAAGCATTGTTTTATATACGAGTTAGTGTATTGTCATCTGGGATATGCAAAATCGTTGCAGCTAGTGATATGGCAGACTTGCTGAGGTTGCAAATAAGAATTTTCTGGAAACTTCAGGACAGCAGTCTGCAAACAAAATATTTTCTGTGTTACAATTTATACTTCGGACTTCAACATTTTATAAGCAGTGTCTCATAAAAGTGTAGGTCCTATGTATGAGTTGTATGCAAGTGACAGGTTGGTTTGTCTAGTCTCCAGACGCACTTTTTTATTCCATTACTCATTTTAATGCATTGTTTTAAATAGATTGGTCTCAGCTGTTGAGGTGGAAGCAGCTTGTTATTTTTCCATAGCAAAGGTCACTGTGCATTAGGGTAGTCAGGTGACTGGAAAATAAAACTTAAAATAATCTTTTAATATTATACTGCCAGCTTGCTTTACTTGGAAGGGATTCTTGTAATTGCCTGGTCATTTTAATCATGCAGGGAAAATTCCTTGCGTATTACAGCATTTCACTGTGTGATGGAGATCCCTGTCAATTTGTGAAGAATAATGACTAACTGAGGAGGATGGGCTGATTTAACGTATGAGGTGTGGGACTTTACCCACCAACGTATGAAAGTTGTGTATGAATCTTTGACTGGGTTGGCTGGTGCGAAGATGGAGGAGGAAATGTCAGCTTCCTTTATTATTTATTCTGAGCAATATTAATTACCTGGTTTGTGATTGGAAAAAAGCAGCCACAGGCAGAACCTAGCCAAGCACCAAGCCCTAATCCAATCAGTCTGATGTATGCAGAAAGTTTACAGAATGACCTTGTGCATAATTACTCATTTGATAGCTGTTAGTAAATGGCACAAATGGAATCTGACATACATTATAACACATTAATGATTGCCTTCCTCCCTCCATCCTCTTCTGTACAGAAAAATGATTTTAATTAAGACTTCCGTGATTAGTCATTTAATCAGTCATTAGGCCAATACAGATGGAGTCAATTAATTTTTTTACACTTGAATAGAGACTTGATGCTACTGCAAACCGTACAATCTATTTTTTTAACATTGTATCATGGGCAATTGCCTTGATGTCTGTCTAGTAATTGTACATTACTCTTCCAAAAACTGGATAGTATTTACAGCACATCAGTGTTATGGCAACTATAGGTACGTTTTATTGCATGCTATCCAGATTTTAATGAATCAGTTCGGTTTTGAATTCAGCCTGATGATTGTCCTTGTTATGGAGCATCCTTTATTTTTTATAGAGTAGTAGGGCAGAGTTGTGTTCTAAAGCAAATGTATTCAGCACTTCCTGATGTATTTTATTGTTAGAGATGATAAGACTGTGTGTTTCAGTGCTAAATTTCATGCAGCAATTTCAGATGTTTTATGAACTTAAGGGCCTGTTTCATTTGATGTGGGAAGAGTTTGTATCTACTTGGCAAATTCAAAAAATGAGGTGTATATAGCTATGGAATAACTTGCTAAAGATAATAACAGGAGTTGAGTGATCACCATCCATGCTAGATCAAGAATATTTGAAATGACTCCCTGGCTGTAGATCAAAGTCATTGGTCTTTTACAGAACAGGAAGAGGACAGAAGTTTTCCAGGGTTTTTTTAGTGTTTTAGAATTGTTGTTGTGGTTGGCTGGTATATCTTCTCTTTAAAAGATAGCACAATATCAAAGCTTGCTTAAAAAAGACAGAACAACTTTAATTTCTATTCTGTGAGCAGTTGAATACAGAGAAAATTAACAAACTGAGCAGATTTCGATGGTGTTTTTATTGACTGCTGCATGTTGGCTCGTAAAGCAACATTGGCTGTTGCTAGTGGTGTGCATTTGTTGAGAACTTACTGCCCTATTTAAAAAACCCACAAAAACTCCATATTTTCTTCTTGAGGATACATTGTGGATAAATCTGAAAATAAAATATGATACAAATTATTAAATGAAGTGTTGCCTTGAATCAGCACTCTTGCCACTCCTGCCAAACTTAAGTTCAGCAATGAACTGAAGTCGAAGTTTGTGTCTGGAAGTCCAAAAGAAAGCACTTACTGCTAGAATTGGGGCATAAGTGGATAACACATGAAGATATCCTTGAGAAAGGAGGAGGGATTGTAATTCTAAGTTTCTAAAGCAAAATGTCGCTGTTATGGTATTCTGGAATGGTAAATTTATGATGGGTTTGGAAACAGCAATACTGTTATTCTTTAATTTTCAAGTCATTATTTATACCATTCACAGTGCAACTTTTCCCGAGAAAGAAGGATTGAGTGTACTGAAAAGGCCCGAGGTGCATCACGCTTTGTACTGAACGCATTTGCGTATCTGGGAATACTAGTCCGAGGAAGGTAAGAGTTAACGTCTGCAGCATAAACTTCATAGATCTGCTCTTGTCCTCAACAAGGAATTGCCTTGTTCCTCCTTTCTGTTGATTCTTCATAGTGTTCCTTTGCAGGATTCATGCTCACTGCTCGCTGACCGTTACAGTTCACACAGACAAACACTATGGAGTCATGCAGAGTGCTAAGGCAGCCTCCAAAGCGGTAAGGGAAACTGCTTGGGAACTGTTAGTTTTAAAGAGAGATTTTCAGGGATGGCATCATGTGGAGGTAGACGAAGGAGCTTAGATACTGAAAATACTGGTTTGTATGGCTTGAGCAAATGTATGGAAGGTAGGGTGGGAGCAGTGGAGAATCTTCAGTGGTACAGGAAACATACAGAAAATAATTTTGGTAGGTTTTGTTTGTATGCAGGAGTGTAGAACGGAAATATCTGTATTTAGTGCTTATGTTTAAGCAGTATTACCACTTCATCTGCATCGTGTTCCATCCATACTCTCACTTAGCAAGAAAGCAAGATGTATTCAAGAGTAAGATTTTTCAGAAGCAACTAGCTGTGTTCTCATTGGCTTCCACTGTCGCCACTGTGTCTCTGTGTTCTGTTGTGGGGTTCTGGTGCTTGTGCTTATTTACAGCATAGTGTTTGAGTTGGATAGTCTGGCTACTCTGGATATCCTGATCATCAGCTTGCAAAGAAGGGAAGCAGCAGAATGTTTCCCCTGTAACAACTGAATGAATTGCAAACAAGGTGCAAGTTCGCTCCATAGAATAATAGTCTGGTATGCTAGGTATATGGGACAAATTGCAAATGGGAAAGTGTTCGTGCAGCAAGTGCAAAGTCATCTGGTACATTTGGTTTGCATTTTAAATGTGACCAAATAATTACTGTTGAGCAGTTAATTAGAAAGATCCTAATGTAAGACTACTCTGTGACATGAGAGAAGATTGTAAAAAGAATGACTTATGAGTGTCTGGAAAAATTACTTGATAAAAAGGACGATCAGATGCTGAGGCAGTGTGATCTCCTGAGAGAGAATAGGATAGCAATTCAGCTGGAGTGCCAACAAACAGGCTCTGTGGAACCGTTGCTTGAAGTAAGTAGAAGTGGAGATCCTACTGCATAAAGTAGTATGTGAATTAGTTTGTTAATTCACAGCCACCCAAACCTCTTGAGTCCATTTCCAGTGTAAATTGAAAACAAGGCAGTTGAAATCTGTGGCAGTAAATGGGGTTAAGAGTCTATGCCAACAACCGATTTTCGTAGTTGATGGTGTTTCTGATCCATCTTGCCGTGTTGTCACCACGCTGGGAGAGGAGCGGGAGCTGTCCACCTCGGTGTTCGCGTGGCTTCCAACTAGGTTGGATCCTCGCCGTGTCAGGAGTTTGTTTTAGTATTGTCTTGGTGGGCTATTGCAAAGGCAAAAGGGAAGAGAATAGACTGATCTGTGTCTTTTCTTTAAAAAGCTTTTAAAGATTGAAAAATGAGCCTGGTCTTGTCTGGCCCAGGAATAATAAATAAAAGCAGGTGTGAGGTGTTGGAATTGAAAACAGCTGGATATGACGGATGTGATCTGACTTCTCTAGAGCTTCAGTCTTTAATCCCTGTGGCTCAGTGTGAATATTTCCCTCCTGATGCAATGCAGAAATAATAAATAGAACACAGCATATGGAAGGGTTCCTAGACTGAGAAAGGAGGAGAGAACAAACCACAGTTAACTCTCTTTATGTTCACTTTTCCTTCACTTGCATGTATGCCTCAGGAACCTTTCTTAGTGCTTCTGCTAATCCGCATTGTCTGTATTGATGTTTGCAGCAAGGCATGTCATGCTAAGATTAAAAAAATAGAGGAAGTCTTTGGAAATCTGTATTGCAACTACCTAAACTCAGAGCTATTTTTTTGGAAGATGTATAATGATCCGCTCCCCATTTTTGATGTAGTTTTTGCACCTAAACACTTCTTCCCAGTTCAAGTAAACACTGAATCGTCACTAGAGATTGCAGTGACATGCCCCTCTATGCCACTGAAATGATCTGATATTCAGTTAGTGTCATCCAGCTTTATTCCGTAGCTTGAGTCTTGTCAAATCCTGACCTGTATAGTCTGCCAGAGGATGGGTTTATCCACTGGAAAATGGACAAACTCTAATTTAGAGAGTTCCATACAAGGAATGGATAGGAAGAGTAATTCAGTTGATCAGAGCAACATGGTAATTGAAATGACATCAAATGATTCATTACACTTGTCTGAGACAGCAGGATTCAAAAATAAGCATAGTGCAATTCTATCCTAACCAATAATGTTTTTTTTTTATTTAACCTGGGTTTAAAATGCTTTGTATGTTGGAATTAATACCTTGGTGTGGATGTGAAGTAGTATGTAAAAGAAACAAAGAAATGCTCGCTAGAGTAAATGATATGTGGGTACTTTCTTTCGTGTTTATTCTATTCCAAGAGTAATGATAAGATTCATCAGGGTCACACTTGGTAGCTGTCTTGCAAAGTAGATAATTTAGAAAAATGTTTTGGCACCCTGCTGTTTTGTCGTGTATTCCAAGCAGGTTGTGCCAAAAGAAAATTGTAGAAACTGCTGTCATAGAGTACAAAATCATTGGATTTATAATAGGGAGCCAGTGGTGAGAATTCATTATACATTCACACCTGCAGATAAAGAGCATCTAAAATTGGAAGTTTTATTCCACTCATCTTTGATCCTGATATTATTAGATGATATTAGCATCATCCTACATGAAACTCTGGAATTGGAGCAGATAAGAGTTCCATCCATTAATTTTTTTTCATAGAAGTCGTCCTTTCTGTCCAGAAACTGTATCCTGTATTTAGAGCAGTAGTTCTGGATACTGGGACTCTTGGTTTCTGTTGTTGTGTTGTATGGTCCTTATGTTCTATACATAATTTACCTTTTGTAAACTAATAATAGAAAAATCACTGAACTCAAATTGTTGCATTATCATGAAGAGAAACTTTTTGTACTTCTAAAGTATTTGGAATTATTTCATAAAGTTCTAGACATCAAGCAATATCTTTACATAGAATTTGCTGATTTAGGCTCGCTATTTATATTTGTGAATACATAGCTCTCTGTCAAAATACCACTTAAACAGTAACACATACTAAGACTAGGAATTCTCCTTAATCTCAGCCTAACCTTTGGGGCCCAAATTCTCCGTTTCAGATGAACAGTCATGCTTCTGGTATCCCTGTTCAGATCTTCTTGCCCAGTTTTAGAGGTTAAACCTCAAATTCTACACGTGCTGGTTCCTTTCCTTACACTGCAACACACGAATTATTAATTTACACTTCTACATGTTTGTATAGAGCTATTTCAAACAGAACTAGAAAATATGAGCTAGATATGTATCTTGTGTAAAATAGCCAATCATGTTGAAATTACTTTCACTGATTGATAACAGCTGAGTGTTTCACCAGTTGAGTCTAGTTAAAGATGAAAATTATTTGCTATGAAGAATTATCACAGCCAATGAATTCTGCATTTTTAGATGTTTGAGGGCTAAATTTTCAGAGCTTGTGCAGGGAATTCTTGCACAGCTCCAGTTCCCTGAATAATGGCTGGAACACACACTTAAGTGTTTCAGTAGCCATCATCTGTGACAACTTGCATTGGCATAAAGAGAGTTTATAGCAAAATCAAGTAAAGATCTGAAACCCGAAAGTTTTCATTTGTACCCTGGGGAAAGTTAAAACAGGAATGCAGATTTTTGTCTGTTGTAAGGGAATTGATAGTTTACTCAGATGAATTAAGGCAATATTATCTAAAGCTTTATAGACAAATGCTGTACAAACATTGTGAAGGCAATTAAATATCTAACAGCAGTTCAATTAAGTTATTTTTATGACTAGATGATGAGTAACTGGTAGTTTATTTCTAGGCAGCAATTTAAGTAAATCCTAAAGGTTACATACTGCACAAAAGAATCTAAACAGTTCAAGGTTCTGAACACCATTGTTGTAAATAATCATTACGTTTGGGTATTTTTTACCATATAGACTCTGTATTTAGCTAAGAAATGAGCAGTGCATTGAATTTTTCTGATTTTAATTGATGGGGAAAAGAATGCGGGTTAATTATCCAGAATTCATTCCACTTGACGTAACAAGTCCACTTCCACAAGAATGTGTAGATTTACTTGTGTAGTCCACCTTAGTAGTAGTTTGTGATTTTCATCCTGAAAACTAAAGTTAAACCCGTATCTGTTGAATGACATGCCTTTAGAGTATCAAACAGAACTACTAGTGCAGCAGTAAGATAGTAGCCAAAGTTGAAACCAGAATAGCAGTTTCTGAGAAGTCATGCGAACTTAGCATTATGTTTGTTTCCCAAAGGTCATGATGCTGACAACAGTAGAAAGACTGGTAGAACACACATGTAGAGTGTGGAGATGCCCCTGCGTTTTGGAGAGATTGGTAGGAAATCATTAATACAGTTTATAAAATGAAGGCAGTTCAGTTTGTAGAGAGATTCACCTCTAGCAGAGAGTCAGGCTGACTATCCCTAGAACTAAGAGACATCTTATGAAGTGGAAGGTTTTCCAAATGCATAATTTTGGATTTGTACAAAGAGAAAGCAGAATGTTAAAAATTGGATTTTATAGGTCCACAGATTAAATTACTTGGCTTCAAAATTCTGTTCATCAACAAGGAGTCCTCCAGGAATTTATAGAACAGTAAGTCGTTCACAGTATATCAGACACATGTATCATTTTATCTGCTTGTGGAATATCTTCTGGTAGACTGAGATGTATTGTTTCCATACACATTAAGTGACTGACAAGATTCAGTTATTTCTACAGTATACTCTTTGGCAAATACTTGCTGGATTCTTGTTTGGCAAATACTTGTATTAAAGAGTTTGTCCTTAGGAAGGTATATGGCTAGCCATAGTTAACTCATTAAAAATCTGACAGAAGGTCTGTGGAACAATTTTTGTTTGCTGCTTTATTCAATGTGTAAAGAGGGACTTGTAGTAGTAGTGACCCTTAACTTCTGTCTGCTGGCAGAGTCCAGCAAGAAGTAAAGCACTCCCTTCTGAGACCTTTCCTAAGCAATAGCGAGTTGGAGTGCCTTCGTACAGGTGGAATATACCTGTTTTCTTTCTTATCTCATTTGTACAACTTGGAATGATTAACTATGAAGACTTTTAAATCAAACTAGATGGCAGATTCTACAACCCTTCCCATGATATATTTGATCTGTGGCTGCTGAAGTTCTAACAAAGAAAAGAGAAAATGATACTCCATTTCTAATTAAAGAAGTAATTTTCCTTTGCAAATAGACTTTTTATCTCAGCTACAGTGTTAAGGTTCAATGAGTTGTCACATGTATGTCTTTTTAATACATGCCAGCTGAGATGACATTAAAGTGATAGACTGATCACTGTAATCAATGCAATTCAAAATTGCTTTGTCTTAAATGAACTTGGTTCCTTTCTGTGATTCTCCTACAGTTCACATTGTCTGAGCAATGAAATACAAGGTTACGTCTTAGTTTGAAGTAAAAAGTGATCATGATATAGAATTAAAATTTTTCACATAGGTGCAAGTTTTGCAGTTTAACTCCTATTTTTATGCAATTCAAAGGACCTCAATGTATATTCTTGTTGCAATAAATGAGTAAGAGCAAAAAAATAAATTTGAAGTAGAAGAAAATAATGTGAGTTCCCCTTTCTTCCCCGCTCCCAAAAAACAGTGAGTGGCCAAGGCTTACTGAGATTTTTATTTGCTTAATTGTCTTATGTGAAGTTATGAATATTGACACTCTGAAACACAGAAATTACTCAACTCAAGGGCAATCAGAATTGGTATTTAAGCATGAACATGTGGTTCATCTTAAAAGAATAACTGTCTATATGTTGTGCAGTGCCTGTACGTTTAATGCCAAGCATAGGCTTATATATATTATATACAATGGTACTGGTATGCATTGGTCTTCCATAAGCACATCTTTCCTGGTGTCTGACAAGGCGATGCAGCTGTGAGGGAAGACAGTAACACCAGAGAACAATCTCATTTTGAACTAAAGGAATCTTTCCATACCATTATTCTCACAGTCTAATCAGTGTCTTTAAGATCTATTTATGCAGAATACTTCAGAACTCTTTTCTTCTGGATTTATTTTTTCAAAACCCTAGAGGTTCTGTAAAAACTCTCAGGATCCTTGTAAACCTTTTTATTTCTCTTAAAATTGGCAGACTGACAGGCTTTAGTTATGCTTAGTGCTAAATTATTTATCTTCCTTTTCCCTCCTAGCCCTGACTTCTGAATCTTTAACTTGACTCTTGGGATGTATCTTTTTTTTTTTCTCCCTCCTTTAAAGTGAAGCCGTTTTTATCTTTTGTCTTTAGTGTTTTACCATTAAAAAAAACATGTAAAGTTTGAATGTGTAAGTATGTCTTTAAGATGTGGTATCCGAGTTTTGTAATTGTAATCTAAGTGTAACAAGGTAACTAGGTTGTATAAGCTATTTTGTTCATTTTATATGATTCTTACCATCACTTGCATTCAGTAGTGGATCTCAAATTGATATTTTTTTTTTAAATACTACTCCTATACTATCTCATACCATATGTTATAGAACAGTCTTGAAGCTTTCTCCTCTAGGATGAAAATCTTTTAATTGCCAAGTTTTTCAATGATCATGTTAAAATGCTGGTAAAACAAAAAGTTAAGCACATAATCCCCTTTAAATCCATCTTCCTGTGAAGTACAATGTGGTGTCACTATGTCAGTCTGTTTTTGATGGGACATAAGCACACAATTAAATACCCTCCTAAAAATCATGTTTTTGTGTGCTTTGTTATGTGTGTCCTAATAACTTTCAAGTAGGAAAGAAGTTGAATAAATGGTAGAAGAGGAGATAACCTATTTCATTTTCATTGCTCATCAGTAGTGAGAAGTGTTTATTTTTACAAAATACAAGGATAACTATTTAAATACTGGCTTTTTCAATATGTTTTAAGCTTTCTTATGTACAAGGTGTTCTGTACGCTGAAGTATCAACATGTATACTATAAAAGGTGAAGATGATGTATACTGCTTTAATATGCATGGCTTTGTGGTCTACAGGGTAACGTGGTTGTGACTGAGTTGGGTAGTACTTGTTAGTTGCTTAGTTGTTTATAATTTTCAAAGTAAAATTTTTTTAGCTGACAAATGTTTACCCCATTTGAATTGTTACATCAGCTGGTAATATTTGGCTTACTTTGACAAAGGCAGCAACATGGCTGCAGGATACTGAATGCTTTTGAAAATCCAGCCTAAAGGATCTGAAGCTTGTTATTATATTGTTGAAAGTGGCCAAGTTCACATTCAAGTGAACAGTACAAAACAACTTACAGGAGGAAGAGTCTTGAACTTTATGAGCTAATAACAACAAGCTCTCATCAACATGTGAGTGTCATTATTGGTAGTAATAATATATTTATTCTAATCTTTAGATCTCACATGACATCCAAAGAACATGAGCTACAAAAGGATCAGCACCTCATAAAGATTTCTACAACATTACAAGGTAAAGATCTCTTTTTCCCTGTCTGTGTGGTCATATTCATCAACTGAAAGCTGTAGAAGCTGGTTTATAGTGTAATTTCAGGACTGAATGTATTTATCATTAAGATTACCTCAATTATTAAATTACTTCTAGGATTAGTAAAGAAAACTGGTAAAATTTTCCTATAACTTTGTCTTTCAAAACATTTATCTTTAGTGTCTTGATTAAGTGTCTAATATGTCATACATCTGACAATTTTGAGTGCTACTTTTTATTGGGATTCTGTTGTTTCTGATATTCTCCAGAACCATTGTATTTATCTTGTACATGATTATAAAAAATACTGGGGGGGCCTTCAGTGTCCTGCTCTTATGACACCAACAAGCAAAGTCACATATGAAAGGAAGCTTTCATTGGAGTTTACTTTGAAAATAAATATGACAATAGCATGAGAAGGTGTGCATAAATGTTTGTTCTTAAAGCTGCAGAGGAATAGGAGAAGCAGTGCAGTGTGCTGTCCACTGGGTCCAGATCATCAGTTCACGTCAAATAATGTCACTTGAGTTACACTGCTGAGGTTGTACCTGCTTGTTGAAGTCACAAAATTGACAGTTATTGTCCAAAGGGAAATACTATTGTCTCCTGACTGGAGGGAAAAGATGAAAAAAAAAAAAAAAAAACCCCTTTTTTTTCCTTAAAATGAATGGTGTATTCTTGTTTCTTGTGCTGTAGTGAGTTTTGTCGGTCATTTTGAAAACTCAGATATTTGCCATTTCTTTAAAAGCACAACTGACAAAACCAGAGGCCGTTGTTACTGTAGTAGTCATGCCTTCTTGATACGTCTCTTACTTTGAACTGGAAGCATCGCATGCATACAGCGCAAGGGTAATGCAACGGAAGATCAGCTTTATTTGCTGTAGTCAGAATGCACATTCTGTCAATAACCTTTTTTAGAACATATTTCCAAGGTGCATGATAAATATCTCCATTATTTGATCCTGACTTTCCCTTCTAGCTTAAAGTGACGGATTTGCGTACATGTGAATTTAAAATATGCAGAGTGTTCAGAATGCATTTACTCATCTTGAATATTCTAGTTTTGGCTGTCTTCATTCCAAGTTCTTGACAAGGTAGATTTCCTCATCTTGTTTTATTAGACTGTTCAAATTGCCATGCATGATACTTGCTATAATACTTCTGTTTCATTTTTACTTACATTAGTATTAGACAGTAACTTTCTATTCTGTTTTTGAAGTTGGTGACCTCTGAAGGATTTGGAACTCTGAAACTTTCAGTAGTGGAAAAATATCTGGTATCATATTCTGGAAAGCCTATGGCTCGTTAACTTATGTCTATTAATGGCTGCAAAATTCATAAACCTTTACGTAATGATTTTCTTTAACTGTAGTACTATTAATTTTTATGGTAATTTTACTGTTATTTATGATCGTCAAAAGAGTCTGTTGGAAGAAGAGATAATTGCACAGGGCTTCCAATTTGTAGATCCTCTATGCCTTATAGTAATTGTTGAAGGCTCTATTAAAGATTAAGGAGGTTACAAGCTTTGACTTTATAAGGTGAAAGTAATTCTTTGAAGGGAAAGTTATATTATTAGTAGTGATTGGAATTGATTACTTGAAGAGCTATAGTAATTCATTCATGAATTCCATTCAGTTTTACTTCTTTAAGGGTTTAAAATGTTTCTGTCTAATCTGAGGGATCCTGATTTTTGTCTGTCTGCTTACCTGTTATAGGAGCTTTTACACTTAAAACAACAAAAAAAACCGCCGAACAAACACAAAAGCAAACAAAAAAAACCCAAGAAGCCTCTAATGAGAAACAGTTCAGGTTAAAACGTTAAATTACTATGTTATCTTCAAAAAATACCAGAGAAAAAACAATCTGCACTTTGTTTTGTCTCTCCGGATTGCAGAATATATGGTAGTTCAAGATCTATACTGTACGTGGCCTACAGCTATTTAAAAAGTCTACTATCTGGATAATGTAATACACCGAAATAGACCCGCTAGCACAGGTTTGCCGTAAGGTGCAGAGTAAATACCCTATGTTTTGATTCTTTTTATGTGCACAGAGTAAAGCAAAGAAACATGTGATACAGGCAGGAGATACTGAATGTTAGGAGATGTTAGGCTGCTTTACTTGGCGTCCTGCAGATTCTAGGCCCATTTTCTTAAGAGTCCTTGGTTGAACTTTCTCTATTCGCTGCTTTTCTTATTACAAATCCTGTAGTGGATTGGTGCCCTGTTTGTGTTAGTCTTGCACAGTCATGGCGGCTTTTCATGGGAGTTGTGTGTATATATATTGGTACTCATCCAGTTTTACATATGAGTAGTCCTATAGGAGCTATTAACGCTGTTCGTATGCATAAAGGGGAGTACATGTACACATGCTGGTGGGACTTGGCCTATTGTTTATTTCATTACCTGAGAGCTTTTGAGAGAAAGTGTCCTTACAGATATACCAGCTATTATGAAAATCCTATGTTATAATAAATCACTGTTTAAATTACCATTGAGGTGTCTTTACTATTTTAACTGTATATTGTCTAGGGAGATTACAGTATATGCTAATAAATTATAGTCCTAATTAGTAGCACAAACTGTCATGCTGTCTACTCAATGATTACATTTGTCTTCTGTTTGAGATTTAGCAGATACAACAATTTGGCATTGGAATTGTATAATTTTTTTCATACTTTGTTTTGATACTTGTGTGGTTGTAAATTTTTGTCCTATCACTTCTCTCTGTGTACAGCATCTGTTTTGTTTGGGGGAAGCTTTGCTTTGTTCTTTCCCCATTTGAAATGTTTAATTCCCAACTTTCCCTTATCTTTTACAGGCCAGTATGTGCTTGTGGTCCATGAAGTGACCATGCCCCTATTCTTGGGCCAGACTCTCACACCTGCCTTCAAATTCTTGAATTTTTCCAGAGAAAACCAAAACCAAGAACAAAGATTCTTTCAAAGTCATCAGCAAGGAAAAATGGATCAACCCCACAGCCAGGGCTCTTACCCAAGGCACACTGAAGTCAATGGAATTTTTCCCATTGAATGCAGTGGACGCTGGATTCAGTCTTTGCATCCTAGTCATCCTTGTAATGTTTCTCATGAAGAAATGGGGCTTCGGTTCTGAAAATTACAGTCTTCTAATAGCCAAGAAAATAATTGACTTAAAGATCCATGTCGTGGTCGTTGTCTTACTGTTAACATTTTAGAAGAAAAGAGATATTATCTGTAGAGTTTTGGGATACAGATAAAAAATTTTAATCAGTTCTGTTTTTCAGTACATGTTTGGGGTTTAAGAGTTTTCATCAAATAACGTAGTAAATTAATTTTTATTATTATTTTAATCTTGTCTCTAATAACATGTTGAGATTGTTTCATGCAATTCTTGTTCAAGAAGACCAAGTGACTCTCCTCAAGCTAGTAGAGAATGTATCAGCTTCAAACAACCAATTTTCAAGAGCTGGGTATCAACTTTAAATCTTACTCACTTTTGTGCAAATTCATCTAATGATTACAAGCAACAGAGAACATTTGCATTAGGAAAATTATGCTGATGTATTTATCTGGTCATATACATTGATGCCCATTGATTCACTATATGAAGAAGTGAAGGTAGGAATCCTCTGAAAGCCTCCTAATTTCAGTCAAGTGCCTTTGCATGTGGATCGGAGGTTGACAATATCTATAAAGGGGAGGGCTTGAATTAGTTCACATCACTGAATCAAAATCCATAACTAGGCCTTATCTTCAGTGTCCACTGTTGAAGAAAATAGAAAACTTCAGAGTAAAAGCAGATAAAGCACCTTAAAGTCAAAGGAAGTTCACCCCCAGGAGCCTCTGAGGGTAGAAATCCACTTTGGAAATGTGGATGTGGCTTTGCAAGGCATGTCCGTGGCATTTAACAACTTGTAATATCTTGACTTTTTTTACCCTCAGAGTACTTCTGGTTCTTCCTCATCTTTGCTCCTTCTTTGGAGATGAGCTTTATGATTTCCTTCACATTTTCTTACAGTGCAGTCATTTTGTTGAATAGCATTAGCACAATAGCAGCAGTCTTTGGCACTTTTCCTCAGTCATTAAAGAATCTCAGACCTTCTATTCCTTGAAGTTATGGCCGAAATTTCACACCAGGATCCACCAGTTCACTATGAACACAGTGGATCTTTCAGGTCTTACCTTAATGAACTGAATGAAAGATAAATAAGTTGAATTACCTAGCATTTTACCACCTGCTTAGTGCATACCTGTGTGTTTACTGTGAATCAGCTGAGGTGATAACCAGTAAGTTCTTGATAACACCATGATAACTTATCTCTGTGAAGCTGGCAACCATTTACTGTCCCTGTAAGGATGATTTTGTAGTTCAAAGATGGAGAAACACAAACTTGGTTAAAGTCATACAAGGGATCACAGACTTTGGCAGTAGTACCCAGAATTCTTGACTTTGGTAGTCCCTTGCAGTGCAACTGAATGATAGTTCTGTTATTTTCCATCTCATTTTTAGGAGATCTTCGTTGTTTCTGAGGATTATTACATGCCTTTTTTTAACTATAAGGAAAAACCGCTTGCTATGAAAAAAAGTGATTTATCTGCAAGTATTGTAAATGTATGAGCTGCTTAGTAGCATAGGTGCTTGCTGCTTTGTCCCGAAGTGAATATGGAGCTGCCGGTTTCTTTGTTATTAGCCAGAACTAAGATGTTATATCCTGTATCAAATAAGTGATCAACTGCTAGGTATTGACCAAAAAGGTAAATCAAATCATGTAATCAAAAAGGCTTTGTTCTTCTCTGGACTTTCAAGATCTTGTCTCTTCATTTGCCCTCTGAAATTCGCTTTTTAATGAGCAGGTATGAATGGACTATGAAGTCTTTGTACGGGTGGACCTGGTTAACTGGCCACTTGTGAATTCTTGTGAGACTCCAGAACAATGAGCTCCATTTGCTATTGATGTAATGGCAGCTTGCACCAGGAAGAATCAGTCTTGCGCTTTCAGTTCACTTAATCAAGTTTGAACTGTAGGCCTTTTCTAGGTTAGCTAACTTTGAACAACTGTATGCTCTAGCATCGTGTCTCCTGGGACAATGAGAACTACACAAACTATGTCTCTTAGAAAAGCAGGATTCTTTTTTTCTCAGGCTATCCGTTTAGAAGTCTAATTTTCAAATACATTACTTAGCTAGATCACTATCCCTTTCCCTGAAGACACCAGCTCACTAAAACAAAGAGAACAGAAATTCCTGATAATTTTTTCCCCAGTGACATTTGTTGTATCATGTGGTAGGATTATGGAGCCTGTATATAGGAGCCAAGATCTCAAAATGTCAAAATGTAACAATAAATGAGCTGTTTTGATATTTTCTAGTATTTCCATGTGGATTTCCTTCTTGTGGAAACTGCATGCTGCTACGTGTGAAGTTTGAACACTTAGTTTAAGGGTGTAGGGGAAGTAACAGTAAATTCTGTAAAACGAGAATATTTAGTGGCTTGTCCTTTCATGTACTAATCCTTTTTCAAAAATTACAAAATGACAGTTTTAGCGACAAGACTTGGATTTTGTTTTCATGTAAAGCTTAGGCGCTTTGCTTAGACTAATGTCCTAAGAGACTCCCTGCTGAGAAGCAGTTGCTAACTTAGTCCTGTACCAAGACAAATTTTTAAATTCAAGCTTCTGAATCGCTTGCTGACTACTGTCTTTCTTGAGACTGGCAATACTTGCAAGTAGCAAGTCTCTTCTTAGCATAGTAGATGTGCAGAATGAATCATCACACAATGTATTTCAAGACTCAGGACAGGAGAAGGAACTCAAACTGAATTGCTGGTGAAGATTTGTAGGAGACACAGCTACATCACATTAAAAGAGGTTCTTCAGAGCATGGTAATGCAAACAATCAGTGTGTCTCAGCATCAGCATACAATTTTTTATGTGCAACTCAGTATTGTTTTTATTCTTCCTTTGTTTAGTTTGTAATGGTTGAATGCAAAGTTGGGGCTGAGGAGGTTATATACAACAAATCATAGAATCATAGAATGGTTTAGGTTGGAAGGGACCTTAAAGATCATCTGATTCCTATCCCCCTGCCGTGAGCAGGGACGTCTTCCGCTAGACTGTGGAAATAATCTGTGATCTTTAAAAAATTAATGACTTGCCTATTTTACAGTGATTTTATAGGACTACAGAATGTGCAAATGAAGCCAAAGCCTCCATTTGTGTACACACCCCAGGGGTGGGCAAACCAGACCACAACTAGTGAGAGAGTAATTCTAACCTTGTAAAACACTCATGGCCTGTGGTGATCCAGAAGTCGTAGGTCATATTAGCTGCATTTTTATACCCTTAAAAAAAAGGTGATTATGTTGTCTAGTGTATGTGATACAAATTCTCCAGATGACAATTGCTGGGTGAACTGTCCTGCAGGTTTATAGTTTATTAAAATCTACTGGGCCAAATCCTGAAGTCAATGAAATCTGATAAATTCCTCCCAGGTATTTTTTTTTAAATAGATAATGCAAAACATCTGCTTTCTAAGTAATCTATTTCTCACGTCAGTAATTATATTTGTATAGACATAGGTGAAATCTTAAATAGGCAGTCCTCGGGGAGCTAGCGTATTTTTATTAGAGACAACTTAAATGACCTAACATCTCACTGTTTCTGCTTTTTGTTCATGTTGTCTGCTTAGTTTCCCCACTTGGCATTCTGTATTTCTGTATGTGATTTTGGTACTTAAAAATGGGATCTTCGTTCTTAATTTGAGTCTCTGAATGCTACAGTATTATAACAGTGTTTGACTGTTTTACTGTTTCTAACTTTTACTGGTTTTACCAACAGAAATTGTACTCTAAATGTGAAGAGTGCTCTTCAGTGTACTTGAATATAACTCTGTTCCCATTCTATCCCATAAACTCTCCTCACAAATGACTTTTCAAAGATTTTTGAAGAGAAATGATAATTTAGGTGCATACACTTTGAACAGATACTTATTGTGATAAATTTTTAAAAAAATTAATTTTAATTTTTAATTTATAATTAATTTTTTAAAATCTGTATATTCTATATTGATCAAATATTAGAGTAGGCATAAGGAATTATGGTTTCAGAATGCACGTGCTTCCTCAATTGATTCCACTGATAGAATTTTACTGATTTTACTGAAGTCAGTGTCATTGCATGAAGTCTTTTGTTTGGAGTGAGGATTTGGCTTATTCACATGTAATAAGTTACTAGTATATGATATTTAGTAGAATTACAGGAATTCACATCTGCTGAGGATCCAACCTACCTGTCTTAAATTCATGCCAAATCCATGTCCTTTAATTCGGAAATGCTTTTTCAACTTCGAATGAAAAAACTGTGGCAGGGAAAGAGTAATAATTTTTTTGATGGATAAAAATATAAAAATGGCTATGTAAAAATGAAATGGATACCTGCAAGGGTGCTTTTTTGTTTTTTTTCTTACCGTTTTCCACTTCTGTTCTTCATTTGTTTTTCTGCTATCTTCATTTCTTTTGTTCGTTTTTCTTCAGTAAAGTTGAAACTGGCTGAATTTGGTGTTCTTAGCACAAAGATTGTTCTGTTAAACAAGCAGAAAGGTGAGGAATTATGGCACAGTTCTGGCAGCTACCCAAGCTAATCCACACCAGATACTGGATATTTTTTTCAATTCCAGTGAAGCTAGTACCACTTCATTAATAGAAATACTCTGCGGGAGATGCAATAATCTAGGTTTAATCTTAAAGTAAATCAGTAACTAGCTGTATGTGTGTACTTTATGGCATTGCAATTTGATTGGTGTGTCATTTTAAAAAACTTGTTAGAGAAATCAGTCACATCTGGGATAGTATTTCTTTGTACTCAATTATTTTTAGTAGTAATCATATAGATTTGCAACACAAGAAGAGAGATTCTAGCAGGAGAGTGTGATGAAGATGACCTTGAATTCAAAGTCTTTCTGCATTTCTGTAAGTATTTTCCCTATCACTATGGGGCTCAGGAGCAGAGAAGAAAAGCAAAGGTAATAAGAAAGAAGCGGTTCTATTTGTTTCCTTGTGTACATGTGTTGTAATGCAGGTGAACCCAGAAAGTTATGTTTAATGTTTTCCTGGCTTTTTCCACGTGTTGATTTTTACTCTTTCAAATGAAATTTTTGTGGAGGAATGTCTTTGTTTTATTACATATGTATACAATCTACCCGCTAGCGATCAAGGTGTCCACTTTCAATATGTTTAGAACTCCAGTTGCTTGGATCCCGTTTGATTCTTAAGTCTTTGAAAAGGCCAGCAGATATTGTTCAGGTTTTTTTACAAGATTTTCGTTTAAGGTTTTCTTAGTAGTTTAATGAAATACAGTTCTTTTTCTTCCATAATAGAAGTGTATTCTGTAGCCACTCTCTCCCTAGTTGTAGGTCCCAGCAAGGACATAAGGAACAGATGACACGGTTTGGCTTGCGTGTTAAATCATGGCTAGGAGAATAAAAATACCTACATAAGAGATCTTGTTTGATCAGCAGTCACCTAGTTTCAAAAGTAGTGTGTTAGCCTGTAAATGGGTATACAGTGGCCCAGCTGATCGCGGGGTGATTCCATCCGCAGCTCTGCAAGCAATGACTGGAAACCTCAAATGAGTTAGTTTGGAAAGTAGAAGGGCTTTAAGGGTATGCAGGTACCTGTCTTTCCTGGCCACATGGGTAAGACACAGCAGTGACTCTGGATAGCACTTGAAGCTATCAGGTCAGAGGAGATAGAATCGACCCATAGATCAGCCATGGAAGAAGGGAAGAAGAATAATTTATTGTGAATATCTTGATCAAGATAGAAGTCAGATGGCAGTTAATTCAGGAAATCAAGCCAATGAAAATCCCACTCTATAGAGAAGTGGTTTACAGCAGAATAGGCCACCTTTTTTCTCTGGTAATATTTGTCCAGCGCTGCAGCTGATTATATAAGGTTCAGCTGACTTTAATAGAGATGCGGCTATAGTACAAAAGCTTCAAAATACAAACCTTTCTTATTTACTAGGCTTCCTAGTACAGGTAACCTTGTTAATTCATATTTGAAGATTGTATATATGAAATTGGATTACTTTGCTTGCCACATGGAAACCACCGTCCTTTCTTTTCTGATCCTTCTCTGCTTCTATGAAGAAAATAAAAATAAGAGACAAATGTGTAACAGAGAACCAAGAAATAATGTTCCATAATGATCAATGATGAGGAATATGTGCTTGGAAACTGGGAAACAAATTGTTCCCAAAGCGTGATTTGACACTGTTTAGTGCTTTTCTACAAGGCAATGCTTTTTGTCTCAGTGGAGGCACACGGCTGCTGTGGTTGCCATGGTAAGGTACATGTTTTGTTATGAATGCTAAAAATAGTCACATCATTGGCCAAAAGCGTAAGTGAAGATCCTGCTCTGGTCGTGTTTATTGCGAGTTTTGATCATGGTCACGAAGGCTTATGTGATGATTTACATGGTCAATTAAATGGGCCTAAAGAACCATCTTTGTGTGTTTCTGTGATGGAAGTGTCTGCCACATGTAGTCATTCTCTCACAATTCATAAGTACTTCTGAACTTCTAATTTTAAGTGACTGTGAATCGGATTTTGGTATTGTCTTTCAAACATTCTTTGTGCTGCTTTGGAATAATCCTCTATATTTGAGAAGCAGTAGAAAGGGTAAAACATCTCCTGTATTGAGATGGAAAGGCTTAGGTCTTCAATGTTTCTGAGCATCTTGAGATCATTGGGTGAAGAATGTGAGAAGTTACTATGGCACTTCCTGGCATTGTGCATTTGGACTGTCCTTGTCATTGTGTACAAGTCAGGTTTTATAGCACTGTGGATATAAGGGTTAAAACAGGATTTGTTCAAAGTTGTATGCAAGTAGAGCCGCACTTTAAAGGAACTGTTGTCAGAGTAATTCCAAATCCAGTCGCGTTAGCAAATAGCACAGAAGACTGCAGTTCGATTGCTTGACCCAATGGCAGAATTGCAGAGTGACCCTTTCACAACCCTGCTACGTTGCCTTATGCTATAGCCACACTCCTTTCATGAATATAAGGAATCCTATCAATTTTCCTGTGTAATTAAGCAATTTTTTTACAATTTGGCATCATCTCGACCTAGTGGGGAGGAATTTTTTGGGACTGAGAAAGTATGATGATAAAAAATAAACTTTTTAAAAACCCACTGTCGTCCCAGCGCCCTGTTCCCAGTTAGAGCTTTTCCTATCTACATTTTCTTATGTCATCTGTAAACACGACAGACCTGGATTTTCTGTCTGTTGTGTCAGTGCTACAACTTCTGTAGGAAATTCTATAAATGTTTGTTATGGAAACATTTGCCTAATCATCCCTGTAAAATTTTTGAAAAGCTAAGAAAACAGCCTGCCACTTAATGCATGCATGGCAATACAGCGAGCACACCAGGAGAAGAGATCCTGTTCTCGGTAATTGAATTTGTTACAAAACACGTGGTTACTAGAAAACAAACGGAAGGATTATGTCCTTGTTGAGTCTTAGTGAGCTTGGTGTAAAATTAACCGTTTGTGATGATTTGTGGGGTACTTTGGAACACCCGGGGAAAAAAATTTCCTACATCGACAACCTTTTCTCAATTGTACCACCCTGAATTCCAGAGTAACTCCATTGACTGTTGGGCTGTCATTTAGTATCGGTGAGCACAGTCCAGAGCTGTAAGAAATCTTTTCCACTACTGTAAAGGAAAATTGCATATAGAACAACTCCCTGGGATTCAGCAGAATAATTACAAAAAAAAAAGCCCTCCTTGCAAGCTGTCAGTTGCTGGGTGCTCAGAGTAGGGCCGGAGTGATAAGGTAAGGCTGGAGAGATCTTTGCGTTCCTATAGGAGCAGTAACTGCACAGTGTATTGGCTGCCTTACTGTTACAAAATAGAATACAAGTACCAAGTTAAGGAAAATGGAGCTGTGTGGGATTCCTGGGGACCTTGCTGAGGGGGAAGGGTGAGAGAATTACCAGCTAAATCAGAAAAACCTTGCTGAGGCCAGAGCAGCACAGATCCAAAAAGGTTCTGAAGCATCGTCAGCACTCACTTTCTAGCCTAGTGAAATCTTCTAGTGATACTTCTCATGCTGCAAACTTGCCTGTAGGGAGAGGAATTTTTACACTTCATTGTAACGGTGGATAGTTTACTAACTGAGAAATGAAGATGGAGGGACGGATTAATGCCTTACAGAAATAGGCACGTAGGCCTGACCTTGTTAGCAGCTTTGCCGTTGTATGCTGTGGCAGTGGTGTGTGTAAGATAATGATCCCCAAGCAGTAATCATTCTCATTTTTCTCTTTGGTGCTGTGTATATCAATGAGGTAAATGACTTTTTCTGTTTGTCTAAGTATTTGGTATTGTTTCCCACACTACGTTCAGACTATTGCTTTACTAATTTCCTTGGCTTCCTTTCAATTTATTTCAAAATAAACCAAAATCAAGTGAAACTTTTGGTATTTATAGCAATACAGAAAATGAATCATCATTTTTCAACTATATGGACTTAGCCTGGAAAAGCTGAAAGCAGAGGAAACAATTGCAATATGAATGCACACATCTGTTCACAAAAACTGTCTTAATTGCTTGTGGGTTTGTAATTGCAGGAGTGCTCAGCAGTGTTACACGATGCACGCGCTTGCGTAGTGCAGGAGTGACAGCTCTGGGTGGTGTTTGATGAGATACTTCAGGAGCAGAAGCAGAACAAACTTGTCATTTCCACCTTGGGAAGTTCACTTTGCTTTTGCTGTCGAGATTGCTAGCCGGCCTGCTTACCAGTGCCAGTGTGGTATAAACACCTCTTAATTAGCAGCTGGGCTGAGTTTTCCAAATCGCTGTAAACAATGCACTGAATATCCGGCAGAAGCCAATGCATTTCGGTAGCTACTGACTCTTTGGTTAGCTAGCAGCAGTACCCATTGCACAATTCTTTGTCCTCTGGCTAGCAGGATTCAAGTCAGCCTTCTGTCTCCTGTAATTCTGTGGCTATCAACAGCAGACCCCTTTCTAATGCAGGTGGGAGGATTCCGTAGGAATTACAGTTCTAGGAGCTGCAGAATCTCGAACCATCGTCCTTCTGCCAGTTGTTACTCTGGCCCATGTCCCCCTTTTTTGTCACACAGAAAGAGCAAGTATATCGTGTAGAACACGCTGCGGCTGAAGGCTTTCTGGTTTAGAATGAGATTTACGTACCTCTCTTAGTATTAAGCTAGGGAATGAAGAGAAGGGTTGGGAAACGTTACAACAGTGATTCTAGTATTTTGAGAAGTGCAATGAAAGCTTTATCCATAACACTTCAAATATTGCCATTATTAATATATTCTGAGGGAGAACAGAAAGCAGATAGAAAAGGTTTCTTGGGAGCACAGCAGTGGAAGTGCTGTGTCTGTCTGTTTTTCATTCTTTGCAGACAGGACGAGCTGTTGCTAAAGCAGTTGCTCTAAAAAAGAAGTTACCGGTCATCGTATCTGGAATATATTTTTCAAAAGTTTGGAGTGTTTCCATTAGTATCTAAGTACCAAGAAATATATCATAAAAGCCAGTTGGCCTCACAAACTTTGAATCTAATACCAGTTAATTGTATCAAGTTACAGTTATTTTAATGTTTTCTATGTAAGGGGTCAGCGTTCCAGCAAACATGTTTCTGGAGTTGTTGGCAGCTAAAAGAGAAAGGCTGCTTTATTGCTCTTTCATAACTGTTCTGATTTCCATAGCCAAGAAAGCGCCATTAGAGTTTTTATTGTTTTTAATTTTAAAAATGCTTTAGAAAATATATTACACAAAGACACCTGCAGGAGCAGAAAAGTTCTGAAATTTTGGAAGCTACTTCTGCTTTGGAAGGAGATGTTTTCTATTAGATGCTAAAGAAAACACAGCATTATAAAACCTTTATTTGTGGTGTTGTAGCAGTGATAAACTTCACTTAATAAGCCATCTTTCTGCTTAATATGATCTGGTCACATCTTCACTGTGCTTTCAAGACCAATCTTTGCTTTCATTGCGTTTCCATTCCTGTTTATGACTTTTAAGGAGTATTATTAACCCAAATTTGATACACACCCTGAATTCCTGAGACACATGTGATGTTTTTCCCCTTAGATTTTTGATCTATTCCGTGGGTAGAGTCAGTAACTTTTAAGAGAGACTGCAGATGTAACTGTCAACTCCTCTGGTCCCATATCAAGATGGAATTATGTAATTGCAGAAGTCAGAGATGGAAAAAAACTGTTAGGTCATCTTGTCCATCCCTTCTGCCAGTTCGTAACGATTCCCCGCAGAATGTTCTCCAATGAGTTGTTAGCTGAGGTCTGGGCAGTGCTTTTGAAAGGACTGCAAAGCCTTTCTGATGATTCTCAGTAAGTAGCTTTCACTTGTCTGTTTTTACTTTTATATGACAGGACCAGGCTGTATCCATATTACTCCTGTAATGCAAATATTAATAACAACAATAAGAACAACTGGCATTTTTGTTGAATAAATTATTTTGGTTTTTGGACCAAGCCTGCATCTTCTGGTTTTGGTAACTTGCTGAGGAAGTAAATGGCAGCGAAGAATTTCTGCAGTAAATTTCACCTGTTTTTCTATCTTCTACAAATAGTTCACGATTCTTACTCACAATTTGGTGAGTTGTTTCTGGGAGTAGTTCTTGGTCTGTGGTTCTTTCACAAGCAGCTTTGAGTGACCCAGGACTGGAATGACAACTGGTTTGTTGAAATACTGGGCATGAGACATTTTATATGCTCTGAGAGGTTAGAATTAACCCAGTTTAAGTGACAAACATGGCAGCAAGGGAAGAGTATGTCTGGCAACTAATGCAGGAGGCAAGTCTCATTTTTAACCCTGGCCACACTATTGAGTTGTAAGCCATTTCATGTCTCTGTGCCTCAGCTTGCAATATGGATGTCAGAGGATGAAATGACACTGAAGTTACCTTTCTCCGTAAGCCTGTGTGAAGGTGTAGGAGGCTTTGAAATTCCTGGGTAGATAATGAAGAGCAACAGTGATCATCACCACTGTCTGTAAGGATTATTTAGTAACTTAAACTCAGTTGGATTTGAAAACTTCATCTCCACATTCCGCTCTGCTGCTTATGTGCCAAAGGAAAGATTTTACAGTTGGTTGCATGAGTACTGCTGCTCCCCAGACTGACAAGCGATAGTTTCCCATGATTCAGATATTCCCTTGTATTGAACTGCCTCTCTTTGCCGTCGCACTAAGCAAGGTGTTTGCGTTATTGTATGGTGTTGGCCATGTGGAGACCAGAGAGCAGAGTATAGAACTGCACAGTCCCTCCCACCCACAGGCAGGGAAAGTGAGAGTGTGCGAGGAGGCCAGCAAAGACAGCACTGCAAACAGCTGGACATCGCTGTTAAATCTGACTTCGCAATACTTGACAGCTCTCCATACAAATACGTAGGGCACTGTGCTTGAACAAGAACTGGTAAAATTTTGTAGAGCTTGGTTCCAGTGTAGCAATTGTGTATTAGAAACAAGCGGAATGTGAGAAGACTCAAAGGTAGCAGATTTCTGGAAGACATGGAGGAGTTGGGGTTTGTGACTTGGTGAAAACAGGCCTATGAATTCCCTTGTTTCGCTCTGCAGCCATATGTTAGGTTTCACATGTTCTGTGAGTAGGGCAGCAATGCCTTCTTCACAGGCTATGCTAATTTCTTTCCTAGGGATCTTTATGCATCAGTTCTGTGAATGTGGGGCTCATCTGTCAGAATTTTTCAGACAGGAAAAAAAAATATAGCTTATGCTTTTGGAAGGCAATGGACACAACTGAAATACTAGATAATAGTATAATAACAATAGAATATAATAATAGATAATAATAGAATTTCCTCTATTTTTCCTGTGAGCGTCATGGAACAGTGAACGGTTTGCCCAGGGAGCTTACTTATAAAGTCCCTGTCCTTGGAGGTACTGAAAATACGACTGGACAAGGCCCTGGGCAAGCTCCGCTGTTTGATCCTGCTTTGAGCAGGGCGGTTGGGCTGGCATGCCAGAGGTCATTTCCAACCACAATGTGCCTATGATTTTGTGATTATCAGGAAGGCCCCAAGCTTGGAGAAACAGGGGGTTTTCTCTTGGAAAGGGACAGAATTATCCAGATTTAAGACAGCTAACTTCGATGTTTGGATCCTCTATATCTGTCTTTCTGAAAAACATTCTGGCTAAGGCCTAGATTAAAATTTGGGGTTTCAAATAGGTCACCCTCATTACATTGTTTTCACTCTTCAGTCTTGTCATGAAACCTAGTCATTACCAGTCCTGATCTTAATTTCATAAGCTTCCTTTACATTTCTAGACAGAAGAAAGAAGCACTGCCCACACAGGGCTGCAGTGAACCTCGGTTATCCCTGCATCAGCCGCTCATTGCTCAGGACGGCCCTCGGGATTGCTGAGGAATGGTTGATCTGCAGGAGCCTGCTCTCCCCTCAGCAGCACCACCAGTCCCCAGAGACCATAATCAGCAGTGCCTTTCCTGCTGTGAAACCACCCATGCGGTCTCTGATGAATCCAAACCCATGCTGCTGCTCAGCAGCAACTGTGTTTTCGTAAGCCTTGTGTGTCTGTTATAGGATATCTTAGCATCTTGCAGAATGCAAGGCAATATATAAGAGGATTTTTAATGAAATAAATATTTACTTATGTTCTCATTAAGCGGTCTTTTTGAAGTAGCAAATTATCAGATTTTAAAAGTTTTGAGGCACTTATATAATAATAATACCATACCATCTTCATGGTCTGTTAGAAAGAGGAGAATTTCACTGTTGGTTTTTTTTTTTAAAAAAAAAAAGTTCTCCTGTAAGGCATTGTGAAATGATAAATAATGAAGTAGGTGAGAGCTTGCCCCAGGAGCTTAGCTTCTGATTGGGCTTAGCATCAGTGCAATAGTCTGCAACAGGAAACAGTTTTTTTCCATAATAAACATTTTTCCAGTAGGAAGAAAATAAGTCTCAATCTTATGAACACATGTAGACTTCTATGGCCAGTGTGCTTTAATTTTTTTCGCTTTCCTTTCCCTAAATATCTAATTTAAGTAGCATTATTCTGATAGGTAGTGAAGTGCAGATGTGATGAATAGAAGAACTCTAAATGAGCACTGGTAGTTCACCCCCAGAGAAATGAAGAGCTGGTTTACTTTGGCCATTTTCCAAAACCCACAAAGAGTTAAATCCCGTTAACTAATTTACAAAGAACTAAAACATTTGTCTTCTTCTATGACTGCAGTGTCTCTCTTGAAGAGCTTACTGTTTTAACCCTAGGTATGCCTTTTGAAAACCCTCTGGGTTTCGGTCAGGGATGCTACACTAGTGAAGGTGTAAGGAAGAAATTGCATGGGAATTCTGGAGAAAAATAGGTGGTTCTGCTTCTGGAAGGAGAAAAAAGAACAAACCCCCACTTCCTACTATAACTTTAATTCTGATTTATTCGTATGTTTACCCAATAATGCAAATCAAAAAGGCTATGAAGAATTGATGGGATTAAACCGGAGGCTCAGATTGCTGCCTGGAGGGGGAAGGAGAACCCAGTGAGTGTGGGCTAGAGCTCTCCAGTGTGTAGCTGCATCCCAGCACCGAGGGGTACAGGGCTCTTGCTGGGGTTCTGCCTTGGGTTCGCTGGGGTTCTGCCTTGGGTTCTGCTGGGGTGCTGCCTTCCCTCTTCCACTTTCTCTTCATCTTGAAATTGCTCTCGGTTAACAGCTGGAACTTTTATTTTATAATGAACATCATTTCCTTAGCTAGAGCAGAGCGTGTTCGTGATTGGGGAATTCCTGTGGATTGAGATCAGCCAGAAAAAAGTCAGAGAGGTTTTGGCTTCACCTCCCTTCTCTTTTTTTTCTACTATGCAAAGAAGTGTGTTTGAAATTTGGGTAATGCTTAGTCTTGGTCTACTGAAAAAAAAAATTAAAATTCCTTAAAAAGAATACAGCAAGTTCAAGCTTTTACTAGGAACCTTTATTTGTCTTTGGGATTCTGTTACACTGTACAGTCTTAGGGACACAGTAATAAGTTTAGTGCCTGTAGCAATTTAGATTTGAAAATGTGAAGCACGTTGTGAACCCTACAAGTCACACCTCCTCTAGGAAAGTGTATGAGAGGTATGCAGGGATCATCCACCACTGAAGGGGACGGCAAACGCTTTTTAACTTCAAACATAAATGTTTAAAACAGTGAAGTGTCTGGGTTTTGGAATTTCCGTGGGAATATAGGAAATGGAGTATGTTTGTTACATTTGGAATTGAGTACTAACCTGGAAACCCAAACTGTTTCTGCTGTCACTTCTTTAATAACATCGAGTGGTAATGAATTTTTTGTTCTTGTTACACCCAGAAGGAAGCCTTTCCTAACCTAAGTTCCTATGACATACCACAGCAAGAAAGAGCAGCCTCTATTTAATAATACAGAGTCTTGTTCAGTCTAAACACGCTTTCAGTGCCTGCTCTGCTAGATAGAAGCCAGTGTTCCATTAGTCGTGGTTACTCAGTTGTTATTTTCAGAGTGCAACATATGGTACTAATTCTTGATGACAGTCTTTCTCATGCTACCTTTTGGTGCAGTGCTCAAGTGTCTGTTCTTTCCACACAGAGAATTTTTGCTACCCGAGACTCAATTTTGTTGCAATTTTGTCATCTTCGTGGTTGGCGTATGAAGTTGTTGGAGTGTAGATGGCACAGAACTCTGAATAATTCCAAAAATTATGTTTGGGGATTCTCAGCCATCATGTATTCCCAGAAAGAGAGAATGTTCTGAGGCATGTAATTGGGTTTCCCTGATAAGGAAGGGATGGCTTTATTGGAAATGTCTGAAGTAGAGAAAAGACCTCAGCAACTGCTCATCTCCCTCAAAAGTGTATTTTTAAAAATGTCTTTTTGCTCACCCAAATTTCCCTCTGCTGCTTTAGGTAGTAATTTTCTTTGTAGCTGTGCTGATTTAAAGTTCTGCAGCTGTGAGATGCTGAGAGGTTTACACTGTTACTTGGCTTATTCTGGGAGCAGGAGATGGTAGTCTGCAGTTGCTTAATAAAAATCAATTAAAATAGATATGCAGTGGTACTCCATCCCACAGTACCTTTTCTTCAGCTTTGAGATAGCAGCTATGTAGAAGTATTGAGATATAGACCAGTTTTATATGGAATCTGTTTTCTTCTGTGAGCTCTGTTGAAGTCATTACATGGCTTTTAACTAATTCTATTGCTAGTACCTTGAAAAATCTATTGCTCTGATTTTCTCCTTCACCTGTGCGCATGTACACTTTTAAAGTGTTGTTCACAATTATAGCAACCTGCAAAAATCAAGGTATGTACAGTCAGCTTGGAAACAGAGTTAAATACCAGTAGGGAAGTGCCCCACATAGTATTCCACTCCAAACCAAATAGTACTCTAGCCTTGAAGTTGCACTTATCAGTGTGCTAGCGATGCACTAAGCTATGGAGTCCATTTAAAGGAATATTGTGTAGCTTTTAGAAACCTGAAAGCGGCACAGCAGATGCAACGTGGTATGGGCAAGGTCACAGAGGGAGTCGGTCGCAGGGCTGGTGCTGGAGTTCAGAGACTATTTCAACTGTTAGGAACTTAGTATGGATTGGCCAGATCATCAGAGGAGGTTGGAAACGTCAGTCAGGCATTCCATTTTGGTGACACTTCTAGAAACCATCCTGTGGCTTTGTGCTGTCGGTGAATAACACTGGCGGCGGTGCCAGTGGGAGTGCTGGTACGCCCGTTCCTGTTTCTGAGTGGCCCTGGTCTGTTTGTCGGAGTCTTGATGCTGTTAGTACGTTGATGCTCCCTCTAAATCTTACAAGTAACTTAATAGATACCTGCACACTTCCAAAAGGAATTGAAATTCCTCTTGCTTCAATGATCTGTTTCTTAAGAGTGAAATGATTTTAACATTTTGTTCCAAGTGCTTTTTAGACTATCTTCCTCCTTGGCTCTCCTTCGTTGTGAAGAGCTGTTTTTGGTTTCTTGGCCTGATTTTTCACTCACATAGTTAATCTTCCTCTGGCTTCTGATACACCGCCAAATGTTTAAAATCTGCTTTGGTATTCCCTTGTAAAAGAGATTGGATGTACCAGAGTTCATCACTGTAAGCTATTTCTCAATTTACAGTGTTTATTTTGCTATAAGAGCTTTCTAGCGAACAAATGAACAAACAGAACCCTCATTTTACTGGTTACTCATTGTCAGGAATATGAACTGTCATTGCACTTCAAATGAATTCCATCCTTTCCTCCAGCACAAACATTGCTCTCCTCATTTGTAAAGATTTCGTCCAGACTCAGCGGGACTCCTGTCTCTGAGCTGTTGCAGCCATTGGTTGGTTTTGTAGCTCTTCTCTACATACTTTATGTAGATCATTCTGGAAATAGTTCAAATGAGCTTGCTTCGTGTCCCAGGCAGCAAACTCTGCTCCTAACTTCAGGCTAATATTCAGAATTTCTTCACGGGAAGGGGTGGTTTCTACTTGTTCTACTGTACCGTCGCAGTACTCATACGTTGCAGACATAGTTTACCCTATGTGTGCATTAATTAGTACCTTACCTTTTGCTGTAGTAAATGTGGCTCTGAAACTAAGAATTATAGATCTGTACCTACAGGACCCATCTGTCGTCATCTGTTCTGACTTGCTGCAAAGCACAGACCAGAGATTTATACCTAGGCACAGAATCAGCTGGGAAGGTATTTGATGAACAGGCAACTGGGCAAGACAGGTAGATCCTTTCGTCAGGTTGCGTGAACACGCTGGTCGTTTGTCACTTTGCAATAGTACTGATTTATAGTTGGAAAGTACTGATATTGGGACGATAGATTTTTGGGTTGTCTTTGTGAATGGTAAGACTTCCCTAAAGGATATTCGTCAATATGCTAGGTGAATATAGAGTATTGTGAGAGTGGTGATGCCCATGGTACTTCCTGCATTTTTCTTATGTAGACTAAAAGATTTGACTGCTGAGTCAGGATCTGGTCGTTCTTATCCTGTATTTGAATACTCCTATGATCGTCTTATTTCATTCTGTAGTTCTTTATGAAGAGCTTTCTTACTGTGTTCACATGCATGGTCTTGCACTTGCACAAAAAGGTCTTGTTGCTGTTGGTTAATTTTTCTTGCATTATGTATGGGTTTGTGCAAATGGGAATTTGCTCACCCTCTGTGTCTGCCAGCGTGCCGTGCCTCCTGTGGTGGTGACCATCTCTAACAGCCCATAGCACGCACGTGTGTGTAATCTGCCTGGACAGCGATTTGGCAATGCAACACTACGGTCCTTCTGTACACCTACAAAATCTTTTGTAGCTGGCATCATGAATCACACAGAATCACAGAATGTTCAGGGTTGGCAGGGACCTCTGTGGGTCACCCAGCCCAACCCCCTGCCCAAGCAGGGTCACCCAGAGCAGGCTGCACAGGACCGTGTCCAGGCGGGGCTTGAATATCTCCAGAGAAGGAGACTCCACAGCCTCCCTGGGCAGCCTGGGCCAGGGCTCCATTGTTACAGTCATATTTGCGAAACACCTTTTTCACAATGATATGCTCTGCTAGTTCCTACTGAGCAGCTGTTTAATCTGTAGGCAAATTCGTTAGAATAAGGACACAATTTGGGGAATTTTCAGACTTTTGTGAAACTTTGGGGTACTTTATTTTTTTTTGTGGCAAGCATTTGCAAACATTTTTAGTGTATTATTTTAGACTTAAATTGTTTAATTTGTGAAAGAATATTTTTTAGAAATCCAGATCTAATTATAATAGAAGCCTGTGCTGTGCTATCAGTAAGATGTCTAGTTGGAATGCCACTGCTGGGTGTCTCCTAGGAAAGTCCTGTGTCTTGTGAAGCAAGCGTATAGCAGGGAGCATCCCGGGGTGTCTGTAGTCACTGCATATTGCACTTTGACACCTGATACTTCATATTTCTTTCCAAATCCTCTTTTCAGAGGCATTCTAAATCTATAGCCCCTTAATTTTCCTTTTTTCTCTGAAGTAGTATTTTCTGTTTGAAAATAATGCATGATTCTACATCTTTGCTGTCATATTTGACTCTGAGCATCACAACAGGTCCGTGCTGCTGTGCTAATGCACGTGTAAATTGAAATTGTGTACACAGAAGTGGAGACCAGGCTCTGAAATGAAGGTCTGTGAACTAGGTTTGGCATACAGTTAGGAGCTGGATGAGAAGCAGGCTAGAAATAGTGTTTTGGTGGGAACTAGTCCTCCTCATAAGCAATTACCCATGTGAATAAAGGCAACTTAAATGAGTTTGCATTTGCAAGTTTGGGCTTCATGATAGCGCAGGTTGGCCTCCATGGGTAAGCTAGAAAAGCAAGAAGTTCGCCTCCACTGGTTAAGGAGCACGTCTGTAGTAATGCTGCCCTGTTGGTTACTCAGAGGTCATTGCCTACTTACTGTCTGTGGCAATAAGCTGCCTGCCTTTGCCAAAGAAATTATGATTCATGAGCCTGATTATTTTTCATTCTCTCTCTTACTGGAATTGTTTTCTGTAAGGTGATTTAAGGAAATGCACAGTCAACCAGTCAAGTGCATAATTCATTTTTATTTGGAGAACACCAAAATTGGAATAAACCAAATAAAATTAAATGTCCTTCATGGCTCCACAGGCACTGCTGCCTTTGCTAGCAGTAAAGCTCTGCCATGCAAGTTACGGTGGGATAGACCGTAAGTAAATTTGTGGGCACTTAAAATGGGCAGTAAACGAAGAAGCTCGTATCTGATTTACTTTCGGTAATTCAGGTTATTGATCCTAAGAACTGAAAAGCAAAATATCTGCACCAGAACTGGTGTAATTGGTTTTGTTGCAGCCTAGGACCCGGAGTGAGGTCAGGACTCATTCCCTCAGACACTGGAAAACTGCATAAGAAGAAACAGTTGTCTTGCATTTCTCCATGAACATAATACAAACAACAAGCTAGATACTGCACATCGTGAAATGAGGTTTTGGTGAAGTAGTCTTCCCTTAGAATGATGAGTGAATATTTGCAGAAAAAATAGTAGTAATTCACCTGGCTAGGCACCCAGTAGGTATCCGGGCTCCTTCAGAATGTATTGCAAGACTTTTTCTTGCTCTTTTAGAATGAAGGCATTAGCCCTCCTTGAATTGTGATGAATGGAAAATTTTTGTTTGTGTGTGGATGTATAAACTGTGCATGGTAGGACTGACTTGCCATTATTTTCACACAACACAATCCCAACTTCTGTAAGTATTTTCTAAGCACTTGCAAAAACTGAGAAAGTATCTGCTGTGTCCTCAGCGTTGTCTTTGTGCTGTACGTGTTCAGAGATGGAGAAAGTGGGAAGCTTACTTGCTCAGTGCCTCTCTGATGTCTTTAACGTTGCATTCTCAGGTAGACAGTCTGTATCATGTTTAAAATATCCCCGTGTTATCTGCATATGTAACTGATGATACATCCTCTGGCTTTCATTAGTAACATACCAACTATTGCTTCTAATATTTGGAAATGGTCTAGATTGTTATTTAGTATTAAGACCTGCAGATATTGTTCAGCTCAATGCTATTCTTTATTGCAAAAGAAAAGCAAGCAGTTTTCATTTGGTTGTTTGGATTTCATGCACATTCAAAAGCCTGGTTTTTAAGGTTTGTGTTTGAAAAAGGTTTTTTGTCTTTCATGGCACATTTCCCTTCCTCTTTGTTTAGATTATTAGCTTTATTGGAAAGTTACTGTGCCTATTTGAACTGTCTGGGACCCAGTCATCAGCAAACAATTAAGGTTCTGGTTGAAAATGTCTTTTGCTTCTGGGCTGAGGAAATAAAAGAAAAATTAGTGGTATTCTCAGAATTCACACTGCCAAAGCCAGCTGCTAGTGAATGTTTAATATTCCTTGTTTGGTTCTGAAATGTGTAGTCATCAAGGGTCTAAGACTCTTCTAACCGATTAGTTTGCCAGGCAGCATTCTGAAAAGGCTTAGAGCAAAAAGAAACGTGTGTAGGTAGAAAAGAAATTGCCCTCTGCTTGTAGCAACATTTAGGAACAGCCACCTAGCATTTCTTCTGTGTTGTTGCTTTTCAGTGTTGAGTCTTTCACGTAGCAACAGGGCAATAAAAACATTTTTAATAGGAAAATGCAAATGTAAAATAATAAACTCCAATTGCATTACCTGGTGCCAAATTAGAATATTTATTTCATTCGAATTTGAATACTGACAAAATGTCAAATCAATATTGGCCATTTTAATTTTGAAAATATTTAAGTCGGTATTCTGTTTGACTTTTGCACATATGGAAGTCATGTGGCCTTAGAAGCTAAAAATTAATATCATATGGGAGAGTATAATCCTGCAATGAATACAGAAAATAACACCGAAGAAGACAGACATTCAGGGAAATGAGAGAAATGTCAAGACCTCAGGATTTTCACTGCTGATTAAACCTATAAGGCTTTTGAAGTTCATGTAGCTGTAACTATACTGCATACTTATGAAAACAGTTTCTGCCACTAACAAATGTTTTTGACCAAGCACTTGATCCATGAGATATGTCCATTTTGCCATCTAGCAAGAAAAAAGTGCTTGTTAAGGGGATCTGCAAGACCGCCAAAGTACAGAGAAGTTTTAGCTGATGCCTAGGGTGTTGTGTTGATTCTTTCACATGAACGTCAAATTCAATCCATGACCTTTTTATTACCAGTAATCTAAATTGCTAATGGGGAAAATAAACCCATGGAACAGTTTTCTCCTTTATTTATGATTTAAGAACAGTTTTATCAAATAGCCATGCCTCAAAATAAAAAACATCTGGTTGGCAGAAGTGCCCTGCCAGCAGACAGTGGCAATTACACTGCGGCCAAACAACATCTTCATTAGTTACAAGGCAGCCCAACTGACAAAGAGGGGAGCTGTTCAAAGTTAGGTATATCTGCAGCTAAATTCATCCTTTTATTGAACACTTTGTCCCCACACACACACACACCCCTTTTTTTTTTTTTTTTAATTTAGAACTCAGACGAGAAGATGTTTCAACAGAAATGAAATCAATGCAAAACTTTGACTAACAGAGTGGACTCCAATGGGAAGTGTTAATTTGTATTAACATTTTTGCTTTTAATTTCTCTCACCGTAACATATGCAGTGAGTCCCAGCTATTTGAATGAGTTTTGTTGAGGGGCACTGATGGGATGACAAATGAGAGAGTATTTAAGCAAAAGGCTACTTAGCCTGGTAATCTTTCCAGTTGCCTTTTCCTTCACTGTCAGTAGGTAATATTTGTGGGAGAACTTTCAAGCTTATTGGACTCTTCTCCAATTTACTACTCTCTGCCACCGTGATCTGTGTGAATGGTCTAACTGCTGTTGTGTCAGAATACCGTTACGTCTGAGATGGCCGCTGCCTTTGTTATGTCCCTGTGGCTTCCAAAAAGTCACTCGGGATCTCTATGACAGAAGTGTTTTCTGAACCACAAGCTAGCATGCAAACTAATGGACATTCCCCTCTCTTCATGGGGTGGTATCATCTTACTCTGTTAGTATATATACAATATCGTATGTGTCAAAGATTAAAAGACCCAGAGGGGCTTGACACATTCGTACCCATTGCCAAATTTCATTTTCAACAAAACCAATGGCATTATTGTAATAAATTGCACACACAGCACATAGTGCTTTGCCAGGCACTGTGTCCATCAAGTTGCTGATGCAGACTCACAGATTTTGTAGTTAATATTGACACCCTGTTTGGTTTTGCTTCGTCCAGCAAGGGAATCTTGAAAGCTGTGGGAGTTTCTCCTCCTCTGGGACTTATGTTCTGTATTTTCCATTAGTAGTCAGGACCTGTGTTGGCCGGATAGTGAGTATAGTATTTAGTTCATGTTGCTAAGGCCTGTATTCTTATAATGATTCGGATTTCTAATTCATAGATATTTCAATTCATATTAAAATACAAAAAGAATTAAAATTTTCAATCTACATTCTCTTTATAACAAATACAGATGAAAACAGCCTGTTGTTAGATGATTGTTATGATGATAATAAGAGGGAATCATTTAATTTTAATGTTTGAGAAGATAAAATTAGAATCTAATTTTTAGAATCAAAATCATCATTTTATCTCTGATCTTCTGTTATCTTACATACTTATACAACACCAAATAATATAGGCTTTGAGGTTTTGTTTCAGCAGCATTGCAACTGTAGAGACAGTAATCTAGAACCTGGATTCCATGAGTATCCTGGAGTGCAGCTTCTTTCTTCCAACGCAGATGATGAAAGCTAAGCCATTTATCTTCTCGAGTGTGTGTCCTCCCCTCCCTCCCTCCTCCCCCCCCTCCTTTATTTAATGATGCAAGAAGGGCAGGAAAATGGATTTTATTTTACGTTTCGAAGTATACAGGAAAAAATGAATGGGATGTCGATATTGAGAAAATGAAAGGGAGGATGTCAGGGAACTGCATTTTGTTTCTGATGTTGCTGGTGATTTCTTGCCCTTACCAGACACTGAACTCATAGCTACTAGAAATAGTCCTGATTTTCCCTTAATTCTGGAGAAAATGAGAAGTGACCCTGAAAAAATGGAATTTGATTTGCTCAGATCTGTAGCAAAAGTATGGGGTCTTGCCAGACTCTCCCAACTCAAGCCCCAAGCCAAGGAACTGGGCACCTTATGTTAGTGTCCTGATTCTGTTTTGCCTCATAGACAGTGAGGGCAAGAAGCGAACCCAAAAAGTGGAGTGAATTCAGAAGTACTTGATTTCTTCAGAATTACACAGGGCCCAGTTCCTATGGGTCCATCTCTCGTCTATCCTTATTCTGTTCCTGTTTCATTTAACACCGTTGTAGGACAGTGGACACATGGTCATAGGGAGAAAAGAGAAGCTGAGATTAAATACAGAGGGCTCCTACCACAACTTCCCTTCAGCTGTGTGCTTTCTTCTGTGCACTGCTCAAGCACGTGTAGAATCCAGAGTTGAGTAAAACATGCCCTCCTTGACACGTACATCATAGTTCATTCTCTGTTAATGCGCCCACCATCCCCCAGTACAGTGCAGCCCAACGATCTCGTGAAGAACAGTGAAGATGACTCAGCCACTGGCATGTTGCCTAGTTTCTGGATTCCGTTTCTGAGCCATTAATGTTATGGATGGGGTAATGTTGCATAGATGCAAAGCAAGTGCATTTTAATTGTTTGAAGATGCATGCCCAGTGAGGAAGGAGCAGGGAGAGATACGACGAGAGTAGGGAAAGCATGGGAGCTATCAGGAGATGCTTGGCTGTGTAATGAGATTTATTTTTTCGCTTTTCCAAGCAGAAAACAAGTGCCATTTGAGGCTTTCTCTTTCTGAATGAATAAAAAAAGATTTCTCCTCTTTGATGTTTCTTTGGGGATTTCAGCTGAGGAAATGGTAGTGGGAGGAAGTTTGAATGTAAGCCTGGATACACAAGCAAGCGTTGAGCCATCAGCCAAGTGCTGAATCCTCAACTATTTGCTTTAATGAAGGTCTTAACCAGTAGAAAAGTCTGTCAGGCTCAAAGAGCAGGTGTAAGACTAGAGAATGGAACAGCCTATATTTCAGAATTCAGCTTGGGAGAAATGTGCATCTCTGTGGGTAAGAGGTAAGCTCCTAGGGATTCAATCCAAACACTGTATTTCAAATTTTGAATTTTTCTGACTTCAGCTTAAAGCCATAGCTTCTTCCTAGGTTCAAGAGTCATCTGACACCTAATCATTTCATCTTGCATACTGCATTTAAGTCACTTGTCAGTCGTCTTTTTGATACATTAAATAGCTTTCTTGGTCAAATAATTATCTTACTACAAGCTATTTTATCCAGACCTCAAATAATTTCATCCTGTGTTAGTTCCTTGTGTTGTTTCTGATTTTTCAGATGTGATTACTGGAAAGTTTTATAAGATATGCTGATATTACCAGTGCTCCATGCGAAGTTACAATCATCCTTCTGCTGCCTGTTTCTGTATTTATACGTGCAATAATCCCATTAGCTGCGTTTGCTAAAGTTTTGTTAGAGTGAAAAAAGAAAGACATGAGAAAGGACTGGAAAGGGAAGTGCAGCTACTCTTTTCCATTTCATCTTTATCAACGTTTCTTGAGAAATTAAATTTTAAATTTTATTTAAGACTTTTTGCAGAAAGTATTCATCACTTACAAGCAGCTTTAATATTAAACTTAGTAAGCTCCTGTTGTCTTCACTTATCCATGCATTCAGTTGTACAGAACCGAATGTGCTAGGGGGACAGACCTGCAGCTGGCTGGAACCTGGATCGTCCAGAGGCTTTGTAATGCTCTTCAGTCTCCATAATGCAAAAATTAGAAGTGATATGTAGAAACCAGATCTGCTTTCTAATTCTGCTGATTCCAGCATATATGGAATGTAATGTAGTGTCAGAAAGCATGTAGTCATGAGTTTGTTATGGTAACATTGCACGCTGAAGGAAGCCTTGTTCTCTAATAACAATGTCAAGCATCACTCCCTGTAATACGTACGTGCATCTGCTTGTGTTCCAAGTGTCACTGGGTGGGGCCAGAAGGAAAACCAAGAGCAGCTGTGGTGCTGAAACAGGGTGAATAAAAGTTTGAATTATTGTTAACATATGTACCACTGTAATAAACCCCTAGTTTGATCACTGACATGAACACAGCATATTGCTGAATAAACCCCCTCTGGATACATTTGTATTCCAAAACATGTCATAAGGAGAGATTAACTGTTTTGGAAGGAGATCTTTTCCTAGGGATGAAGATTTCATTTCCTTGCCTGGTATTTTTGGAAACCTTTCAAAAAGCTGAAAGCAAAATAAAATCATAAGATGGTGTGTTAAAACCTGACCACTCTGTTGTTTAACTAGCTCAACAATCAAGCCCAAAGGAGCAAACTGCGAGCAAGGCATAAGGTCGTGGTCTTGGGTGGGTCTCATTTTCTCTGAGAATTAGGCTAAAAAAATTTAGGAGTTATTGTAGTTTGGGAGGTTTGCAGTTTTCTGGGGGGACGCAAAATAAAAAAAGCTTAGGTCTTCTAAGGATTTTTTTTTCCGTTGCTATAAGGAAATGGTGTAAAACAATGTTCTCAAAATAAAGAAGTTCTTCTGTTACACAGGATTGAAAGAATTGCACTTTGACGTCTGCCTTCTGCTCTCTTACTGCAGTCCCTAGAGAAATGTTTAGGTCTTTCCAGTTTCACCTCTCAGTAATCTCCCACTGCCCAAGTCCTGCCCCAGCGCTCATACCTTGCAAGTCACGAAGACAAATCTGCATCTAGTGACAACAGTCTGAGTAATTTCAGGAGATGAACAAATGAGAAAACTTACGTCAAGGGGCTTGCAGGGTTTTTTACACCAAATGAAAATCCTGTTTAATCAGTTTGTCAGAAGGCTATTTGAGACCCCAGTATGGCCTCTATATTGAACCGTATTGTTCTCCAGTTCTTCCTTGCGTACGAATCAGGTAACTGCCTTCTCACCTACCTCATTCTCATTAATGCTTAAGAAGAGCAAAGATAAATTACTGTTGTGGACTAGTTCTCTAGAACTATGAACTGTAGTCAAAGGAATAAAATGCAAAGTTAATTACTGCCTTACAGTCAAGCTGGTTTTCAAGGGCTCTTACAATGCTCCTACCAACTGTAGTGTAGCCATGAGCAATGCAGGAGAGGTGTTTTCTTGTGAGTGGGCTTACTACAGCGTGCTACATTTCAGATGCATGACATGGTATAGGAAGAGAGTGCTATGCTTAATTGTTGTTAGAACTGAGGTGTTGTGTTAACCCTGATGCAGAACACAGTGAAGCTCAGCAGATTTTAGTGCAGCCTTTGAATGACGAAGGCAGAAGAATGCACTAAATGGGCTAGCAGAGAGGATCTGGGCAGGCACGCTTGAGCGCTAGCACTGTTTGTCTACAGCTCGTCCCATTTTCCAGTAATGATGCAGCTGCACTTTTGCTAGCAGCAGCACAGTCGGGCTAGCTACCTAGTAATTAATAGATATATGAATTTTAAGACTAGAAAAGACTGTTGTCATCATCTAATATGATCTGTTGTGTAATTTCTCTCTATTCATTCCTGCCTCAGATTTGGTAGTGGTGCTGGAAGTGGAATGTGGTGTTGCATGAAGAGCTCGTCTTCTGCTGGTTCTCATTGTTTCTAAATATATAAGCCTATACTTGAATACAATGAAAAAGATTTTTTTTCTGTATAAACCTTACAAAACAACTCATATTTTTTGTTATAGGTGATAAGTACTGTTCATTATTCTCCTTGTTTCTTTTTGTTCCTGTTATAAGTTCTTTACACTCTCAAACTCTGATTTATAGTTGTTGCTGTCAGTTTCCCTTATTTCATCTATGCTTTCTGTAGAATTAGCTCTGTGATTACTTTTGCATCCCTAGTGTTTTATAAATGGTTTTATCTCTTTTTAACTAACTTAACATTCTTTATTGTTAGTGAGATTGCATTTTTTCCCAGTAAGTAAATGCTCTTAAACACTTTGCAAATATTACTGACGTTTTTCTTTGAAGTTATTTCCTCTAAGCTGTTTTCTCTTATAACTGTTTTTGTCATAGTGAAATTGTCCACTGTAAAGCATCAAATATGTGTATTATTGATTCAGCCTTTATTTTTTCAAAAAATATACAGTCAAATAATATTCCAACACCACTAATTTTTTAGTATTAAATAAATTTCACTTCTCAAAAATTCCACTATGCCAGATACAATATTTTTTGGGAGGAGAAAATGATTGGTATCATTTGTAAACAGGAATAATTTTTTGTTTGTGTGTTTCTGGCAGCATGAAGCCTTCAGCAGACAGTACAAAAATGAAATCACTCACTGTAATACATTTTTCCAACGTATTTCAAACAAATGTTGAAGAAGCGGACATTTATTTCTCTGGTGTGAGGAACTGTGAGTACTCTAGTACAGGGAAATATGATATATGAGGTAACAATTCAAACAGATGGTGATGAGAAGGCAGTGCTGCCATGATGGAAATCAGTGATGGGGTTTTGTGTAGCAGCTCCTCCCTTGGGTCATAAATGGGATTGAGCTCTTGAGCTTCAGAGGTGAAGACCTAAATCCTTACCTCGTGAATTAAAGAACTGTTGCCTCCATTATCAGTAGTAAAATCTTACCCCACGTCAGCGAAGTAACAGTAAGGTAACCACAGGATGCACGTTGTACTAGGGCAGGTAGCATTTATACAAAGAAGATGCTTTTTCAGGGGCGTTATTCAAGAGTCGAAGATAGAAATCAACTCAAAACATAAGAGCAATTCAAACTGAAATATGAAATTGAGAAATGAACGAGGAGAAAGACAAAGGAACACACAGTGTGTATTGTTTGTTATGTAAGCATTTACTCAGAGTATGCATGTTCACATAAGCAGACTTACTCTTAGCGAAGTCCAAAGTGGGCAACAGAGGAAGTTGGGGGGAAAAGTAGCGAAGCACTTCAGGAGGAGTGTAGGAGCTGGCAAGCGCTGTGGTAAAAGACAGGAAGACAATATGAGAATGTGAGTTCAGAATTTGCATCACACTGGATAAGCCTTGAAATTACCTACTAGCGATGGGCAGGATAATATTCTAAACAGAAAGCATATCAGTGCTTCTGAATTTTGTGCAGTATCCTTGAAAGTGCCATACAAGGAAAGAGTCAGCCGTATGATGTATTAGAAATGTGCATTATTTGTTCATCTCCTCACTGTCAAACGCAGGCTACTTACAAACGCGCCATCAGCATTCAATTGGATAATTTCTGTTCTTTGCATTTATCCCCGCTCAGAATGATCTCAGTCAAGAACTGTTTGTATATGGCTGCAGACACAGTATGTCTTTTGTTTTCTGTATATCACAGCTGAATGCTGTACTTGTGGATAATTGGTTCATTTCCATAGCTTACCGTATGTTCATATAAAAAAGAAACATTATATGGTCATTCTCCTATAAAGTGCTACTGGGATCTCTCTGGAGACTTTATGTCTACTTTATGGTCATTTTTCTTAGTCTAAAATAAGATATTTTTAATTTAAAAATGTGTATTTTGGTTTTTGCTATGAAGGGAAGCAAGTGGTCCAGTTATAAGGGAGGAAGCAGTTCCACGGTTTCTTTGGATGGCTGTGGTGTTTGCATGTGGTACAGCAGAAGTTCTCCTTTTCATGGCCTTAAATCTCCTTCCCTTGTGTAAGCGCTTAACGTGCGCCTGCAGTCTGCCAGGTACCTACCTGCTAGCTCCAGGGACTGAGCCCGGTGCTACTCCCATCAGGCAGGTCCTGAAGGGCCTCAGGAAAATCCCAGCTCCCTGCTGCTGTGCAGCTTGCCCTGCCGTGAGGATGTTACGTCAGTAGGCATGATAGGCAAACAGGCCAGAAGGGGACTAAGGCATTTCATGCCAAAAAGATAGTTACTAGCTAGAGTCATGTTGTTGCTTGGTATGGAAAACTTCTGCTCCGTTTTCTGTTCGTTCCATTGTTTGAAATGGGGCTTAGCTGGTGGAGACAGGTGAATGTGATGAAGAAAGAATGACAGAGCACACTGACAACAGAATGGAAGCAGGACAGAGGAGAAAAAGAGACTAGCAAGAGAGACTGCAACAGTAAGGATGAGGTGAAGAAATAGCAGTAGGGGAGGGTAACATGTGGCTTGTCTGTAGGCTAGTCAAGCGTGTCTCATGTGCTGCTGCATGAAAATGGAACCATCCCTGTGCTGGGAAACAGCTCGGTGTATTTAAAAGAAGCAGAAAAAGAGGTCGTAGGCTGGCCAGTCCCTGATAAAACAGAGTCTGTATTGTTTTTGTACCATTCTGAAGAGCAGTCTGTATATTCTCTTGAAATAAAGAAGAAACAGCCTTTTTATTGACCGTAGTTCTCTGTGAACAGCAGCTCTTCCCCTACACTTGGTTTTCTCAGAATAATTTATGCTGTGGGCTGCAGTGAAGTGTAAACACTCAACGTGCTTGCACGTAAGTGAATTTAGGTGTTGGAAGACATCTAGCCACATCACCACGAAGCTCCACGTGGATTAGTTTTCCTAGCTTCTCGGTGCTGGGCTTGTACACTGAACTGCAACTGTGCTGTTTTGCAGCACTGACACACCCTTACAAATGAAATTCATCCATTTTCTGGGTGCAGTGTACTTCCCAATCAGCAGCAGTAATGTCCTGAAATTAGAATAAGTAGGAAGTTAAAATAGTGTTGGACCTCATCAGTTCTTAGATGAGAAAACAGCCTTTAAGGGAAACGGGAGACATTATTGGTAATGGTGCCATTTTAACAGGTGATACCCTTCCCTCCAAGGTGATAAAGTAGTCAATGCCCTAAGAAATTTGGGGGAGTTTGTGGCAGCCCGGTATGTAGTATAACTGAGTGCTGTTAAGAGCTTCTGCCTGCTGCCCCAGAGGCGACTAAATATCAGTAACAGGAGAAATGACACTTCAGGTATATAAAGCATGGGGTCTTCTTTTGGGATCAAAGAAGCAGTGAAATTCAGTGCTCTTTCTCGGTCTTTTTTTTTTTCTCTTTTTGTATTCTACCTATTTCCAGGTATACTCATCTGCCTCCTCTATCCATCGAAATTGTTGGTGAACCATTTATCTGTCTGTCTATATATTGTTCTGCAGCGTACCAAATGTTTAGAATCTCCTTTGCAACCCTGACCTTTCTGAAGGGGCTGTGGATGTTTTACGAGGTTTCTTTGAATCGGAACCTTGTGAGACAAGGAAGAGGCAGCAAGCAGAAGCTTTCACGTGTCTCACAGCTGCCTTTCTATCAGAGCCACCATCTGATTTTGTTCCTGAAAGGTCCCATTGTGTTCAGCAGGGACTGTGAAATAGTTACTTGCTGAGCGACGGGAGGGGCAGGGCAGCTGGGCGGGCAGGGGTGCTGCTCCCCGAGCCGCTCACAGCTGTGCTCAGGGTGACAGATGTGAGGATCTGACACCCCCTCTCCCCCCGGACGCAGTATGGGAAGCTGCCGATTTCAGCCTGCACGAGACTTTGCGTGGCAAATACCTTTCCACATCTGAATAAACTCCCCTTCTCAAAGAGATAGTCAGGTGCTCTTTTATGCAAGTTATTCCCGAAAGGAATAGATTTGAGATTTTTGATCCAGGTTATTGACTAAAAAGAAAAATCCGATATAGCAGGGACAGAATAATGCAAACAGTTGTGACTGAGAGCATGCACAAATCGGGGAGTTTTGATTAGCAAATGGCTGGTAGCACGTATAATTTCTGTTTGCTTTCCTTGACTCTAGGAACCACGGTTAGCATCTTCAGCCTGGTTTTGTGAAAGTAACTTGTGCACCCAAGATTTCTAGCGTTTATTAGTTTGTCAGTAGTTGTGGCTAGTTCTTCGTCTTTCCAATGGGAGACCATTCTGCTAGCTTCAGATACGTTATTCCCAGTAGTCATACTGAGAGTTCACACTGCATTGTCTAATCCCATTGCTCCTGAATGTATCCTGTTCTATTTTCATTGAGCAATACTACTCCTTTTTTTAAAGACATTACACACTTACTAAGTTTATATCTCACTGTTTGTTTTCACATCTGTCACGTTATTTATTGGCTGGCCAAGTAGTGAGCCAAAAGTTAAAGTATGGGGCTTTCTGAGGTTTGAACTAATTAGTGGGAGGGTAAATATGTTAATCCACAAAGGGAAAGAGCTTCAAATATCACTCAAACCTCCTGCAACAAATAAGGAATAAATTTTAAGGGAACATTTCAAAGTTCCAAGGTCTTACAATCAAAACTGAGAGACAGACAAGACAGGAATAGAAAAGAGACCAAAATTTATTTCACATCTGTTTTGAAGTGGAAAAAAGCAGTAGACAGCTGAGAGCTTCCTTGAGTTGCACTTCATATCTTTCAGGAGCTGGAGTTTGTGGGAAAACAGGAGTTAGAAATTGAGCAGCTGCTAATGTTGATGAAGAGCCTTTTGTCATGATCATCATGTTATACCCTGCTGAGGGGTCTCATCTTAGAAAAAATGAGGAGTGAAAATTGCATTGCACGTTATAGAGCTGCCTTTCGGTTGTCCCCAAGCAAGTGGACACATCTCATGCAATGCGTGGCTTGCAAATGAACACCTTCACGTACAGGAGCTTCACAATTCCGTGACCACGCAGCTTGTTCTAGCCATATATAGGGGCACAATTCCAGACTGTGACTAACCACAAACTCTGTATTTGAAAGAATCTTAATAGTTCTAACTAAAATGTGGAGGCCAACCATTGTGGAGGCACATCCTAGAACTTACGTGATACTGCGTCCTGTTGCGGACAGAGCTTTCTTTCTCTGTCGGTTGTAATTCGGGTGTAGGTACATGCACTGTAGTCAGTACAGCATGTAATAGCAAGAGCGTTCTTCTGTAGCTTTTTTGAGTTCAAGTATCTCAAAGTAGTAAATGTTATGTTGCACAAGTCTCTCTTCCACCACAGTAAATCCTTTCCCCGTTTGACAGATGGGGAAATTCTGTTGAACAAAGATAAAATGGTTTTCATGTCCTACAGCACCTGGGCAGCCGACATGACAGAAGAATACTGGTTCTCTGTGCTTTACTACTACACTCTCTGCTCTGTGCTCTGCTTTCTGCTAAGCAATAGAACCTCCTGTGATTTCTGAGGCAAAGCTGTATTCCAGTGAACTTTTTCAGCTTAAACTGGTAACAAGAAAAATAAGGCTGGTGCAAAACAATAGATGATTATAACAAGAAGTTAAGCTGTGGGGCTCATGGTGGGGAGATCATCAAATCTTTCTTTCCCGTAACGGTGTGTGCTTGTACTTCACCAGTAGTATATTTGAGAAATGGTCTGAAGTGAAAAACTCCAGCTGCTCGCTCCTAGACAGAGGAATGCTCCAGAAATACAGCCAGTGGGTGGCCCGGATCCTGTCACTTGCGATATTGATGTTTTCAAGCAAGCAGGCGATGGCTAGCGCTTTCTGTGGTGACTCAGGTATTGCTGGGTATAGAAAGACATCACAAACGGCAAGCAGCAGTCTCTAGACCTTGGGGGTTCACGGAGGACTGGTAGGAGCAGCACAAGCTGTCATTTGGCTGGGAGTGGGAACAAACGCATTTACCGAAAGCTGGTCTTAGTTTTATAGAGAGGGAGTTCCTGTTGGGAATGAATGCTATTTGCATGCTACTTTACGCTGGCCGTCAACAGCCCGTGGTTATTTGAAGTCTAGAAATAAAATAGGACAAAAGGAGCTACCTGTGTGGAGCATGTAAGTGCTTTTAGGAAAGAGAGCAATTTGTCCTCTAAGCAAACAGACCTAACATCAGTATTCATCGCCCCATCCCTATTCCCAAAGCCCTTGAGTCAAATCATCCTCAAATGCCCTGCAGTAGGCCCAAGAGAGTTTTTGAAGTCAGAGGTTTTAGCTTTAGGGAGACTGAGATTCCGTCAGGGCCAGACCTAGCTGTTCTTTTGAACCCAATTCTGAACCGCTTCCCGCAGTTTATCATCTCCCTGCCTGGGCCTACAGTAAGGGACGTCAACTCCTATGGCCCAAGCAGCTGAGACGTGCAAAGGCAGAACAGGAAGACTGGGTGTAGAATAGGTGTCCGACAAAAAGCACAGACCCTTTAACAGACACAGTTCTGTATGTACACACACTTCAAAATATCTGTCTCTACATAAGGCTACATGCAGCCATGATTCTACTTTTGCCCAAATAAAACCAGGTATATATCTGTAAATGAGCGTACACCAGCACACAGAGCACGGTGTAAACACATACCTGATTCCGGGCTGACAGTCCATGTCCTCGTTTGCTTTCTGCAAAGCCACCTCCAGCACACAAATAACCAGATCTCAAGCTGACAATCAGTGTGTGTTCATGTCAACAAAAATACTTCCACAAATAAACGATACGGACGCATTCGTATATTGTAATAAAAATGCTCTTCAGCATATTTACACATACAAAATGTTACTGCCTGCAGGAACAAAAAACCACGTGAGCAGCGCCTGCATACACACACATACACAAAAGACAGGAATCAGTCAGCAGCTATGGTGTTTATGCTGGCAGGAGAACGTCAGTCACTGAGCAGCCTGCCTCCAAACAGATGTTTGATTGTTTTTGGGTTGCGGTTTAATTGTTGGATAGTGTTCCAGCACTCAGAGGGGATCGAAAATACTCCAGGTCTGCAGCTGCAGCAAATGCCAGCCTTAAAACAAGGCGGATTCTGAAATCATTGCTCGGGGGGGAAACTGCTTGCACAGGAAACCTTAGCCAAGCTCTGCATTAATACTACTTTGAAGTTAGAAAATTAATCTCTGCCATTTAAAAAAGTTATGTTTTTTCAGCGCCTTTCGTAAGTTTATCTAAGACAAGCCAATTCCATCTTGGCCACTGTGACAGTTTATTGACTTGCCCAGGCTTAGAGACTTTATTGGGTCTCTCTTTGTTTTCCAGAAAATCTTCCTGGATTCTGTTCTCCATTTCAAGGCTCCTGGTGGAAATGAGAAGCAGCTTATTAGTCAGTCTCTTAGTTGCTAGTCAGTTTTTATTTCATTAAAAGACTTACTCAGAATAATTGACCCTTGTCAAGAAGAATAAGCATTGCAAGACTACATCTCTGCTTCTCCAGCCACAGAAAGTAACAGGTTGCGTTATCTGGATGTGCCACTGGAAATAGATGCTGGGACAGAAGACTGGTGGTAGGTGCAGGAGTGTATGGGACACATGCTCCGCATTTAGCTTAGATTTATAGGAAGAAATGACCAGAAGGGAGCGTGAAGCTGTTCTCTTGAGGACTAGGAATGAAAGACATTGAGAAGTTCAGTGAGGTGTAAGGAGATATTCAGAGGATCCCCCACAGACAACTTTAATGAGGATGATCAAAAACAATAATCAAAAGTGTGCATTTGACCAACCAGTTTGGATTCATTGAAAAGGAGAGTTGCATCACTCTCTTGACTTCTAATATTCCTTAGGAACCGTTTCTCTGATGCGGACAGGACAGTGAGGATTCTGACATCCTTAAGAAGATCCTACGATTGCCTGCTGCGAGAAAAGCAGATGGGATCTATAGGCAGTAAGTGCTATGTCTTACAAACAGCTTGTGACTGGGAATGTTGTGTAAGATCTCTGTCATTTACAGTGCAAATGTAGAGCAGGTAACTGAGTTCCTTTGGGATGAAAGACACAAAATACTTGCAAGGTCTTGTGACAATTGTAAATACGAATGAATCCTCTAGGTGGCCTTTTAATAATGAAAACATTGTAGAATTAAATATTTTTTAGTTGTTCTTTTGAAATTAAGAGGGATATTTCCTGCAAGACTGCAGAGGAAAAGTATAGGCCCCAGCCCAGAAACCAGCTTTTCTAGTTTCATCTGGCATTAAACAATACATACAGAGGACAGATAGTAAATTATTCCTTTGGTTCTCTATACGTATCCTAGAATGTGTGTAAAACAAAAATATCCTGAAAAGATAGCCAAGAAAAGAGTAAAGAGCTTCTGTGCAGGGTCTGTCTCGTTCCCAAAAAGCCACACGAATTCTGTTAGGGTCTGATGCAGTGCTACCTTGACAACTCCAAACTCTAAAGCTGTAGATTTAGTAGGTGTCAAGAGCAAGGACTGGAGCAACAAACTAATTTAATGGCCCATCAGAGCAAAATATGACATCATGGAAGTTGCTTGGTCAGCCCAAGGTTAGGTAAGCCTCAGTGCAGCTGTCTCAACTCAATTCTCCACTGCAGACTTCCTCAGCTCTGAATTTTGGGCCCTGTATGGCTTTTTTCACTGACATTTTTCCATTTCCATTCCCCTCCTTCCCTTGGAAAAAAAGAACGACTATAATTCCAATATTTGTTCCAGTTTCTGTAAACTGCCACTCCTGCTGAATTGACCTATCCAGATGGTGTTCCCTTCAGTTCACACATACTAGTCAGGAAAGTAAAGAATTTTAAGCTTAAAATCTATATTTTACAATTTGGGGGACAGATGAAAGTGGTGGGCCTGTCTCAGAGGCATGTTATTTTCCTGATGGATTTCTACTATAGTTTGTTTTATCTTCCTGTAGTCTGATATGAGATGATAATTTTTTAATCTTTTCTGAGACAAAACCAATTTTCTTGTCATATGTATGCACACTATCAAACACAGTGATATATTCACTTCCAGACTCCATTAGAATACAAAATAAATATATTTTTATCTCTTTCCACTTCATCCAACGTTCTTCCCAGGCCTTGTGACTCTCCCAAATCTTATTCTAGATGTCTGTGTTAAGTTCTTGTTCTCTTTCTTCTCCCACAGCTTTTCAACTAGGTTACTAAGTATCGTCTTCTTAGCATCCATTTGCTACCTAACATCAGTTTCAAGATTTTCAGCAGAATGCTGAAGGCTCCTTGCTTGTTTCTTTCTCCTCAAACTGTTTTCCACGTTGTGTTAATTCTTCTCTGCCTTTCTGAAACCCTTCCGGAAGTACTGTACTCTACTATGTAAAACAGTCTCCTAAACTTTACTCCTCTGACAGTGGCAATCTATGTAAATTTTCTAGTTTTACAAAACCAACTATATTAATCCATAAGAAATACTTCACTAGTTTGTATGTGATGAGCTACCCTGGAATCATTCCAGTTTAGACTCAGGTTTCTTGGAGCAGAGACTACATTTTCTTCTCCTCATTGCATTGTGTTGAACAGAACCCCCCTAATACAGTATTAACTCGGAACAAAAATGAAGGTAATGTTGGATGGGTTTTGATCCAAGCTGAGTTCTACTCCTGTTACGCAAGTACTGCCAACTTGATCAACACTGGAGGTTGCTCCAGTCCACAAGAGTCCTCCAGTTTGTACTAAATGAAAAGGTGCTCCAACAAAAGACTTTCGTACACCCCAGTTTTCTGTGATGAAATTCAAAGTATACGTATACGTACTGAGAACAGTGGGTTACACTTACTTCAGACTACTACTAAGCTTTTTGATAAGAGCAATTATCTATGTAGGTAGATGCAACTGCCAAAGAAAGATCTAAAGTAACAGAGGTGTAAAACCAAACACAATGAAGCAGTTATCTTAGCAGTCTTACTGGGAAACATATGTAATGCAGAGATGGAAAGGCAAAAGAAAGATCATTGGTAATGAAGTAGAGTTAGTTATGTGCATGTAACAACAGATATTTGCAAGCTTCATCAAAAATCAAAGAGCTTTTCTGAATCAAAAAGCTTTTGCATTCTGCAGGAAGCCAGTTTCTCAATTATTTTTAAATTTACCTGTAACAGTTTAATGGTACCAAAACCCAGCAACAGATAAAACTCAGAATGGAAAATTTCTGGTGTAAGAAGAATAATTTATTATCTACTTAGTACATTTTCTGAGAGGAGATTTCAAAATTAAAATGAACAGTGGAGGAAAGGCTAATCCTATTGCTTTGTCCCTCCTTGTGGGAGGAATAGGATGATTCGCTGATCTAGGACTCCAGCAGAACAGAACTCAAGTGGGTCTCAGCCCTGTTACCAGTATATTTTGTAATCACCTGAAAAATACTATCACTTCCTCTGTGGCTTTTCAGTAAGGAAATGTCCAAGTACTCTATAATAAAAGCCAAATATCTAGGTAGAGAGATGGGTAGAGTAAGGCTGAATGGGCCCCCAAGGTCAAGCTTCCCTTCTCCTGTTCTCCCAGGCAGAACGAGGTGGAAGGAGCCTGCTAATGCTCAGCCTGATCTGTGTTCAGAAGCTTCCAAAGGCTTTTTGATCTGCCACTTGTAGCAAACTTTAAAAGCCTATCTAATTAGGAGAAAAGCTGAAGGAATTAGTACAGCTTACCTGATTTAGTTCTGTTCCACCCCTTGAACTGAGCTAAAGCCGCTAAACCATGATCCTAATGTTGTTCAAGTGTTGGCTGTTGTTTAGTTAAACAAGTTCAAATGAGCTATAATTCTTGAAAAAAACCACCTTTTTCCTAGTCTAGACAAAACCTAAGGGCTCTAAAAAGCAAGCACGAAAGGACCAAGCTAAGACAGGACCAAGTTAAGGCAGGCCAGCTGTGATTCAGGCAGAACTACTGTTCCCCCAACTGCCTTCCTTAGAGCGTGCCTGACGAATAATAATGAAAAAAAGTCAAACAACATATGGTAGAATTCTGTGCTTTTCCTTTTCATGTGGCGGCTGTTTTCTTAAGCCGATCTTTGAAAGGAAAGGAAAAATAGGAACTGCATTCTTTCCAGCACAAACTCCCTACATGTAGTTTTCCAGGAGCATATATTTTTTCTAAACAATTACTTCTAATCGTGGACTTGCTTTATGCTCTGAGATGCCATTTCAAACATGATTCCCCACAGATCCCAGACCTTTCTCCCCCCTCCCACTTTCTCCCTCCCTCCCTCCACTACCTAGTCCAGCCGTGCAGCCCTGTTCTCTCGAAGTTCTCTGGAGGGAGTATCCCGCGTCGTGGTGCCAAGGATGCTCTGCTCTGGCAACACGCTGGAGCGTTCGCGCACGCTGCCGTTCGTGCCAAAGTCTCATCCAGAAGGGAGGCGTTGTGCATGTGCTGGCTGCAGGAGAGCTCAGGGAGGGGAAGAGCTGAATAATTTATGCCTTTTGCTTTACAGCCCTATCCGAGGCCCTTTTAATTCTTTCCTGTTTGTTTTTCTCCCTCCTGTGGCAGCATTTAGTCATCTCCTCACAGCGTGTCAGGGAAGGGAAGGGAAGGGAAGGGACATGGAGCGTTTTCCAGGAAGCCATATCATTCTTCCCAAAGTGGGTTATACAAATCACAGTTTAAGCAGATCAAACCCATACATCTGGGCTATGGAGAATGTTGCTTACAGCAAATGCCGCTATAAGGGAAGGGATAAAGCCAGAGCTGATCTCTCAGATGCTTTTCAGAAAATGCAGTGTCGGCACATACAATTCTTTACTCCTTTGCAACGTTTCCTTCATTTTAATTGTCATTGACTTGAGACAAACTAGTCATACGCAGAAATTTGGAGAGCTGGATATAATCTGTAACAAAAGGAGTAGGCGTGAACTAAACTTTGAACCGACTAGCAAGTAATCCAAGCATTCATCCTGTCTTTAAAAAAAATCACAACCACCTAGGAGCGCGTTCTATGGCAGTGACTCGTGCCAATAATATTAGGTCATATTCCTACTGTAATGTAGTGTCTGATCCTGCTTCTACTGGTACAAAGATTCCCCTTGATATTTTAGTGTCCGTGAGCTGAGGATTTCATGTGAACTGAACAAAAAATAGATGCAGATTGTGCTGGGATTCAGTTTCCAATCACTTTTCTCTAACTCTTTGTATGCCATCCACGCCAGAAGACCCACGGCACCTAGCACCTATGATGGTTCAGGCTTGCTTTAAAGACACATAAGCAAAACTCAGTCTTTAGAGAAGGCTAGTAAAGTATTTTTTAAAAAATAAGCAAGAAATGTTCTCACCAATCTAAGGTATAATTAATTGTGTTTGCATTGATGCAAACATTCTGTTAGATTTAAATGAATATAAATGGCTGTTCAAAAATAAAGGAAAGGACTCTTTTTTTACATAGTCTGCTCTAATGGGATCTAATAACTCTTAATAGTCCTCCATAAAAGTAATGGTGTACTTAAATCTCCACTTGGCAATAATCCGGGGCAGAAAAAAGTGCATTTTAAAAACGGGAACAGCTCAAGGCTGCCTGTTCCCAGCCAGCAACGACAAGCTGAAACAATACAAGGAATCCAGATAATGAAGCACATATGTCTTTGCAGTACCACGCGAGTCAACAGCTTCCTCATTTACGCAATCAGGAGGGGAAAAACAGTGCCCCATTGGTCCCAGCACCTGAGGTGAAGGGGTGAGCACTGCAGAACTGAAGAAGCCCTCATATCAGTGCAGACTAAGATTTACAGAAGTGAACTCACTTTGTGCTTTGATTTCTTTTCTCTTTTTCCTTCCCCTCTTTCTTCCTGGTTTAGACATTTTCAAACCTAGGGACTCTGGGAAAGCAGATTAAAGCCAGCCCTGGAGGTTTATGTGAACTAAATGAGGCACATGGCAAGATGCCTGGCATGAAACATAGGGCCCGATTCATAAAATGGTTCAAAAGCATATCTATAAAGTTTAAAACGAGGGGATCTCTTGGCCAGAGATTGTAGCAGAGTTTCTCAGGAGAGCGCAGGCTGCGGTGCCACTGACAGAAGCCCCTGAGGCTTCTATTTACAAGGCAAATGTCACATTTTACACAGCTGGAAACTGAGGCCTAAGCGACAGCCATCAGTGTAATGTGCCTAGAAAACAGAAGGAACCTGTGTCAGTGGTTCTTTCTATAGGTTGAAGTGAGTCGCTCCGGGGCGTTTGTATCGGTAGTGCCAGCTATGGGGCTCCGAGCTCTGGGCTTCCAGCGCCCAGCTGTAGCCGTTGGAGTGTGATATATTGCACTAGCGTAAAGGTTTGAGCTCTGCCTGCTCATACAAATGGCTTGAAGATTGCATGTTCATCTGCTAGCTGTCTGGCACACTACACAATACCTTTTTTAACCCTGGATGGAGAGGGGAGGGGTAACAGCAAAAAATCTGAGGAAAAAAAATGGTATTTCTCTTCAGGATGTACTTGAATGAAAACCAGCACATTTTTCATTCTGAGTTTTAAAGTCATCTTTTATTTGTAATCAACTCGAAACACTCCCAAGTCTACTAGTCTAAAACAAAAGAGTGGCAACTTGTGGTTGTATATTTAGGAAAATTAATTCCATTTGAATTCAGAGCATTTTTTTTTTCATGATGGGAGTAAGAAATCCCCGCAGACTGCCTAATAGCAGATCCCATTAACTGCAAAGGCCAAAGGGGAAATTGAGAAGTGAAGGATTTGGCCATGAAATGAGGTGAACTAATTTGCAGAGGAATGAGTGTTTCTGAGCATCTGGTGGCTGGCCTGCCTACGATAGCATGGATAAACTGCACGCAAAAATGACTATTTGGCTTGCTTGATGGTAGGCAGCAATGGCCCCAGAACTCTCTAGTGATTTGGAGCTTACAGAAATTCTCTGCATTACCAAAGATTTTATTTTTTTTTTTAACTAAACTCATCTTTCCTACCCAAATGTGCTCATAGCTCTGGCAAAGTAGCAGTGAAGAAAGACTATTTAGGCACGCAGTCACAGATGTTTCCCCCATTTGTGTGATCTACTTCACGCAGATATTACTCCATGCCGTGTTAGCTCAGAGATTAACGATGGACAAGTTTCAAAAGGTTTGAAATTTGCAAATAATTGATTTGGAGGAACTCCCACAACAGTGAAGCTTCTTCGGATCTTATCAAAACTCTCTGTACATAGTCGATCTGTACTAGCAGCCAAAGTTGACTGAAAGAGCAAAGGGAGCCCTCAGCCCTTCCATGGAGGGAAACTGTTTCAGAGAATTATGGTCTCTAGGAATATGTGCTCATTTTCCAGAATCAATTTCGTTCTGATTTAGTGAATAAAAAATTGCAATTTAATCCTTTAAACATTGCCACTTTTTTACCTGAAGTAGACTTGGATGACTAATGGATTTTTCAGGTGACTGAACTTACCAAAAAGTCGGAAAAAATCTCTCTTTCCTGTTGAAAAGATAAAAGGAAATTCAGCGGAAATTTTGATGCTTTTTTATTAAAAATTCTTCTTTGGAAAACTAACACTGTTTTTTTAAACAGTTGCTTTTAAAGCAAGTGTGTACAATACACCTGTCAAAGACCCTTTCCTGCTATCAGGGAATAAAACATGTTTGAAAGTAATAAAACCATATGGAAAGTGAAGTTTACGTAGGGAGAAGTACTTAAAGAAGTGAATTGTGCATGATTCTTGCATAGTTTTTGTTCAGTAAGTGCCTTGCATCAAGAGGGAAGATGCTCTTGTAGTTTGTTTCTGTGTCAGGCTCTAGCCTCCCAAACAGAGAAAATCAGTGAATTTGGCCGGACTCCCTTGCTTTCTGCATGTTGACAGATCTTGCTGTTGAAGCCTTCCAGAAGGGACCTTCTCTCCAAAAGGGACATTGTTTTCCTCTGTTCTGTGACAATATCTGAAGGCCCTCTGCACCGCTGGTCCTTTACCCACAGCTAAAGGAGGTCCTTCCAGTATTCTCTGGGAGCAGTCAGGGCGCACATTGTCAGTGTCCGTCTAGCTGTACAACAGGGGAGTGGGTGACCCTCAACACACAGAGTTGTTACGTGATCACTCAAGGAGAAGTTGAGAGAGCATTAGGGCTAATGTTGCTGAGCGGCTCGGTTCCTGTGGCCATCGCTTAAGGGCTGGGGTTTACAAGAGTGAAGCCACAACAACATGGAGATTGTTGTTTGTGAACGGACTGATGGGAATGTTTCTTCCCAATTCTTGGCAACTCTCCATACCCTGACCTACTATTTAGAGTACGTGCTAAACTCCACTATGAAGACAACGCCAGTTTCTCAAATAACACCTGGATATTCACCCTTTGTGCTCATGGGGATTATTCCTTGCAGAACCTCAAAGTAGACATCTGGACTCAAGCAGGGGGGTAAAATTACAACAGCAGAAGCTCTCCCAGCAGAGTCTTTTAGAGATGTCCCTTGAATTAACAAGGATGAGGACACAGCCTGCTAATTAGTTACACTGAAATGTTCTTCCTACATATTTTTGTTTTTGGAAAAGCAATGGAGTGGAATTATGAAATGTGTAGTCTTGTTTGCTAGAATCAGCTGCCTTCTTTCTGAAAGTATTTTATGAGAGAAGGGTTGAAGAACATAAGAGATAACAAGCTTTGTTCTAGGAGTGTTAATTGCCATTTCTCATTTGTTGCTATTCTCCTGCTAAATCAGCTTGCATACATAAAATCATAAAATCCACAATTTTAAAAGTTGTTAGCATTAACTTTGTTTCGTGGAGATAGCTAAATGGCAAAAGATACAATTCTGAGATAGCTGTTAAAAGAGAGAAGCAAGGTCTTTCAGGAGAACTATGTTTTACAAGTATTACAATCAGAAGCAGCAGCCGAGTGACAGGAGGACAGAGAACTGATTTGGTGTTTGTATACAATGGATAGAAGGGGAACCAGAGCAACTTCTCAAAGTGATGTAAAGCTGGAATAAACCTTTTGAGGCCAAGGAAGGACAGCAAAACGAAGAAGATGAGAATGAACGCCACAGGATGTTTTACCTTGGCCACTCAGTTTCATTCCTTATTACGTACTTTTAACTCTTCTTTCCATTAAAACAGACTGTTTTCTTTGTCTTCCATGATTATAGAGGACACATTGCTCACTCAAACCTTTTTTTTGCCTCCCACCTCCATTGCTCTCCTGCGGTGGGATCTGTACAGCACTGGGCTGTGCTGCTGCTGAGGAGCATTGCTGGAGTGCTCTAAGGTATTTTTTCCCGTTCTTGTTCTCAGTTGCATTGTAAACTGCGCTCTGGAACCGTGACAGAGAGAAGTGCCAACTGCATGATTGCCTTCTCCTTTTGCTAGTGAAACTGTGTGTCTTACCTCGACCAAATCTTGTCTGCAGCATCGGTGTCTACCAGCCCCCATGCAAATCCTGGTTTTTGCCTACAGCTAAGAATCAGATTCTCCAGTTCATCAACCCAGCTTCATCCATCTCTTTGCAGGCAAACCAGTCGGATGAAAAAGTGGATCTTTCACTGTCAGTAAATTTGATTACCAGTGGACCAACAGAAGAATGAGTTACATAATTGAAAATGCATTTCCAAAGACTAAATGTATTGGGAAGATGAGTTTGTTTTTTTCAGCTGCTGTCATGAAGGAAAGCACTGTGTAGGAGGACAGGCAATGTCTTTGAAAACTGTTCAGCCTATTTACAGCCTGTCAAAGTCAGATTAATGATTGTACAGCACAACGATACACAATAATTTTTCATTATCCTTGTAGTTTGGTTAGAAATAATAACCATATCAAACTTTGGGTTTGCATATCCTGGGGCCTTCGGAGGGAATAGTTGGCGTCTCAGTGCCATGAGTGCTTTAGTAAAGCTTCTTGGATTTAATCAACTGTTACGTTATAGTTTTACAGTGCATTTAAACTACTAAGTTTCACAAAAATTCAGACCTCTAATCCCACTAATCCAAAAATGAAGACATTTTTTTATGGCTTATCTTGTGTAGTCGAATTTTTTTAGTCAAAGCAAATGCAAAATGCCACTTCTAATACAAATTCATATTTTTATAATTAATTTCTTATATCCCTTTTGTGCAATTGAAAATGATGAAACAAAGTGTATGGCCAGATACTGTGCAGCCATGTATTTGTGCCAGCCCAACAAAGCAGATCTTCTGATTTCACCCAGCTTTAGTCTGTAGTCAAAGCCCATGGAGGGATAGGCACAGTGAAGCGTGCCGCGCTGTGCCAGGCAGCCTCTCCCACAGTGATGCTGAGTCTCATCTGAAGAAGTTTCTGAATGTGTTTAAGAATCACCAGCCTGAGAACCCTACTGCACAATTTTTATGTGAATTGCAGTGGGAGTAATGACAGCCTCACCCCCCAGTGTCTCCAATGATGGCTTGAGTCCTGCAAGACCAGCGCTCCTGGACTCCAGCGTCTTCTCCGACACCAGGGAAGAGCTGCTGCTCTCGTGGCTTCACTCCCTGTGCTCTTGGCAGCAGCCCTGGTCAGGAAATTGTAACAAACCGGAGCCATAACACAGACATTGGAAGAGAACTGTTTACATTCCTGTAAAGAAGGCTGTAGCAAAAACTGTCAGGAGCACTGAAGAAGATAGTACAGAGCTCCTACATTTACGTTTTTGCCTGACCATTTCGTGCGGACCTCATGGGCTGCTGTTGTGATGCGTACGTGCTCGCACTTCGAGCATCCGTCGTGATGCCTTTTCACTGTTACAGACTTCTCAGGGTTTATGGGGCTCAAGTCTGACTTTGGAGTTTAGGTTGGTATCTTCTAGAAGTGGAGCCATCTAAACTGGGAGGAAAATTCCTGAGACAAAAGCTAATTGAGGCTATGTCTGACTGTCATCAGGTGACTTACACACTTTACTTTTCATATATAGGGGAAGATATATGTCATCAGCTGCATGCATCTCAAAAGTGTGATGGGGCTGTATCTTAGAAAAGAGTGTGAGTTGTTATGTTTGTTATTTTGTATCAAAGATTCTCTTTTAAATGAGAAGGAGCACACACTACAGAGAATTGTTAGATTTCTACTTGCCGTTCAGTTTACCAGATATATCTGGCTGTTGAGTTTCAGAATTTTATAGAGCCTATGATTGCTTCAGAATCATCCATGAAATATAGTGTTAGGAGTAGTTGTGTTTCCAAGAGACAGATTTCTGGGCTATGAAGTACAGTATAGAGAACGTTGAAAGAACTCTCATCCCACAAGTATTTTACTTACACATCTCAAGTACCGTGCAGAAGGTCTTGTGGGCCATGGTTATACGTGTTGCTTAGGAGAAAAGTAGGCAGTTCTGTATTCTCAGCATGGTTAAATGTCCCTGTTCTCAGTGTGAAGTGGCTGGTGGTCCACTCAATAGTCGCTAGATGACGTGGTTACCAGCTGTAGATACATGGGTGCAGACTACTGGTAGTGGTGAAAGGCTATGCCATACCTCTGCTGAGAGGTAAACCTCTCATTTACCCGTATGCAGGCAAGGACTGTTCTAGAAACCATTCCCAGAGCTGTGAACAGCAGAAGTGCTGTGACATGCATGTGATAACATCCTCGTCTTTCAGCTCCTGAGACTTTACACAGGTCATCATGGGAGAGGGATGAGTACATCCATGCAGCCAGGCCAGAGGTGCAACATGTCATAGCTGCATCAACAGGCTGCATCCAGCAGGGACCCTCTGAATGCAACCCCTCACTAGTTAGCACAGCATGAAAGTGTTCCTTCGTCACCCCACAGCATCTGTCCTGCTCCATAAGCTCTCCTGCCAGGGGCAGCTGCCCGTCGGGTTTAAGACAGGCGAAGTGTCTCTGGTGAATGAGGTGACAGCAGGAGCGTGGTCTTGGCACTGTTTTGCAGGTGTAGGAAATTCAGGTGACTGTAGCAGTGGGGTGTGATGGGTGGGTAAAGGAATGTTGTGTAGAGGATGCGTAATGTGTTTGTAACGTGTTTCAGTGGGTCTGACCATGTCAGAATGTGCACTGGAATGCTTTGGTCTCATATTGATACAGATGCGGTACAGAGGCCAGAACATCATCTATTGTTCGCCTGTGACGCTTTGTTAAAATTCCACTCGGTCTTCTCCATTTACAGCACCTAAGGATTTCAGATTCTGCCCAGAAAACGGGTTCAGTTGTCCAAGGCTGAAACAAGTGCTTTAGGTCACGGTGCCAGTTGCAGCAAATGAACTGCAGCTTGTAAAAGTCAGTAGTTATAGGAGTAATATCACGAAGCTGAAAGAAAATTTGATCTCTGAAGATCCCTTTAGTGTCAAGCAAAATCAAACATTTTTAATATTAATTTTAATTAATCCAGCTCAAATTCAAATGTTATTAACAATATATCAGCTTTTAACCTTGGTGCACTTGAGTTTTGTACTTTCTTTCCCTTCCTAGATTTCTTTATTTCCTCTGAATTTCACAGATTGAGTGTGGATCGGAAGACTTCTCATCCTCCATTTCCTCAAAAAGAGACAGAAGGGGTTTAATATATAAAAATATATTGGAAAATTTTTATAAGTAAAATGTAACAATTTGTGTGCTCATGGAAGTTCCCCTGAGTAGTCTCTGTGGGAGATTTACCATAGACATTAGTTGAAAAGGCTCAAAATCAAACTCTGAAGACTCAAACCTTGATTTTGTATTAAAATTAAGTTAACTTTATGTTTTTATTCAAATTATTGCAATACATGGAAGTTCAAGAACAATTACTCTGAGGGTTTTTTTGTAAATTACAGGTATGGATTAACTTTGTGTAATGCCTGTCACAAGGAGGGCAGTCTGTCAAGGGCTGCTCCTGTGGGTAGTTACAATATAAAGCATCACTTTCAGCTGCTTTGCCATTTCTTTGTTTGCACTGTTGGCTGCTACCTACTTATCCAAGATATGGTAGAGACAGTGAAGAAGTTAAGCTGAAATGGTGAGGAGATTCTGTCCTGGTTGCTGATGCCTGTACATCACAGATAACCAGAGTAAAAATTTTAAAGCACTGAAAATTAGTAGCATATAACTTATAGTCTACACCAAGTCTGTAACCTTGTTGTACTTACATAAAGTAATTTCATTTTGATTGCCTATTGAATAAGTCTGATTATTCTTTAAGAGTCACTTTGGAATGGAGCCTGAAGGTACGATATAAAATAATTGAATTGAGCGTAAAGTTCCAGCTGGTAACCTTGTCAGTAATTTGAACAAAGATCTTGTATCTGTAATTTAGAGAGCTGTAGATGTGAATGTGAAGTGGATTCTACTAATACTTACAAAACTTACCCCCTCTTTTTCTCCCCACCAGTGTAACTTCTGTTCTTACCAACAAGCTCATTTTAATCGAATTAACATACCGGTTGACAGCAGCACACTGGAACTGGAACTGTATGGTTGGCTCAGATTTATTTCATGCCATATCACAGTATGAACTTGAGGAATGATTTCCAGGAGACTAATTATCCCATTATACTGAACTGCACTGTAACTATCGTAAGTAGAGCGACAGGATTCTTTTTTATCTTTTCTAAGCTATTTGTTGCAATTTTTTAGCCCATTAGTGAACTTTAAAAAAGAGAAATCCTAGAGCTGTAGCCAAATTTTCTTGAAGAAGTGAAAAAATTACTGCCACTGAGGTCCTGGAGTGTAAAATCCAGACCCTCAGTACTTCTGAAAGTGGACCTGAGTGTCTCCAGAATTTGCATTTGGATAGCTGCTGTCCCTGGGCCAGATTCTGTGCTGCTCCGTAATGAAGGTGCAGTCATGAAGAGCATAGGGCAGTGGATTGACTGTAAGACACTTCCGAGATTGTCTTGCCTGTAAATTTAATTCAGGAGCTCTTCATCAGTTGATGATGCTAGCCCTTCAGACCGGTCCTCACAATACCCTCTCACTTTAAACAGGTGGTGTATTAGATCTGGAGAAATTGGCCTCCAAGGATATAGGCAGGAGCTCAAGAGCTCTTCTGTTTATTAGGACAGCCTGTTTATTTCACAGTGAACATAAAGAAGAATGGATGCTAACTGTTATCCAGTATTTTCTCACAATTTTATTTTGTGCATAAATGAATGAGAAAATTCTGTTGCACCTCCTAGCAGCTCTCTTTTCAAATCCTATATTATTAATAACTGCAATAGTTATCTCATGGAGAAAACAAAATACTGAGGAGTTGAAAGATAATGCTATTTGGGATATGAAAATCATGCACAATTTGTGTTGCTTAAAATCTGCATTCAGCTAGAAATTTATCGATCTTTTTTTAAAATTTAGAATGTACTTTTTTTATTGCAGAGGCAGCTTCCTTAGTTAGACAAATCCAAACATGGAAATCAACTTTTTGCAAGCATCGGGATAAGTGGTATGTTACTATGGCATTTTGGATGCTTTCTTATTTACTAAGCTTTTTAGCCCTGTGTTGCTAAGATGCAAGGCTGGTGCACAAAACAATAGGCCATCCCAGTCTCCAGATAAAAGGTCGAAGTACAAAGTCAGTAGGATGTAATTTTCCACAAATGGAATGTGTCCTAATTAGGAAGATTTGGTTTTTTAACTGCTATTTGAAGTAAATGCTTTCTGATCAAAATAGGAGAGTAGTTATTAATAAGATCTAACTAATCTTACCAATAACTGGTACATTTGCCAACTTGAAACATGCTAAAAACACACACGCACATATGTGTGGTCTTCCCTACACTCCTTGGCCGCCCGCCATGAGCCATAGCTGGTGACACCCACACCTTGATTTACCGTCTCCGAGCAGCTCGCTCTGATTGCATGAAGCGCTGTAAAGAAATGGTGCCAACCGTTCCACGATGCCGTTATACCTCCCTCCTCTTTTGATAGCTCCCTTCTTATGGCCCAGCTGGTATTCCTTGGAGCTTTGCCTTTGGTAAACTGCCATATATTCTTTGCAAATATGCCACAGCTATTCACTTTTCCTTCTACAAATGACTCGCATTAGCTTCTATTGTTGTTGCAAGTCGGGGAGAATATAGTTCCTTCAACTCACTAGCTGCTATTATATTTCTCTAGCTATTTTCCATTAAGATGCATTTCCTCCCGAATGTTAGGAAAATACATTTTTTTTTTCATTTACTCAGAGTTTGTAAAGCTTTTCCCATAGATAAATATCTCCCACAGGATTGACTATAGAGAATGTGAGAGATTGTTGTTGTTCTTTTCCATCTGCAGTGCATTTTCCCCCCTTAAATTTATGTACGTGCCTGCACCCTCTGTATGGATACATGTGGGAAGTAACTGTTACAGGAAAAAAAGGGGTGTCTAGTGATAGATACATACGTGTCTGGAGAGGAAAGGGATAGTTTGGGGAGTATCTATGGATAGGGCCTTGTGGAGAAAGACTTGTCTCTGTATATGAGCAATGGGAGTGGGCAGAAGTATGTGTGTACCCACCAATTCCGATCTGTACTGGTCCGATTCTTATCCCAGTTAACATCTTTACTCTGTATACAATCGTGCGGGTTTCAGTTAATTTACTTTGTGCTTTGCAACAGTGCTTCTTTTTTTATGTCACTGTAGAATTTCAAGTCCCAGTGGAGATGTACTTTCCCCAGAAAGTCAGAGGTGTCTTTTCATCAGTAAGACAGGACAAGCGTTCTCACAGGATCCGGTTCAGTTTGGCGTAGCATCTAGACATTTGGATTGTGACGTGAATTATTTAACCCCTTTAAGTGTGCAAAACTGGAAATCTTACAAAACAAAATTGCCACAGAAGAGTCATGAGTTTTCTTTTTATCACAGATATAACCATAAGCTCCTATTTCTCAGAGGATTCAAACTGTCCTCTGTTAGCAAACAGATGTAAGAAGGTATATATATCCCAGCCATTTCACAGTGTGAAAAATAGGGTGGCTTGGCTCTGGGTCTGCAGAAGGATAAAGGGTCCTTTTTGCCCAGCTAGTTGCCCTTTCTTTGTGACTGATGAGCACTTGGTGAGTGTTAACAACTTGAAGAGGTTGGGCAGTAAAAAATGAGGACTAGAGTTGATAGCTCAACAGCTGGGGTACAATTTAGTGGAAGATCTGTTCATATTGTCTCCATCCAGCACTACTGAGAATTAGGGATAGTTAAAGAACAAAGGAATAGTTAAAAGTATTTTTAAAATGTAACTACCTTTTCCCAACTATGACTTTTTTTTTCTTTAACACTTTCCATAAATTACATTTTGATGATGCAGAATTTTGTTGACTTCTTTTGTCAATAAACAACTAAATGAAAATATCCTTTTTTTTTTAGCTTGCCCTTTTTCTTTCCATTGTGCCCTAGACTCCTTTGAAGCAATTTTACTTGAGTATGGATTGCGGTATTTGTCCCACAGCATTTACGCTATGCTTTTAAAATTGTATTCTGAGTTCTACAAGTTTAGAATTTAGATCATGGTATAAAAACCAGAGTGGGAGATGGCAGATATCAAGTAGCACCGTGATACAGAGACGTAGCTCCAGCAGTATAATCAGGTAATAACCTGATCCTCCCTCCTGCATGGCAAAGTCCAAGAAGTCTTAGCAGTAATCTCTTCCGCAGTATGAACAGACACACGAGGAATTTTTTTCTTTAAGATTTGATTAAGAGTAATCCAGCCAGTTCTACTCAAGATAAAAATGCCTTCTGAGGCAGTTGGAGAGGTGAGTTCCACGCAGTGAAGGACTCTCAGGATTTCTTTCAAGCTACAGGAAATAGGTGATAACTACATTAAAGCTCAAGATAGTTTTCTGCGCTGTGTGCTGTCTGAGGTGTGCCAGGAGAGCTCTGATCCTCTGCTGATAACAGTCATACGGAAAACAAACCTCACACAAGAGTATGTTTGGAGGTAGTGAATCAAGCAGTAGTTTTCAGCGACAGCTTATCTCAGGACTAGCAATGGAATATGTCTTTTACCCGCATATGAATAAGGAAGAATATAACGTATGTGCCGTAACTTGGGCGTAGTTTGTTGATTTAAAAACACATGCTTTTCACAAGGCGTATGAAAAAGTCTGCATTTTGGAGGAAAGATAAATTTGTAGAATGTTTTTCTGGAACCTAGGAGCTCTTGGTTTCAACTTCAGTTCTGGCACGTGCTACTTCTAGTACTGTATCAGTCTGCAGTAGCAATACAGCTTGTCTTTGGTATTTCCTTCAAAGTAGAGGGAAGGTATGGTGGAAATAGAAGAGTTGCTTTTGAAAGACATTCATGCACTGAGATAACACAAACAGTGTGAAATCGCCTTATCAAGTGAGAATTCTGGCATTCGGAGCCCCAAATTTTTTCACATTGCTTCAGAGCAACTCACGACCAGTTGAACACCAGCCCTCAGAAAAAGACGTTGTCGCCAGAACTGGCCTTTATTGCATAGCTTTGGGTAGAGAGCACGTGCCGCGCGCTTGCGGCAGAGAAGTTCTCCTGCAGTTTTGGCTGCATTGATTACTGGTGCTTGTGCTATGAGTCACTTAACTTTATGTTGTCGCAGCAGTATGTATATTTTTAGGATATGGAAGAAAAGAATAAGAGCAAATATTTTATACAAATAGCATGATTACAATTCCTGTCTTGAATATTTGATCATTGCATTGGTCAGGTAGGAGGCACTGTTACTGCAGCTGAACAGTGAGGATAAAGGAGACCAACTGGTAATGTAGCAAAAAAGATATGCTCTCTACTTAGATTAAGCAGGCACAAATTGGGAGGGAGGGAGATGGAACGATTTTTCACATAACCATAATTGTGTGCTAATTGTATCATGGAATGAAAGCAATTGCCCAATTATAAGACAATGTATCACTCTATCACAGGCAGTGCTTTGAAGGTTTATGTACTTCAAATTACTGTGACATTCCCAAGGCTCCTCTGTTTACACATTTGTCTCCACATCTTCTAGCAACAGCAGTACGATGACTGAAGCCATTAATTAATACATTCCCTGTGTCTTTGCAGAAGTCACAGAGTCCTGTTCAGAATGAATTTATGCTGGTTTGTAAAGCAGCTTGATTTTCCTATTACACTGCTAATGACCACTCTGGGTCTGATAGCTGAGGGTAGATGAGGTAGGTTTTCTCCTCTGCTCTCCTTGCGGATGTTTTTCTGTCAGTGCAGTAGTTCTCCAATCATGACATTATTACTTTCTTGATACCCAGAATGAGTGAGGGAAAAATCTTGGTTGATAAATCTATTTTCTTCTTTTTTACCATCAGTGGGAGAATACATCGTATGGTGACCAGTATTACAATTTTATTTTCAGTTAGGTGTCAGTAGGCGTTCATCATTACAGGCAGATAGAATTTTATTATATGCAAGTCCATAACAGCGTTAATCAAGCTAGAGTGAGTGACAACCACAAGGAACATCCAGTGACAGAGACTTCAGCGTGGTCTGTAAAAACCTGGCAAGAACCCCAAGTGTGTGGTCAGACAGCTGTACTGTACAGAAGCGTAAATGTTTGCGTCTTCCCAACTATTGTTGCTTATCCTTGCAAGATTAAACCTGATGTAAAACTACCTGTAAAACTACGTAGGAGTCAAGCCTTTATTTGCCATTAACCATTTGTTAATGAAGTAGACAATAAAAAACTCTCCCCGGAGCACTGAGATCTAGATTCTTTTTTATCCTTATCATGGAAAGACCCCATCCTTGTCCCTCACTTGAATTACATCCCACCGGTTAAGTCATGTTGTATCTGCTGACACCTTTCCTGTACAGGAACCTCTGAGCCCAAAGCATAGAAAATCAGTGAGGGCATAGCAGCACTGCTTCCTCATGCACTTCCATGCACCTTTGAATAACTGAGCATATGATGAGTTAAACCTTACTCAGCTAGGCATTGCAGCATGCCTAATAGGTCATCTAATGCCTGTTACTTTGGACCTTGGAGGAGGATGGATCCTTCCAGGGAAAGGCCACCCCCAGAGCACCCAGATCTGTAGCAGCAGCGTATGAAGAGGCAGGATCTCTCAAGCCAACGGATGGGAGGTTTTTCTGCATAGTATTGGTCAAAACCAAACTGTCAAACCCCACATATAAATCAATAGGCTGTCAGCACAGATCTTGGCGTGCTGGGAACCAGTTAATAACCAGGCTGCCGCATTCTATACCGGCTTCAGTTCACAGACAGATTTAAGGTGCAGCCCCAAGCACAGCACACTGCAATATGCCTTGCTGTCAAAGTAAAAACTCGGGAGTGTTGACTTATTCAGCAGTTTCACACAAGGACAGGCTTGACAGGTGGCACCAGAATGTGAGGTCTGTTTCAGATTCTTTCATTAATTTTTTGCAAACTTTAGTGGCTTTTGAAAGGAACCATATTGACAACACTAGAAGCTGCACTCTTCTATTTATCTGTAAAATATAGATGGGAAGGGATAGTGCAGGCTTACCTGTTTGCTAATTTTCCTGGCTGAAGAGCATTAGCTCTTCTCTATGAAGTTTCGTGGCGTTAGAATGCAGTTGTCCCATTCATGAGGACATGTGGACAGGGCCACGTAGGGTGAAATGACTTTCTCCCGCCTGCGTTGGTGGGATATAACGGGGTGCATGTCTCTACCACGGACTGCCCTGCTAGGCAGCCAGGCAGGGCCAGTGCCTGCTTTTCCTGTAGGAACGCTTCCGCACAGGGAGGTGGGCTGAGACTGACAAAAGTTATTTCGCAACCAGCAGAGAGCACTGCTCGTGATTTTTGGTTACTGAATACCAGCAGCCCCTGCCCGTCCTTAAATGGGACAAAGAAACAAAGGAGGCCTGGTGATCACCTTGCTCCTGAAACAGCTGCCCAAACGCTTCGCAAACATTACCGTTAGAGACTTCTGGTTTGGTTAAGGACATTCAGATGTTTGTCGTAGTTAAATAATACCACAGCCTACAAAACTGGGTTAGAACATGAATGGAAGTTAGTCTTCACTGACTGCAGAAGTCACAGGGGAAGACTTCTTCCCAGGCTATTGCATGTCCAGGGCTCACAGAAGTCAACTGCATCAGCTGAAAAACTCCTGTGGACTTAAAGGGGTTTAGAGTCAAGCCTTAATATGGGTTACCAGAAAATGCAAAGGCAGCTTCACAAGGGCCAGTTGACAGGACCAACACTTGTTCAAATTTCTGATATTTTCTTCAAATTATTTTCTCTGGATAGATGTTTATTAGGAGTTTCTGAACTGTTTGATCTTACTAAAATACAGAAGGAGACTCAGATAATAATACCTAACATCTTCATTGGAACTATTTGCCAACTATATGGCATCACTTTGCTCCACTTTTTTTTCTTGTTGTTTTTTTTTTTTTTTATTTTAAAGGTATTTGCCTGGGTTTATAGTTATTTATTTTGGATGTTTATCAAAACCTGTTGGTGTTTTGCCATTTTTGCCATTCTTTGTGAAACGAGTTTTGTGGATCTTGGTACAGTATTAAATCAATGGCTGTCTGGATCACAAAAGTCACCACTGAAAGTGCTGGTAATTGGCACCTCAACATATATTCCCAGCAGAGGCCAAGGACCAGATATTTGCAGAGATGGAATGACCATCTGCCTCTTCTTGGTGGTTCCTCATGGTTGACTGAGCAACGTCAGGAAAGCTTGTCTGCTTTACCTTTTTTGGGGACAAGTCAAGGATTTCTCTACTACCCATCTGGTGCCTGTTCCTGGCATTAGATTCTTTATTATTTTTAAGATAATTTGTCTTCCTCCCCCCTCTTCCCCATGGGAAAGCATTTTAATCCCCTGCCACTCATATTTATTTCAAGTGGCACCTTAGACGGTGGAGACAAATGCATGACGTGCTGTCCCCTGTGTTTTGCTTCCACAGGCAACGCTAGTAGACAGCCTCGTTCCCCGATGCCGTACAGCCGAGGTCTTCGGCATCTCTGAGTACCCAGGAACTTGGTATCTTGGTATCTTCCTTTCCTGCACTGTTCTGATATTAATGCTTTGGCACATAAAAAATGCCAACAGATGCCATCAAGTGTAAAGAGACAGGTGGTGTCAGTGCGTCAGAGGAGGGACTTCCTCCAGAAAGATGGCACTTGCTGAGTTATGTAGGCTGCCCATGCAAATCCCTGCCCATGTGACATCGATCTCCTTGTGAGACAGTCCGAATGTCCTTGTGAGCTGGCACCGTGCCATTCGCAGCCCGTGAATAGAAACATGTTGTAGGTACTTCAGAAGAAACAGATTTTACATGGCAGATTTGTAAGTGATGTTTCGTGCTGCATCTGCGTGTCGCGGAGAAGGCAGTGTGACACAGCGGGCGGGGGGGAAGTCTGCGAGCCAGGTGACAGTCAGCCTTTGTCGCTGCTGTGGGCGTTTGGTGAAGTGGCTGCATCTTGAGGTTGCCATCTGTAAGAAGTGTTGTGGCCAGATTTCATAAAGCCTTTGGGTTTTGTATTATGCAGCTGTAGGGACACCGTATTGTGTCAGAGATACCAAGTAAGAACACTAAAGACTTTATACATACAAGTTTACTGTTCTCCCGCAATCTTTTTCACTCTTGCCTTCATGCCAGAGGTTTTCTGTATTTCCTTTTACCTCTTCCATATTTTGCTGCTTATTTCCAGTCATATAATGACTAGATGAGCTATGAGCCCAGACTTGGTTTTTTGGCATCAAAATCCTTTGACAGATAATAGGCGTAACACTAAAGACTTTATACATACAAGTTTACTGTTCTCCCGCAATCTTTTTCACTCTTGCCTTCATGCCAGAGGTTTTCTGTATTTCCTTTTACCTCTTCCATATTTTGCTGCTTATTTCCAGTCATATAATGACTAGATGAGCTATGAGCCCAGACTTGGTTTTTTGGCATCAAAATCCTTTGACAGATAATAGGCGTAACACTAAAGACTTTATACATACAAGTTTACTGTTCTCCCGCAATCTTTTTCACTCTTGCCTTCATGCCAGAGGTTTTCTGTATTTCCTTTTACCTCTTCCATATTTTGCTGCTTATTTCCAGTCATATAATGACTAGATGAGCTATGAGCCCAGACTTGGTTTTTTGGCATCAAAATCCTTTGACAGATAATAGGCGTAACTCTCTAATACGGGCAGACAGCTTAATGAAATATCTAATCCCCAGACAATGAAAAACATGTTTTGTCTGTTTCTTTGTTTTATGTCACTACTGACCTTTGATATAACTCACCATTATATCATCGTTCTTGTACGTTAGTTCAGGGTTCTGGAATCCAAGGTGGAAGGTATGGTTCTCTGTCTTTTGTCTCGCTTATGGGTCAGGTGGCCCAAATGTCATCCTCTTAACGAAGCAATGCAAACGTACTTCACCATACTTCCTTTCTAGACCTATATGTTATTACTATGTGGCTATTCTGTCAGCTAGAGACCTCTTTCGGGATCCAGACTGTATTATTGCAAACACAGAAACATCATCCTTACTTCTGGAGAGCTCACAGTCTAAAATGTATGACCTACTGAAATTGATTGGGAGAAGGCTAAAATCAGATAGCTTTGCTTTTACAGAAATATTGGCCTTTCTAAAAATGCTTTAAGGTGACACTAACCTCACCGGTCCATCAAGTCATGATTAATTTTCTGACAGGATATATAAAGGGTGCCAGTTCTATGACCTGCATGTCAGATATGCTCTGCCAGATCAGCCTTTGCGTGTCCCGTTACGCCTGCTGACTGAAATGCGTCTTTTCGTGTGGTGGAGGGTTCACGACTTGGATTCCAGATGTGTGAGCTTCTGGTAACACGACAGCGAAGGGCCATGGGCTGTGGATTACTTCCCTCTTGCACTTCTGTAAGAGAGCTGTCCTGCGAGACACTGAGATACCAGTGGGTTGGTATCTAAACAGAATTCATTATTTACACCCCGCCATAACTGAGTGCTCAAATATGGGTCTGCATATTCTGTTTGGAAGCCAATCTGCTCACGATCTTTCACTAACCCACTTCGTCTTTTCGGAGTGCGAGGGGCTAACTCTGTGCTCAGTTTTTACGTTCTTTATTTACAGCTACTGGATGCTTAAAGCTAGAGGGGGGGTGCAGGAAATATAATTAAAGGCAGAACTTGCCTGCTGTAGCTTTTCAGGGAGATAAAGGGCACTCCTCCCCTCCAGAAGGTCTCTATTCCTTTCCCAGAGATGCTGTAAGCTGTTGCTAAGGCAGTAGCTGTGCTGTAACATAGTGTTCTCTCTCTCATTGTGTTTATGAGCAGGTGGAGCAGAAATTGCTTGGTTTCTACACAAATAGCTATGGAACAAATGTACCAAAGGAAATGGGGGGGGGGGGTTGGAGAAGATTCACAACACGATTAACATGAAAATAAAAGATGTGAGAACATGCCATATTTGAACAGTAAATATATAAATAAAGTTTATTTATTGTTGAGCACCTTCTCAGTGTGAGGCAGTTCAATTCATAGAGGATCAGACTAAACATCAGGAAATCATAATTTTATTCTTAGCTCTTCCACTAGCCTGCTGAGTGGCTTTAGCCAAGGTATTTTCTGATTCTGTGCTTCAGTTTTTCCATCTGTATAGAGGGTTGCTGGTTCTTGGTAAAGACGTATGAAAGCGGGGGCAGAAAAATACTGGTTAACATCTGGATTTTACTGTCACAAGAAATAGGAATTGGGTGAAGTACTGGGAAAGGCTATTGCTAAAGATGAGTTCAGAAGGACACTAGGAAGAGAAAAAGAAAAAAAGTATGCACCAAGAGAAGTGATTCAGTGGGGAGGCTGTTTGTGTTCCTGTTTTGTATGATTTTACAAGGCCAGAGAAGTGGAATCCAAACCCCCTCAAGTCCGTTTACATCACTGTACTGTATCTGCAGGCGCCGTTACCTTGACATTAATGTACAACCATTCACAGCGCTGGCGTGAGCACAGCACGTTTTGCCATGTATCAGACACATTGCACTGCAGAGCAAAACAAAGGCAGATGAAGTGAGAAGTGGGAGTCATGAATCATTTAAAAAGAAATAGCACACACAGACCCCACTGTAAAAAGAATGACGGCGTCGCCGCTCGGAGCGCTGCCAGCCGGTGAGAGCGCAGCCACCACAGCTCGGGGCAGGCAGAGGGAAGGCACGCGTTTCTGGAGTTGAGACCAGCACCTTCCTTCATTAACCGTCCTCGTCACTTGGAATTAGGACTGCTGTAACCCATGCAGTTGATTTCTGCCCACGCCCTCCGCAGGCGCTGAGTTCACGCAGGTCCCTTTGCACACGCGCGTGCAGCCTGGTAGCGCTCTGCGGCTGCGTGCCCCGTGCCGGAGCCACCCACGCAGTGCTCCCGGGGGGTGGAGAGAATCCACCTTTGGTAACGTTTGGTGTCTGTTCTGTGTACGTTCTGGAGGCCTGATTCTTACTTCACTCCCAAGGGTTTTACACTGGTACGACTTTGGTGATTTACACGGTTGCAGCTGTCACTGCAAAAGGGGGATAAGCTGTTTATCCCATGGTGACAGGTAGCGTGGTTATACGCGTAGCGCGGAGACTCTTCGTTGGGCCCTGAGCGTACAAGCTTGGCTTCCAAACCCACGGGGAGCCGCCGGCTCTCATTGCTCTCTGGCACTCTGACTTACTGATAACACCGGGGCCACATTTTTCTCTTTCAGATCTCTACTCTGCTTGCTCTTCAGAGGAGCTGCTATTGTCCCATATTGCTTTATAATAAGCAAGCTTTTCCCCTGCAAACGTAGCGGGTGCGATTCACAGCTGCACTGCTGGCTGTCGGTGGTCGTGTGGTCATCGTGCTCAGGGCTGGGTGAAATAGTGAGTCCTGGTAAAAACGGGTCACTAAAATCAGTGGTTCTGTGGCTCTCTTCTTCCGAAATCCTAGGATCTTGAAAGCTTCTTCTTTCATCTATCCTTAATGAAGGAATTTAAAGTTCTTGACAGTCGGGGTTTCTGACCTTTGCGTTTTGTCCTGAAGTGTGTCCCGGTGCTCCCGTTCACAATATGGTAACCTATACAGTATCCTGTGGCTTTCTTCCCACATAAATGCCTTCTCCAGGATGCTGAGTTACTCAAACTTTGCACGTGATTGTAAAGCACTTTTCCTCTTTATTAGCAGGGGATTAATTCCAATTACTAATTTTGAATTGTTGCTGCTTTTCTATTGTAGCCTATCTGATGTTTTCTCAGGTACTGAACCAATTGTGAATTTCATGAGATTCACACCGTATTGACCTCCGCAGAAATAATTATTCACTACCACCTGGGTCCAGATAGGACTCTTTCACCAGAAGTGATGAATGTGCAATTGAAATTACAAATCAAGAACTGTTTTAGTTAGGAACAGTTTGGGCCATCAGAGAAAGCAAGTTCAGTGGTTCTTTAGAGTGTCTTAGAGACCATGAGCATAAAGTGAGTATTCTTGCATCAGAAGTAGACTGTAAAACTTTAGTCATTTAATGATTGTAATGAGTGAAAAGGTAAATTGGTAAAAGATCATTTGAAAGAACCTGACTTGAGTCATCACGGAGGGCCCTTATCTCACAGACTAAAGTCTGAGGGAACTCAGGCTCAACTCTTTCTTTCTCAGTAAATAAAACAGGCATCTATCTTGCTTTTAACCCCACTTTAAAACAGTTTGCTATATTTTACCAGCAATGACCATAAGTTTCAGCAAAAGACATGCTGAGTTTTGCAGAGCTTATACAGTTAAAATAAAATTACTCTCTGAAGTCATAGGGTAAGTGATGGATTTTATCTGAAGTGAAAAAAAAAAGCAGGTTTGATTACTAAAATGATCCAGTTTCCTTGACATACTGTAGAAGCAAATAGAAAAAAATCAAGTCACTTAATGCAAAAAAAAAAGCCACCCAAAAAACCCCAACTGCCAAGACAACATTTTTAACACTTACACCAGACAAACTGTTGGATTTCAAATTGGCAAACAGTCTGTTATGACAGTCCTTTGATGGAGCAATTCATAGAAAGAAAACCATCAGGAAAACTCCGCTCTGAGCAAGTGGGCCTTCTAATCAAGAAGATGATGCCACTCAAATCTAGATCAAAAAAGAGTCACAGAAATAAAAGACTTGATTCCACAATGAAGTTTGTGTGGGTAGAACCAATTGCAGGGTAGAATCCGAAAGGCAGCTGCGATGATGCAAACCAGGACCTAACCGCACTGTGTGTGCAGGCAGTTACAGGTTTTTATGGGCTCCTGGCTGATGCGTTTCAGCACTGTGCAGCCTCCGGTTCTCTTAACAATGATGGGAATACAGTCGTTTTAAGTAACCTTTGTTTTCTACCAGAATGATCCATCCTGCATTCTAGAATCCAGAGGACTTCTTTGGGTAGCCTTGAATAGGTGCTTAACTGAAAGTAGCCCCAAGTAGTAGGTGTCACACAGAATTGCTGAAGGCTTCTGCTGCTTCTTGGTGCTACTTCTGGACGCTCTCACTTGTGAGAGTCTGTGGCTTTGGTCCCGAATCTGTGTGCAATGAAGAATCCTGTCACCCATTTCTTTCAAGCATTCCTTTTGCTTAAAATACCTTCAGGTATTTCAGGATTTGGGCTTTTTTTAAGTTCGTTGTTGCCAATCTTCTACTAATAAAGGCATAAGCCTGTACTTCAAAATCATGAGTGGCATAATTATGACTTTAAAAATAGAACACTTTTTCATAAAGGCTGAGGTATTCAGATGACATTCAAGCAGCTGCATCTTCAAGAGAAAGAGCACATATTATGGTATTGCTAATAAAACTGTAAGTACTGGCAACACAGTACTTCATGTAATCACAGTCTTCAGAATTTGTATTCATGGCTTGAATTCCTTTGAACTGACACATCACGTTGCGTGCGAGTACATCCAAGACACCAAGTCTAGTTTGTGGCCTGGTGGCCACTGAGTGACGATGACTCTGGGCTCCAGTTTAGATCTGGCTTTTTGTTTTGTCACGGACTTTTGTGAATCAACATTGAACCTCAACTGTAGAACACATGCAGACCGGGAGGTCCGTCTTGAGTCTGCAGTTAGCTCAGGGTTACGGACAGTGTGCCTTATGCCCGCCACGCTGCCTGCTAGAGGCATGTAGAAACTTTCCCAAATTGCCCCAAATTCTACAGGCTCAGGTACCGTACTTCACAGCCCCAGCTTTAAAATAGGAGTAACAGCACTGCCTTGTATTGCAGAAATCTCCAGAAAATTAAAGACTTTGAAGCACTTTGAGATCTGATCAGAAGTGCTATAAAGTGTTGTTAATTATGGTTAATTTGTTCTTTGACTGGCTGTATATAATTTTTAGCATGAGGTTCTCTGATACAATGATAATGAGGACTAAACAGGTATCTTCACATGATTTTCTGTGATTGTCAATATGAAATTCATTTGCCATGTATTTCCAGCAAAGCGTGCATAAAATTATCACAGCAAAGAATATTCAACTAGACGTATTGGGACAAAAGCTTTCACTAATGCTTATAATCGCGGTATTTTCTTAATGAGTGACAGGTGCTCTTGTTTACGCGCCCTTCTCACAAGCCCTCCTTTCTCATTCAAGTAGGTTGATTCACAAAAACGTGCGCTGTTTGTGTAATCAAACAAGTGGTTTAAGAAAAAAAGAACTTTCCAAATTCCTGTTGGGCTCTACTTTTCTCTTTAAACTTTTTTTGTTGCTGAACCGCAGCAAGACTGCTTAAACTTTAAATCACTTAAATGGATGTGTTACACCTACAGCTGAATGAATAATTCAGTTCCTAGTCACTGTCTGAATTTGATAGGAAGAAAAGGGGAGGGTCCCTAAGGGTCTGAACGTCGAGCAGAGGGGGAAGGGGAAGGCTAATTAATTACACATTTACAGTGGGGAATACTTTAAAAAAAATCCATTTAAGTACTGTTTTTTGTTACATATTGCTGATCACAGCTGAGAGCATAATACCAAGGCAACCGTGTTCTTGAAAACTTAACTCTTTGAGGGCTGTTAACAACAGATGGAATTAAAGAAAAAAACCCCAATGCCAAACACCAGGGTTGTGTTTCATTAGATAAATGCTTCAACTAAAGAATGATTCATCACCTGCTGATGTCAGATTCATTACTGATGCAACTGCAATGTGAATTTCTTTTCTTCTCCATGGTATTTTCAGAGATTTTCTTTCTGAAAGCAGTGCTGAGCTGGCTGCGTCTCCTGGAGCGTTAAGGCAACATGGTAGTATTACCATTGACACCAGGGATGCAAATTATTTTTCTCTTGGCACAGGAAAGATTTTTGCTGCCAAGAGAACTATCTCTAGATTAAGCTTTTTTTAAATACCGTAAACTATTTTGGTAGCAGCAAATTACTGTTACTTGGTGGTACGTGCTCTCTGACTATTTTTAATGCCCTGTGACAGAACCGCAGCGTGCTTTCCAGTGTGCGTGTATGGTCATTTTCTGGAGGAATCAGGGCCCCTTTTGCAGCCAGCCCATTTCCATTCTCTGCACAACAAACAAGAACTGCAGTTGGAATTGGTTCTGTTTTAAATAGCTCTGGAATTATCTCTCTCTAACAAAAACCTACCAATTCAGAAGCAATTTTTAATGACTGCTTTTGTTTCATATTCCCATGTGGGTTTATTATTCTTTGTCATTTTCTTCTCTAAAAAGTGAACAGACTTTGATCCTCCATTGCTCTGCATCTTTAGTAAAGCAATGTGCTCTCTAAAAACCTGCTTGATTTCATTCCAAAGCTGGGCATGACAGAGTATGTGTTTGGGAAGATGGTGAGTATTGAGCCTTTGTGCGTTTTGAGGCATTCCGATATCCAGCAGGCAAAACCATTTGGAAATTTTCTGCCATAGCTTCCTTTACACCGTCCCTTGCCGTATCTCCACAGACAGGCGAGTGCGGTGCAGCCCCCTAACAAGGGTGTAGGCTGCGGTGCTTGAGCCATATTAGCTCATTGTGGAATCATTTCCTTTCATAGTAAATGACTGAGGATCAAGAATATTGAAGTTTTGAAATACTAAAACTTACCACTACTGTCTGCTATGTACAAATACGGAGACGTGGTGGTTAGGATCATAGAATCACTTAGGTTGGAAAGGACTTTAAGATCACAGAGTCCAACCGTTAACAGTTCTCATATCATTTCCCATTCTGTCTCCCAGGGTGGGGTCAGCAGTTTGTGAAATGTTTCAGAGTCCTTTGAGTGAAAAGTTCAGATGTTTTGGTTTGGATCCTCCAGTTCAACTGCATGATATTTATGGTAGGCATCAGAGAAAAGGAGAAGTCCAGGCCTTTAAGCCTTGTAGGAAAGAAGTCCACCTAAAGCACGTTAATTGCCAAACTTTTCTGTCCCCCTGCAGCTTCTTTGTCAGCTTCCTAGCATATTGCATTCCTGTTGTACTCTTCTTGTTGGAAATCCATTCCCATCTGTGCTCCTGGTTTACTCTCCCACCTTGTAAAAGGCAAAGCACAAGCAGTATAGAGCCTGTTACAGCACCCTTACACCCCTCTTCAGGCAGGAGGAATCCTATGGAATGAAGTTACACTGGAAGGAAGACCTGCCTGTTAAATACAACAAAGTTTAATAAACAATATTTGAAAAGGAAAAACACTTTTTCCAGCAAAAGATTCCTTGGAAATTAGAACTCTTCTGGAAGGAGTAGCACGATGAGACTTTTTCAATTTAGCCTGAGTTCTAGCGTCAGGAAGAACAAAAGCATTATCAGCACATCCCCTAAACTTACTTGCCAACTCCAGCAACAGGTGGAGCGGAACAGAACATGATGCTCTACCATTAGTTGCTTCTGGAAAGAAACGGCATCTTGCTTGCAGATAGCGCTTTCATAAAAGGGTCGGCTCTGTTTACCCTCTTCCCCAGTATCTGCCACATTTGCCGCCCCGAATGACAGTCTTCTACAGCCAGCAGCTCAGGAAAATTGTTGTTTAAAAACAAGAACATTATTTCCACAGTTTTAGCAATCCCTCTTTTGGAAACATTGCAGGACTTTTCTACCTGTTAATCTTTATATCAAACCTGAATGCTGCAGTTCAGTGGCTGACTTTTGGGAAGCGAGATGGTCTTTACAGACAGTGCATTCCTTTGCACTCCTTTTCCAGAGTAGAAAGATGTCTCCCTGTAACGTGGCTCTTCGCTTAATTGTCCATCCTTTGTCACCCTCAGTTCCTAGTTGCATAATAATACCAGTGAAACATGTGAATGAAAAATTCTGATTTAGTGGCACATAACACAGACATATATCAGCTGTTTCCATCTTCTGCCGTTGACTTTTTGTGGAACACTGAAGAAAAATTACTCCACTCTATGACTTGGTTTCCCCATCTGTAAAGTGGAGTCAATAGCATTTATTCAATACTGTTACCTTATTTTTAATTATCTGATGTGATAGGATACTGCTCTGCCACAGTACAAAGTAATCAGTACAAAGTTGAGGTTAATTATTAACTGCAGAACCACATCTATGAACTGAATTACAGTGTAGGAGTCTTTTTTGTTTCTCACACGCAATCTTTGCTCATTTCAATAAGCATCTAAAAACTGGGAGAAAGTAGCTGTTTGCTTAAGGCACAAGGCTGAGATTGAGGAAATCTGGACTCTTCCTGATGCTGTTGCAGACTCTGTGATCTTGGGCTAATCTTGGTGGATAATCATCCTTCTGGCTGCTTCGACTTCAGCGAGAACAGTGTTTTTTAGGAGTGTCAGCTGAGGTTTTAGGAGATGCTGTAGCATAAAAGTTTGTAAGAATGTTCCGAGTAATTCGGTTCTGGATTAAAATACAGCTGGCAGGAGAGATGGGCAATTACCTACTCTTTAATATAGACAGGGAATGTATTCTTCCTCCCAGCTATTATTGTCCATACCTATTATTTCAGAACTACTGGACGTGGCCGTGCCGCACTGTGGCGCAGCTTCCACAATGAGGTCACCTGCAGCCTGGCAGTACAGCTGGTTCCCTCGCCCTCATTTTTAATTCATAGGCTTGTTGTGGGTGTTGGGGTTTTTTTATCTGCTGTTTATTCTGCAGCCCCTTTTGGGCACATTGATGCCTCCAGCAGGCTTTGTATGCCAGGGAATTATGGGTCCAGAGATTCTGCAAATCTGCATCCCAGCCAAAGCTTTTGAAAGCTGCTGCTTTTGAATGCCATGCATTTGGCGCGCACCCCTCCTTTCCTCTCTGTCTGTCTCTCTCTCGCTCTCTTCTTCCCTTTGCCCTCTCTTCCCTCCCTTCCCTCCTCTTTCTCTCCCTCTGTCCCCCTCTTACTGCTCTTTTTCCCCCCTTTCTCACTTCCCCCTCGCTCTCCTGACCACTTCCCTATTTTTCCTCCCACCCCCTTATCTCTTCCTCCCCTTTTCCCTCTCTCTTTCCCTTTCTTTTCCCTCTTTCTCACCTAGTGATCCCCTCAGTAATGATGGGGAAACTCTCTGCACTGCATGGCGAACAGCTTGGCTGGGAGGAGTAGAAGGGTGCTTTTCACTTCGTAAAAGATGATCTAGAAGCCTTTCTGCATAATGTTTGAGACTAGTCATTGCAGTCTGTACGTGGACTAATGCCTAAGAGATCACATGTGCTCTAGAAATTCCCACCGGAGCACCCCCGATACGTCAGACAGCTTGAGGAGGTGTTCTGACACTCTGCTCCTCCATCCCAGCCCTGTGATGCCTCTCTCATTGCTCCATCAATAGGGAGAACATCCTTTCCCTTCTAGTTCTTTTTTCCTGACTCTCTATTTTATTTTTAAATATTAAAGCGCTCTGGGTTTCCCTAGTAAATCAGTGTGTGTGTGAAGTGCTGGTTACTTGTAGCTGGAGGCTGTTTTCCTCCTCTGATGGACTGCAAGCATTTTTTCTAAAAGCGGCTCTTCTCTCCATCACTCCTCCTGTCCCCTCCTCCCCCGCCCGAGCCGCAGCGAGCTCAGCTGCACATAATGACATCCAATCTGTTCAGGAAAAGAAAAAAACAGGAGGGGGAGAATATTTCCCTTTGATTTATACAGAAGCTGAGTTGGCAGAGAGCTCGGCTCAGGGGTGGGTGGAAGGGGAACCAAAAAGCACATTTGCGATGCATGGGCATACTCTCCCCTGGGGTAGTGCCAGCCAGCACAGCAGCCAAAGCCAGCAGAGAAGCTTTGCAGGTTTTGTGTGTGCGCCCAAGGCATCCTCCTTCCCAACGTATTACTATCGCCATGCAAACACACACCCACAGTCTGGGGTTAATTTAATTTTAAAATGACATTAGAGATAACACAGGCCGGCTCATTAGCACTAGAGAAAACACATAGATCCCTGCGTAAAGGCAGACTCAGGACGAGGGAGAGGTCAGCAGCCAAGCACTTTTCTCTTTCCAGCAGTCCATCTTTGAGCCGGGGTCAATTCCTAAATAAGAAGGATGTGGCTAGGTTTGAAGTAAAAGGATAAAGAAAATCTTATGCTGCAGTTCAGGCATTGGAGTGGGATCTTCTGGCAAAAATCATAATGTCAGGTCAATGAAATCATGCTGAAGTATATCGTATCATAGAGGATGGTCCCTAGCATTTTATACCCACATTTTTCATTCATATAAGACAACATACAAAAAGAAATCAAAGGAGGCCCTAGTTTTGTATTCGATTACTTTGGGAGTGATTGCGAGTGGAAAGGACAGCAAGAGGTAGATGCAGGTTATGTGGGCTGGTTCCATCAAGTCCTAATCAAGTATGCAGACTCTCCTATCTCTATTTTGAGCTACCACAGAATTATTCTGAAACACTTCATCTCGGGTTTGTTTTATCGAGGTGTGGCGATTTCTGTTCTAGACAGTGTTATTGTATGGCAGTTAACTACCAGGACCACAGCATGGAATTCATGAGTGCCTCCACTGGATAAACTGATACCTGTGCCCCATTTCATTACAATACTGGATGTATCTCATGGACAGAACACAAAAAAACTAAGGAACACAGCAATAATTTGCCATGCATGACTCTCCAGTGAAACTGATACTGGCTCGTCCTTTAGTTCAGTTTTGCAACAGGGCAGGATGTCTGGTACAGAGAATAGAAAGCGCTGCAGACCCCACCTGTGAATGAGAATGGGTCTCTATTTTATGGGCCGATCTCCGTCGACTCTGATTGAATACATTCCAGCTAAAATGGTGATTTGGCCTAGTCTGAGGGCCATGGGGAGTGATAAACACTGGCAAGGGAACTTGATGTTGACAGCAGAATCCAGATTGCCATAGAAATTAGCAGTGTGTGTCTGTTGTTATTAGAGATTTAACCAGATGACCTGACAATAATTAATGGGGAGCTAAATTTGAGAAGGTCCCTTTGCAGAACCATCCCCGAAGCGAGCTGTAATCACCGGGTCTACATATCCTGCATACTACACAGGAGAGAGCGTTTGCGCTCCTTGCATTTAATGCCCAAACTGATGCGAGAACTTGGTGGGATGTGACTTCATGGCTGCCCAGAGACAGTCTCCAGGGAAAGAGCAGGAATGCATATGTTCCAGGGAATGATACGCATTGCAAGGTCATTTGTGACTGACTGTAAAGAGATAATGACAGAACAGTCTCATTGGCTGGGCTTCTCCTTGGCTCAGACCCTCCTGCAGACTCAAAGCCAAGGCTGTCAGCTTGCGACGGGCTCATCTGTCCACAGTCACTGCTGGGCTTCCAGGTTAAAAGGCTTTGTGCTGAACTGGTCAGCAGTGGCTGCTCTGGCACAGGAACGCAGCTCCTCTTGCATGCATTGTCCTGATGGTTGTGTTCCCAGTGCCTCTGCTCCAGAGCACTCAGAAGATTCTGCTGCGTTTCAGTAATTTCATTCATAACCTCTAGAAAGATAGGTGAGCGTTCTTATTCTCTAGATAGGTCACCAAGGCATCCAAAGGTGACACGGTTTGCCTAGGACACAAAAGACACAGAGTATGGAATAGAAGCCTGACTTTGTGTCTTCTGGTGATGTTCAGAAACACCAATTCATTGTGATTTTAATGGCATTTGTAGAGCTTTGGGTCAGGCCTCAAGAATTTGGTGACTCTGCAGGTAAACACAGCCAAGCAGATGTTATGTGTTTAGTTCTGGACAGTTCTGGGCATTAAATTCTGGTCTACTGCAAGGTGGAGCAGAGGATCACACCTGACAGACAGGAATCCATAGGCTGATACAGAATAATCGAGTCAACCCCATTTTACAGGTTGTCATTTCATTGTTAGTACTATAATATAAACCAAGGATCCAAAAAAGTCAAAACTGCTGTGCTGCAAAGTGCTAAACACACAGTGAGAGGCAGCCCCAGCCTCAGCAAATGTGCAGGCGAGCTGAGTGCACAGCGTGAGACAGAGGGGAGGGACAGCTACAGAGGTTCAGAGCTCTGCCCCCGAGGAAACGGAACCAGGCTTCTCTGGTCTCTAGCCACATGGCTGCTCACCTTCCCTTTAAAATTCTCCTTTTTGTTTGTCTCTTTTCTCTAGCAGACTTTTGTTGGATCGGGGTGGTTGGGGAGCAGACATGGCTATAAGCCTGCCTTGCTTTGGAGAGAAGAGGAGCCTGCAAGCTTAGTCCTTAGTCACAGTTGTTCAATGTCTGAATACCTCAGTTCCCATTGATGCCATGGTGGGCTGACACCTGTCCTGGGGACACTTTATTTGTCATCTGCAGTGCCCTGTGGGGACTCAAGCCAATCATAGCCAGATGGCCTGTGGCCAGAATTGCTGGAAAACTGAATCACTGAAACAGTCCCCCTCTATTTTACTCCTCACACCAGGTATCTGGTCTCAGCACCCACCCATCTAGATGGTAATTAAAACCCTAGTCCTAAACTCTCCTTTCTGCTCTCTCACAGCTCTTCCCCTGAATAAGATTTCAGTCTTCAGCTATCCCCTTCAGTTGCAGCATAAGAACAAATTCGTTTCCAGTTTTCTACACAGGTTTGTGTGTGCATCCATAAATAAACAGCCCGATATTCTGAGAAGTGAATTGCTACCCTCCCCTTCCCTGCCTCAGGAGCATCTTGTTCCCATCTCCCTCCAGCAGAATAGTGAGCCAGAATGAAATGCCTGATTCCCAGTAAGTACCGTCAGCACAGCAGCTGGGGAGAAGAATATCTGAGGGAAATGCACAAGTGCACTGGCATTTATGTATTTCCTGGGGATATTTATATAGGACAGACCTCAGAGCACAAGTGCACTTGATGTTTCTGTCAACGAAGGAGAGGCCGTGAGACTGTAGCACAGGCTGTCCTGTGCCCCTTTTGCTCACAGAGCCCCCATGAACTGCCATGGATGGACCCCAAGGCTCTGAAGGCTGCTGTGACTGAATCGTCGTGCCTGACTGCTGCTTGTGGGAAGCGAACGACTGCAAGGCTGGCGCTGTGGAACGAGAGTAACAGTGATCCCTGACTTGATTGTTGTGCTAGTTCTCAGGTCCGTAACTCTTGAGGACCACTTAGCTCATCGAGCCTTAATTCTAGAGAGAAGATTAATGAGCTGCTTACCCCAAACTACCACCCTTCCTCCTGTCTGCCTGCAGTGTGCACAGCCAGGCAAACATGACAAGCGTGGGGGAAACTGTGTTCTGCTAAGACACGGCAACCAGTAGTCTTGTCTCTGTTCCAAACTGGTTCTTTTCATAGCCTTTCGTAAGTGACTTGGGGGCTTCAGCCTACCCCAGATGTGCTTTACGTGAGGTAATTAGCACTGGAAAACCTCGAAGGTTTAGAGTCTACTGAGAAGTCCTTGTGTCCTTGTGCCTTTAACAGACTGTGTGTTGTCGACAAAAAAAACCCAATTCTGATAGATGCTCAGAATCTCATATTCACTCTCTGAATTGGTTTTATTGCAGAGAGCTACTTACGCTTTCTCGGACCCTGCATTTTTTGGCCCATTTGTTTATATCTGGACTTAATTTTCTTATGCTTGTACAATGTTTCATAAGTTGGATCTAAACCAGAACCATGCAGTTAATGTCACTTAATATTCCCATGATCTAGTAAATAGGATCTTTCTCTGAACGGGCTTTTCTTTTACTCTGCAAACTGTGTTTAGAGCTGATGAAGTTTTGCATTAAATCAGCAGCCCAGTTTTGCCTAGTCTGCTCCCTTGCCATAGTTCCTCTATGGACAACTAGCTTGTCTGATAAGGATTTAGCATGCTGGGGTCACTCAGATATCTGCACCATCCTCCTGTTCCCTTGTTAGGATTATCAAAACTTGCCAGTGCTAATCCAGGATTGCATATTACAGTTGAATATTGTTTAGCTGGTTATATACAAATGGCGGGGACCTTGTTGGGTTGTTCTGACTGCTTGGTGTCTATCATGTTTCCTCCTTAAGGAATTAACACACAGTTCCTGGAAAAAGAGATTTGTGTGTCCACCATCGGATGCAAACACCAAAGCAGTGAAGCTTCTTTTACTTACAGTGATGGAAAAAAGTTTCACTACTAGCTAATATGCAGAGGTGCATGTTAGGACACCTGGATTTTTGAGGGGCCTTGGGCAAGTCATAGCACCGTGGTGCGGTGCCTCAGTTTATCTCCCTGCAGAATGCGCAATAACCTCTCAGGAAACGTTAATATTACTTACAGTGTGCTTTTCTCTAGGAAAATTCCCTGCAAAAAGGTAGTGTCACCATTTGTCAAAGGTATAGGTCTTCCTTCTCTACAAAGGCAGATTCGCCTTGACTTCTCCGGGAAGTTTGCCTGAGCAAACAGTGAGGAAAGCCTAAATCAAATTTTAATTGTCCATGACTGGCAGTTTCTGGATTTTCCCAGCTCATTCCTCCCTAAACACTAAACATTCCCTAAACACTAAATGCTCCCATTTCCTGTATACTTTTCAGAATTTCTCTTTCCACTTAAACTTCCCATGTTCTAAAGAGTAAAGGTCCAGTGTTCAGAACTGGGTACGTGACAGCAGCACGGATCCCACTGTCGAATTGCAACTCCTTCTCCTGGGCAGACGCCTGGCCCTGCACTCGTGGGGCTCAGGACAACTGCTCCTGCACAACAGTTCTACAGGAAGCGAGCACCTACGTCCGTCATCTCGTCTCATTCTTGTTTCACACAGAAACCAAGCCTAATCCTACAGAGATCTCCCGCCGGCTGCTGTCTGAGGCCCTGACTGCGGTCGTTTCCTGCGTGTATGCACCTGGGCCCATGAACGCGGCAGCTGTCTGCTGTGGGCGACGAGGAAGAGGGAGGAAGAGGAAGGGCTGGGTTAGTGGTCATGCAAGAGGCTGGTTTGCTTCCCAACATGCTGCCTTCATCAAAGTGACATGCTGAGTAATTAACAGCCTCTTTCCACAGCTAGCAACACCAGACAGGGGAGATCTTTGTTCCTGTTTGGAGGGCGAGGGCTACAGGAGAAATTAGGAAGCACAGAGATGAGAGCAATTTGGCATTGTTCCACCAGTACACACTGTTTTATTAATAGGAGCTGCACATGTTTCTGAGCCGTGGAGCCAGCCAGACACTGCAGCAGCAGCAGCAAGCCGGGACTGTCTGCTGGCTGCTGTCATGTAGTAACTCACCACCGGCGCACAAGGCACGTTGACGCCCTTCTGTGAGGATGTCGTGGAAGTGAAAAAGGAACGGCAGTCATGATGTCGTTCCAAGCAGGGATGGATTTCCTAAGAACTGGCCTTTTGGGTAGCTGTTTCCTAAAGTTGTACTGAGTTCAGTGGAGTTGTAGGCAGATGATTTGTCCCTGAGTTCATTTGCATAGCTGTAGCTGAATTGGCTATTATTTCTACCAGTGAAATGCGTATGAACTCTATTGACTTTGAAGCTCCAGAACCAAAAATATTAAGCAATTCTGAAAAACTTCTGATATGTGAAATTAGACTTCTCAGACTTTTTACAGCAAGCGCATTCTCTTTGGTAGCATTACAGCACAGAATGCTGGACTCTGATAACCTCATTCTACCATTTCTTCAGTACACGCTCTCAAGCAAGGAACACTCCCAGCCCATAGCAGGGGCTTTCGTGATCCTCCCCACTATAGTGCCTGCCTGTCCCACAACCTATAATGTATTTACCTGCTCCTTATCCTTGTTAAATAGGAGAGAATTGTTCTTTCAGCATTTTAGATAGGAATCTGACACCCTGGAAAGCTAAATCAGTTGGCAAAGCTCATATGGAAGAGCTGTGTTGACAAAGGAGAGTGAACACAGCGTGCCCAGCTGCTGCGTGAGTGTTGTAATCGTCGCGCCGGCCTTCACTGTGCTTTGCTAAGCAGCTCTCACACTTCAGCAGCAGAGATCCAAATTCTAAAATACGTTATGCTTTTTGAATGCTTCAGTTTGTCCATACAACATTCTCCACAGGTGATAATTTACAGCACATAGGGCATCTATATATATTGTTGATTATTTATGTTTCAGTTATGTCAGCTTCTTTTTTGCAAGTAAGTTTCATTTATATCAGTTTTTTTCCCAATAGTCTTTATTCTTCTACCTTTATGTAGGTATTCAGATAGCCAATCAATTGTTAAAATGAGGCAAGCTCATCTTCCTTCATTTGTCTTTTTTCCTATTTGCTTTTCAGCAAAAGTTATGATAGGTAAGACTGCTACCAGTATCCCTATCTAATTTAGGTTAATTCTGTGCAATTTATGCATGCAGGCAAGTTCCAAGGAGAAAAAGCCATCAGTAGCCCCCTTTATTTGGTAAGTTTTTTATTTTATTGATTAGTAGAAAAAGCAGGGACATCCCAATGTTATTACATTGCTCAGTATTCCTTCTTCTTTTTAGGAGCTGCTGTTGTGGAAACAGCATTCCATATCCTGCTTGTTTTTTCTTCACAGTTGATGTGCACCGAATTGTTTCTGTAACTGATATAATCTGTTCTCATTAGATTATTCCCACCTAAAAATATTCATCACAGATCTTCATCCATGAAGTGACCTGCTATAATACAAGCTGTCCCAGTGAGCCCACTGGAACTGGTACTTACATGAGTAAGGCTTATAGCACTTGATCCCAAGATGTTTAGACTTTAGTCACTTGGTTACTGTCTCGTCCTACAGGGAGGCAGGATGACTGTGTACAACAGAGCAAGCTAGGAACATCTCATTCGCCATCACAGATTCTTTTGCCCATGTCTGCCTGTTTGATTTAAAAATATATACATGCCAAGGGGCTTGATATGTCTCTTGTGCCCCATTTAACATCTGCTGAGCATCCCAGAGCAGCCTGCAGTGTAACACAAGTCACTGGAGGATAGATTTGATAAAGGGAAAAAACAAAGCAATTGATACCCTCAGGCTCCAGAAGTCTTCAAACCGATTCTTGCTGACTACAGGCAGCAAAGCAATTTATGGCAGCATGGTTGAAAGTTCCTTTTATTTTAAAGCTGCTAAACCCTCCCTGGCACTTAAAGTCACTTTTCATAAGGCAAACCCAGTGAGCTTGCTGGGTTCCCAAGATCTCAGCCCCAGGAAGCTTTTAACGGGAGTCAGAAGAGGCATTAAGCACTGGGGAGGAATCAGGGAGACATAAAGCAGAAATTAGGGTTTAACACAGGGCCATGAAAGGCTCAGTAAAGAAGAGGCAATTTTTTCATGTGTTATTTCCTTTCGATGGCATTTCCCTTTTGGTCGGACCTTCAGTATAGCTTTTTCTGTGGAAGTGGCCCACTTTGTCCAATGAATGAAATGCACTCTGCAGATGGAAGCTGGGGTGTTTGGAAGCGGGTGTTTGGAAAGTGGTAGCCAGATTATTTTATTTTAAGGCTCTATTGCAGCAAAAGGCAGGAAAACAGACAGGGGGAGAGTAGTGAGTGGTTCACTGGCACCGATTGTCTACCACAGCAGGTTCAGCACTTAAATTTGAGTGACTTCTCTCTCCAGATGGTTGGTGGGAGCTGACTACCCAGATCTTTGCATAGCATGCTCCATAATGAAAACGTATGGCATCACTTGCTATCTTTTAAAAGCTTTTTTCTTCAGCCCAAGTATAGCTCACTGTATTATGGATCCCTTCTTTGCCTGATGCAGAAAAAATGGGCATCTGTCATATGCCTAACCAGGGACTCTGAGCTAGGAGTTCCTTTATTTCAAGACAGGCTAGCTCATGCTTTTACAACTGCATAATCCTACAATAATGTAAGCGTAGTCTTCCTGTCCTTCTGATGCTGCCACTGCTGCTCTCTTCACTTCCACTTTAACTGAGGCTTGTTTCTCGCCTAAGTCATGTCATAAAATTATTGTGAAAAATGTGGAGGATTTACACTGATTGTAAAGCCTGTTTTCTTAACATCCACCTATACTGATTCTTGAAAGACAATAAACAATGTAGGAAGATTTACTAATTAGAAGTACCCCCCAGAAAAATGTCACAGAGAAATTAATAGAATACCCTTCATTTTACATACTGTGTTATCAGTTTGCATGCTTTTCTCTGACCTAAATATTCAGTATAACCAGTGATTTATATACACTCACTGATTCTATGAGAACTGAGAAGTTCGGGTAATCAAAATAGTCTATCCTTGTGTCCTCTCACAAAGCAACAGTTATGTTCGGGAAGGTAAACAGACTTACAGAGGCGTCATCTTCAGAAATGCTGGATAATCAACATTGCCAGTTATTACAGCTGCATACCAGCGTCTGGCTTTTCTGGAAGCGCAGTGTAATGTTACTTGCCCAGTAGTACCCAGGGATTTTGCTTGAATGAGGAACAGAACTATATTCTGGGTTCTGGTGCCCAAACCAAACTACTTCCCTCAACATTGTAAAACCGAGAAAAAAGTCAAATAGGTTTTGCTCCAGTATAAACTACAAGCTGTAATTCATTGTAACCCAGGTTCAGATAAAGCTATCATGCACACATCTTTATATGTGTCAGTTCTCAGTGACGTCTTGACTGGTCTCTTGCCTGAAGCACCCAGGTCACTAAGTCTTGCCCCTGTTCAACAGAGAACTATTTCCACCTCCTGTAACTTCCTTTTCTGGATGTGAAAAAACACAAATCTGCCCTCTTTAATATGTCCCCAGAGTCTTTGGACTAGTCCAGTGACCTTGTTTGTTTGGGTTTTTTTTCTGCAATGATGTCAGGGTTTTGCATGTAAATCATTAGACAAACGTGGGTTAGACTGGATTCTGCGGACTCCTTTCCAGGCAGAAGTAAGTCTGCATTCCTAGACAGCCGTTCTCATGCTCTGGTTAACCTCAGCTTCTGTATTACACGTGCTGTGTGTGACGCACTGGATTCCCTTTGTTTTGCCCACTTTTTATTTTCCACCCGAGGCATGGCGTGAACTGGGAAATGCGATCAGTGAGAAGAATACGCAGGAAATAGAAGGCATAAACAAAAATGACTGGTTGAGTCTCAGTGAGGTCTGGAGTACAGTTGTTGAAACAAACCACTGGTGACCCAGAAAGATCTGAAGCTAAACAGAATGCTTTCAAGATGGAAATGTGGGACAAAGATGGCATAGATGAGATGGTAACAGTCTCATCTTTTCCTTTGTAGGCTCTATTCCAGATGTAGCTTTAAAATAATAGCAGCAGGTTGGACCCACAAAAGGGCAAGGCTGAGAGTTAGGAAACCTTCGTCTATTGTGAGACTCACATTATGACTTTGCCTTTCTAAACCTGGAGAACTGTCTTTTAAATAGTCAGAGGTGGAGGCACGTTATCAGAATAATTCAGCTTCCATCTCAGGACTTGTAAATACATACCCTTACAATCTATTCGTGGGACATAGAAGAAAATACCTGATGCTAATGTCTGAGATGTGCTGCACAGGAGAGACTGTTCTTCCCAGCCTTAAAAATCTATAAGCCTGTGTAAGCGTCCAGATTTTCAGCAACCAGAAGCTTCAGGCTTTATCCATCAGCAGAAGGAGAACAGAGGAGTTGTATTATTCTCAAGAAACAGGGTATAATGAGGGGATATTATGTGTTGTTCTCAGTGGGAGATACTTAGGTTTGAACTTTGGAAAATCTGGATGCTTCTCACAGATGTTCAGAAGAAAACACAGGGGTTTGGTTTCTGACTTATGGTGTAGATGCTAAGCCAGCTTGACAATTTTGGCATCCGTTATCTCAGGTTTTAAACAAGGGCTAATGAGATTTTTCCTCTTTTTTTGAGGCTAAATGCTAAAGTTCACTACACCTAGTTAAATTAAAAGTTTGTTATTTAAACAATAAGGGCAACAACTAGAACACCGCTCATTGTCTCATGCTGGCCTAACTGTACGGAACAAGTTACCACGCAGGGAGTTGCAGCTGGCGGGCAGTTTGAAGCAGCCAGACATCACAGTGACCGTGTGTTTTCCGGGGTCTGTGTGAAGGCTCCTAGGATCTGTTCACAGATCTGCCTTTCATTTTGCTCTTTGATCTTTGGCAAGTTACGTCGCTTTTCTGCCTCCATCTTCACAGCAGTGAAATCCAAAGTGCACACTTGTATCTGTGAGGATATCTGGGAGGCCTAAAATTAAATCAGCAGAGGGCTCTGATGATTAGTGACGACGACGATAGTATTCCAGAGTAGGATACTATATATAGGGACGGTGCCAAGTTTCAGCTATTTTCTTTAAGTAATAGAGAGCATAATGGTAAAAATAATCTAGTTCCAGTTAATTGAGATGGACTGAAAACTGGCTGAATGGCTGGGCCCGGAGGATTCTGATCAGTGGCACAAAGTCCAGTTAGAGCCAGATTGGTAGTGGTGAACCCCAGGGGTTGATACTGGGCCCACGGTGTTCAGCATCTTCCTTAATAACCTGGATGAGGGGGCAGACTGCACCCTCAGTAACTTTTCAGATGATAACTAGGAGTGACTGGCAGTCACCCAGCAGAAGAAAGAAACGGACCTCTTGTGTGCAGTCTAGACACAGGAAAAAGCTTTTTGCTGTGAGGGTGCTCCAACACTGGAACAGGCTGCTCAGGCAGGTTGTAGAGTCTCCATCCTTAAATATATTCAAAATCCAACTGGACCTGGTGCTGAGCAAGCAACTCTAGCTGACCCTGCTTGAGCAGGGTGGTTGGGCTAGATGATCCTCAACCTCAATGATTCTGTGATAAACTGCATCCTTGTTTGTGTCATTATGAGGACTCAAATGTGACTCAGAAATCTTTCCATTCTAAGAATCTGAGAGTCTTAGCATTCATTTAAATGGGAGTGAGATCAGGTTCCAAGATGTCAGAATGGCAGAAAGCTCTTTATCTCGTAAAGCTCCTGGGCACCTCTTACTGGAATTAACTCTGGGCTTTTTTCCCTTCAGATATTCTCCAGCCTTTGCAAAGGAAATGGCAGTAACAAATCAGATTCTGCAGTAACACATTTTAAGTCCTGAAGCAAAATTCAGCAGTTTTAGAGGGACAGCGTAAAAGGGAATGGGGTGGGGGAAGTGGGGTGGGAAGTATTTATAATCCCTTTAATATTTTAAAATTTAATTATTTCCAAATTGGGTTAGCGAGACTGACAAGAATACTGCATCTAAAGCATGGAGCCCAGAGGCAGCATTGGAAAATGAGAGGAGAAATTAATAATAAAAAAACCCCTATTGCTTCGAGGCAGCAGACTGGAACACTGACATTCCATTACTCCGTCTGTCTGCTGAATTCATTTAGCATCTGTGGCCTAAATAGGCTAGTTTTAAAGAGGCATGCTCCAGTTTTTATGTTGGAAGGGGGTGGGGGTTGTCAGGGGATTTTTCTTCATTGAAATCTGTCTCAAGAAGGCACATCAGATTGTAGTTAATAGGGTAGAGTAATGCTAACCTCCCAGCAGCTGTAGTTAAAATAGTATCTTGGAATGTTTTGCAATGTCTTACAGATCGGGGTGTGCATCTAGCATTTGGGCCACAGCAGTTAGATTTCTGAGGGCAAAGCTGGAGCAATAATGTTGTGTATGTCATGGAAGCACTAGGTCTACATCTGTAAAGGCATGGCATCAGCCATCACTAAAATACAGCCATTTCCAACGTCGCTGTAGTCTGGGTATTAAAGCGCAGATTGTCAAAATGCTCTCCTCACCTCTTCTCTGAAAAACCCAGCGTTGTCCAGCAGCGCAGCATTCCTGGCACAAACTGTTCTCTTGCCAGCCCCAACATCATTGCAGCAATTGCTGCAACACACATTTTCTTCCTCAGGATGCTCTTTTTCAGCTGCTAACTCCATCCACCTTTCTGTGGCTTTTGTAAGATCTAAGATCAAAGCCTGAGGCAGGCTGTCTGCAGTATTACAGAGAACTTAGATGCGTGGACTGGAGGCTAGATGGATGGCTCAACGGCAGGCTGGAAGGGAAAGAAGAAGAGGATCCTCCACTTTATTTCCTAGAAAGCTGCAAGTGTTTCAATTCTGGGTGTTTTGTGAAACATCTGGATACCAGGAGCATAAAAGGTACCAGTGTAACCTCCCAGTAAGATCAGTTGTTCAAAGCTTTCTGTGTATTTCCAGTCTTCTTTGGCTTCCTTCCCAAGAATATAGAAACAGGTCTGTGAATTTCCTTGGAGTAGAATATAATGTATTCTGTATAGTTCTATTTTTTCTGTTTCCATTTTCTGCAAATAATCTTTGGTTCCCTTTCCCCCAATTCATCATCTTCAAGGTCTCTGTGTAAATTATGCAGAAAGGAAAGCCACGGATTTTACGGGTAGTCATATATAAGCTGTTAAATTCGGCCTTTTCTCCTCCTCCTCATTGTTCTTTGCTCTCAATGTGCATTTTATCAGAAGTTTTTGTTGAGTTTAATGGACATTACCTTGCAGACATAAGGCATGATAAAAAATTTTACTGATGCAGTCTACCATGTAACCCAGCCGTGCTTTTTGATTTCAAGCATACAGGGTCTTAGCCAGCAAGATTCTCAGAGCCACCCACAAAATCGAAGTCTTCAGCTCTCAGTAGCTAAGTGAATCCCCGTGGGCTCTTGGACCTCACTGACTGCCAGCTGGTAGAGAAGGACTTCGTCCAGCCTTGAAGGAAAGAGGAAAGGCCAGACCCTCTGATTTCTTTAGGTAGTGTGCTCAGAGTAAGAGCTCCATGAGCTTGCTATCGAGGAGATACTGATGGATTCTGAGAAAAGTTAATCTGGCTAATACTTTGGATCTGAAGAGAATCTTGGCTGTTTTCATCCAGCCGTAATCAACACTGACACAGGCATCCTCCAGCAAAACAACTCCTGCCCTAAAAATGTATTCACAGCTTTATTCCTTTCACTGGCATTTTTTTCCGTCGCTGAATACCATCATTGTTTCCTCCCTTGGTCATCTTCTGCTTGATTCTGCAGATACTGAAGTCAGAGCTAAACTGGTTTAAGACTGTAGTTCCTAAGTGTTTACACTGCATTAATGCTTCTTGATATCATCCACTCACAGCCCCTTCCCTGGCTGCTACTAAAACCATGTACTCTGTAAACTTTGTTGCTTTGTCCTGAACTAGTTATTTATGCTTCCAGGAGGGCTGTCTTCTTTTTCTGTATTTCAACAGAATTGAACATAAATAGCTGGCTTGCGTCTTCCCAAGCATGTGTGCTGCAGGGAAGTCTGACTGAGGGGAGCCAGCCTCTGGAGCGTTGCTTTTAAAAAATTGTATTATTCCTTCTTTCTCCCATTAGGCAGCAATCCAGCCAAATTTACCTTGGATTTTACTTAAACATATTTCTTTTCTATTCTTTTTATACAGCAACAGTCTGGCCTTAGGCAAATCTCCCGGGAGACTCGGTTAAAATGCACCTGTGCTACACAGGCAAACATAGATTACGAAGTTGATGTTGCTCTCTCTTGGCTAAAACAGTAATATTTCACTATGGCTCCTGCTCCTCCTCACAGTTCTTCAGGGATTCATCTCCATCACAAAGAAAATGTCCTGTAGTGTTGAAAGAGGACTTAATTTCGGTTATCATTATTTCATAGAATGAGAACTGTACAGTTATAAATCACCAGAGAATTTTCTGCAGTTTTCATTGAATTCTTTCTGCTTTGGGCTCACAACTATTTCTTCCAACTCTCAGCATTTTTTACAAAGCTTCCTTCTTTCTCTAACCTCTCACCTCTGCCTTTCCTTTTTTTTCCATGTAGATAAATAACTCCCAATTAGACCCATGACCAAAATTACCCAAGGCTGCTTGCTATCTTCTTACTCCCTTTGCGTACGTAGCTTAATGGCAGTGTCTGCCTTGTCTATGTTGATAGCAAACAATTCTGTAATCATACCAAAATTAGCACAAGAAGACCTATCTTTGGTGAGCATATACATATTACTCTTAGAGATGTGATAATTAATGGTAATAATAAATCATCAGTTGCAGCGATTTCACTGACTTGTATTTAACTTGTATTTAACTTCTATTTGTTCCATCTCTATAAGAACTTTCCTTTAGGGAGGAGCTTAGTTCATTTTTTCTGAAAAGAAGCAACGCCCTCCCCCAGGTTGTTGCTTGGCTGAAGTAATTGCTGTGACTCCTCAGGTCCCAGACAACCAATGGATAATTAGTTCCAATTAAGTTCTCTCACAGGTGCGTATGAAATTGCCATTTGCAAGCAGCAATTCCTCCCTGAAAGGTGAGCTGGATGGTAGGGAAGGGAACGTCAAAGATCAGAGCGAGATGAGACACAGCAAAAGATAATCCTGGTATGGTGTTGCTTTTTGTTTAAGCAGGGGGTATGTATGAGGTATCTTTTTTACTTTTAGAGATGTCACTGCTCATGGGTGGGTCCTTGTTGGGTTTCTCTTCCTGTTTTTTATTTTAAGAAGGGGGGCAAGCAAGAAGTAACCTTAGAGTAACCAATGTGTGTGAGCTGTGCTGATGAAAAGACCTGTGAAAACACAGCACTTCACTTTTACTGTGAAGTAAGCCAGGCAGGACGAGTCCTGGAGGTTACTGAGCTCACCCAGTTCACCTCGTAGTAAGTCTGAAGTGATGTGTTTTCCTTGCAGAGAGTTTGCACATGTTAGGTAAGTTGAGCTTGAGTTGCCTGAGAACTCTGGGGTCTGACCTGTTCTTATGTTGACTTTTTACTGGTGTTAACGCTGTTGTGTTTGTCAAAGCTGCTCCTCATCTGAGGAAGAGAAGGATCATATCTTTAACTAGCTCTAGCCTGTTGCAGGAGGGAGTTACAGAACCTGTATTTGAGGAGAAAAAGTGTCTGTAAACCTGAACTGTGACAAAAGCACAAAACTGCAGGTTTTAATTCCTTTCCCAACTGTCATTATTTCTGTTTGTCTGCCCTTAGTGGTGGTGTTTGTTGTGCCAGTACGTAATTAGAAAGACAGCTTTTTTTTTTTCTTTAATAACAAAAGTGGACTGTTTCAGATTTGCAGGTTGCAATGGATGCTGCTCTGTGCTCACCTCTGGTTATTGTAGGGCCTTCAGTTTGTAGTAGTAGTTTGAGCCAAAATAGTGCTTTTTATTGTAGATTGCAGAAAGGGTATGTAAAACATTAGTAATGTTAATCTCATCCCAAAATAGTGCCAGCATTGCTTCACCTGCTGTTAAGCAGTGTAGACTCCTCCCCCTTACGGTTTACACCAAGGTTTGCTCCTTTTCCCTTACGCAGCTGGGAAGAGTAACTGCGTCAGTGGCTGCAGTTACTGAGTGGAACTGCCTCACCTGGATTATGCAGGAAACAGGACTAAATGCCCTTGAAGATGCTCTCTAGGCTTGTTATCTGTGAACCCAGAAGGCCCCTCTGAGCTCTCCATAGCTGCTACAGCACTCTGTGTGGGCTGTGCAAGTGTGTTGTATGCTGATATGTGAACGGACACCCTCTGGGAAGGCCAGAGAGCTTCATGGCTGGATGTTTCATGGATTCGAGTGGTGTTCTGGTTTTTTGTCACCCACAAGCTCCATCAAACCTTCCATGGTAGCAGACACAAAAGGAAGAACAGCTGAATACATTTTCTGAATTTTGAAGGCAAGGCAAGCCCTGATGGGCAGTTCATCTCCCATTGCAACTGAAACCACGAGCCCTACCAATATTCAGCAAGTAACTGCTGGAACCACAGACAGTTATAATCATCAAAGTATTAAGGAACTTGTTTAAATATATTCCTACTTGGCAAATGCCTAGGACTGGATTAACTAAAAGGTATTGGTCTCTTGTAGAAAGCTGCTGTATCTGGCAGGATTTTTGAAACCCCCAGAGATATCTTCCTGTCCACTGATTTTGGTGAAAATTGGAATATTAAAATAGTGCTTATTTTAATCCAACTATTTATCTGTAATTTATTCTGCATCTATATTACATGCCTTCATGGGTAGTAGCAAGTTAGCCCATGTAGTCAGTTTAGCTCCGCTTATGCATCTTTCCTGCATACGTTCAAAGAAATGGGTTTGTGATCCATAGGGAATTAACTTCATGATGCAAAGGCAACATACATGTTCCCTGTAATAACATGCAGTGAAATGTGTAATGTAGCAGGTTTCTGTGGTGGGAGAGGAATGAAATGCCGCTTATTCCAGTTGTTTGCAATATATGGTCTCTGAAAAGCGTTTATTCTTTCTGTGAAAAAGCATTGGACGTACCTTTTATCTAGATGTAATACCCAGCTGTTATGCAATTATGTTCTCTTGCTTATGAGATCTTTAGCTGATAGAGGAAAAAAGAAAATGACAGAACCTGTCTTGCGAGCGCTAGTTTGCTCCTTCACTCTGCCTCAAACAGGCTGTGTTCCTTAAAGCCAGCCCGTGCTACGTGGCTGCGACCGCGCAGGAATGGCAGACAGGTTGTCGGTAATGAAGCTACACACGAATCAGCTGAGTCGAGGGTAAGTTTGTTAGACCATGCAAGTGAAAAAGATCCCTGGTTTTGTATGGTGGGTTTTGAGGCAGCAGATCGTTACTAGAAATTGTATTCTGTTCTGTCACGGTTGTTTCTGTGTTGCGCTGCCTTCTCATATGCTGGGATACCCCGTTACGGGAACGAGAAGGAAGACACACGGAGAATGCAGGCAGGCGATCTAACTCTTGGGTGGAAAGTATGCAATGCTTTTTCCTGTTATTTGTATAATTGATTTGATATTGTAGGCTTCACTGACATGATTATTTCTGCTGACTTATGATACTTTATTCGCTTGGTTGAAGACACATTGAGAAAATAAGTGTTTCACTTTATTGGCTTTCTTAAAATTGTAGTGAACTTGAACTGGTTCCTCCATCTTTGTGTGTGGCGTGACAACTAATAGCAAACTGTGCCTAGGCAAGGACAGGCATATTTTGAATAATGTGTAACACTTTGTTCCATCTTGTATTTTTTATGTGCTACGCCCTGCAAAAAAGAAAGTATGTTTTAATAACTGGAAGAATATTTACTAGTTTCCGTCCTCTATCTATAAATCTAGAAACTTGATTACTGGGACTCTGTGGGCTTCAGTGGGAAAGGAAATGTAACTGTGCTTTTTAAAAACTTCTGGGGAGGGGGGAAAAGTATATCGTGATCTATTATTAGCCCAATAGAAACCAATTATTTTTCTTTTTTTCTATTTTTCTTTTTTTTTTAAACCCAGGAGTACCTCTTTCTAGTGATATAACTCAGCCAATTCCCATCTCGACTCTGTGTAGATTTTTGGGCCTTAAACATATCACTGTTCTCAGATTGCAAAATTCTTAACTTTATTCATAAAATGGCACTGGCCTGAATACAAAGTGCCACACTGTGTGTGGGTGGAAGAAGACAGGAAAAATGTTGTGGCAGGTGGCTTAAAATAAATAAGAATAAACCAAGCTCAGTTTGAAACTGCTTGGAGGCTTGATGTGTTTGAAGCAGTCTCTGCAAACCTGGGTTGCTTTGGAGAGCGCTTGTGAGGAGGTCACTTGCAATTATTATACGGTTTTGTCATTTTTTTGCATGGATATTATTACGAACACCACCGTGTGTGTGTGCATTTGCATCCTAGGAGATACATAAACTAACTTCTAAATACCACACCAAGACCCTAATTATAAATCCAGATACAGGGTACCTCTCATGGACCTGTATGTTAAATACAACGCACCTGAGACGAGGATTTGGCCTTAAAGCTGTAGTTTCACTGAAGTTCTTCTCTGCCTGGATTATGATTTTAGTAATGTGAATAAGAAATTGTGCAGATGCTAACCAGATGCTAATATCATACTGTAGTTCAACATGTTTCCGTGTAATAACTACAGTGTTACTATGGTGATAACAGATTCACTAGAGGTTTGATTTAATAAAGCAGGATTGCATGTTAGGGTCTGTACAGTTGCCATAGTTTTAGCCAAACAATTGTGCTGCTTCTGACTGAATTGATGGTGTTGCCACTCAGCTTAGTTTCCCTTGTAAATCTGTTTTTCAGGAATAAATTTGCTATGTAAGCAGGTTCTAGTATATTACTTTAATTGACCCCTCTTCTCTCCAATGGCAAAAAAAATAGTTTTTGAATATTAGCACAAAAGCCATTTTGCTTACTTTTTCCTTTCCCTCTCTTTTTTTTTTTTTTTTTTTTTATGCTGCAATTGACTTCAGCTTTAAAGATATTTGAGCCAACTGCCCAAGACTTCACAAGAAAGCTTAAGAAGTTAGAAGAAGTAAAAAATCTAAACTGGCTTTCACACGAGATCACCTGTATTTGCAAGTGGCAGAAAAGGGTGTTCGGTTTTATTACCGCACATCCGAGACAGCAAGTGACAGGGACTTGTATGTTGTTATTTTCAGCTGATAAACTGTGATCTGAGAGATACCGAAGGCCAAGTTCTGCCCTAAGATCTGCAGTTACCAGTTCAACGGGTCTGGGGTGTTGGTCTGAGTGCACACCAGCAGAACTGCGTGCGCTTCCCTTCTTGCCGTTTGGTGCTGATGTTCCGTGCCTTCCGCCCTGTCTGACCATTCACGGATCGGCACGGCAGCTACCAGCACCCTGAGAAGAGAAAGCAACAGTTTCCACTCACGGTGCTCCGTACAAGACAGGGGAAAGTAAGGTCCAAATGAGTCGATTTCTTCCCTGACCTCAGACACGTGCGCTCCCTTTCCTACCTAGCAGAGAGCTCTGCGGCTTTTCGTGGTGCGGGATCTTCTTAACCCTCTGCAGCTCCACTGACATCGATTCGGTCGTGTGAAATGCAGGCCAGCGTGTGGGTCAGAACTGGGAGCTCATCTGTTTTCTGCAAGACCAAGAGGAGCTTCTGGCTTCTTTTATGTGTTAATAATAGAAGTAATAATAACAATAATTAATAACTATAATGATAGTGATAACCTTCCAGCTGAACATGTGCGATTTGTATTGCCTCAGCATTATTCCCAGGCAGAGCTTCATTGATATGCAGCGCATCGCCGCGTCTGTCACTGCTCTCTGCACTTTGGGGCTGGAATCCTTGGGGAGCCTCGCAGCTGGCGAATTGACTTCCATCATTCCGAGCCGAGAGACAAATTATCCAGCCAGCCGTCGGACTGGACTTCGCAATCAAACCGGCAATCTCGAAGTGATAAAATGCTGCCTCCCAGTTCAGAGAAACAGTTTGGACTGGGGTGGGGGGGGAAGGCTGGCTGGGGCATTGATGCAGGGTGGGTTTTGGTGTCCCTTTATTCCTCAGAAGCTGTTACCGGCTGCGTCTTGTCGTTGTTCATGAGGTGTAAGAGGTGGTCGTGGTCGCAGGCCTGGGCAGGTGGCGGGGGACTCGCCGATGTATGGCGGCTCGGAGCCCCGGACACATGTGGTGGGCAGCTTGGCCACGGGGCGAGAAAACGCACCCCGCCGCGGGTCTGGGGGAGGGGAGCGGGAAGGCTCTCCCAGCTTGTCGCTTGCTGTGACTGCCGAGGGCTTTGGGGAGGTTTGTCCCAGTTCTTCAGAAAGCTGTTCGGAAGATCCCTCGTCCCCCTCCCCGCACGGAGGGCCGGGACCGAGAGCTTCACTCGGGACAGCGGCTCTGCAGTGGCTCTTCCCGCCGGGGGGTCTTTTCCCGCACCCGTCGGGTTTTGCGGCGCAAGATGGAGGTGCGGCATTTCGGGGAAGGGCCGCGTTCTAATGAGCAAAACTCCCCCCCTCCATGGCCGTATAACCCCCGGCGGAGCCCCGGGTGCCGGCCGGGAGAGGCGCTGGCCCCGCGGGAGACGGGACGGAACGCGCACACCCCCACAGAACCCCCGCACCCCACGCCCGCCTGCGGGCCCAGCCCTCCCGCCGCTCCGCGCCGCCGCCGGGGCTGGGCGGGATGGGACGGGGCGCGCGCCGCCCGCCAGGGGGCGCCGCCGCGGCTCCTCGAGGGGCCGTTCGTGTGCGCGGGCGGCGAGGGACGAGCCCCAGCGTGGGGCCCCGGGCCGGGGCGGCTCCGCGCCGCCGCCGCCTCCTCTTCTTCCTCCTCCTCTTCCTCCGCCGCCGCCTTGCCCTTGGCAGGACCCCAGCCGCAGGGCGGGTTCCGCAGCCTGGGTTCCGCTGCTCCCCTCCGCGGCTGCGGGAGCGCGCGGGGGACCGGGTGCTTCCATCGTCTGAAGGCCCGGCGCCTGAGGCGGCGCGAGCGCCGGCGGCCGCCATCTGGGTGCGGGCCGCGGAGCGGGGGCCACGCCGCGGCTGAGCACGGAGCCCGTTGTTCGCCCCTTCCCTGCCGGGCTGGGCCCCCCTGCACCCCGTGCTGGGGAGCTGCTGGAGGAACGACGTCTCCAGGGCTGTGCTGGGTGCTCTTGCCGGAAGCAGCGTCGCTTGCTTGTCTGCTGAGGACTTCGTCTTGCTGCTGCTGAGGGGTGTGAAGGTGGAGGAAAGACGGCAGCCGTGTTTGGAAACTGCGCGTGGAAAGCTGTATGAAAAGAAAGTAGCTGAACCGTTAAAAAGGCCTTTCCCTAGGAGGGAATCTCAGTCACGCTTGGCGTGTGGCTGAGAGAAGCCTACCACAAAGCAGAGGCTTCCTTCTGCTCTGTGGCGCCGGGTTGAGAAGCGGCCCCTGCAGCTGCTGGCCCCGCAGACGGGCCGGGTGCTGAGGAATCTGGCTCAGGGCAGTGCTGTGACCCGTTCCTCCTCCTCGTGACAAAAAACTTCCATAAACTGCCCTAAGAGGAGGAAATTTATCAAAGAGGTGAGGCTGACTGGAGGTATACTGTTAGAATCTACCTTTGGGTTGTTTTAGAGGCAGGCAGCGGGTTTTTATGTCGAGAATGAGAGAGTTCAGTAGCTCTCCAGCCGCTTGTATTTTCCTCTAAAACAGAGGTTGCTGATGTACTTGAAGATCAGACGTATCCCCTAAAGCATGACATACCTCACAGTTTATGATCTTAAGTATGTGGATGTTCAACCTTTTAAGCAAGCTATCCAACATTGGTCCCCTGTGCCCCTATCTCCTAATCCACCTAGGTCTTTCCTACATTTTTGGGTTCCAGAAAAACAAACATCTCTCAATCTCTATGCTGGGAGAGGAAGAAGACATCTGGGTTTCTCAAGGTAGCAGTCGCCCTGCGGACAATATTAGATGCCATTGAGCAAGCTGCCTTTATTAGTAGATTGTGCTGCTCTGTTGATCATGTCTGAGATCAAGATTTGACCTGGAATAGTCTATGAGAAAACAGCACTTCACAGAGCTGACTTGTTTTCTTGGTGATCTTCCTAATGACTGGCTTTCTCCTCTCCCTGTTCTCTGGGGATCTACATAAAAACCAAAATAAGACAGTTCTTTGGAACAGCATTTTCTCTTCAGCTTCTTGATTCTTAGTAGCTGCTTTTAAGGGCTGTTGTTTGTTCTATTTAATAATTCTTAACATGAGTTAAAGAAAAAAAAAATAGAAGTGTTTTAATACTGTTACATACTTCTGCGTGATAAAGAAATAAAGTGTGAGCTCACTGTTTCCTTATGGCCACATGACCATAGCACATCCACTGGCTGCACACGAGCTCCCAGATGGGGGTCATTGGACCTGTAAAGCCGTAAGGGATGGGGATCTGCCTTGTTGTGATCCAGCTCTTTTTTTGTATGATCCCATTACTGTTACAATCAGCTGTGTTTGGGTGAAGCTGCAAGCAGGATCTGCAGGTGGGCAGTTTCCTGGTGGTGATTTTCATCTGCTCCTGCAATATAGCCTGCTCCTTCACAGTAGCTCAAGTTCTGTGAACTTAGAGATGCTCTTTCAAGTCCATGTTTCCTGACGGTTTTATTGTTTCTTTGCTCATTTTGCGGTTGGGATTGATCACTGTTCTACCTTTGCTTTTGTAATCGTCATATGGCTGTCTCTTGAAGATGCCCAGAGTTGGTGATAAAATACTTTGCATTTAAATCTGGTGTAAATATGCTGGAAGTTAAATAAGAATCTAGAGTATTTCTTTTTCTTCAGAACGTTCTGAAGTCACTTAGCATTGGTATCAGCTCTAAAATACATTCACTTTCAGATTTTTCACTTTATTCTTTCCACCACCTCAGCTTTTAATTATGGCTGTCAAATAGAGTACAAGCCAGACGTGGCATTTAGCAACCTAATTCTACCATCCTTTTTTTCCATTTCCTTTCCTACAGGCATCCACAAATGCCTGTACCAGTGGGTACCTCTGACATTTCCAAATTGCAATTTGACAGTGTCAGAAAGGTTCATGAATTATTAAAATGTCTCACCATCATAGAGGTTGGAAAATTACATATAATTTGACAAAACAAGCACACACAGAAAAAGAAAACCCCACCCAGGCATTCCCAAATCAAGAGAGCACCTTTAAAACTTTCCTTTGAATTAGCTTAAAAGGCTTGAATAGTAGGAGAGATGCATGAGTCATCCTCTCGCTGTCTCTCTCTAGAACAGGAAAGCTAGCAGAGGGTGGAGGCATGTCAGCACATAGTGTGGTACACTTTAAAATATCAGCTGAAATGACTAGGCTGAAGAAGTGGGAGGACTGATATTAGTCACACGCTATTACACAGTTCAGAAGATGAAGGCAGAAGGAATTACCGGACAGGCATATGCTGCTTGGCCCAACCTTTTAAAACATGTATCTTGATTTCAGATCTCTTCGTTCTTTCTTCAGAATTCCTCTGTTTGCTCTGCATTGTGAGCAAAATTCGTTATCTTGGCCACACAGAGAACAGTTGACTGTTCTTAAGCTGAGATGTTAGAAAAATGGTCGCGTTTACCACATAGACAGTATCAGCAACTTACATCCATCGTCATTTTGCTCAAGCCTTTTGTTCCTTGTCCCACTGGCCAAGCATGGGAGCTGTTGCAATCTTTTGGGTCCATGAGCATGGGAAGGTTGAGGATCTGTGTGGGAGGCACCAAGATCGTGGAGAGAGCTTTGGTATGATTTCCTGCCCTGCTGCAAGCAATTCTGTGTTAGCTGTCTGCGCAGTGAAGTAATATATTCTCCATTTCTCAGGCCCTGTACCTTCACTACTCTTGGCATTTACATTATGCAGAGTTGGCCTACCTTGCAGAGAAATAGACTGCATTTTTTTCTGGTAAACACAATACATAGGCCAAGAACTTGGAAGTAAGCACTACATCAGGCTTTGTGATTGTAGTAGTAACAGAAATGAATTGGTTCAAGGAAAGGGGCAGCGTATCCGTTGGATGTGTGAATTTCCCAGTTACAATGGAAAAAAGCTTTTTGAACACCGGAATCTTTCTAACAAGTTGAATATTTACTTTTCTTCAGCGTCTGTAGCTGAAGGATTTTGAAGCACTTTACAAACCTCAGGTCACCCCGTGTGCTCATCTTGCTCTCCCAATGCATCTGAAACTATTATTTAAATCTACTTTATATGCAGGAAATAGGGAAATGACCTGTCAAGTTTTGCAAGAAACAGCTGGTATCACAGCCACATATTGAGATCAGGAGTTACCTTTTCCAGTTGTGTAAACTGCTTGTCCATGTTACTTTTTCGATACTCTGCAAAAAATCTTGAAGCCAAGTAAATAAGAGAAATGCAGATCACACGGCATAAGATCTTGTCTTGTCCTAGGTTGAACATGAGTACTTTCAAACTTAACTACAAGGCTCTGCATGTCCCATCTTTCCCAAGCTATCTGTTTTTGGTAGTTTTTAAGTCTAGGCCATGCTGTGCCTGGTGCAAGGCAATTAGCTGTGCTGAGTAGGTCTGGAGGTCAGTCTTCCTTGAGCCGAGTCATAAACAGCCTTTGGTAGTAAGACAGAGAGGTGGTCCCTGTTTTACCCGGGTCTTAGTGTAGTACGTCCCTCTGCCTACCAGTTTTAAACAAAGATGGGAAGAGGTTTGTGCTTGGATAAACTCGTCAATAAACACAAACAACAGTTTTCTGGTCAGACCCTCTGCTTGGACCGGTAGAGGTTTGCAGGATACAGTGCTTTTATGTAGCTGAGTTTTTAATAGAAGGTGTTTCATTAAATAGCCCAGATCTTGTCTCTGTTCTATACTGCTTTATCTCTGCAGTACATCTGATAATCTTATATGTCATGTTTAACCAAGCCAAGAATAAAACCGGCAACAGACCTTCCGAGTTGTCTGTGACTGTCTTGAGAAGTGCTTCCATCAGCCCTGTGAACCACTGTGGATTTGTTGTTCCCCAGATTTCAGCCTGTTTGCCATGTGCAAATATTTCCTTAGTACCACTCCTCAAGAAATATTTTAGATGTCAGATACAATACCTTTTTCTTTATAAGAAAAAAGAGTCATGATCATTTTCTCTGATTTTCTGACAAATTTTGAAATTAGTTATTGGAATTGTACCATTCTTCTGCCCTAATTGGATAGCTGGAAAGTGTCTTAACAGCTGTCAAGAATTCTCAAGTGAGTAAAATACAGTGCTGAAGCTTATGAAAGTTTTTATAAGTGACCTATACTACCTGATGTTATTAAATAATTTCATTTGTTAGAACATCAGGAGTAGTTTACCCTTTCCTCTGGTTAACGTGCTTTGTAGGCTGGCCACAGCTTTTTTTATGGCGTATGTTGAAGTCTTCTTCCCAGAATTTTAAGGATAATAAGGGCAATAGCAGGCACAGAAAAAAGACCCTCTTGCCTTTTATAGTGAAACTTGGCTTCCTGAGTGCATTTGTTTGCTTTTTTGATTTATTTTCTTTCTATCAGAACCATCTGACCCTCATGTTTAAAGGAACATTCTTTGCCATTTTGAAGTCTGCGTGTTATAACATCAGTTCTTCAGCCTGCAGCAAGAGGAGCAGGCAGATGCATACTCAGCTGATACTTAACAAATCTGTCTCTCTTGGCATGCGGAATCTGCACCTGGAGCGTATCAGCAGTGTCCTTGGTCCCTATACAGGGGGTAAAAATCCAGGTTGCAAAGTTATAGATACCTCGATTTGTCAGAGTTTTCTTACGTGTGCAAAATACTGTACACAGTTCTCCTGCACGAACCTTTCCTCTTAGTGTTTGGAGTGGCAACTTTCTTGCTCAGTTTGAAATATGTTTTCCTCTCCTCTGCACAAAAAATACTCACAGCCTCTCCATTACGCATGCTGATTTTAAAGGCAAAATCAAAAATATTGGATGCTAAGAGAAGTGCACCCAGCAGCAGAAGAAAAATGTGCTAACAAGTCAGCCAGTATACACCCATTTCGTGTGGAGAACCAAGATCAGTGCTTTAGCAGTGAGGTCATGCAGGCTTTGGGAGCAAACGGAGAGAACCGAGATGGGGATTGCTGTGATAAGCGGGCTCCGTATTTTCTGCTGCTAAGATCTCCACTGTCAGAACAGAGCAACAGACGGTTTGTGTTTTGTTTATTACAGAATGTCAGAGCAGTAAGAGAAGTAGTTCCTTTCCTGGGGCCGTTTCTTGTTCTTTGAGGGTGCAGTTTCATTTGTCAGTCAAGCTGGTCTAAGTTGGCTTTGCGTCCAGATTCTGTCATCTTGCCCCTTTCCTTTTGCAGGAAGTCATGACTGTGCAGTTGGTCATCGAGATCAGGAGGCTGAAATCTAAAGCTTTTTTTTTTTCCTTTGCCATATCAGCTCCGTGATCTGGCTGACTGCTATGTTAAGGCTGGTTTGGTTCGAGAAAGGGAGCAAGAACAGGAGATGACAGGTCAACAGCTTCTGACGGCAGAACAGGTTACTGGTTTAGTAGATTGTGAAACAATACCTTCACTGCTAACTCCTGATTAGTATTGAAAGAGTCTGTTCATGCTTAAATTTCTGTTGGCTTTCCAAGTAGTAAGTTCTTACGAAAAACAAGTCATCGGAGTTGCAGTCAGAAAGCACTGATTTCCTGTTTTGTGGCAAATGAGCTGTTCTTTTCCGTTGATGTGAAACCTCTTGATTTTGCCAGAATACCATTTTCCTAGGCACTAAAAGAAATCAGAATTCAGTTTCAGACTAGATCTTGTCCTATGCATTTCTGGTAGTTCAGCCATCATTTAGGTACCTAAATGGGAGTTGAGCTCATTTGGAAAATTTGTCTTAGTTTTTGGTCGTGAACCATGAAAATACACCACCACCTTTGTGAAGGAATTACTAGTCAGAAAGAATAGAATTGTCACAAGAATTGCTGCTTCAGGTTTGAAATTCCTGGCTTTTAGTTCAGAACTTAACCTCCTCTGAAAATTCCAGAAATTTTTCAGACAGCCATTTACCAGTTACTTAATTGTATAATTGCACCCCTTGTTTAATTTCTGTTTTTAATTGTTCTCATTAAGGATTTACGTTTGATTTACAGGAGTCTGAGATTAGAAACTGACCCTGATAACGTTTATCCTTGTGTGATTTGTCTCTGATTGTATGTGCTTTGTAAGTCTCATGTAAACAAATGTGTTAGAAGTCAGCATAGTTGTGTGTTTAGCAAGTTTCTAGCACCGACTTGAGCAGGCAGTGCTAGAGAGGGCTGTGCTAACTACACAGATACTTTACTGCAGTCAGTGACCAGGTGCTTCTCTGGGAACAATTCCTAGCATCTTGTTTCGTTATCAGATATAAAATAGGTCACTTTGTGGCTTTGAATTCTGTGGTGAATCTGCTCAGGTGACCTCACAGTAGCATCCTACAATCTGTCATGGTGGGTTGGAGCAGCAACAATTTCTTCACAGCGTGAACTTGCCACTGCCCTTGCTGGTTTTTCTTTGAAGTAGGTCAGGTCTATGAACTGCCAAGACTGTGTGGACCCCTGATTTATTTTACCATTCTAGCTTCCAGAATGCAGAGTAGAGAGATCACCTTCTTCATTCTGTCTGGGCACTGGCAGCTGAGGTGCAGAAAACGCAGGTAGTGCATGCTAGGCCTAAATCAGAAAGGCTCTCTGTAGCCTTGTACTTCAGCTTGAAGAAGGTAATCTGCAAAGGGAAGCTCTTAAAAGACTGTTTCCATTCCATTGTTTACAAATTATTCTTTTCACTCCTGTTCTCTAACTTTTCTTTGGTTTTATGGAAGTGTTACTGTTGTATGATCTGTTTGAATAGATTATGTTAGTTGCGTAACCACAGTTAAGGTTTTACTTAGGGCTATCTCAGTCTGCACAGCTCCAGGAGAAACCCTTGTATCCAGGAGAGTCATCTGGGACGCCATGCTCAGAGAGGACTGAGTTGGAGCCCTCGTGTTGAGGGAGAGGGGAGCAAGAGACAGGGAGACTATTCTAGTACATTTTGGTCGTGGGTAGACAAATCCTGTGAAGACTTGGATAACTGAAAGTATCTCTGGCTTCATCTGCCTGTTTCTAACTAGGATACCGGATGTCCAGCATCTCCTCACTAATTGACCTGCATGTACTAGAACTGCCTTGTATTTGTCTCATTGCAGTCTCGCTTGAAGCTGGGGGGGGTTAGAAATGAATTCCAGTTACCTAAACTTTACTGATTTTTCCCATAAATATCTAGCTATGTGTGTGGCAAACTTTCCATTCTGGACATCGTACAAACTTGGTTTTCGTAAGAAAATTACTTTTAGTAAACAGCAGTATCATTATTTAAACCAATTAAACAAAACAATATAGATTATTTTTTCCTTGCCAATGAGAAATATAGGGTGCAGGACTGTAGTGTAAGATCTTTATTAAATGTATTCGAGTGACCTGTTTGAAATGCCGAGGGTCCTTTGAGCATGTCTCTGTTTGTTATACGTTTGTACAACATCTAACACGGTGACCTGTAAATGGTATGTCTTCTGCCGGAATCACAGAATGGCAGGGGTTGGAAGGGACCTCTGTGGGTAACCCAGAGCAGGCTGCACAGGACCGCCTCCAGGCGGGGCTGGAATATCTCCAGAGAAGGAGACTCCACAGCCTCCCTGGGCAACCTGTTCCAGGGCTCCGTCACCCTCAGAGGGAAGAAGTTCTTCCTCATCTTCAGCTGGAGCTTCCTCTGCTTCAGTTTGTGCCCGCTGGCCCTTGTCCTGTCGCTGGGCACCGCTGAAAAGAGTCTGGCCCCGTCCTCCTGACACCCCCCTGCAGATATTTAGAGGCATTTCTAAGGTCCCCTCTCAGCCTTCTCTTCTCCAGGCTGAACAAGCCCAGCTCCCTCAGCCTCTCCTCGTAGGGGAGATGTTCCAGTCCCCTCATCATCCTTGTAGCCCTCCTCTGGACTCTCTCCAGTAGCTTCCTCGTAGGAGAGATGCTCCAGACCCCTCATCATCCTCATGCCAGAACCAAGTAACAACTACCAGATGGACCTCTACCTACCTTCCTCAAAAACTGAATTTTTGAAGTTTTGATCTCAAGCATGTTGTTTGGGGAAATGCAAGAACTTTCAGCGAAAATTGCTCAGATCCACTCCAAATAATAGACAGAATTTGAACTAGGACTCTTGTTAGTGGTGATACTCTGTCTCTTACTTATATCTGGCAGGCTCAATCCTGAACGCTGACCCCAATGCCTATTTGTGCTTTGTACGTGTATTTCTCACATAGTGATCATCATCTTGTGTAACTATTTTCTATTGTTCTGACATGTATGGGTTCACACGTAACCCAAGGCTTTAGTAGTATTATGTACAACTGTTTGAAATCATTGCCCATGTGTCCAGTAGAAGGCAGAAGCAGAAATAAAAAAGCAATAGATTTTTTTTTTTTTTTTTTTCCATTTCCTTGATGTTTCATGGTTTGGCTAAGACCTTTCTATTTTTTCCTTTGAGTTGCTACCATACAGCTTTTTTATGTAGACCTCTTTGGAACTGTTCTTTGATGTCTAGGCTATTTAAGCCAAAGTTCTGTTCATTTTTTCCTGGCGGCAGCTACTTCACAGCAAGTACATTAATTAAAATTTGTACTTGTCAAAGACTGTGTCTTCAGTTTTTCTGCCTGAGCAGAATGAATCTTTTCTTTAGCCCAACAAGGCTATCGCACTACAGCCATGGAGACAGACAGGATGGATTCTGAGATCTAAAGAACAAAGGATTACCCTAGGAGTGTCAGTTTAAACCTTGCTGTGCGTCTGTGCCCTGATGTAGGCACCTGGTTTGTAATAGTTCTGTTAACCAACATCTGTCATATGGAAGAGATTTGAGAAATTATTATTTTATAGTCTAGATGGTACAAATACAAATAGCTGTCAGAATTGTCCAAGTCATTTGCTATGAGTCTGTGACACATGAGCTGAAAAGTTTTTTATGCTAAAAGATAGTTGGGATGGAAAGGTGGGGAACATTCTGCTGTCCTCATGTTGATGATTGTTCTGTCCCACTGCCAGAGTTTTCAAAATCCTCATTTACCTTTTTCAGATCTCTTTTTATACTGTTTCTTATTAAGATCCTGCTTAATATAAGCATTATTTCACTGCTTCAAGCAGGTGACCCAAGGAAATCCACAAGCAGTCTACAAAGTTACTTTCAGAGCAAAATCCAGGTGACATTTAGCAGAAAATCTATGTGCAATTAAGTCTTGGGGCCTTACTGGAGTGTCTGTCACTGAGTTCTGTGTTGTTTTTTTTATTTCCTTCTCAAATAGGGATTTTCTTTTCACATCTTTCAGTTGGATTTACAAGCTGGTAAAAACAAGTACAAAATGTTACTAGTGTTTTGTTTCATTTTTTTATTCATAGCAAGGGAAAGGAAAGTTTCCTGAAAGAACAGGTATTCTTAAGTTTCACTAGTGAGTGTTGGATGAGAAACGTAAAGCAAACGTATAACTTTGTCACTGATACGGACGGGAATATGTCCCAAAATATGTGGTGTCTTCCTTCATTAATGATATTTGCACAATTAGCTATTATATAAAGGTTTGTCATTAAATGCATTTCTAAGGAGGGTATGTATAATTTTCCCCATTTTACTGACTGAGGAAGTTAAGGTCTAGAGAAAGGAAGAGATTATTCACAGAGCCTGGAGAGGAAATTGAGCCCAGAAATCTGTGTAATGGACCATGTAGACAATGTAACATGCCCTAAAATAACCATTGCATTTCAGATATGCCTGTGTTTCTTGGCATTCCAAGGAAATAAAATATGTGTTGCTCTTCTTTTTAATCAGCTATCCCTTTTTCTTTCTTTTCCTCAGTTAACATCTTGGAGCCAGGATGTGAAAACGCAGATGGCTTGTACCCAGCAAAATTTTGGTAAGTCAATTAAATTTCAGTGTTGAACAAAAGGCGTATGATCAGTGATCCTGCTGTAAGGCTTTACTTACTAGTCAATTAGTTGCAGTAGAGCAGGAAGCATACAGCTGTTCAATCGAACACTACTACTAGCATGTTTGTGAGAACAGGTGAAATTGTGGCTTTCACCAGGCAAACAGGGAAGATTTAGCCCGCTGCAAGGGATGTGCAGAGGAGGAAACAGCGCTGGGAAAATGGTGTCGGTGGAGCCGAGAATGCAGAAACCCCCTTATTTGCTCTGTGACTTTAGGTCTCAGCCCGGCTCTTTGAAACTGCGACCGTCGGTACTCAGCAGAAGAGCAATCGTGTTGCCACAAGAGCATTATTTGTCCCTGTTGATGTCCTTGTGCAAAACACAGATCTTAAAACAGCTTGGCTCAGAGCAGCTAAATGAATTCAATCTCCTCTGAAATCTCTTGCCTCTGTGGGGCCCTTATGCAGGGTGGAGACACTGAACCAGATGCTGACAGGTCTCTTATTGTGAAGAGTTTGTGTCTTTTTTTATTTATCTGCCATGAGTAAGCTCAGTGGTCCTGGGCTTGTTCTTGTCAGACTAATCCCGTCCAGGGGAGTTCCCTGTACCTAGTCACCTTCAAAGCTTAGTCCTCTAAATTCACGGAGGTCTTTGCTGTTAACTATTCTGGAATCGGGAGCTACAGCCTGATTTTGTTCACTGCTGTAGTTCAATCTGAGTAAGGAATCCCCATATTCATTCATTCTTTCAATCCATGGGTACTAAAGCAGGCAGCATCAGTTGCAAAGCATTGGTTAAAAAGGCAACTTCCCATTGGCTGTAAATCGATTGCCACGGTCAGTTAAAGTCAGAAAATGGGATGGTTGGAGAAGGGGGGGAGAGGAGGAAGGCTTGCAGGGTCTTGCAGCTGTTTTCACATCCTCTCTCAAATAGAATTTCTTTAATTAGTAGCAAGGATTTTTTGTATGAAACTTGGAAGAAGTCAGGTTGTACAAATGCTTTTTTCCCAGAAGGTGCCATAAATTGCATTACTGCATGTTATTTTATTCCTCTTTTTTCTCTGTCTGTGGAACTGCAGCAGTGACAGCGCTTTAAATGGAAAGATTTGCAACAGGCCATCAGTCATTGTGCATAGAGGATATATCTCCTGGTTTAGTCTTGCTTGTGCTTCCATAAATCAGCATAGCTAAAATATTTGTGGTTGTCTGTAGGAGATTTATGCAGGTGGGAGATTAGAGTCAGTCTGTCATTTCTGTGGGGGAAGTGAGAGATGGAACGGGCTGGGGAATGCTGGCTTGCAGGAAGGAAGGATTTATAATAATGTCGGTGGATATTTAGGGGTTCCATAGAGGCAATTAGCAAGAAATCTCTGTGTCTGTATGTGTACATGTGTGCACATCTCTCTGATTTGGAAATAGGCTGTTGTTTCCCTATATCATTTTTTAGTTTAGTTGGAGAGAGACATAATATAGAAGCATTCCTTTTCTCAGATCTGCCTTTAGACATATATGGGTTATGCCTTTCTTTTGCTGGCATGTGGCTGTCTTGCAAATTGTCCGTATGAGTAACTGTGTCAGGTTAAAAAGATCTTATAGGCTGCCTCTTGTCACACAATCACTGAATGTGAGCTTAGGTACCCTTGCTAATAATCGTGACTATGTAAGTTCGTCTGAGCAGACGATGAAGATGAAGGAGGGGCATGAGAAGTATCTATTGTGATATTGGCAGCAAAATCCAGGTCACATTTTCACTTGCTGTAACATTGTATGACTCCGCTGACCCTAACGGTTCTCAAGTTCATAGTAGCTATGGATGAGGCCCCTGACTCAGTGGAGATACACTGATTTACACCAGCTGATACCCCGATGCTTTATTTCCGTGCGACAGAAGCAGCCCACCAGGAGCGCTGAGGATGGAGTGGCTGCAAGTGTCCTGTAGGCCTCTGCCAGTTAATCTTCCCTTTGCAGTCTCAGGCAAAGGCTAGGACTAAGGTGTGTGAAGGTCATCACTGGTGCTTCGCTTTCGCCTCATTACTAATGGGATCAGGCTTGTTCCTAAGGGCTTGCTAGTTTAGGCAAGGTTCAGCAGGCAATGGGGGAGGCTGCAGAGCCCCGAAACCTCGTGAATACAGTTTAGAAAGCTTAAAAAAAAGCGCTGCGTAAAATGTGGTACTCCAAAGTTCTCTAGCCTTTTTTCTCCTTTTCTCCAGTCACTACTGGAGATTCTGTTTGGAGGAATCAGGTTTCTGATTTTCAAAATACCTCTGTTTCGCTCTCTCTGATTCCTTTTTTCCCCTCAGTTTTACTTCAGACTGAGCTGTAATATGATGCAACTAGTCAGCAGCGGCCAGCCTGCCTTCAGAGCATAGCCTGGGGAGTCCTGCATAATTCCAGCAGACGTGTCTGCATGGTCCTGTCCTGAATACTTTTCCTTAGGATCTGAGGAAGGGGCAAGTCCAGCTTCAGGACTCCCAAAATCAGCATGCTGACCAGTAGTACCAGGACCTGACTAGGTAAAAATTACCCCCTAGTTCGTTAACCCAAAATAAAAGTCTCCAGTGCTTTACTAATAGAGGAGAGATACTTTGTCAGTACTATTTAGCGGGGAAAAAACAAATAATGAAAGGAAATATTAATTGCTTTGTTGAAGTAGCATTGCTGTGCTGTGTCACTATCATATATTCTCTTGAACTTAAGTAAAAATAATTTCCGGCGATGTGTGTGATATGAAGGGAGAGAGCTACTAGTCTTGAAGCAGAATTTTTTTTTCTGTTTTCCACCTTTGCCAAGTCCTTGTAAATCTTTGCAGTTGTAGAGACAGCCTAAAAAAACTGCTAACATTTTCAACTACAGAGCATAACACTGAATAAGGATAATTGAAAAATTTCTGTCAAAGCTGTGTTTAATGGGAAATAGAGTTTTGATAAAATAACATTTTCACTAAAAATATCTGCTTTCCATGGAGAATGTTAGTTTTTCACTGCAATATTTTGACAGAAATTTTAAAATCATGGGTTGAAAGATGTACAGCTGTTCAAGTCCATCTAGTGCCACTCATATTTCTTCACCTCTTCAAACTTGAGGTATTTTGCCAACTCGTTGATTTTTAACACTGTGACACTTGGGAGTTTTTGTCAAGCCCACCTCTAGGTTCATGTCATAGGACTATTCACTTTGTGTTTAAAAAGCTGAGTTTCTATGGCGTTTGAAGTTGGAGGAAAAAGGCTCTTGAAAATGCAATCCAAGTACATCAGGAATTAGAAATCAAAGGAAGCAAATTAAAATTTTGTTTTCTTGTTTCAAATAACTTTGAAGATTTTTTAAGCCATTTAAAATAATATTTCTATATAGAAAGTGTTTCACAGTCTGATTAATTACTTTGAATACATTTCTCTGATAGTGCTTTTTTGCGTAAGTTTCAAACGCGTGATTTGTTAACCAAATTATGTAAAGAATGTTAAAAAACCACAAGAAAAACACAAAGCCAAAACCACCAAACCCACCTTAATTTTCTGCTGTGAGATGAGTGATAAGAATGTCTCCCTTTACCAGGCTGTGGTAAAATTTATTGGAAGTATGTAAAACCTTGTGTGATCTTAGTAGGTTTATATATTAGTTGTGTTTTGTAGCAAAGATACACAAGCACCAAACAGCTCTGTTGCAGCAGATCTAGATGAGCTGCAAGGGTGGCATAGCAGGAGTTGGCACACAGACCCATTGTGAGGGGGACAACGTGCAGGATACTTCTTCCATTTGGTAGGCTGTGAAGGAAGCCTGTGATGCCCTGTTTCTCTCCATGCTGGCTAAATTACATCAACATGAGAACAGATACACAGCGTCAGGCAAAAGATTTGTCTAGCCTAATACCCTGTCTCATGTCACATGCCCAGGGAAGAGCAGGAGAACAGAAGAGCAGGAGAACAGAGCAAATGGATAGTAATACCTACCCAGTATAGACTCCCAGTCTCCATGTTTCAAGGTCTTGAGGCAGAAGTGCTGCTGTTTTATGTAGGGTTTGATGGTGTTTCTGCTTCTCTTTGTCAAACTGTTTTTTGAATTTTAGCATCTGCAACATGCTGTGGTAAGGAGTTTCAGTTTACTGAACTGCTCTCTGCATAGAAACTGTTCTGTGTCTACCTGTCCTTTGCTCCATTTTCTGCACCTTTTCCAGTTCTACTGTTTTCTTTTTTTTTTTAAATGGGGGGAAGAGGGCAGTACCGAGTCTGAATGTGGGCATACTCATACATTTACCTAGTGACGTAAAAACATTATCTGTTTCATTTTTCTTTCGTAGTGATTCCTGTCTTTCTGTTTGCCTTTCTGAACATCACTGAGTATTACACTGTTTTTGCAGAACTTTTGTTAGAACCCGAAGATGTAGCTGCTTGGCAGCTAGAATGGATTTCTCTCTCTCTGTTAAAATGACACCTTTTTTGTACTGATCAAAAGGGACTAAGAGGGTGAAAGAAGTGTAAAGGAGGAAAAGGGAAGCCTCAGAGACTTGTGGGCAGGACGCATTGTTTTGTTTGTGCTTTCACTAGCAGAGACACTTCTTAACATTTCTCTTTATTGCTGGTATTGATTCATGCTTTGAGATCCCTTTTTAAATTCCAAAGTTAAGATCTTCTGCCAGTGGTGTTTGGGTTGAACCTGCAAGCTGTCTGTCTAAAGTACTGTTGTCATTGTTTATTCCAGGACAATAGTAGAGTGAGGGTGTAGAATAAAGGTCTAATAAGTATACGACTTTCTGGCAAATGCTAAATGGTCCTTGTTCCAAACTGGACCTGGAATCCCTTTTAGGAAGTATTGTTAACTGTAGTATTCATTTCTGCCATAATAAAGCCTTTATTTTTTTTGTTTGTTTGTTTTGCATGGGTTCTCTGTTCAGAAGATTGTGTCCAAGTAGCAGAACTTTATTCTAGTAAGCATCTGGAAATCTTTGGCTGTGTCCATACTAGTAAAATCAAGGATGCCTAGGAATGTTCCCCAGAATGTTCCTCAAATGTGGGACACGATATTGTACTACTGAAGGGCTGGAATGTTTCTTGGCAGAATTTTGGCCCATGCCAGCTAGTATTTTTCTAAACTGTTCACAGGTATGATTTGAAGTTGGAGACCACTTCCAATAAGTAGTTTATATGCAGTCACCCTGTTTCAGAGACTCAAGATTTGAGATTTCTAATATAAGCATGAGCTGTTCTCTGTCAGATGTCCTTAATGTTTGGGAACATTCCTACACACACTTAATTTACTAGTGTAAGTATCTGTTACACAAAGTTAAAATCTGGCTAACCTCCCCCCCTTTGCTTTTCATGTCATCTTTACTTTTTAAAAGAACATGATAGCACTGCTGAACATATTTCAGGAGGTTGTTTACATGGTGTTTATTTTAAATAATGCTCCAGTGAGTGTCACTGTAGCTGATTCTGTGTTCAGTCATTTCCTTTGATCAGGCAGAAATACTTACGGTGATTTCAGAGGGTGTTCACAGCCATGAACTTTATGCAGCAGTGTGTGTGAATATGTAATAAACTTTTGAACAATTGTAATTATTTTGTGATATCTGGCTAAAGAAGGATCAAATATGTCCTTTTCTAGAGCTGTGTTCATATGTAGTAGGAAGTTCCCACCCCCAAAATACTACAGTTTCAAGCACTAACCTGCAAAAGAAGGGTCTTAGATCCACCTTTTTGTTCATTGGAGGATCCAGGAAATGCAGGGTTGTGGCTAATGTACATTCAGGCACTTGTAAAAATGAAAAAGTGAAATAGGCATGGGTTCAATATGTAGATTGCAGGCATGTCTTGTTTTGTATATGTTCATCAGAAACTAACAGTTACTCTGGCTCTTCATTTTACAGTTGTTTAAATTTTTTTTACCTTAGTTATAAATAGCTAGGTTTATAGATAATATAATTACAAAATATGTTTTTATATATAGCTTATAATTAGAAATAATAAGATGACCATGATCAAGATTTTGCTTATACGTTCTGAATAACTTGAAATTTGTTCAGTTTGGCAATAGGAATTAAAAATGAGTGCTTCTGTCTTTGGGCTCTGGGGTGTGAGTTTGGAGGTTGACTCCGTGTTAGTTTCTGGTAGAATCCTAACCCACTAACAAAGAACTGAAATGGGCCTGAGTGATTCTGGTGAGCGAGAATTCTGGTGCGTGTAGAGTAAACGATGTATCAGTAATAGGGCAAAGCTGGAAAGCGGAACGTGTAATTGAGACATGAAAGAAATAAACACTCCAATGATGGGAGCTGCACGCTCACAGGAGGTTTTCCTGCCCGAGTGCAAGCAGCTTCACAGCTCCTGTAAAACAAGACATCAAGCAGATGCCAGTTTACTGGTTTCCATAGTGACTGTTACTCGGATGTGCAAATGCTGTGACCTCGGTGATCACTTGAGGACTAATATAAGTAAAATTGGTAGAGTTAGGTCCGACACTGTTGCACTGAGACCTGCACAACCTGTCCTTATCTGGCGGAAAGGAAGAAACTTTAGCACCTGCAGCGTGGCTCATCTGACATTTCAACGTACCCCAGCCACTAACTCAGCTTCTGATCAGAGAGGGGATAGTTGTCCTCAACCTTAGCTCAGAGACTGCTTTCCCTACTGAGTCACTGGCAAAGTGGCAGGCATTAGCAGTTTGAAAATTTGGAGCCCGTGAACATTAATGTGAGTCCTTCCAGTTGCTTCAGTGGGCTCTAAATTCAGCTCACAGAACAGAACTTTAGAAGTCCAAGCCTCCATAACAAAATCACAGAGCTTGTAAAGGAAAATTTCCCAGACTTATTTGAAACCAAGATTTTGCATTGAGATGAAATGCTTATCAAGGTTTACAAGCCTTCCTGGTAAATTTTACCCATGTGTCGGGGGAATTCCCTGCAGGGGGTGTTGGTAAATGTTGAGGAAAGAGCTATAATGTAATTGTGAAAGCATGAGAAACCATAGAAGGGTTTTTCAAATGAATTTTCAGGTTCGTTCACAGCTTGGCTGAAGAGCAGCTGTGGGAAACAAACCTCCTGAGAACTGAAACCACTGAGTCTAGCTCAGAGTTGCAATTCTTCTGTAAAGCAGGGAATTTAAGCATTTCAGTGTTGGGGAAATGAAACTGGCCGGTGCTCTATTTCACTAGGTGAGAAAGCAGGCCTTTCTGTATGGTTTAAACTTCAGTATAGAGTTTTCAAGATGTAGGAAGAAGAAAGGGTTATTTTAAATTGCCTTTAGCCCTGACAGTATCTGAGAAGGGAAGTATTTCTGTTTAAAACTTTAGAACTAATCATCAGCGGCTTAATTTAGAGAGACATTGAGCCTGGCAGTGTTCAAGGCCAGGTTGGATGGGGCTTTGAGCAACATGGTCCAGTGGACGGTGTCCCTGCCCACAGCAGGGGGGTTTGAACGAGATGAACTATAAGGTCCCTTCCAACCCAAACCTGTCTATCATTCTGTTCTGTGATTATTTTTGAAAGGATTGGGTCCCTGGAGCTGCCACTGAGTCAGCTGTTCATCATACAATGAATGAGCAAAGATGTCTTAATTGTTGTCCTTCTCCAAACTGAAGGGCTTGTATTCAGTGCTGGGATCCTGCTTGGAACTGGTATTCTGTCACAGAAGCAAAAGTACAGGAAGACTTCATTTCTGTCAGTGAAATTAGGGGATACTGGGGTAGAAGAAAAACTTGAGATAAGATCTGGAAAACAAAATTACATTGACCAAGGAATGTTTATAAAGCATTTTTGTGGTGTTACAGATGTTTATTAAATGCACTTTGTTTTACCAAATGAGAGGAGGACTAGCCCTGTCTGTGTCTTTGCCCTGTTGCACTAAGTTACACAATGATGTGAAACTGGAGATGTGTGTTCTAAAGTCGAAGTAAGATCTTTTTGTGCAGCATTCCAGGGAAAGTAGCATTGTAGAGCTGAGCCTGCAGCTCCTGAACTGTGCTTCAGTTTCCACAATCACATGCAGACCAGTTCCAACAGAAGTCAGATAGCTGAATTCTTCCCTTCTTTTAAAGCTCCTTGGGTAACCAAAGCTGTTTTTGCATGGAGCAATGAATTCAAGGGAGATAGATGCTAACACGGTGCATAATTCATACTTGCAGCTTGTTCTTGAGCCCAGTGGCCTGTGCGATTGATTAGCTTTCTTCACTGATTCGTGCTCCGGACTTGGACAGTTGGCAGCGTGTTCTTTCCCTGCATCACAGCTGAAGTGTATCCCAGTAAAAGGGTGCATATGAGAAACATTCACAGAGATGGTGCTTTGGATTTTTGTTAGAGGAAATCTAACTTCAGGCAGCTGCACAGCCATGCAGTGTCCCTTTTCTCAGATTGCATAGGATATTTTTTCTAATGGCCCTTTTACCAGACTAGCTTGTATTTTTGCTATGTGTGCAGGATCCCTGAGCACTTGTAAACAATCTCCTGAAGTGTGTCAGTGGCATGATCACATTAAGGATTACAATATGCTTTCTAGCTGTTTTCTCTGTATATGGGACAAAATGAAATATGGAGCATGCTTCCATTACCATTTTTCCCTTTATAACCTAAATTTGCAGATTTATTTGTTCCAACAAATGAAGAATTAATGTGGAACAGGCAAATTTTTTTTTAAAGTATATTATAAATTTGATCACCCTTTAAAATCAGTGCCATTCAGATCCAGATTTTCAAAGATTCCTAACTGCTTTACTCTCCAATGATTTCACCTGGAATGAGACACCTCCACATCTTTTGAAGGTCTCAACTTTATCTTTTAATTGCCAGTGTGATAAAGAGGTGGGGTTTTTTTAAGCCAGCCTGTTGTTCCGATAACCTCATCTTCTAGTGTCCACCCTACTAGACCTCCCCAGCTTTTATCTCTAAAGCACCAAGTCCTTTGAATGCATTTTCATTTGTTCTCAGCTAGATAAGCAGTATCCTTGTAATATCCACTTGCTACACTGTCTTCGTTGACGCATATAGGCTGTGTGGTTAAGTCTTTATCAGATTAGCGCTTATCAGACTGCACAAACACAGCCTGGACACTCTTCTGGTGTCTCCAGGGTTATGTTAAAGACTAGTCTGCCCTGTAGGTTAGCACAGTCTCTATTCAGGAAAGTATTTATGCACATGCTTCAGCAAGTGAATAGTCCCATTTAGTGGTAATACAGTTACTCTTTTGCTTGTAAAGAATATGCTTAAACATTTCCTCAGATTAGAGCTTGACATTAGCCTACTTAAAGTATGCATCAGTACAGGAGCAGAAAGGTTGTAATTGTCAAGATGGAAATAGGTTCTGATGGTGCATAGCTAAACGTAAGAAGTGCGCACCTATTGCAGGTGGCGTTATTGGAAGAGGAAGCAGCAGTTTTCCCAGTAATACAGAAGTAGTTTTGAAGCATGAAAAATATTGGCAGAGGAAAATGTGCTGAAGAAAGTGCTGTTGCGCAGATGCACTGTGTTGCAAACTCTAACTGAATCGGATTTAATGCAAGATCAGTATGTAATGGATAATTGAAATATGGCGAAAGTGCACATGCTTTGAATTCATGCTGAGGCAAAAAAAATCCACAGTAAAACCCAATCAATGGACAGGTTGTTGTCAGGACAAAGTAATATTACTTTTGAAGTAAAGAGACATTTTATATTTCATAAGGCTCTTGGGTCATAGTAACCCAGAGATGACACCGATGCTCACGGCTAACGCAGCCTGTGTAGTTTGCAATCAAGGCATAAATTCAGTGAAAGGAGTAGTAGGTCACCTGTTCTCTTGCCCTCCAACCTGAACTGCTCAATATTTCTGTAATCACTGATGTAACTGGGATTGACAGCTAACCAACAACTGTGGAATTCTTACAAAGCGTGTTCTTACAGAGGTGACAGACATTCAGCCCCATGAGGGGAAAATTTCACTGCAGATTTTTTCCAATTTGTAATTGAGTTTGCTTTGGGGAAAACAAAAAAGCCCTGGAATACTGGCAATGGTTGTAGGTCATGACCTGTTACAGTGAGTCAAAAACATGCGTTGGTGATTTCTGCCACATGGTTTAGGGCTTTGGTTCCCCAGAATTCAGCTGCTTGCAAGAGATAATAAAACCAGGTCTTTGGTGAAAAGGAAGGAGAATATTTTTTTTCCCCAGAAAAATTTCCCTGGATAGAGTACCTTGCTTCATGGCTAGTTGGGACACAAGTCTTGGACAGATAAATAGCATCGTCTAAAAAGAGATATATGTATCTGGTTTTGTACCCTGGCTTTAAAAGGTATCGTTAACAGCATAGAGAAGCATTTGAGGCATCTGAAAATACCAGTAGATTCAGCAGTTTGAGTTCACTTATGGCTTTCTTACTCATCCCATGAAAAGTGCCAAAGAAACTAAGCTGTTCCTTTGTATCCTTCCGAAGTAGACAGGAAATACGCCCAGATGTTCAAGAAAAGCACCAATCGGAGCAGGATGCCTAAAATTCAGGGCACTTGAATATCCCTGCCTTTCTTCCATGAACTTCAGTGTAAACATTAATATCCATACAAATGGGTGGTTAGAATCTGATTGCTTTGATCACCCAAACTGTAGATAGTGAAAAATCAGGCCCAAGAAATTTGATATGTTCGTGAAAAAGGAACATTTTGGTTCGTTCCCTAGGGAGCCTTAGTGAACTTCCCAGTATTGGTTGTCGTTTTGTGAATCCAACCTGTGGTAGGTGTGAGCCTGTCGCAGCTTCTTGGTGGTGGGAATCTTGGCTCTGACTAGCCTTAGGCGTATGGTTAGTCTTTGAACTGCAGAGATCCTTGGACCAATCTCCAGTGTGGCAGCCAAGACAACAGCCAATAGACATAGTAATGAATGATATCAAGTTTCAATTCATACACATTTTGTAAATGATTAATAGCTGCTTTAGTACATAATTGTTAACCCTAGCGTGTATAGTGTCCTGACCTGTAAAATGTTTATAACATCTGTGAATAGTTTATTGCCTCCATATAAACTGCTTATAAGTGGAACTTTAGTATGATGGATGACTAAGCGCAGGAGTGGAGGAGGAGGGGATAAGGTGTTTGGCCTCTGTTCTTAAGATCCACTGGATTCTCATAACATGGTAGGGATGGGAGACCCTTTGTAGCTCTGTGAGCAGAGGCAGAAAATGGTTTCCCTTTGCACTTGTGCTGTTTAGTGTACATTACCTAGAATCTGGCAGAGCCCTTTGGTTGCTAATGCATATGAGATTTAACTTGAGAATACGACAAGAAGGTATTATGATGACTGGCAGCTAGATGACAGTGGGGAGACGCTGCCCATGTCAGTGCTAGAAGGCATGGGATGGTTCTCAGAAGAGAGGTGTTGCATTTCCATTGCTGACTTGTGTGGCGTTGGAAGAGTCAGTTCCTGCCTTTCTCTCTCTAACCGCTTTATTTGACATACCTAGCTACGTCACCAACCATTTGGGGCTGGGGCTGAATCTCATACTCAATTCAATCCTGCAACTTCTACCCAAATGTAAATAATCAACAAATTATGAGTAATAAAAATCACAAATATCTTTCAGTATAATTGTGATAAACGTGTTTTCCTTTATTTTCTGTTTCATCTTTCATTTAATGATGCTTTTGTGTCTGGCTTGAGTCACCCAGGTTTCCTCCATTTGGATTGGCTTCTGGTGTGAAGTTTAGCAACTGTACCTTTTTTTTTATGTGTTCTCTCACACTGCTGCAGTATGTGAAATTGCAGCTTTCTGTATGACAGTTTCTTAGGTGACTACATTAGCTAGAAAACACTGCAATATCAAATAGACAGAAATCTGTGCTGTTATTGTCTGGGACTAGAAGAGCCTGTGTCATCCCCTGCCCCACTCCTCCAAACCCCAAAGCTCTGAGGGAGCTCTGATGATAACGTAGGGTTCCATTAAATCTGAATTAACTCAAGCATAATTGTATTTGTGTGTGTTTTTCCTGGGCTCTTTTTTTTCCACAGGCCCATTCATGGGGCTAAAATACATAAATAGAGGCATAAAAACAACATAGGATCTCTTCTCTTGATCCAAGCTTTAAAAATGAAGTTAACATGTTACACGATCATCTGAGGACCACATTGGTTTGGCCCTGCAAATGAAAAAGCCTATGGAAAAACATAAACACAAATACAAGGATTTATCATAGAATCATAGAACAGTTTGGGTTGGAAGGGACCTTTGAAGATCAGCTAGTCCAAATGCTAAGTACATTTTTCCTCGTGTTTTCTGCTCTAATCCAAGAGCCAGCATGTGGATTTAGGAGAGAGCAAGGAGAAGTCTCTTTTTTTGATGAACATCAAGTTAGAGAAGTGTGGAAATCTCTGAGGTCACAGGTTGTTACAACTGTGATGGTAGTAGAGAAAGCAGACAGACTCGAGCTTCCAGGTCCCAAGGTAAAGTCTGATCAAAATGATAACGTGTTTTGAAAAAAGTGAAACCAATTTAAAGCAATGGGTAAAATTCTGCGGTCTTTAGTCAGTTCTGATTCATAGATGAAACTCCAGTTTTACGTTTAATCACAGAATCACAGAATCACAGAATAGTAGGGGTTGGAAGGGACCTCTGTGGGTCATCTAGTCCAATTGGTAACTTGTATGAGTAAGACCTATGCTACATATCTGTATGTTACAGATGCTGTTCTGAGGGCTTTCCAAATTGGTTTTCTGTTCTTCTGTTAAGTATACACAATATTCTGCATTATGTATATTATGTTCTAACAAAATGGGATCTGAGTTCAGTTTGAAGTAAGAGAGCAACATCTCCTGAAAACTTGAAAGTTGGGACCTGAATTGTTGGAGAGAGTGTACAAATCCTTAGCTTTTCAAGTATTTCCAGAGTTCTTAGGGACGAAGCGTTGTGGGGTTACTCTGGGTGGTGTTCTGTGTGTTGTGCCCCTGCAGGCCACCTTCTCTGTCTTTCAGTCAGAGTAACTTCTGGGAGCTCACGTGGATGTGGTGTGCTGCGTTATAGGCACAGTAGAATCTATGAGAAGCAGAGATGCCAAAGTGATTTAATAGCTGTTTTTACTGGTTGGTTTACGTCTGCTAAATACCTGGATTGTTGTGCTGCCGAGTCTTTGGAGAATGGAGAGAAGGAAGGAGCGAAGGGTTATGAGCAATTCTGTGCGCTTTTTTTTGGGTGTAGTTTATTTAGCACCTCTGCAAGATTTAACATGATAACTCTTTAAATCTTAGCACACTACTCGGAGAGGTAGAATGTCATAAAGGTGTCTGGTAAACAGATGTTCCAGTCTTTATAAGCTGCTGGGAAAGTGTGTATCATTCTGAATAAATATGGAAGCAGCTGCAGCTTTGGAAGCTTTAGTTTCCTGAATAAATACTTCGGACATCTATTCCACTTTGGCAGTTGTGGCTGTGGTGATATAAAGATACAATTAAAGCATAGTTTACAGTAATAGACAATAGATTTTATTAAACCAACTGATAACGTTAGAAAATTTAACGTTATCTGCACTTGCAGGCAGTTAAGACATCTTTTGGATTTATTAAGACTTCTTCAACTACTGCACCTAGCTAATGAATGTACACAATGCAGAGGGAATCTTCTCTGCTGTAGGCTTCTGACAGTTCTGTGGCATTCTCTTACTAGTTTAGCTCCTTTAAAAACCATTATGATAAACGAGGGTAGAATTCTTCTTGAGAGGATTTCATAAAACTGTTGATGATACAAAATCCAGAAATTTACAGTAAAATCAGTATTTAACACATTGTCAAAACTGTCTGAAATCAGGTTAGTGAAAACGAGTGTGTATAACTCTCAATCTGATTTTTCTTTTTGGAAGGAAACCATTAGTACCTAGCAGTAACAGATGAGGATAGTTTGCTGTCAAGACTCTCTCTTTACTGGTAGTGAAGAGGTGTTACATGCTTTAATAATGGTGATACACATCTCTACTGCAAGATCATCAGAAGATGCCTAGAAGTAAGAGTTACAAGGCTTAACAACAGAGTAATTCAGCATGTTTATTAGTGGAAGATGTTTTGTTTAGGATATTTGCTTTCTGTCTTTTAACCTGAGATGCTTTAGGCAGCTGGTTTTCAGAAAATCTGAGTGGCTGAAGCTCTTATAATGATGTTGCATAGCCAAAATTAGCACCTGTCTTTAAATAATTTTTTTTTTTATAAAACTTGAAATGGATATTCTGCCCAAAATCACGCTAGAAGATTGAAAATCCAAAATGGAACTCAAGACTCTTGCTTGAGCTCCCAAAACTGTTACGAGGTTTAAATGAAAAACATGCAGGGAGGAAAGAAATGCCTTATGGATGAGTCTTCTGACATGTTCCGTGCTGCAACACATGGACTCAGCAGGGTGAGCTACGTGGGGATTTCCACCATGAGTAAAACTCCTGCTTCTTGGAGGTGTAATTCAGACTTTTTCATTATCTGATCTCTGGGTTGGTTCATTCTTTTTCCATATAGCTGGCTATCTATCATATTTGACGGAGAAATTGCTATGACAAAATGCTAAAAGCTCTTGCTCTGGGCTATTTTTAATCTACTGTAGGTGAAAGATCAGAACACATTTTTTGAAGATTTATGTGTTGTACCCTTGTGCTGTGCTGGATAGGATAAATGGGAGTTGACAAACTACAGGACACTAGATTTAAACCATTGACCTCTGACATTAGGAATCATCACAATTGTATGTTATCACATTTATGTTCAGGACTTAAAGGCTTTGCTCTGAGGGAATCTCATAAACGCTTAGCAGAGGTACAGAAACACAGTTCTTATTCTGTCTTTAAGCTTTATTGTTGGTGATCAGTAGTTACGTCTCGTGATCAGTAGTTATGTCTCCTCTCAGGCCATTGTGGATTTTAGGGCAGAATATTTGTAAGCAATCTTGACGTCTTGAGGTTGTTTGTGCAGAATAGCACATCTCTGTTTCTTGAAAAGAGCGTAGCTACTTAGTGACAGTTCAGCTTGAGCAGACTTACCGTTTTTTGCTGATCCTTTAGTAGTCCAGTCTTTCAAACTACTTCCCAGCTCTAGGATCTCTGTTAACTGTGTCCATTTCTGAAACAAAAGCACAGATAAAGCAAAAAGACTTTGGAAAGTATGAAACACTGTTTTCAAATTAAGTGTATACATCAACGTTGTGCTGAACTAAGCCCGAAATTTCTGCAGTGCATCAGAATGCAAGAGAATAATAGAGGGAGGATGGATGCATGCGACTGCTCCTCTGCTTGTGTGACAGATGTCATCTAAAGCACTATCAAGCCTTTTTAGAAAACAGGGAGGAGAGGAATGAAGAAGACAGGGTGAAGCTGATGGAGCGGAAGGTGAGTTGAAAAGTGGTGGCTGAAGGGAAGGACTGAGCTTACTGCAAGTTGAGGCACTGCTCTCTTGACAGTCACCAGGCTGGAACCTGTCCCCTGTAGAAGATCACAGTATTTCATTGTCTTTGTTGCTGTCTTGAGATTTTTCAGGCATGTGTCCCTGACCCTCCAAGTTCAGATACAGGCTCTATGCGATACTGAGTACTGTTCATGATGTCATCATGCAATGCACGCTTCCTAAATTATACATCATTATGAGGGGCACATAACCAATTAGTATATGGATTTGTTCTGCATGTGCAAATCTTTTCTTGGGCTGAGGAAGTGTCATACAGAGACTTAGCTGAAGAAAAAAAGAAAACAGTTTAATCTTAAATTGTAATTGTCATCCTCTGGCTAATGATAAGCAATATTATGGCTTGCATATCAGCTGTAATTAAGCAGTAAGACACAACAAGGTGTATGTTACAGAGAGATAACACAGTGCTTAAGAGCCAATGACCTGCAAAGCACATTATCTCCAGGCTGCACAAGCCCTGCAGAATCAGTTTGTACACGCGTAGTAGCAAATCCACTGTCCCCTCTTCGCCGCCTTCATTTTGCTTTTCAAGGTGCAAAAATTGTAAAGGATTTTCATATTACTTGTTGTGTCATATGATTTTTTAAAAAGCTCCCTTTATGTATCAGTCGACTTCTGTATATCTAATAAGCCAGTGTGAAACATTCCAAGTTATCATTCACTGGAGTTCTGGGAAATGGGTATCACTTAAAATGAGGCCCTTCAGTGTTTTGTTAGACAAGTAGGTATGGAGCATGCAGGGAAGGATTCTCACTGATGATCCAAACTGACCACCAAACTGACAGCAACTCTTCATTTGCTCCAGGAAAGATTTCATGTTGTTTTCAAAGAAGCAGAGGGAGCTTTGGGCTGGAACGTAGTGTTAGATGAAACTTGTTTCAAAGTAGAATTGATTTTTGGTTAGAATTAAAGATCGGAAGCATGAAGCTTGTACTGTTTGTACTAAACATGAAAGCCTTTCCTCTGGGGGTACTATTGCCCATGTAAGTGTCCTATCGAGACTGACCAAACTATGATGCTGCTGCATGAGTGACTGAATTAAAACCAGGGCTGACAGTGTGGCACAAGCACTAAAAAATTACACATCAAGAAAACGAAGGGGATTAAACTGTCGTGAGCCCCATTTCTCTGAGGAGGAGAATGCATGGTTTCTGTTGTATAGCATAGGAATCCTAATGTAAAACTTGTGTTGGAGGAAGAAAGCTCTAGTAAATGAGACCTTCCAAACAGAGACAGAAAAGGTAGAAGGGGATCGGTTTTGCCTTGTTGAGTTCTGTCAGGGTGTTTCTATGCTCAGGGGAGAAGGTCTGCTGAAGGAAAGGGAGGTGCTGGCAGGGAGAGGCGTTTGGCACTTCCTTGTGACATTCACCTCTGAAGAAAGTCCTGGAAAGAGGGCCAAGGGCAAGTATCTTTATGCCAAGTTTTAATGGCATGTTTGCGGTGCAGGATGGATGTGTTTATGATCGTAGGCCGGTACTGTGAATGTTTAATTTTTGAACAATCAGATATGCACTTTGAGGCTTATTCCTTATGTTATGCCTGGTGAAACTTTGCAGGGCAAAAAACTTTGTTGCTGTTGATCAACAAAATTTCCAGTTTAAGTATCATGGACATGGATCTACTGCCTCTTGGTATTGGGCAGCTACATATAATTGTACAAAAGTAATATAAAATACAGTAAATCAAATTGCATAATTTTGTTCCTATGTAACAGTCTCTCTCACACTTATTTATTGATGTTTTGTTACCCCCCCAAACATATAAATCGAATTCTGGATATCAAATTAGAAAGTCACTATGATCTTTGTTTACAAACTACTGACAATTTAGTCTAGGCAGAGTGAGAAAAGCAGCAGTAAGCTGAGGCAAGAAGTGTCTTATCCAGTCTCTTTTACCCAACAATTGCCAGAAGAGAATAAGTATTTTTTGATTTCCCAATTATTTGCTAATGTTACCCATTGAAATGGATGGATACTTATTTAGCCAAATGCAAGGTTTCAGAGTATGGAAGGGCAGTCGTCTTGTAGCCTGAGTTGTGCATTGGCAGAAGCGGGGATAGGCTCTTAGGGTTTGAATGGCACTTAGCCCTTCTGGACCCTGGTTTCAGTTGGATGTCCTAGATATTACTGTAATAAAAATATAAATAAAGTTAGGCTTAATATAAGAACAGAGAGACAAGGCAGAGGCAACAGAAACAGCTGTGTCTTCCTCAGAGCCCTTCTGCTGGGTGAGGCTGTTTCTGATTACAGCTGTAGCACTGTAAATGCCTGCTAGATGTCTGGTGATAATCCATTCAAAGCAATTACAAGGCATCCGTCACCAGCAGGGTCTGAGCCACAGGCTTCTTATCTGGGAAAATTGATGGAAGAGAAAGGGGGAGTGAGGGAGGAAATCAATGCCTTTCACCAATGTTATCTGCCAAATTGAATTAAGCAGCATGGGATCCCTGCTTTACACACTGTGAGAGTCAGGGCTTAAAGAATCTGTTTATAGGAAGCTCTGTTCATGGGCAAGGCAGGTGGGGGAGCTACGCCTTACTACTGCTTGCTTGCAATTTCTTAGGCTTCCACTAACGTCACTGGGACTTGTGTTTGCGAAAGGAGTTCAGACCTTCAGAACATGCAGAACCTTTAACCTAGTAGCACTAGTTCAGGTTGTGAACCGTGTGCCTGCTTGCTGTCTTACTGTATGGTTCCATGTTCTTTTTGTTTTCTTGGTGTAGCTGGAAGTGTCTCGTTGCTCGCTGCATCCCGATTCTTACATGCAAAGGGTTGTAGAGAAAGCAGCTAAGGAACTATGATGACATAAGCAAAGATACAATAATTGTGTGCTTCAGAGGCAGTACTAGTAAAACTATTGCTTAAAAACGATGCATGTGTTGAATCTTTTGGCAATGCAGTCTTGCTGCATGGAATGTAATCTGGTACTGAGATCTACTGAAAATCGATGGGTCATGAGTTCAGGGGCAGGTGGGGTTTTTTAATCTGAGAGGAAACGTAGCATGTTGTTGTGGGTTTTGGTGCTTGCTTTCATTAGCATATCTGCTTCTTACTGCACTTACCTTACGGGTCGGAAAGGCAAGTAAAGTAAATTTGACTCTGATCTGTCTAACTGGTTACTTATTTTGCAAAGCAATGTTGAAATCCAGGAGCTAGATTTAGGAGCGCTTAACAGTATTAATATCTGTATAATGACACTTTTCCCTACTGAGCCTGCACTCGGCGTTGCACAGGCCGCCAGTACATCTGTGGAGGCGTTTGGTAGGTGCTTCCTACTTGATATGTGAACACAGAAGAGTGTAGATCCATATAGATAACAGCAGGGAGGTTGTCACTTGGGATACTGCAAAAAGGAGTCCATTTGTACTGATTGAATCATTCATCTGTGGGCTGCATGGCCAACAGCTTTGTTGATGCAGTGTGTAGTACCTGTTTTTATACCTTGCCCACATAAAGGTAGGGGTTTAATGACGGTTTTTGAGTGCTGGCCATAAAGGAGTTCCTGCAGCTCAAGAGCATCTAGTGTTACAGGTCTTGGAACTGAGCCCTGCTGACACCACATCTAGCCACTCGTTTCATGAACTCAGAACATCGTGTAGGTAAACTGGGTTTATGTATTTCTGTTTGTAAGCTTTCTTCCCAAGATAACGATGATTACTCAAGCTCATAGTCTTTATGGTGCTTACAGAAATAAGCAGACTTTGGAACAAATCTGACCTCCTTTGAAGCCGTACAATCTCATTTTTCTTTGACCCATGTAGGTTTCCTTTGTCCTGCAGGGTTTTTCTCTTATGTTCACACATATGGGAGATACAAGAGTAGTCATTTGGGGTAAGTGGCAGAAGGGCCAGAGGACTGGGATAGCTGGGCTAGAACATGCTCTGGGGAAGTACTTAAAAGCATGAAATTCTCGGGGTTCCAGATTAAGGAGCTGACTCAGCAGAAAACGAATACGAAAATAAATCCAAAAAGACGAGCCAGAAAACCCACGGATGCTGTACAGAACAATTCAACTAAATCAGTTCAGTGCAGAGATCTGTGGAAACTTTTTTCCCTCCCAAATAAAAGTGTGTGGGAATTTGCATTGCAGTCAGGTATACTTAAAGTGCACATAAGCCATCTAATAAAAATTCCACTGGAGTGTACGTCATACAGCTGTGTTTTATTTGTGCTCTCTTCCTACTGACAGCGCCTTTATAACTGGATTACTCACATATCATCATTAACTCTGACACTCCTGGGTTTTTACTGCTTCCCTGGTTCCTATCATCTTCTGCAAGTTTTATCCCTCCCTTGCAGATGTGCCAAGATGTATTTCTTTAATGTCTTTTCAGCAAATGAACGTAGGAGCATGTAAAAGGGATGGTTTGGATACCGTGGGCAGTAACAAGGGCTCTCATCATTTCTACCAGAAATCCCTATCCAACCTCTGCTCTGCTGGGTGGGTGCGAAGTTTTCCCTTGGCTCCATCGGCGCGGTACAAATGAGGGGTGCTGCTCCCAGTGAAATGGCAGGGACTGAGGTGCCGTGCTCAGCTGGTGATTAATCCTGGTTTTGGTATTTTGTAGCCATTTCTTTGAGGCGTGCTCCACACCAGGGTTTTAATTGACTATGTACATACCGCATTCAGAATGAGCAGCTCTAAGCGTGTGGGGTTTGGTTTTGTTTTTGGGGTTTTGGTGGTTTGTTTTTTGTCCTGGTGGCTGAATAATGTAAGGTATTGGCTAAGACTTCAGGCCTTAGGAAATTTGGTTTTTATTTCTGATCTCCAGCAGCTAGTTTGAGCTTGGGTCAGTTCATTTCACTTTGCCTTTTTCCCCCCATTCTTTGTTGTTCCTGTTTGAATGAAAGCTCTTTGGGGTAGGGACTGCAGCTCACTCAGCATTTGTAGAGAACGGAGCACAAAGGGGGCTGGGGCCTCTGTTAGACTTTTTACGTATTTCTGTTTTGTGAAGTGAATTTGCACTCAAGGGGTACTTAAGCATCCCGAGCTCTGTGAGTGAGGTTTCTGTGTACATCGCCAGCTTGAGCTGAACTCGCAGCACCAGCTGATCTCAAAGTATTTTTATTGTGCTCGGGAAGAACGGATCCCTGGGTTTTTGGTTGTAGACTGGGCTGCAGATAACTGAGCCGTGCTGATTCTTCAGCCGTTCAGATTCCCTGCAGGAGCTTGCCCGAGGTGCTCGAGCACACTCGGAGCTTCGCTTGAGAATGCCCAGAGTTCTGCAGGAACCCGCAAGCAAGCGTAGCGAGCTCTCACTTCCATGTGGGCTGGGCTGTGAGAATGGGCCACAACCAATCGCTTGACCAGTAGCGTACATACCTGTAGGACCTCCTGCAACGTAGAAAATGTATTTTAATTATACCAGCAACTTGGCAGCCAGCATATGCAAAAACATTTCCTCCAGTGCTGTTGCCTTCACATAGCTTACACTGAGAGTGCAGAAAGAGAAAACACTGTGTTCAGTGAATCAGTGCAGTGACAAGGTGAATGCACTTTTGGGTTTGGAGGTACTCAGTGTTGGACATCTCAATTCCTCGCTGCCCAGTAAGAAACTCTGACAAGCACCTGACTTAGTGCCTTGGAAAATACGGCTCTTCTCAGTGTGTCCCCAGCTGTCTGTTCAGAGTCACAAACCACTTCTGAACACCTAATTTACAATGTCGAACTAAACTGGTGTCCTTGATACACAGCGGTAGCTGGCAAATTAGAAAGTCTGGGGGGTTTTGTGTGATTTTTGGTTTTGTGTATAAGCCAGTTAGCAAAAAAAAAAAATTGATAGTAATTTTGTGAGTCTTTTCAAGTTTTGCCAAGATTACCCATAGCTCCGTGGGGCTCTGTGACAGTCCTCTCGAGTGTCCCTCTCCCATCGGAAAGACTGGAGTTCAGGGCGGTGGAGGAGGCAAATGAAACACAGAGGGTTTTTGCTTTGTGTGTTTGTGCTTGTAATCTAGGTCAGTTAAACGAAAGCTCCTAGAATCCAGAGTAGCCAGATAAATTTGGGATTGCTGAGAAGGCATAGTCCAAGAATAAGGAAGGTGTCCAGCAGGACTGGGTAGCTGGATTCCAGCACCAGAGATTTCCATGTGTGAGGCCAAGCCTTATTTCCAAGTTAGCCTCAGCTAGCTTTGGAGAGAAACTAAACCAAACAAGGCTTACTCCTGAATTCTTCTGAAAATGGTAAAGTGCTGTGTCTTCACCTGCGTTGGCAGCTGGCGCTAACCCAGAGCTGACAGCGATGCAGACTCGTCTGTAATGGCAAAAATACAGCCCGTTCTCAGGGGGCTCATCATCCCCCTTCCCGGAGGGGCTGCTTCTCTACAGAACGCTGGCCAGCAGCAGTACTGGTTTAGTACTGGGCATCGAGCGAGCTTGAAGCCGTTTTCGTGGTCTGGAAAAATTTGTATCTTGCCTTTGCCTTCTTGCATAATGATTCTGAAGTGTACTTTTATCAGTGTAGGGGTAGTAGGATCTGTATCTATGTGAATTTGAGTTATTTACTGATTTGCAGTAGAATGGTAAATGAAGTTTTTCCCCATGTTCCTAATTGAAGGAATTCTATTTGAAGTTAAGAATGTGAGCTGGTGAATTCTTCAAAGAGCTCAGAGTGTGACTCCTGCCCCTTGTGATAGGAGAACATCTTCCTTGCTGTAAAGCCATTTTGCTCCAATATGGGGTATTTCCAAAGACACTAAAAATTTCAGAGAAAACGTCAGTGTGATGTGCTGGCAGAAACACAGCTGGTCTTCCCGAAAGCAACTGGCAATCTGCTCTCTTCAGACCTACTTTTTGTGTACAGAATCTGTGGAACAAAGTTACTTGAAATGCATCGCTGAAGTATAGCAGAAAACTTAAAAGATTTGTCAGCTGTACACTTTAACTACAGAAGATAATTGTCAATAGAGGAAAGTTATTTGAACTTTAGTTTTTAATTTTAGAAATCAGAATCATGATAACAGATGTACAAGTAAAGGACGTGCATATGAATTGTATAGGGGGCGCAAGGTGTTTTTAGAAGTGGAGGATATGGGCCTGCATTTAGACTTAAAACCTTACGGATTCCACTTGGTACCAAAAATGGGTGAAAACACCATTTTGCTGCTAGTCATCTGGGAGCAGGCGTTACTCACGCAGTGGCATCCCATTCTTTGAGGCTTTAGACACGCCAAACACACAAGCGTAAGCTGAAAAAGCTGGGCAGCTTCTGTGCACTCACTGGGGTAGACTGGTTTGTGTTTGCAGATTCCGGCCTGAATCTCTGTTCCCTGGTGACCCCCAGGAGCTGATCTGCGCTGGGTCTGGATTTTCGGAAATGTCAATGGGTCGGTGCGCCCGCGCTCCTCCCGAGTTGTTCGTATGCACTCAAGTTAATTGTGTCAGAAGACATTGTGTACAGTGGGTATGAATTCTCTCGTAACGCTCTGTCGGTATCTTACTGCTGTCTTCAACTTTCTCCAAGGTAAGATTTTGTCACCAAGCTGTTATAGCAACCCTTTGTTCCAAAACCAAATCAGTCCCCACACTACTTCCTGGGCTGTGGTGGCTTGCACACGTCTCTTCATTTCCAGCAAATGCACCAGTTCTAATTTTTTTTTTTTTTTTTCTTCAGTTTTTCTCCCTGTTGGGAGCAGGAGAATGAAATGATTCCTTTGATCCCCAACGCTCTGCAGTGTCCGCTGGAGTCACAGGCAGGTAGGACGCGTTTTTGGTAACAAACTCTGCCTTCCCGGGCAGTTGTACGCGAGGCAGAAGGAATTGGAGCACTGGAGAAAGCAGTACGGGTACCGGAACCTCAGGGGCTGCAGCTCGGCTACGAAGTGAGATTTCAGCAGAAGAGACTCTTCAGCGTAGGAGCAGGCGGCCTGCAGCAGCGAGGACGGGAGCAAAGCCTGGCCGTGCCAGCAGTGCTGGGCTGGGCTGCAGGGCTGTAATACAACAGCTGAAGAGAGAAAGGAGCGAGGGTCTGACTTTTCTCTGGGCAGCGTTTGGAATTTAGGCTGAATCGTGGTGCGGGGCCAGGGGTGGCTGCAGCTGGGCGCTTTGCTGCGGCGTGTCCGCCTTGAAGAGAACGCGTTCATCGCGTGCGGTGACTGAACGCCCTCGCAGGCAGCACCCGGAGCAAGAGGGGCGTCCCCACGGGGACGGCAGCGCGTGCTGGTGTTGAGCCAAGGCCTCGTCGTTACACAGAAGGCGTCAGGCTTCACACCTATGGTTCCGGCACTGTTTGTGAGCAAAGCTCCATGTTTTGCTTGCGCAGCAGGAATGGTTGGATTGCTCTTGAGCCTCCACTGCTGATGAAAAACAGCTGACAGCTTTTTGTGTCTGTGCTCATTTTCTGACCTGGGAGTGGGGAGAAGAAAAAGCCCATAGACAGGCGATGTTCTGGGGGTGGTGGAGGAATACGGCGAGAGCTTTGTGTCAGCGTGACCGGCCAGGAACGGGTAGTGACGGTCGCCTCGAGAGGCAGCAGCTCAGCCGGGGTTTGCCCGCTGCTGCGATCCAGGTGGCAGGAACAGGAAATAAACCAACCCTTAGAAAGCAGGGCTGCAATGAGTCACAAGTGCGAAGGAGAGATTTTTTTGTTTTAAGCTGTTCGATCATTCTCTGGCTTTTCCACTGTTTTACAAGGGCATGTTAAGAAATGTACCAGAGCTGTGGAAATTCTGCAGCCATTTCTCAGAAAACCATGAGAGAATTACTTTAACATGTGTTTCCATCTTCTGCTTTTTGTATTTTTCCCCTCTTGTATTTCTTTTTTCTTTGACCTGGTACAAACTTTTATATGCTTACAAGTCTCACTAGTCAAGAGAAATCTCACCTAATTGTTAGATTTTCCCCCCAAAGTGGTAGGTATCATTTCCAGTTTAACTCCTTTCTCCTTACGGTATTGTTGTGTGCAGACCTGGAAAGGGGGTGTCTGGCTGAATGGTGCCTTGGCAAGGTTCCGAGGGGGCTGTGCGGGACGGGTGTGCGGGAGGTGCTGCTCGGCCGCAGGCTGCTGCGGTGCCTCAGCCCCTTTGGGGGGGTGGTAAGGCAGGTGGGCTGGGTGTGCTATGGTGGGAACTCCGAGCTTCCCTCCAGCACCTCGGAGAATTTAATGCTGCTTCCCCCTGGAGACAGACTGGGCTTTGTTGTTCCGAGCTGGGGTGTGCGGGTTAGAGGAGGAGTATGGGGGCAAGCTGCATGAGCTCGGAACTGGAAATTGCCCTGGGTTTCCCTCCCCGCACTGCGAAAGACCGTGCTTTTAATTGCTGTTGCTGCTACCTCTGCTGGTGCTTCAGCCACAGAAGCACCTGCAGTGTGGGAAATGAGTAGACGGGAAAGGGCAGGGCGGATGGGTGGCGGGCGCGCAGCAGGGTCTCTGGGTGCGGTGTTTCACCTGGAATCCTGCGAGGGGTCCTGCCTTTCCCAGCTGCTTCGGCTACCAGCACGCTCTCGCGCGTTTGCCTGTCCCGAACCACGAGCTGCAAGCACAGAGAACTCAAAAACCATACCGTGTCGATTTGTTTTTTCTGGACAAACAATTTTATTTTAGGTAATGCGTCTATACACTGTACATTCAGTCACTGTGGTATATAAGCATAGCTATTTTCATACATAATCTCATAAAGTCCTTTATTTTACAATATTATCTGCTTCAAGGGGAGGGGACGTGGAAAAGGGGGTGGAAAAGGACTATCAAGGTACACAGCGAAATAGATAAATATGCCAAGCTTTTTTCTTATTTTTTTTTTAAATCAGGCATTTATAAACAAGAAAGCATACATTACTTACATAAAAATAGTTCTAGAATAGTAGAGTAAGTCATAATATTGTCATTAGCAGCAGCATAGGAGAGACCAGGATAACAAAAATGTGCTGAAATGCTATTGGCTATTATAAATGTAAAGATTTATTTTTCTTCAATTGAAAAAATGTCATTTCTGTGAGTTCTTTTGATTTAAAAAAAAAGAAAAACAAAAACAAAAAAACCCAACCAAACCAACAAAAAACTTCTCTCTCAAACACGTGGACTGAGGAGAGGGCAGAATGGAAAGAAAATCAGCCTCTTGGTAATAAAATACTTTACAGTGAAAATACGGACAACTAAAATGCAAATGATGGAGAAAGTTAACCCACATTTCAAACTTGCAAAAAGATTTTTGTTTTGTTTTTCCTAACAGACAGCAAAGGTTCTTCTCAGTTAAAAACACAACTCATAAAACAAGACAACTACCAGGTAAGAAAGAGTTTTGAAAAAGTAAACACCATATACACTTATAATACAACAGTGTAAAATGAAAAAAAGTATTTACAGGTTGAATTTACTTTTAACTTTTTTTTTTTTTACATTGGCTAGTTCTGTTTGAAAAGCAGAATATTATGTATACGAGTTAGCTGCTCCATAGATATGAATGTTATTGCTGTTGGTTTTTTTTTCCCTTCGTTAAGTCTTCTTTCAGTAATAGAAACAATGAGTAATGAAACTGAATATACAAGTATTAAGTAATATATTTTTAAGTACAGGGAGAGTCAACAGCCTGTATGAAACACCTCTTCTCCCTTTTAACTTCTCAAAGGAAACTAAAGAGGGGCTGAGCGGAGGAGCCACGCGCTGGGAGGCTGGCGGCCGGCAGCAGGGACCCCAGCGCTCCGCCGGAAGGGGCTGCCCAGAAATTACACACAGAACTCCTCGCCGCCAGCGCCGCCACCAAGTTGTTTTTTCTCTGGAGATTCCCACCGTTTCGACAGCCCTTTTCTAGAATTAGTGTCTCTGGCCGTCTCCTGACAACTTTAAAATAAATCACGTGCACAGGAATTCAGAATTAAGTCATCTATTCTGCAAAATAATTTAAATTTTGTTGTTAAATTGTATTTAGGAAAGACAAAATGATGCAAGAGGGACTCCTAGCCTGTGAAGCTCTCCTGCTGATGAACTGCTGGTAGAGAACGTTTGTTCCCAGTCTTCTTGCACTGTATTTCATCAGACTGGCGTTAAATCTTAATTTATAGCCATGTTTTTGCTGGGGTGTTTTCGCTCCCAAGGATCAAATGCTGTTGAGCCGTAAGCTCAAGCCATGGAAGTTCGTTTGTCAGGTTTTACACCTGATCGCATTTACCATCATGCACAGCACAAGGAGAAACCGGTGGGTTTGTAGCAATGGTTGTAAGTCCATTTTGGAGACCTCTTGCAAATCTTACCCCGTTTACCTGTGAGGCACAGGTGCTGCTGGTTGTTTGACCAGACTGTTTGCTGCTGACAAGACCATTTACTGTTCTGTTTTTTTGTTTAAAAAAAAAAAAATAAAATGCAGATTTCATAGATTCTGGAGGACAAAAGCAGCATATGCACAGAAGAAACTGTGCCAGTGAATCCGCATGCTTCCCTCGACACCCAGGAAGAAAAGCTGCGTCACGCGGTGCAGGTGAGTGGGCCGCGCTCCCTGGCAAGAGCAGGGGGCCAGGTTTTGTTTGGGAGAGACGCGATCGGAGATCGGGAGGTGGGGGGGACCCAGACAAACACAGTTTGCGACGTGAGGCTTCCCATGAGTGCTGTGTGTAATTTCTTAACGCGGCAGTAAAGCGTAGCCTGTGAGACTCCCGAAATGCACGGTGTCACCTACAGCTACAATGATTTAGTTTCCCTTGAGGAAATAAGTGAATAATACAGATCTGGAAATCATAAGGCTGAGAACATTTTTATGCATACTGCATAACAAAACAAACCCTTTACATAAGACAGTAATAATGCCCATTAATGAATATACGTATGGCAGAGATTTTAATTCCATGCATATGATTTAATAATCGCAGAAAAAAAACATACAAAGAAGCAAAAAAAAACAACCAACCCCACATTAAAAAAAACCTGCTTAAGCATAATCAAAATTCCTTTTGCATTGCACTTTAGAAGAGGAGATCTGCCTCGAGCCTCGGTCTCCCGCACCCCAAACACGCGAGGGCAAAGCCCTGGGCGAGCGGACAGGTTCGTGGCCTGGACTTGGTGTAACTGGTTCTTGCTCCCAACAGTTCTACATTGTCCCAGTAATTCCACTCCTGTCGTATTTCTTCTTTTTGTACCTAAAACATATATATGAACTTCCTTGTTAATGCTCACAGTTATTATAATGGTTATTATAATGGTTTCAAGCAAACAGCTCTTGTTTAAAAAAAACCCAAAAAACCTCTAATGTACTGTCAGTAAATACTAGAATTTTAGGATTGGAAGCCGCTTTCTGTCTACTGGGAAATAATTTTTAAGCTTACACAGTTTGCATTAATGTCCAAAAGCAAATAAAGATTACTGGAAATACATTAATCTTTGTTTAGAATAACTTCTGTGTATGATGATGCATAGGGTTTTCTTTTTTTTTTTTTCTTTTTATTCTTTGAGGTAAAAAAAAGCGTCAGCATTGCCTGTAGAAGATGCTGAGAGGAAAAATGAGCTGGAAGGCACATCTGCAGCCCCAGACCCCATTTTCACGTCATGCCGATACGCTTGAGTGTGTAAGAGGTGAGTGTTGTGGGTGAAAATCACTTCTCTCTCGTTCAGTAGAGCACCAGCTTTGTTTGTCACGCGCTCTCGGGAGCCTCCGCTGCGCCCCAGCTCCCGTCGGCCGCGACGCCAGGCAGAACGCGGCTGAAACCCCGCCAGCAGCGCTGCTGCGGCGCGTTTGCGCTTGGCAGCGCCCTGGACCTGCTGACTCCCCGCCTGGCAGCGCTGTCGGTGAGGCTGCGAGGTGCCACACGGTGGAAAACGGGGCGGCTGGCTTTCACATCTGGTGGGCAGGGTAGACTCTAGAATGCTCAACTTGTAAACTTGAGAAATACGGAATAAAATGCAGAGTCAGATTCTGACAAAGTGCAGGTTTTTTAAAAAACAAAAATTAACGACGACGACGACGACACCGACAGTAAGACAAAGTGATGGCATGCTGCATCCTTAGGCCGGGGCTGCGGCTTGGATCCCAAAATTAAAGTAATTTCTTTTTTTTAAAAAACAAAAAAGTTTTTTTTTTTTTAAAAAAGATGTAGGCTTATTCACAGCAGCAAAAATGTTGTTTTTCTTTTCCGTAGTATCTGTTAATGCGATGTCGCACTCTCCTTGGGCAAAGAAATCCTGACTCACAGTTCATAATAAAAGCAGGTAAATACTGAATTGATGGTGAGGTGGTGCAACAACGGTGAGTTTTCCAGAAAACTGCAGTACAGGCTTCAGAATGACTTCAGAACGCACACGTCTTCTGCTTCGTTTCTCAGCCGACTGAACAGGTCATCCGTTTCCTTCCTTTATTTCCCCCTTTCCTTTCCTAAAGCTGAAGTGCTTGTGGACGACGCGCGTCTTTCGAACGCACTCGTCGGTGCCGATGCCTGAGCGGCGATGGCGTGGTTGATCTGCAGACGCTGAAGTCCATAAGGCTGGGTTTGTCCCTCGACAGCACGCACCTCCTCGGCCCATCCCACTCCCCTCCCCGATCCTGCAGCCTCCTCTCCTCTCGGGTTCAGGACAGGAAATGAACAGAATTCTAAGGAAAAAATCAACTTTGAAAAGCACTCGGAAACGCTCACACGACCATGTGACGGGGTTAAAACTGCGATGGCTTCCTCGATGGCTGGAAAACTGCTAACGAAAAGGCGTCATCACCAGAGGGCTTCTGCGTTAAGAATCCCAAAGCCTCTACAAGTCATTAAAAATTGTGCATCAAAGGTTTTTTTTTTGTTTTGCTTTTAAAGGTTCATTATAAAAATCTTGTTAATTTTTTAATACCAAGTCTGTGTAATGAATTATCTTAAATAGCTTATAAGAAAAGTTTGTTTGTTTTTAAATTCCAAAATGTTCCAACAGGCAGAAGGGCAACATAAAAACACAGCCATGCTTGCCTTTTACTCTGATTTCAGGTGGACGATGCTGCTTGCTTGGAGTTTGCCAGTAGAAAATTTGCTGTGGACTTAAAAGTATTTTGTTTATAAACACTTTGTGTTTTATAGGCACAGTAAGATGTTGTGCTATATGGATTGGAAAAAAAAGAGGCGTAATTCAGTGCTTCTGTTATAAAGAGTAACATTTGCCTTCCACCTAGTAAGAATCCATACTCATAGATCCGTGTGCCGAGACACAGCTGCTCCCACATGCCCTTACACACGTACCCACCCTCCTCCCTCCCTCTGCAGACACGTCACCCCGGGCTGTGCTGGACGGCGCGGCCTTGCTTTAGTTCTCCATGGCGCTCGCGGGGTTGTCGCTGCTGGGCTGGCTGCTGGACTTCGGCCACAGCTGTTCCTGAAGCTCCTTGACGACTTTCTCCAGGTGTTCCCGAGCCTCCCGTTCATGCATCAGGTCAGCTCGGAGCTGCTCCCTGTCAGCCTCCGCGTGCTGAAGCTTAACCTGCAGGTCCTCGATCTGGAGAAAAGCATGTTAAAAACACAATAAAACTGTTTTACTGTTTCCGTTCTGTTGTGATCTCGTAGACTAACACAGACTAGCGCCTTAGCACAAAGCGAGACGAGTAATAAACCCGCGCACTCGCAGACACCCGAGTACCAGAGCTGAGGTGAGGAAGGAACTCCCTTTTCCCTACTGTTTTTCAGATGCTGCTGCACAATGGTGCAAGCGCACTGCAGGAGCTGTTTAGCTTTAACCTTGTTAAACGCTTCTGGTGGCTTCTGGTCCAGAAAGGAGGGTGAAAACCAGGCTCGTTAGCAGAACCCTGGTCCCCGTACCCCTTAAACCATCACTAGCGTTGCTTTGGGCAGACAGCAGTGAGGCACAGTGAACTACAGGGTAAGTGTGCACAGGCGGAGTCCTTTACTTTCAGACCTCCTAGACTGGTTATGAGTCGGGGTGCCCGCAGACGGACTCCCCAGCCTGCGTACAAGGCCCGTGTCACACCAGAACCGTTACACCCTTCGTGTGCCGTGTGCGGAAGGGTGGGGAGGCAGGAGGGACAGGGCGCCTGGGAATGCAGACTGAGGCAGCTGGGGCACAGGGAGTCCTCTGGTACCCAAGGCAGAGCAAAGCCCCGGTATTCAAGGGTATAAACATGCCAGAAACCTGCACTGGTTTGAAATACACACTTTTAGGCCACATACAGGTAAGAGCAGCAGTTGCCAAAGATTGCCATTTAACAAAGGAATGGAAAATGCATCTGGTTTGGGCTAAAACAAAGGCTACCGCACCAGCACACCCGTATTTGGATCTCCTTGGAAAAAAAGAGCCATAAACCACACTGCTATTCAACACATATTAAGCATCTAATACTTTAAGCTAATACTTTAAGCCTATACACAGACATTTACACCCTGGATCTCCTGTCTTACTTCCGCTCACGCTTGCCTGATGCTATTTCTCTCACATGAACCCTGTCTAGAGACTTGTGGTTTCCTCAAAAATAAGTGACACAATGTAAGTGGCAGCCTTCCTGTATGCGCTCCAAATTAACGAGAAAAGGACACATAAAGGTTTATGCATCAAGCAGCTGATGCTGCGCCTGCGCTGTTCGTGTCTTCAGACAAACCTGCAGCACGTTCAGCTGCTCGCGTCCTTTTTGAGGTGCTGTCAGCCTTTCGCATTAGGAAACCTCCTGTATTCCCAAAGAAGGGGGTGTACGAGAAGACTGAAAAGCCACACTGTGACAAACTGCGACGCGTGCCACAGCGCCAGGGAGGCCACAGCTGCAGGGTCGCAGAGCTCCCCTCGGTACCGCTGGCGCGAACGTTCAGCTGCGCTGGCGGGTGCCCGGCTCTTTTTTCACCCGGGTGGAAGCGGAGCTCCGGCGCTGCCCGTGCAGCAGCTCTCTGTCTGGTGGTGTTTAGTCTGGACACCCCTTATCAGTGAGACATCCTGCGATGCGAGAGAGGAAGCCCGCATCATTTCCCGCTTCTGGTCGCCTGGTTAGACATGTCTCGGAGTGGTGCAGGCGGACCACTCCCCTTCCCGTCATTGAGAGCCTGGGGTTAGACTTCTGATTGCTATTGCTTTTTCTTTTCCTTTTTCCTCCCTCCCTTAAAGTAACCACACCAAATACTTGCAGCTGGTGCTTTAGGCGTAACAGCGCGTTTGTGAAGCGTGTGTTTAACAACACGCATGGCAGCAAAGCTGCTGTAGGGAAGGGGGCTAGAAGAGCTCCCTTCAGCGTTATTTCAGGTGTGTCACAACGTGCAAGCGGAGCTGGTGGCCGCGTGACACCTCTGTGGCACTGGCACTCAGCAATCTAGCTCTGCTGTAGCAGTTTACGTGGGGGCAAGAGTGCCTGGTTTTTCAGAGCCCTCCCGTTGCTAACGCTTGCTGACCCTCCCCTTTTACTTACGCGTCTCAGCCAGGCGTTTCGCCCAGGAGCCAGCGACAGAGGGGCCTCTGGGTGGACGCAGGCCAGAGCAAGGCTGCAGGGCAGGCAGCTGCGGCAGGGCCAGGAGGCGGCAGCCGGAAGGAGAGGGCCCGCAGGGAGCCCCTCGCCATGGGGCACGGAGGGGGTTAACACTGGGTGTGGGACCATCCCCTTGATAGGAAATGCGTTACTGGGCAACTGGGACTGTTCTGCTGGAGGAAGGGGAAGGCAGGGCCTGCAATGGATTCCTCTTCAGGGCTGTTTCTCACGGCAATCCAGGCGGCTGCCATGCTGCTCGCAGCTCTGCCTGTCACGCTGGGTCATTTCAGGGGGCTCGGAACAGTGGACGGCCTTGCATGCCACATGCCCTGCAACACAGCAAGGCGACTTCAGGATGTGCAGCCTGAGCTCCTGGTTCGCTTGGCTTTGGATGGCTTAAGTAAACTTCAAAGTATTTTATTAGAGGAGGATCTGATGGGGAGAAGGCGGGGAGGGATTTTTAGTTTCAAAGCTTAAAGCATACACATTGCTTGTAACAACATGTTCTGCATTCCTAGAACCTTCACTGGGCTCAAACTGGAAGGCTTTTCTTAGACCTGACAGTTTGCTCTTCTCGGGCTTTACAACTGTAAACATCCCTCCTTCCCAGCACGGCCCTTCGCTGAGTGAGGGGCCGGGGCTGCTGCTCTTGGTTTAAATAGTTCCTGTAGGTCTAGCCGGAGCTTCAAGGCAAAATGCTACAGGAGATGTTGGCCCTGCCTAATATTTACAGTATTGAAACTGGCAGTGCCAACGAAGCGTCAGTGGCACTGAAATAACGCCTAGCGTTTGTCTTGCTGCTCTGTAAATGGTGATTTCCAGCTGACAACGTGCCCAGTCCCGGGCAGCGCCGCGGGGCTGACGCAGGTGGTCAGTGCAGGCAAGCTGGCAGCGCCCTGCGCCAGGACTAGCGCTGTAAATGTGCTGGGGACATAGACACTGTGGAGAGAGGAGCTGGACCTGCATCACCACTGGCATGAGAGGACAGACACCTGAACTAACCCTGAGAACTGCAGAAACGGTGAGCTGACAGCTGTCAGCACTGGGGTCTTACCTGGGCTGAGTACTTGGCCCGGAGCCTGCCTGCTTCACAGCCTTTGTCACAGACCCGGATCTGCCTGGCTTGTTCCAGTTCCCTCTTCAGTCGTATCCGAGACTCATTGGCTTCCTTCATTTTCTTCTCATTCTCAGCTCTCAGACGTTCAATCTCTTTCCTTAAGTTGCGCTTCGCCTCTGTTGCTTCTCTCAGTTTCTCTTTCTTGGCCACTCTCAGGAACTCCAGCTCCTAGAACACAAAAGCAGTGAACTCGTGAGAACTGAGGAGCGGAGACTGAACCAGTGCGAGGAAACCGACCTGTAACGGAAGCGACCCAAAGTGAACCCCCCTTCTGCTGGTTATGACCGAGAAGGCTCATGTCTAAACCTCGGTCTGAACTTTGTACACGCTCTTCTCCTTTAAATCAACATGAGATCCTACGCTCAAGATACCCTGAATTCTCGGATAATAAGCAGCTATACGCTACAGCCACATTTTGCTTTGTCAAGCAAAATAGCTGTGACCATCTGTGACTGAATAAAGATGAACTGCAGTTGGAGAGAGCTGCTAGCAATGTGCTCTACACCAGCTCAAAGTTTCAAACAAACCAACTGGAATGCCTGCACTTCAATTGAAGGCACCCTACGTGACGATAAATGCAATTCGTGAGCGCCCTTTGTGTACGGCAAAGCTGAACATGAAAGTTTAGAACTTGCTGAAGGAATCAGTAAGCAGTTCCATTTTATCAAGCCCCTAAAAAAATCCACTTAAGGCAAGTATGAGGAAAAAACAAATTGTGGATCTTCTTTCTAACTGGAGGCAATTTTGTTTTGCTACAGGTAACTGGCGTGTAGCCCCAAGCCTCCTGACACCCAGCCAGCGGACTGCCCTGTCACAGCATCTGGAAAGCTCCAGGCTAAAACCTTAAGCCAAATCGAAACCATGCTTTGCTCTGGAAATTGTCACTCTCGCTGTCCAGGTCCTTACCAGGAGCTGCTACCTTGAAATCTCAAATCCAAGAGAGACATTAGTTGAAGGGATAATGATGAGAAACCTAAAGGAAGAAACTCGTAAGCTGTTAAAAAGCCATTGTTGAAAGACAGATGTGTTCATCATAAGCACAAAAATGTGGCTCACTAATGGTCTGTCTCCTAAATGGTTAAATCAGAAACTAAAGTTTGATTCCTCCCCCCCCCGAATCAGCATTTCCTCTCTGTCAGAGTCAAACCCTCACAGCAGCGTGTTTCTGTTAAGTAACGCTGCAGCCAGGTCATGGGAAATTCACTTTTCTGACAATCTCACTTCCCACCAGGCCATTGTTAGCGCAGCCTCTGGAAGCAGGCGCACGTGTGCTCGCGCTGTCTGTGGAACTGGAGACCCACAGCTGCCCAAATGGAAAACGATGCCCAGATACCACATTCCCTCTCACTCTGACATGGTGCTTGATTTAATCCCTCAACACTCACTTCTGCTTCACCAACTACTTCATGTAATTCCTGCTTTACTTCAAGTACACGCTGTGTATTTGGTTTAGATATTTAAAAATTAGCTTTAAATGTGTATTGCTTATATTTACTTTTAAATACATAAAACAAAACATGTATTTACTGAAACACAAGGGAACGGAGTGATCTGCTCAAGGTGATGATGCACACGCAGTTCAGCTGAAAAGACAGCTCTTGGCCTCCCTTCTCTGGGGCCTGGGTCTGCAGGCAGCCCCTAAGCAGCCGCCTGCGCAGGAGAGGGACGAGCGCAGGAGCTGGCCTGCGACACTGCAGCTTCTGCAGGAATCTGAGGTGGCAAACTTTTGTTACGATTCTAATCGTGATCCTACCTCCGCCCTGAGTGATCTCACCTCCTGCCTGCCAGCAGAACACTTCAATCTGCTGCGGGGGTTTTGAGGATTGGGGTTTCTGGTGGTTTTTTTAAGCACAGCAGTCCTGCTGCAGACCACTCACCCCTGTGAGCGACTGTCCTTCGCTTCACTCCCCACAGCAACAAAACGCGTGCTGCCAGCTAACCAGCCTGCAGACCTGCTTTTGACCAAGTACAAGCCTCGGTTTTCTGCCTCCTGCACTGGACGAAACAAGGCCCTTGTGTTACAGCTGGCAGCCCAGGTGCACCTACGGGATGACATTTCTAGCTCCGTCACGGCTCCACATACAATATCCGAGCAGGACAAGCAACCCTTCTGCACTGGCTCCATCTTCCATTTCTCTGTTCTACTTTTGCCCCAGCTCAAATCATAAAACGTTCCCCCGCCATTCTGCTCAGCCACTGTGACTTGCTACCGACCAGTACGTCTCCGCAGCCCTTTCTATCTGACCAGTCTCTCTTTGGTATGACCGATGTAGCACGGATTTCCAGAAATATGGAGCTTCTTCACTGAATGAAGCAAGCAACATTCAGCGAAGCACGGCTAATGCCGAGCTTAACAGAGACCCACGGTTCAGCTCTTCACCAGAGCTTCAGCAAGGGTCTCTGCGTCCCAGGACCCGCCCTCAGCTGGGCAGCCGCAGGTTCTTTACAAATCTTTTAAAACTACAGATAAAGCTGCCATAAGGACAGAAATGTTTCTAGGTCAGTGAAATGAAAACAAAATAAACTGTGCTGGACTAGACGACTTTTTCAGTAATGAAAAGATGTTGATTTTGAGTAACCATGGATTTCCACCCGAAGGCAGAAACAGGTGGTGAGCTTAAAAACATAGGAATGGTTCCTGTGTACTCTGGTTTCCTGCCTGAATTTACAAACAGTACCCCAGTAAAGGCTGCTGCTGTCCGGGAATAAATAAGGCAATTTTTTTTTTTTACATGAGACTACCTGACGGTTTCTACCTGGAAGAGGATTTGCCAATGGTGGTAAGAAAAAGCTGGTTTTCAACATTACCTGATGCAGACTGCGTTTGGCTTGCAAGGCAGCATTTAGCTTCTCTTCCTGCTTCACTCTCATTTTAACAACTTCATGGAGGAATTTTTCTTTGGCTTCTTTTGTATCCAGGCCACTGTCCAGGGCCTGCCTTAGGTGCTCCAGCTCAGCTTCCAACCCACTGCTGTGAGAGTCGGAATGTGTCGCAACCTCGTATGAACTGCTGACTGGGACTGGGGCTTGCATCCCCGGTGAGCTCATGTCCTTCGCGGAGCTGGATGAAGTAAAGGATGGGGAGGACAGCGAGGATAAGGAGGAGGTGACTGAAAAATAGAAACATCGAAAATTAATTTAAAAAATGTCTAAAACTAATGTAACTCAAAATATGCTGAGGCCCTTTGTACAGAGGAGACACCCAATATTCAATGAAAAAAAGGGAAGAAAGAAAACACTCGTTTTGTACTTTGACACTTGAAACATGGCGAAAACGCAGACCTGACTGGCTTAAGGGACCAGCTTACACTTTGCTTCAGTTGTGACTTTGGAATTTGTGTCATCAACAGTGTTAAGATTTCTCCAGGAAAACCTACATGATCCTGCTGTTCCCAGAGGGCAAAATTTCTCCTTTTTGCATAAACTGCATGCACTGAGTAAGGGCTGAACAGACGGAGGGCAGGAGCAGAATCGCCTAAGTGACACCAGCGAGGCCACACCAGCGTCCTCCTCCATCTTTACCGAGAGGCCCAATATCAGAACAGTGTTTGAGAACACGCTGGCTCTTGAGCTCTGCTTCATGCACTCAGCTCTGGAGCTGCAGTCCTGAAGCTCTCTGATCGCATTCTTTGTCTGACACAAAATCCCACACCTGCACGTGTGCGCGGTCTGGAAATTTTCCGGGCTATTTGCGTGTATCCCACAGAGGCTTTTAGAGAAGGCTCTTGATCAGACGGCAAACCATCAGTTTGGAGGTGACCACACATACATTCTGTCCTCTGCACAACACTCACCTGCTTTAATAAAAGACTCTAGGTGGGTGTACACCTGTGGCTCAGGTGCTTCTTTTTGTCGATGCACGATTCTCTCCCAGGAAAACACCCCCCCTCCACTCCCCCCGCCTTCTGTTCCATTCTTGGTTTTCATTATTACTTAAGGCTGTATTTTTACATCCTGTTGAGGTATTTAAACACAAGTTGAACAGCTAACTCCTGTGGATTACTGAGGAAAGCCCAGCACAAATAAAACAAAATAAAGGTAGATAGAGCTGTCACTTACATTCTTCCCTGGTTTCTACTTCAATTTCTGCTTCGGATTCCTTGTCCTCTTCAGTGGCGGTAACGGTGGCTGCAACAGTGGCTGCCGCTTCGGGGACAGCTGTGTTCTCTGCAGCAAGTTTTCTTTTCCGTGGCTGGGCAGTGCTGCTCAGTGGCTCGCTGCTCCGCGACACTACCGTGGCACAGGGGGGGTTGCTGACAATTTTCTGTTGGGCTGGAGGTGCAAGTGCCACGTTGGGGGCCACAGCATTCTCAAAGCTTTTGTAGGAGTAAAAACTGTTTTAGAGGAGGAGGTAAAAGGAAGGAGAAGAGAGTCAGATTCTTGGCTTCAAAATGCTTCCCGATCCATGTGTTACACTGAAACTGCAAGGGACTTACTGGAATGACAGTGAAGTTCCACTGATTTACAGCAGCTAAGGATCTGCCTGTATATTTGCTTAGCGTTTTGCACTCATTTAAACATGGGGATGATTTATACAGCCAATCTCCATCCAGCTCGGAAGGGATCACATCTGAAGTGCCACATAACTCTAATAGCACCAAAGAGATGAGATCTCCCAGAGTCTAAAAATTCTAATGGTGTTTCCTCATAGTCTTCAGGCATTCTTGTTTTACCCAAGTGCACAGTTTTACTTCTGCCTACCCACAAATGTTTTGTAAACTTGGAAACGGCACTTCCTTAAGAAAGGCCACGGGAATGCAAAAGGCATATTCTTGTGTATCTTTTAATTTTCTGACACAGCATGCATGTGAGCACACGTTATGTAAAACCACGGTTAAAAAACCCAACAAAGCACTGTTAAAGGACAGTAATACTGCAACGTTAAACACACAGAATTTTGCAATAAACATAGCAAAGACTGTCTTTGCAACTTCAGTTCACATCTACTACATGATGTATCTTCAATCATATGTTAACATTTCTCCTGAACCTGTTGAAGGTGGGTTTTTTCCCCAAGACTCAAATTAGCCAAATTTCTCACGGGGATACCAAGGGCATACGCTTACACCAGTTTAGCCCTTCTGTCCCTACCTAACTGAAAAGTGTTTAAAAGCAAGGATATGCTGGTAGGCTTTCTTTTCTTTTCCTTTTATTTTTTTTTAAATCAATCCCCACATCTTCTAAGAAACTTCTTCATAAGAGCAGCAAAATATGCTCTCCATAACGCTTCCTAAAAACACCTGGTCACTTTATTCAAACTTTCCAAAGAAACCATCACCCTTAGGCAGAAATCTGGCCCAAAGATTTTTCAGACTGAACAGTTGAAGTCTGGCAAAGGAATGTACAACTGCCCGGACACTTTCCGTTCTGCGACACTAATGGTCCCACCTATTATGGGTGGTGACTCACGCTTGTACCAGTTTAATGATGTTCCTATCCCAGCGCAGAACCTGGCCTCTAACACCAGCTTCCTGACGGGTCTCGGAAGCTGAGGACCCTTCCACAGGCTCTCCTGCCCAGTGTGCTCTGCCACAACCCCCCAGGACCCCTGGCCATCAAGAGCCCGCGCTGTCCATCCAGTCCCCCGTCTTCCTCTGGCACTGCCGACACTGGAGGCAGCATGCAGCTGTGCTGGCAACAGGCGGACGGGCCGGCGTTCCAGGGCTGCTGCAGTTACTGACTGGCTGATGCCTGGAAAGAGCTGGCTGGTCCCTGACCACCTGCCCTCAGAGAGTAACTCAATCTTCCCTTAAACAGTGAAGGCTGAGAACTTCTGATGACTCTACCCCAAAATGATCACAAGTTCATAGAAGCAGCCTTCCCTCAGACTTCTATAGCACGTTTCACCTAAGAAAACCTATTTAACAAATGCATAAAAGATCAGTACGTTTTTTTTGCTTCCATTCTGCAAATTAAAGCACTGCAGCTGCAAATGCTTTTTAATCTGATACGAGTGGACTGACTGAATTACAAAGCCACCAGTCAGCAGTGCAAGAGAACAAACATAAAGCAACTTGCTGCCCGATAAACCTCCACGGCTGCCGACCCCACTGTCCCTTCCGCTCACGTCTCTCTACCTGTCTCGGATCAACGCGGGAAGATGGGTTGAGAGCTCTTTCTCATTTGCCGATACAGCAGGGGACCAGGGCCGGAAAGCTGAGAGACGCTGGCGGGGATGGACACAGCCAATACTCTGGGAAGGAGGGGAAAGAAAAATAAGTAAATACAAACAATCTTTTAAACTGTAAATCACAATGGAGTGCTAGTGATGCCCTTCCGTACACATTCTGTTCTCTCTAAAACTACTCCCCACTGGCTAGGACCTACTTCGTAGATTCCCCTCGAAGAGGTAAACTGCACTAATGTAAAACCTCACAGGTTTCTTCTTCGCCAGTAAGTTATCTGCAGTTTGCAGAGACCACAAAAAGCTCCCGAGTCTTTCAGGATTCTTGTAGCTCAAAGGCACAGAGGAATTGCTTACTCCATTGTCACACTCAAGGTCAGTGAACACTGGAAGATGGCAAGGAAACCGGAGGACTGTATAGCTCAATGTTTGCTAGGAAAAGGATAGAAATGCTACTAATTTAGAAAACCTGGGCAAGTTCTTACTCTCATCTTCTCTTCTGGTTTCAGTAAAGGGATGCTACATGCTAATTTGATTTCTCTTTTGATTACAAAATATTCAGCAATCACCTTATTAGATGAACTGGATAAGGACCGTAACCAACTGGACTGTTTTTCCTTCTCCGCAGAAGCTGGAGATTGGGAAGCAGAGTCATCTATTTTGGGCTTTTTGGAAGCAGGAGGATCTGAAGGGACCTGAAACAAAGACAGGCAGGAAAAATCAAAGACAGAATTACTCATTTTGCAATCAGCTTCAAAACAGGTTATAAGGCAAAAGCAAATTTTGTATTTGAAAGAAAGAAACGCTGGGGTTTTTTTCTGCATTTTTAAACCTAAGGAGAAACAAAGGAGTGAAAACAAGGGACAGACACAAATTATGATGTAATGCAGCTTCATTCCTTCATTTAAAATATTCTGATAAAGTGTAGACGGTGCAGGAGTGGTAGGCAGGAATACAACCGAGACATTCACACCATGTTGCAGAGGACTATCTGCCTTTTATTATTTTTGTATGCAGAAAGGTAAGGTTTAATGTGGTTGCTGAACTGGAAAGATTATTTTAAATGAGAACAGAACAGACTTTGTTATTCTGTTTGCAGTGGTTGTTATGCCGATGACTTCACTACCCCACAGCTGCAGTGGATTCTGGGGGTGCTGCCAAGAGCTGCTTTGCCTTTTCCACAAGTGGCTCAGCTTGGCCCATAAATCATCCTCAAGCATAAGAAAGCCCTTTGGCAAGCAAAACCCCCTTCCTTCAACACTGTGAAGGAATAAAATTCCTACAGTCCCAGCGTGGCTTGCAAAAAAATTGGTAACTACTGGTTTAACTGGTGCAGTGGGGATACCAGCTTGAAGCCCTGCCAGTACAAACACATCTATCAGCAGGGAGGGAGAAGGTTCTGGACCTTATGCTGCATCACGACTAGAAATAATACGAGAAACACATCACCTTGGGTTCTATTCTGTTTTTTTTCTTTTTGCAATTCCGAACTCTTTACCTTTTCATATTCCCATTCAACTGGTTCTAAGTAAGGTGGCAGAACCATGCTGCAATAACTAGCAGTCGCTCATATTTGCATTACATTTTTCCATCCTCACACCTTACCGTGATTTCTGTGGGCAAACAAGTATTTATACAGGTGTGTCTGTAAAACCCAGGCATGGCAACACTTGGAGAGCCTGAAAGGATTCAAAACCCGGTCTATTCACCGGTGAAAGAAAGGATCTTATTTGCCAATGTCTCGTGTTCTGAAAATCCGTCCCCTTCGAGGCACCTGAAACTGCTTCTCCAAATGATTACCCACTCCTGAAAACTGGGATCTACATGACTCTACCTGAAGAGTACACGGGGAACTGAAAGCAGCGTTGTCAAAATGCACTTCTCCAGACTCACAACCGCCTTCCAGGCAAACCCAACAGCGATCTAACTAGAGCAATGCCATCCCTTTTGCACACCTTTATTAGAAGGAAATTATGACCTCACGTCCATGAACAGTCTACTACTTTCATGGCAGCAGAGCAGCGGCGTGGAACTCTGGCTCAAGCCGACGACTACCTAGCGAACGGCAGTTCAGCTGGCAGCACACGCCACTCCCACCGCTCCTACAGCCCCGTGTGCATAGTAACATAATCAAACCAAGTCTGGAGGTTTTAGTAAAACATTCCCTGGCACTGTCGAGCTTGGGGCAGCTTTCCATATGTAGCAGATGAAGAAGAATGACATGGGTGTGTGTATGTGTAACCCCAAGTACAAAATTAGCCCGTGCCAGTGCCAAATGCCAGCTTCAACGGATTTGCAGAGGATTCTTGCGGCACGGCTTCAGGCTTCCCTAGGGCTGACTCTTGTAGTGGCTATGGCATGGTCCCTCCCAGCTAACGCAACCAAGAAAAGGCATTTCTAAATGCTTTCTGTAGAAAACGCAGGACAATGCACTGGAAAAGATTTGTTTTTGCTTTCAGAGATGCTGTCTGTGCAGAATTAGTGACAGCATTAGAAAGGTATTTGGCAAGTGACTACTGATCCCAGCCCTATCCACTGGGGATGGTGAGCTGTGTGGGGAGGGGAGCTTGGGGCGGAGGGTGGGGAGGAAGGGGGGCTTGGAATGGGAAAGGCAACAGGTGGCAAGACTCAACATGGAAACCCGTTCCTCCCCCCGACCGTCTGGGCTCTGCTCTCTGCAGCACATTCTGTCCGGGCAGGCGCGCAGACAGCCACCCTGGGCCCGGCACCCGCTCCACGACAGCGCTCGCACAGCCAGAGCGGAGCAGGACCCCGGGGCGCGCGTGAGAACGAGCAGCTTTGGCAAAAGGAGAGCAAGTGTCAGGTTTTAGAAAGGTTTGAGGGGAGATATTTCAATAGAAGAAGAAAATGTAAAGAAAATGTAAAGAAATCATGTCTTGTCTCCAGCTTTGTCCGCTGTCCCTCTTCTTTACGCTTTAAATCAAGACTGACACCAATGACCAAGAGGGCTCTGAGCACAAAACATTTCAGTAGACCGGGGAAATGATGCTTAACCTTCTGTTGCCAGGAGCCAGTATTGATCTGAAAACACGAGCTGCTGCTAAGAAAAAAAGCAGTAAACAAGGTGCGTGCATGGAAGAAACACAAGTTTGCGTTCCCCACAAAGAGATGGAAATGGGGTGAAAAAAAGGGGAGAGAAAAACAGGTGCTAAATGGGAGGTGTAGATTTTTCTAGCTTCAAGTCATCGCCACCACAGGACTCGTCAGTATTCCCAACGAGCTAGTGCTGTCTAAAGCGGTAAAGCACTTCAGCTGGACTCGGAAAAGGACTGCTGCCAACATAATTTTTGAATTGTTGTGATGACCTCCGCCAGTTTTCTTTTCCATCCACTATCCCATTTTGTTTACACAGATCATCTGTTGGTTGAGGCAGGAATTGCCTCTCAGTACATGCTTAAAAAAAAAAACCCCCACCATGTGTTTAGGTTCTATTTTAACAATGTAAAAATGTGGTAGTTCTCGTAGTTTCCCCCTTGGCCTAGGAAATACTGAGGCACTACATGTTGCTATCAATCAGTACCTGGAGGTTCATCTCTGAAACCCATGAAACAGAAGGCTTCTGACTACAACCTGTAGTCATTTGATTTACTTTTTGCTCTTGTATATTCCTACCTGCTTGGACATCCCCCTGAAAACACTTCTGTCCCCCTCCACAGAAATACTATGGCTGTGTCATGAACTCATCAAAAATTCCACCTGTAACAGCCAAAGCAGGTCAGTAACGTGCTGTACTGCGCTTCTCTTGCTTTGTACTGCCTTCCGATGCTCGAAGCGGCAGAAGCAACTTTGCTCACAACTACAGGAAGGTAAGATGTGGAACAAGACGAGATACTGAACACAAAATCTTCTCTTCGTATGACTCACCGATTACATCCCACTCTAGGACAGATTCCAGGCAACAATATACCCCACTCTGACACTTCCAACCCAGCCACAGCAGCCAGCAAACCTTGGTATTGGCTCAAATATGGATGATTTTATTTCATTTTCTCTCTTTGCCAAATAATGAAACATACAAAGTTGCAAAAGAAATACTGAAAATGTGATGTAACTTTTTTGCCATCTTCATAAATGACTTACAACAAACTTGAACCCAAACCCTGTAAGACTGAAATAAGTATTTCCTTATTTCCTATTCAGTTTTTCTTCCGTTGCCGGCAACTTAGTAACTTGTCAAATGGGCTTTGCACTGGGCAAAGTGATTTGTTAATACACATTTTCTCCAATCCACAGATGTAAGAAATGCTATGCGAAACATTTATTTTAGCTTTTGTTTTCTGAAGCAATTGATTTTTGAGGAAAAAAAAGATACAGAAAGATATATAAAGTTATCAAAAAAAGACTTTAAAAGTACATTCCAAAGGGAAATTTGGGTATGTGAACAGTAATATCAGCCATTTTAAGGCAAACTGAAATTCAGCAGCTCAATTTGGCCTCTAGCCAACCAGGGCCACATTTGACACGTCAGATCAAATTTTCTACTTCAATTAAGCATTACAGTAACAAACCATCAGACCAGGAGAAAGCATTTTGACCCTCCACTTCTCAAAAAGACAAAGCCTTCCCCATGCTCAGTACCATGAACAGAACCAGCAGACTACGTGGTACCAGGTCAGCACCATACCTGAACATCACTTTTCGTTACAATGTAAATGGAAAATGAGCCCAGAAAAAATTCTCAAATTTTAAGATTTGGGAGTGCTCATCTACATGACTCTTGGTGCCTCAGGATCTACCAAAATACATTTCCTGAAGTAATTCACTTTCTTTTCCCTACCTTATTTCCAACAGTATGCAACTGGGCTGAGCGGATGACTTCTGTTCCCTCCTCATCCTTTGCTCCTTGCACCAAACAGTGACGCCGCATCTCTCGGGCCCTGGGCGACGCAAGCAGCTATCTGCTGGGGGATAAGCTAAGGCCACTACAAAGAGGACAGTGCTCCCTTTTGAAGGACAGACCACTAGTACAGGCCAAATCCTGCAACATGGTGAAACTGGTGGAACCGCAACGTGTCTTCTACAACTGGGAGTCTACGCCTACATAGAGGCGTGTATTGCCAAACGCGCGCGCTGCCATCTTGCGTAAAAAAACAGCCGGCACTAGTGAACAGGGCTAAACCTCCGTGCAACCTCATGTTCACAGAACACCAAGGACCCTGTTAAAATCCCTCAAACTTCAGTATGCTCTTTGTCAACCCAGGTTTTGCTATGTTGCTCAGCTAATGTGTAGTGATGCATGTGGTAGTGAAAAATGGGCTTCTTTTGCCTTGTTAAGAATGGATAACATTAGGTGAAAGGAGCTGAAAATATATATGAGGCCTCCTTGCCTGTGGAGCTAACTTTCAGCTTAGGAATGTACCTTCAGGAAAGCAGACCAGGCTCCAAAGTCTGATCTATCCTCTGCTGGTAAAATCTCCCCATAACTGGGTCTATGGTTGGCATCAAATTCCAAAACCTAATTGAAAACACAGATCTCTGTTAGAAGAGGGTAATGGCATACGTTTATCTGTGTTTGTAACCCTTCCCAGGCTAGGTGTGAATGCCTTTCCACGATGTGTGGTGAAGGATACGAGTGTAAGAATGAAAACTCCAGGCTTCTCCGCTCTTCCAATGCAGTGATGCAGTGCCAGGCCGGTGCTGTAGTGGCTATTATTGCAGCTTTGGGCTGGGAGCAGGCGCAGTGACCCACACGGCATGGGCGACTGACTCGTCTCGCCTGGATGCCAGACAGTTACAGGGACAGAGCACGCTCTGTGCAGATACTTTGATGAGGCTGGGGAATCTGTCCCTGGGCCCAGTCCACTCCTTTTAAAGATGGATTGGAAATGCAGATACCATACCAGTAGAAATCACGGCACCCTATATGGCATCTTTAGAAATGAAAGATTTAATATCCCCAAAAGCTATCAAGCTATCCCAACACAAAGAAATCTGTATTTCAGTCTCTTAAAAAATTTAATTGGGACAATACTGGGAAGCTGAAGAATTCAATTTTGTATTTTTAACTCGGGTGTAAATCAAAAACGTCTCCATTGAAACTCTGCAGCTAGAAAAGTATGTATAACCAGTGTACACAAAATAATGAAAAAAAAGGGGTGTAAATCCATAGATAGCATACTATCATTTTGTTTAAGCTATTGCTTCTGCTGCTAGCTCATGCAAAGAGCTGAGTTCAGTTACACCATGAGAAAGGGTGGAGCTTCCTGTCTCCTCTGATACTCCGTGTCTGGGTGTGAAAATTAAGCAGCTTTCTCATTAGGGGCACAAACCACAAGACCAGACGCCGGTCTGATATAGGCATGCAGAAACCCCAGAGAGAGACTACTTGGGTTCAAAACGTGTGAGACATCACAAGATAAAAATACACTGAAAGACCAAAAGCTGACAGTGAGCACATTTTACCATTTGCATCACACGCCCATGTTGGTGTTCAGTGCTAAAGCTGCAATCCAGTCTGCGCTGCGGTGGGATGGCACCACCGGCTCAGCTGGTCTGAGCTTGAGGTTCACCTAGAGCCCACTGGGTGAGCAGGGTCTTCCCACTAACTTGGTGATTAAAAATTGCTTGGTTGTTATTTAGCATATTTTTCCTGTTAAAAACTATTATCTGGCCATCTCGGCTCACATTTACTCATTTAGTCCAAGGGAATCTGGAATTTAGGCAAACTCCTAAACCAGCAACTGTCCTACAGAGCACGGTCAAGGTGCAAGACCCCATTGGCAATGAGCGTATCCGCACCACAGGCCACGGAAATTCTGAAAGGCCTGCCTAAGACCCATTCTCAGTAAGACTTTCCTCCTTCGGTAAACCGGATAGGAAAGATGATTTTGCAAAGGACACAGGGGTGGAACACAAAACCAGAAAAGGGCTTGCGATTCCAAGTTTCGCTACCAATTGATTTATCAGATCCTAAGCAAATCATTTCCACTACCCTCACCTACGAAACTAAAACCAATTCCATTCTACTACAAAAGATGTGTCAAGAATAAAACCCTTTGACACTACAGGTACACCAGAAAAATGTTACAAAAATGCCTGCAGATTTTCACCTGTTTCAATTTATGGATACCAGAAGTTTTCTAGAGCACTGAAGAGCCGTCTCTAGCAAATTCACACCAGCCAGCAATAGGCTTGTTTTTCTCAGCTACTTTATACAGACCCATCCATCAGGTCCTTGACGGGTTACAAGGAATGGACTGGACAGGTAAACATCTTATTGGGAGAACTCAGCATCATTTTAACATACTCGGGGAAGTCAAAGACCAGGTGGGAGTCTGGTCAACAATCTTTCTCACCCTTCTGAGATGTTTATGTCACAATCTAGGCAGGACGGATGGCATTTTCAAAAGCTCATAAGCTATTCAGAGCAAAAGCACATTGAAAGCCAGGAGCAGTCATGCTACTGAGATGCTCTGTTTATTCTCCGGGCTTTGCCAAGATTGTTTCACCAACATTAGCTTTCTCTTAGTAATAAACATCCAATAGCCAAAAAAAACCAACCCTATACACAGCGAAGAGATGGCTTGAAACTACCTTTCCAGGCAACTGCACTGCATTCAGTTATAGCATCTGCAACTGAAGCATCGGAGGATGCTGCTACTGCTGCTTATTTGACTTAGCACCATAGCTGTTTACCATTACTGGGACAAAGCTTTTAATACTTATATTAACGTTTCCTTGCAGGAAAGGCAGTACAAAAAGTGAAATGTTGGGAGTCGTAGCACAGCAACAGAACAAAAAATCGCAGAGATCATTACTCTCCTTACCTGCACAACAATTCAATAAAATAAACCAAGCATGAGAAGCTCTGAAAGCATCTTTCTACAGGAATTGCTGGCTTTCCTTACTCAGAGGTGAAAATCAACTCTAAGCAACTACCCCGCCCTCTGTATTTCATGCTACTAGCAATGCCTGAAGAGCCCTAGGAAAGCCTCCAGAAAATATTTGCATAGACCGTTGCTGAGACATCAGAGTATACGAGTTCTGTTCCTACTCCATGAAGAGCGCACTGAGTAATACAAGTGGGAACTGAAAGACAGATCTTCTAGGTTCTGCTCTAAACGGCTTCACTTGTTCACTTGTTTGACCATGGACCGGTCACTTGAACTCAGCTCACCTGTAGATATAAAATGAGTAGGATTATTTACCCATATTAAAAAGGTGCTTACGAGGTTTACCTTCTACTTTTACTTGGAAGAAAAGGATGCCAAGTCTTTAAGCTCAATGAAGTCACGGCACTGTGTGGTAACTCTTCCTCTAGTAGTACCCATGTAATTTTCTTCTCCAGAGCCCTAAGACTGGTTCAGGCTGCTGCTGGCACAACGCTGGCATTGTGCTGCACAGCCTCATAAAATGGCATTGCAGAAGCAATGTACCTTTGCCAGTGACAAGGATTCAAAGCTACTTCTGGAGGTGACTGAGACCACAATTCCTGAACTTGGAATTCTCCACACAGCATTTTTATGAACCGCAGGCCTGAGTCTATCTAAGACCAGGAGGAACCACACGAGAACGGAGCCATTCTCTGTGCATCTCTGGCTGTCTTAAGACTTCTTTCAGATTTCTAGTTGAAATCAAACTAAAAAATACAAAATTAGACGTATCTTCAATGTGGGGAAAAAGGGCCCTTTATCTGCATCCTTGAAGCCTTCACAGGGACGTCAACTGATGGATACAACACCTGCTTCCTAAAGCCTTTTTGTGACATGGTCCAGAAATTATTAATAAGGTATTACAGGCAATGACTGCACTTTCACGTGGACTAAAAAAACAAATATATTCAGCTACAGATTGAAAGCTATGAAGGGTTGTCTTGATGATAATAAAAAAAGCTAAAAATAATGCTGTTCTACAGAGCTGTAAGAAGATTTACTGCTTGTCTACTGCATATATTTAAAAGAGAAAAAACCTACCACATTGCAGTGTCAGTTCTAGGGAGTGTATGTAGCATTTATTTTTCTTTTTTACAATTTTGGTTTCATTGGGCAGGAGTCCAGACTTTCCATCTTGCCATTTTTCACTGCTCTGGTGGGAGCATAACCACTCATTTTACCCTGTCATTTTGGGACGTGTGATTACGGGAAGTATTTGCTTTCTATTCTTGCCTTCACAGCACACATGCTGGCTGCCAGTGTGTCCCCCAAGTCTGACCTGTGGGGAATCTTCACAAACCACAGCTGAGAGCGCTTCGGAGAGCGCCTGTTATGCACAGGCATAAAAAGGAGCTGTGAAAAAAAAACTTCACTGGAACTAACCTGCTCTCCCTTCCTACTGATGAGCCTACAAGGATTCACTTTGTCTCCGCCTGACAGGAGATCTTCTGGTTCTCCCTGATTTTACTTCGCTGATAGCCATGCAAACGGAACTTCCCAGCTAGTCTCACAGAATGCTATGTAAAGAGGCAACGTCTAAAGTCATACCACAGGATAGGAAGTTAATCTTAAAAAAATGGCAACTGAGTTTTTTTCACCCTTATGCAAAAATCGTTAATTTCTATGGAATAACAGCCAAAATTTACAACAAAAGAAGTGAAAAGCGACTGGACCATTTTATTTCAGACGCTATCTCAGTTTAAAGCAAATTCCTACAGAGTACCCTCTGACGAATTCATTCTGTAAAGGCAAATTTAAATTATTTTCTACAACACGCTACATAGCCCTTGGCGTTAAGTCATCATCCATTTTCAAAGCTTCTTGGCTAGCATAAAAGAAAGAAAAAAATGTTTCTGTCCTGTTTCAACATTTCTTTCCATTTATTCTTTTAGTACAAAAATTATGCCAGATGACATCTGATGGTTGCACTTACCCTAGGGAGCAAACAGCAAGGCACTTCTCCTAAGTTGTGGTACAGAAGTTAATTTTGAAATGGAGGGAGAAAATGCAAATAATCTCACCACTTTTCTATTTCACAAAGATCAGTAAGTCTTCTGGGGTTCTTCTGGGCCACTCAAGACTTCACTGCAACTCGCAAACTTTTTCCTGAGTTCAGTGTTAGTGAAGCTTGGTTTGCATAAATATGCAGCTACTGCTACCTGGAAACTTGGATTAAAAAAAAAAAGGCAAAGCCAGTTCAACTAGCTGTTTAATCCCTGACCTCAACAATTACTCTTTTATTTCACTGTTCTGCTTGGAAATCGATCACATAAAATTACCCTTTGACATATATCTGATCCTATAAATCCTTAAAAGTCTCCAAATCTTCTACAAACATTGACTTTTTAATAGCTGTTCTTGCAGTCTCAAAATTCTACAAATCTTCAGTAGTCGCTCAACAAAATCAGCATTCTCCTTTCAGAGCAATCCTCCTTCCCGGATTCTTCTAGTTGAAATTCCTCTACTACAGGAAGCACAAGAAGCACAAAACCATCGCAGTGTGATACCCACTACACAGATGGGAAAACCAAAATAAGCCAGAAACAAAGTAAAAGCCATGCATGAATGTGGCTGTTAGCGATAACAATTTCAGTGTTAAATCCCTCAAAGTAGCCCTGATTTTTTAAACTTTTTCTGTTAAAGAAACTTCTGAAAGGATAGCTGATTATTTGTTACACGATGTACTTGCGTTTTGGCTCTTGGCTGATGCCACTGGAAGCCTCTTTTCCATTGGCTCAGAGACTGTTTTGCCCTTCCAGTGGAAACTAAAAGCTACAGCTTGAAAAGAATTCCCTGCCCTGTGGTTTAAAACAAAACAAAACAAAAAAGTTCAACTCACACTTCCCACTGGTTGAGAAGAGCCAGCGACCGAGCCTAGTATAAACCAGGTCAGAGGGGCTAAGGAGGAAGAATGGCCCCTCTTCCTTGGGTCGCTTTTCTTGGCAGCAGCCGCCTGGGAACTCTGGGATGCCCTGTCGCTAGGACGGGAAGGAGCGCGACTGGTGGGGAGACCACACCGGGCAGGCACAGGCGCCTGCACACACACACGCACGGGTGTTCCCGGGCAACAGAAAGCAGGTCTGGCAGTCGGAAGGAACTCAGGGCTCGGCTCCTGTGGTAACTGAAGCTGAGGGAAGTTATGCCATCAGATTCATCAAGGAAAATCAAAATTTCCTCTGTGAACAGATCTGCTTTGCCCAATCTTTGCTGAATTGTTTGTGGGGTCACCGTTCTGGTAATTAAAAAGTCGTTTGCAGGCAAAATTTTCTCCTCACGTTTTCTTTGAAATGAAACCAGGCTCTCTTGCTGTAACTGCACTGGAGTTCCAGCTTCAAACTCTCTCCAAGGCGTCAGTTCTTGCACTGTGGAGACACGTCCACTCCGCCAGCCAAGAACCCCATTTTAGTTTCAAATGTGACACAAAAGGACAAGCGTTCCCCTTGTGGTTTCCACCAACATCAGCTCTCTATCAGGCATGGTGCTCTTCCCCAGGTACCAACTAACGCACAACGAACTTCAGCAACCAGACAGTTTCTGAAGCCAGGAAAGGGCAGAAGGGACTCCAAATCTCGTGCCTGCAGAGCTCCCTGGGGCACAGAATCTGACCCCGATTCAACACGGTGATGCAACGAAAAAGCTACAAGCACTTACCTGAATTTATTCATAGGGCTCCTTCTGACAACCTGCTCTGCATCCCCACCCCTCTACTTAATGAAAATGCATTTGATCAGCAGATCTAGTTTGCTTGTAGTATTTTGGTAATTAACAATACACTGGACCGAAAACTCTACAAAACAATTGGGATCCTCAAGGCTGCAAGAAGTCAGCACTGCCCTAGGGCTGTTATTTTTTAATTTACTTGAGCTGACTACAGGAAAACTAGGGACTATTCTGGAAGACATGGGCTACGTGTCTCATGACAGGACTGGGAGCCAGGCTCTTTGCTTTGAAGCCCAAGTACAACAAGGTACAGGGAAACAACTGCAATTAGCTCATACATACTCACAAAGTCGCTGACTGAGCGTAACACATCACCAGTGAGTCTGAATTTTCTGTTCTAACTGATGGACAATGCAGATTTTAAACCCAAGACTGCTGTGCGTGTATGTATCTACTGGTGAAAGTACACTGTCAACGCAACGACCGTGGATTAATGGTTACAAATCCTATGAAGGTTAGAAGACAGTGCAACAGAAAACCCCTAGTCCTGTGAAACAAAACGGTGCGCAGCCTCAGTTATCCAGCCCGTTCTAGTGGAAACTACCACCTTGAGCCTTTTTATCCAAAGCTGACTACATTTCTGACTGATGGAGAACAACAGTAACCATACAGATAAGGGTATTTTAAGTGCCAATAGCTTTAAGTAAGATACTGAGTAAATTTAATATCATTAAAAGGAACTTGCTTTTCTTTCACGTCTTTTCAGTCAAGGCAGGCCATTTCTGTAAGAACACACTTTTTAAGGAGTAACTTCTCACCATCCATATATAGAAGACATGAAAAACCTAAATTCTTTGCTTACAAAATGTTTTGAAAGCTACAGACAGACAGATGCTTCCTTAAGCACCCGACATCTAACGTGCTCTACAATTCTAAGCAAGCCACAAGAAGCTCATCTACTTTAAGTAACAGTTATTACTTCTGAAACCTCCCCAGAGCTCCAAGGATAAAGGCAGACAACCAATTACAGTCTTAGACTTTCAAAGCTTATTTTGCTGCCTTTAGAAATAAGCATCACATGCTCTTTCCACCAGATGCTGAGTTAAGGGGGGGAGAGGAGGGTGTAAGAGGGGAGGGAGGAGGAGGAACGAAGGAGAGCAGAGGGCCCTTGAGTCTACCCTTTCCAGCAAACCCACGCAGCAAATCAGCCCTCCTCTGTCAGACAGGGTTTGCTTGGGAAGAACCTTTTACGTTCCAGTGAGTGACTTGTCTAAATAGAACTAATCTTAGCTAGGACATTTACCACACAGGAGTGATACACTTAGAAAACGACTTTTGTCCTTCAAAAGGGCTAGTAACAATGTGAGAAGAGAAATATTCGCAACAGTTGCAAAGAAAATTACAATAACTGAGCAAAATATTATCCCCGACACTGGGATGATCAACATGAACACCAGTACTGAAGAAGCAGCCTTTAGCTAATTGTCTCCTTCAATATACAAAATTTTGACCAAATGCCCACACATTTTTTTTTCCAACATGAACTCACCTTTTGACCAGAGATAAGAGATCTAAGAGGAAATGCCCACAGAATCTATGTGAATATGTATAGACACACACAATACATTTAAAAAAAAACTACTTTATACAACATCAGATGAGGTAGTGAAAGGTAACTGAAGGGAAAAATAGAAGGGGAATGGGATGGACAGGAGGGGGAATCTGGGACACTACAAGAAGGCTCTCGGCTCTTGTATAACGTGATAGATTTTAAGCCTTTAGGGGGAGAACTGGCTGAGCGCCGTTACAGTGCAGCGTGACCGCGCTGCCACATGGGTTGTCTCTGCTACAACTCTATTAATAGGAGAGAAGATTAGAGAGGTTTGACTACATGCAGTCTGTATCTACCAATATAATTCCTGCTCGCTCCCCCCGCTGCATTTCTTCTCATTGCCACAGAGACGCCGAGGGGTGTCAGAACGCAAACAACCCCCCAGAAGGGCCCACTGAAGCCAACTGCCGCACAAGACCGCCCCTCACTCAGCTGAGTAACCCCTTGAGGTACTTGCTGGCCCCAATTCTTCACATCTGACAAAGCATTCAAACTTTTGTTTACATCTATTGAAAATTAACAGGCTTTAAACACAGACTTAACTTTTAGTACTTCAGTGAATTGCAGAGTTTAGGCCTCAGTGGGTGTACGTATAATGAGTTGTGTTTGCCGTGCCCAAATAATAAATACGAACGCCCTCTGGGCATGACATGTACTGTTTTTTTGCTCTTGCTTCTCACTTTCTTGTTACAATGCGAGTTCTATTCCACATCCCCATTCTGTGTGTGTAATGTGCCTGACCCCTATAAAGATGGTCAAATAAATATCTGGTGACCTCACAAGTATGAAAATAAGCTTATTTGAAAGAAAAAGTATATCTTCAGGGGGTTTGGCAGTAACTTTCAATTATTTTTAATTGCCTGGAAAATTAAAGTGAGAAAATAGTATGGTATAAATGTTAGGGCACATTATTAAGCCGTTTTCATAACATCTTAGCCATAAGCTTAATAGACAAGAAGGTTTTTTTTAACCCTCGGTCATCTGTTCAATATGAATGGACTGTCTGTTCCCATACTTCCTCAAGGGGTAACTGAACTGAAATATTCCATGATAGAAACCAGATTCAGTTTGACCTGGTAGGCAACAAGAACTCCACAGAACCTTCAAAATTTGGGTTTAATTACAAACCACCATGGAGTCTGGACTGCAGCCTGAGATCAGAAATACAAAGAAAGGAGTCGCGAGAAAGTTTGGAGCTATAAACGCCAGCTTCCCTTCCCCCACTTTCCTTTTCTTAAACCATGGGATGGATTTTTTTCTTCTTATTGTCAACACAACTGACTTACAAAGTGCAAAGTAAGCAAGATTTCCAAGGTAACAGTCTAATTTCGCCCTTCTTTCGTCTTGTGGAATTCTGCCATCACAACACTGACACCGCATCAAACGCTTCATGGGAATCAACACAGAATTGAAATTCAGCCCTGGTATCGTGATGGCTTCAAAGTCTCATATTTTATTTTCTTCTTTTGTCTGAGACTGAAGCCTCAAAACCATTTGTGCGTTGAACTTTTCTACTGAAGCCTCTACTGCAGTGATTGAAACACACCAGACTTCCAGAAGTACTGCATGCTAAAAGCCACCACGAGCAGCCTAGCCCAAAGGAAGCCAGCAAAACCTTACATAAGCGTAGGTTTGTGGCCTTCCATATTCTGGTCAGAGCAGATTGTGCTGGATTTTTGCCAAAGTTGTGGTACAAATTAGCCTGACCCAAAAGTCTTGGGTCAAGGAAAAGAATGAATCAGGCCCTCACTCCACGAAAGCAAACACCGTAACATCAGCATGAGCAGAAGGAGGAAGATCAGACCTGTGCGAACGGAGCGTAACTCCTCAGTAACACAAAGAGTTTCACAGAATCTGCTTTTCAACGCTGTTTTAATACATGCAGTATGCAGCAAATTAAAAAAAAAAAAAAAAACCAAAAAAAACAGGGAAAGAGGTGGTGTGTATCCATCTAGAACAGGGACCGAAAATCTCTGTCTAATGACAGAAGCTGAAGTGAGGGTGGATCATGCACAGAAGGGAACTTCATAACCACAGGCTGAGTCTTGTACAGGAAATTGTGATAACAGACACGAGGGGCTTAGATCTGTGGGGTGGCATAAGAAATCGCAAACATCTGCAGCCAGACACACGCTCCCTTGCTTCTGGAAGGAAGGACGGAAGCAAGGACAGAAGGAAGGAGAGCACTACCAGTTCTTTTCAAGAGGACAAATCTGGGCACGAGGTCCTGTGCTGCTGGTCCTTGCAGCACTATTGTGTATTCCTGGACAATTCGATACATACGTGCACCACGTACACCAGGCTAAGGCATTCCGTTAGATGCCTGCACTTGTTGCATACACATTTATTGTTACTACAGAGAGACAAGAACGAAGACCAGGAAGACGACTGTGTGGAAAAATGGTCCAAAAAGGACCAAAACCATTTTGCTTCTTGGTAAGAGAAATTCCTTCTCTTCTGTAGCTCTGGAACATAATTTTCTTTATTCTCTCTCTACAATGTTGCCATGAAACCCCGCCTCCCCAAAGGAAACAAATCCATAAAAGACTACTTGTTGTGTAACCTTCAAGAATCTGCCTTAAATACAGCAGGTAACAGACTAATGAAAATCCAAGCAAACGATCTACCCCAGTGTCACTCATCGTGCCAGCACAATCCGTCCCATCTGACACTAAGAATCAAACAAGGCAGTCCTCCAGGACTGCAAGGTGAGTAGTCCTATGGCTTGCTTTGATCTTTTAAGTTCCCCATAAGGATAATTTAACTAATCTTACATTGCCAGAACTTTACTTAGTTTAAAGCATGTATAAAAGAAACACAAAGCTGTGAGAATAAACTGACGTTAAGGACTTCACATATTTGCAAACCACCACACACTGAAGTGTCTTGTAGCACTGAAACATCACAGGAAAAAATGCGCAACTCACACATGAAAGAAAAATCCACAATTAGACTGACTACCCATTCACTTGTGCAACCCAGCACAAAACGGAGAGCCTGGACAGACAAAGTCACGGTTCAGACGTTACTGTTAAAAGGTGGCATTAGGGGTGAAGAGATGTTCCAGATAACAATTTTTATTTATTTTATTCGCTGCTTAACCATGAGACTATATGTCACCAATTCCAATCCCTCAATCTTTACTGATCTCAGACTAAAGATCTCTCCCGTTCTGTTTTGCTGAGATTGGACTTAAAAAAACCCCCCACAACGTGTTAGCTTGAAGGTTTAATGCAATATGCCTACATCAGTTGAAGCCCAAGACCTGCACTGGCAACAGAGCAATGAAATACTACACTGGTCACCATCCTAGCTGCCCAAGGTGTGTAGCTGGCTGGCTGAAGTCATACGTGACTGCGTGCCAGGCACCAGCCTGGCAGAAGAGGCCTGAGAAGTTAATGTACCATACACAAATCAAGCCAAAGTGGACAAGATGGGTTTGCTGGAGAGAAGCCTCCAGACAGGGTAGATTTTTGTCTCCCCAAGGAAGAAACTAACAGCCTGCTGGTATAAATGCATCATACTGTCTATGGTGTAAATTTAGCTTAGAAAGCGTGAATCAGAGGGAAGCTGACATTTCACCTAAAGAAAAACTATTAAGGCTGAGAAAAATAAAAGTTCATCTCAAGGAGAATCTTGTCAGCCAACAACGGGAAGAAAATTTATCACCTTTATGTAGATACAAAACTAAATTTACCCGGTGCAACAGCCAAAAGCTTCAAAGGCCTTGAACACATTAAGGCAAAAAACCTTTGCAATCATCTAAGCTCTCCCATACCTGTAGCTTGAGGACTATATAAAAAAAAAATTGGGCAGGTCCTCCCAACCACCATAGCAAGATTTCTGCTTAAGAGGGCAAAGAACTGAATTATGCTGCAAATTCACCACCTCTGCTAAACTCTCTCCAACAAACTTGCAATCCTATTTCTCAACAAGACCAAGTTTAGTCCACTTCCATAGGAAAAAGGCTGAGCCATTACTGTACAGAAATAAAATTCTTCAAATGGAACAGAGAATGGAGGTAAAGCAGCAAATTTCGGGAGTAGGGAAGGAAAAAATATTTGAAATACCAAATAGAATCCCAAACCTTTATTAAAGAATACAGATTAATTTTGCGGGAGAGAAGTTTACCATTTCAACTGCTGTTGCTGCTCAAGGAGAAAGAAGGAACTGCAGGAAACCAGGCAAATAATGCCTGGCTCAGCTGTTCAGGGTAGCAGCTGTCCCGAAATCCTCATTGGAGGGAACAAGCCAGGAGGTCATGGAAGTCATGATTATTTGGAATGAAGAGGGGAAACAATAGGTTGGGGCCCTCTGTCTTCTTGCCTTTCTCATGTCTTTTGTTAGTTGCTGCCTTCCCAGAATAGCAGTTGGAGGCTTTCAGTTCTTCAGCAATGGGTAGTATAACCCAGCTCAAAACAGAGACAGTCCCTTGAAATTTAGTCTTCTCAGATCCCTCTCCTCTGTTGAGTTTCTCTCCTAGGGCAAAGCTAATGCCGTGCTGCAGGAGATATGACAACTACCAAACCTGCCAAAAGCACTGCTTTGCCTGCAGGAGGGAACACTGCTGTTGCTCCAGTCATCACCAGGAAACTTTACACAGAGGGTTTCAAAAAGGTTAGTGGAGACACTCGTTCTGTTCGTATACGGTATAACAGAGCTTGGAGCACCTTGAGGGCTACCAGGGCTTGTTAACAGTTCACAAAGTTTAGTGAACAAAAATGGCCAAAAATTGGTTTGTTAAGATTTTGGACATAATGGTAAAACATGATTCTTGTCTTGCCTCTCACACTGCAGACTTGCATGACCTTGGGCAAGTCACTTAACCCTGCTCAAACTAATGCTTATGTCGCCCAGGAATGCTGTGAAGCTGATTAATTTGCAGAAGAGCTTTAAAATGGCAATCCTTACATAAAGGTATAGTCTAACTGTTCTGGCTTAGTAGAGTTAAACTGAGAGTGTAAGTAAGGACCTCAGTGCAAAATGCAGCTTCCTCAGAATTTCAGATAAAGAGACAGGCAGAAAAGACTGAGTTTTCTTGCAGAATTTTTATAACCAAGACTCACATATCCTGACTCCCACTTCATGCGAGCTTGGAGAGAAACAAGTCTTCATTTTCACTCTGGGATGAAACTGTAGTCCTGCTGACTCAAAAGATAAGGCAAAACAACGTAAAAAAATGTAGTAACTTTAATTTAGGATTAGAAGTCAGTGGCAGACGTTCCTTGCCTATAGTAGTAAGGATGAACACACTGCCTGCTGAAAGCTACACTGCAAGTAACAGCAGGGTAAACCTAAGATCAGAGAAAAAAACATTTCTCATTTTAAATAAGTGGGGTTTCCCCACCTTTTGTTTTTTCTCCAGTTTTAATACTGATTCACAGATTAAGGATTTTTGTTGGCTGCCATCAGAGTTGTTTAATGGGATACTTCTTGTGTTAGAATCTTGGTACAGAGACCCATGTATGGATTTGAATAACACCTTGAGAGTGAGTGTAATAAGGCAGCAGACAGACTGAAAGAAGATTAAAACTTCACCTGATCCCCACCTCCCAGGCAAAGAATGATAACTCCTCCCCTTTCTCCATCCTACCCATACCTGACTCCTGACACCATATTAAGAGGCAGAGGGCACAAGAATAAAAACCCAACAAAATTCAGAAGGTTTCGTTTTATGTTTGGGACAGGTTTAATCTGTTCGCACGGGAGATGAAACCACAGTATAGTTCAGTGAATTTCATTCTGGATATCCACCATCAGTAGACTTGAAATATCCTGTTGTAAAGTGCCATGTGATTTACAACATCACCATACTGTTTGAGAGCTAAAGCTTTTGGTTTTTTCTCATGGTATTTGGCTTGGCTTGGTTTTCTGAACTGCTGTTGCTCTCAGGTTCAACAGGAGACATGTTTCTCTAAGATGATTTCTCTGTGGCTGAGGATTTAATCAGATCAAAGTAGTGATTAAAACATGGACTATAACCACAAGCCTAAAAGGGATAGCTGCAACATTAAGCCCTCCTACATTCCCCTTTAAAATCGGAAGTGAAGCAATATCTATCTCTGGCAAAGGTATGCTTTTAAAATATCTTGAAAATTTGCTACCTTCCGAGTCACCTTTCCTCTGGATAGGGTCCAATGCTACTGGTACGTACCAAGAAACTAAGATATGCAAATGAATTAAGGGCTGCACTTCATGTGAATGCATTAACACCATCAAGACATCCTTGAAGGTGGGTTTTCTGACACTCACTTTTACTCCAACACATCCACTGTAAATTTCCAGCACAGCTACCTCAGACCCTGTCAGTGCTCTTGACATTCTTTCCTACAGTTTTCCGCTTGCTGCTTCGTAGGTCTGTGGTTCTTTTCATCCATCCAAAGACAGCATGATAGCATGTTTAGAGTGGTGAGAAACAGGAGTATAAAAAATGTAAATGGAGTAAAATTTCCACAGCTCTACACAGAGTGAACCAAACATTAAGGCCAAAAAAGCTTTTTTAGTGATGAATAAGTTCAGAAATTAGGCTTAATTTTACAGCAACTTTACTCGTGACCTGTATGAAGAGCCATCAAATGCAGAAGCCCTGTTCCCATCTTCATACTGCACAACCAAAGCAGGCCCAGTGACTCACTCCAGTGAACACCAGAGCTCTAAGGGTGAAGGCTGCTGGGTTCTCGCCCTGATCCTGTTCTCTAACCACCAGAAATCACTGGCAGTTTTGATGGGTATTATTTTCAAAGATGTAGAATGAGACCAGCTTCTCCTAAACTTCATGGAAGCTCTGAATTGGGATCACCAAGGGATATTTTCAATTAATGGAGTAGTGCATGTTCCACTGGAAGTCAGTATTTATTTGGTAAACCTACTTGGCAGTTTAGTCCTCTCCTCATTTCCATCACTGTGACACCTTTGATATACCAGCTCCTTGGTATGTGGGATAACATCTTCTTCCAAGCTATTCTTGACACTCTACTCCTACTCCTCTTCTATGCATTTAACCATTTTAAAGCTGATTTGGGTCATGACTAATAGGATTAGATACTAAAATCATGTGCTGCTAGCAGTAGTCATTGCAGAGCTAACAGGACTGATGTGGAATGCAAGCTGGGGTAGCTTTCAAGTGGGTGGGAAAGCATTCACGTAATATGTTCTTTCTTCCCCTTTTCAATTCTAACTAATATTAAAGCTGGACAAAAATGCCACCAAAACCCCAAAACCTCACCTTCACTCTTTTTATAGTCAATTTCTTTACTCTGCATGTCAGTTTAAAGCCAAAATGCTTCACAAGGGCTGAGGATGTGGTCTTCAAGCACTGCTAAGAATGAGTAGGGACACTGGATAAATAAATGCCAACAGCCTAATTTTAAGATCCACTGAATTAAACCAGGCACGCTTGATTTTTAAATCTGGGGTCAGAGACCTAGGTTTTGTGCAAAATTCACTGGTTCTAGTCACTTCCATCTCATTCTAGTTAATGTGAAGGGCGCATGTCCTTCTCGTGGGTATTTCCAATAACCGCTTCTTCTTTTCACAGAAAAAAAATCTAAAACAGAAGAGAACACTCCCTTCTCCTCCCTTTCTGACGTTTGGAGAATGATCTGTTTATCTGCTTTAGGGTAAGAGTAATAGTTCCAAAGGCCTGAAGGTTAGGATTACTGTATTTTATTCCTGGCTCTGCTACTGATGTTCTTTGAATGGCTTTAGGTAAATCAAATGACGCATATGTTTCATTAAACTACCTTAGTGTAAACATGATCAGAATTTCTAAAGGAGTTTGAGATTTTCAAATAAAAGGCACTACAGAAACAAGACTAATGTCTTCACAGAAAACAAAAACCAAAGCATCTAATTTTCCTAATTCTTTAATAGGGTTAAGCACCATTAATTCCAGCTGGGAAACATTTCAAGATGGAGCTCATGAGTTTTGTCTCCTACATGCGGAGCATTTCGTTTTCAAACCTCTTTCTGCAACATCCAAATAGGTGCAGAAAACTATTGCAGGAAATCGTTGTGGAAACTCCCAGCAACTCCAAACATCTCAGTTTATCATTCTGAACAACAGCATGCAGTTTAGTTAAACAGAAGATTTAAGTTAGCCTACAACAATGTTCTCCAAAACCGGACATTCCACAAGAGTTGCTCTTTTTCTGCTCCTTTTCCTGACCCATCTCACCACAAGATGCTGTACCAAACGCATCTGCAGCCTGATCCAGTATGACGGTTCTGTTCACCATGTTCTCAAACAGTAAGTTTATGCGCCAAGTTCTAACCTGAGTACCTATATGTGGAATATGGCTATTTAAAACTGGGTTCACCATAGATGAGATGTCACCTGCTTTTAGATATTTACAATGGAGTTGTCCACATTTGAGCCAGCTGTCCAGATTCCCTTGCAGTCAACAGAAAAGCATTTTCAGACTGCAATTAATTCTAAAGTAGGTAATCAGCTAGCACAGACTTAGACACCTACACTGTAGGCAAACAGTAACTTTCCTAAGTTTATGCAGGTTCAAGGATGAGGCTTCCACAGGGAGAAATGAGTGTCTAAAGATCCTCGAAAATCTCGTCGAAACCCTTGACAAGACTGGTCCCTGCTTAAAGGGGCTAATGTTGAAGTATCTTTTCTCCCAGCCAACTCCTGTCAGCCAAATAAGACTTGTTAACATCTTAGAGAATACTTCTATGCCTCATGCATAAGTCAAATTTATTTTTGTGGTATTTTCTCCTCCATACGAAACAATTAGGCTAAAGAATTATTTTAATGAATGGCGCGCTTTTAATGATTACATTTTTCTGTAGGAGAAAAATAACTTTCTGGTTCAGAACAGCAAAGAAATGCAGAAAGCCACTGAGGTAGTAATCAGACAGTGAAAGGCAACTCCTCCCTGTTGGCAAAGACCTTTTACCTTTAAATGCTTGAAACTGCACCCAAAATGCAGATCATGAACAAACTAAGTTATCCTTGTGTACAAGTGGTTTAGCTGTCACACATAAGTTACACAATTTTGAAGATTCTTACCACTCCAACTGCATGCCTGAATCATTTTACCTGTAATAGCTGTGATTTTATCCATTCTGATGGGTTTATTTACAGCATTATTACAGGAGGTTGCAATTCTGCAGGAACCATCAACAGTCTGACTAATATCACCCTTGTACATGCAGTCCTAGTAGACACTGTGCAACTGCACGACACATACTCACTCCCTTGTTTTCTTTTTCCCTAGGAAAGATTCTACAAACCCCTCTCCGGGAGAGAAAGGCGACACCAATATATTCCTTAAAGTCAAAGTGCTTCTAATGTAGTGCTGAGTTTGCAGTTTTTCTCTGTCCTCTACTTCCACTTTCTCTTATGTCAGATCACATTAAAGTAACAATCAATTTTTCTGTCTGGCTCTTTCCCACACAGTGCAAGCACCACCCCTCTGCTACCCCCCCGAATCTTTCAGAGGCTAGGGAAACTTGGCCTGCAGCCCATGGTTCATCAATAAGCCAGCTACGTGGCTGGTGGAATAACCTGGCAGCAGTTTGTCTTCTTTCTTCTTTTTCTTGGCTTATATTCAAGTCTCATGCCTAATAAGCACCATTACTACAAAGATTAAAATTTGCAGAGGTGCAAAATAAAAACAGCGGACAGACACACAACCTGGGCAAGGAGGTAGCTGTCTTACCAGTCAAGGTTTCACCTGAGTGACTGAACAAAATTAACCCCTTCTTATGATTCCAGCATCGTACTTGATTTAAAAAAACCCCAAACGTTTCAAACAGTCAAGCAGGCACCATACAGAACTGTCAGCTGAGTGTTCCAGCCCAAGTACAGTATCAGCTGTATACTACCGAATCCTAATGTTCAGCAGAAGTTTGAGTAAAACCCACTTTTTACACCTCCAAACATGCAGAGATGAATGTTTGTTCAAGGAATGCACAAGCATGATGCTTTCATTGCACTTTTTACTTTACCACAGGTATGCCAGGTTCTCCAGTAGAAATATCTGATCAGCACCTAAACATCCACCTCTCTGAGCCTGTGTCCTGACTTGAATCTTGTGTGAACTGTTCAGTTTCAATTCCACCCTAAATTCATGCCAGATTCCAACAGGGAAGTTCCACAGTGCTAGCACAACTCAGAGCCAAGCTACAGGGAGCTAGAATCCAGAGCTCTCCCACCAGCCTGCTCGCTCAGAGCGGACATCACTGGTGTCAGGGACGTAGGAAGAACCCACGCAACTGAGAAAGGGCTTGCATCGAGCAGACTAGGTCTCCAAAACTTGTGCTCGGAGTGTTTTCCAGTATCATAAACACTGAATGCACAATAATAAGAGCAGCAATAGAAAGGATCACCTGGAATTATGCACACATTCCTGCTGGGTCCGTGTGAAACCCAGGGGGTACAGCGGGGACAGTCCCGCTGCCTGTAACAGTCAAAAAAAATTGTACAAAAGGTCCCGATTGTGCAAAATACACTGAAGTAGGACAGGTAAAACTGTTGCACACAGAATACAGAATAATCCCTGGAATGCAGTAGCAACTGAAACTCTTTAACACAAATTACCATGCCCAACGCACCTCGGTTTCCCCTGAAAATGGCTCACGTGCTACTTTGTGCAGTTTGCGTACTTTGTGTGTATCAACACAAATGCACTGAAACATACCACCCTTCTAAATATTTTGTAAATCTGTAACTTTAAACAAAAGCTATTCGACTTCTAGATTGGCTAGGAATCTTTGTAAAGAAAATAAAAATGATACATAGTAACGTGACGTTTTACCTGATACCACCACATTGACAAAAACACGTTTACTACGTGCTTAAGGAAAATACGCAATCTCTTTTTCAGCCTTGACTTTTCACTCAATAGCAAACACATTTACCATGGCCGCACATTCTCTACCCATCGCTTACCTACAGACAGGTGTCCAGAATAGATCTGCTCTGCCTGAATTATTACACCAGTGCAGACAGCCTTGTGCCTTCATAGAGTTAAGAGTCCACTCTGAGAAAGACTCAGCCTGGGCTCAACAGGATTATTTCCCCCTACCAAAATGGATTTTAGATCAGAGGAAAGGCACGAGACTCCCTGCTCTCTAAACTAAAAGCCACTCTACCTACAAACAAAACGCTCCCGTGGTGCAAGGGCCATGCAAATACCCTCAGCTACTCTTCTCGGTGCAAAGGAGGAGATCTGTTTCCAAGGCTCACTTGGTCTTGGTCTCTCTCCTCAGCCTGCTCAGCAAGGCACTGCCTGCATACCCAGAAGAGAGGGAACCCAGTGTCTCCCAGCTTTGCTGATGGACCAAAGCTGATTATTTTCGCTTCTGCCAGCAGCTCACAGGATTTCAGGGGACGAGCGCAGCAGTGCAGGTGTCTGTGAAAAGAAAGAGAAACCACCAAGTCTCCTGGGAGGACGGACTGAGGGGAGGAGGGGAATTATTGTGGTTTAGAAAAGGGAAGGGGTTGGTCGAGAGAAATGCTATAAAAGCACCATGACGACAGAACAGGGTGATGGAAAGGTCAGTCCCTTTCAATAATGCTCTTTTTTTTCTTGTCTAAATGAAACACTTGGCCACGTCCATCGCCAGAGTTCAGCTGGAGGTAAATGACTAGACAGGGGGCCATAAACCGTCTAGCGATGGGATGCTGTTTGGCGGCGGGTGGGGCCTGCCCTCCCAGCCCTATCCCCGTTCTCCTACCAAGGCAATTTCCACAGCTAAAGACTCCAAAATTGCACCGAACAAAAGGTGCTCTTGTGCACAGGCACGGAGTTGGACTGTAACTCCTATTTACCTGAACCAAACACCTTCTGATGCCTAGAGCCCATCATCAAGGATTGCAGGAGAGAAAAAGAAGGAATTTTCAATAATGAAATAGTGATTAATCCTGATAGGCAAGCAGCCCTTAGAATTACTTTTCAGCTGCTAGTGGTAGGTGGTCAAATTATACCTTTCCATCACATTTCCCACTACACTGCACATCTCCTCAGTACATTTTCTCATGAAACACTGTAAGGATTCAGAACAATTAAGCCTAACCACCGAGTAATTCCCACTCCTTTTCCCCCCTAATATGAAATCATTCTTTCTAGTGCTTTAGGAAAATAAATATAAGCTCCAGAGCACCAACTCAGTATTAATGTACAAAAATGGCGCATTGTGACAAGAGATGCAATACAAAGATTTATTGTTCCACAGTAGTGGGTGCTCTGGCCAGCTGAATGGTCATGTAAAGTTTTGATCCATGCATGACAGGTGGACAAGCTTTTGGGGAAGAAAAAAAAAAAGGATTATTGTATAGTGAATGTTATTGATACCATACAAATGAGAACATTTCCTGCCTATCACGACCTTCCTTAAGACTACGAGTTCTTCTCTTCGTTATTTATTCACTGACAACTCATCCTTCTAATTTATTTCTTACAAGCCCAGGAGTGGTTTCACATAAGCAAGTACACCAGGGAGCAAATACACAGTACTTGAGCTCCTGTACAGCAACAGACATCCACAAAGCCAGAGTAAACCTTGGGTAACTTTCCACTCAGTGACACAGCCTTCCCTTCACCACCAACGGGTGAGCCACCATGTACTCACAGAAGGGCCAAGTCCTGGATAGACGTAGCCGGTGTACGGCGAGTTCAAATCCCATCTCCTCTGCAGTAACGTGTCTGTGTGCCTGCTGCTCCTTTAGCAGATCTGCTGACTGATTTTACATACCAGTCTTCGTTTCTAAATCCCTCCACCTCAAGACAAAGAGTTTGTTTGCTCTAAAAAAAGGAGGGGGAAGGCAGAACAATGTGATCATTTCTTACTTCCATTGAGCAAGTTGTTTTCTATTTTATTTATAATTTGTTTTTCAATGCTGTCCCCTTCACACACTCCTTCGGAATAATAAAATGGAGTAGTTCCTTCCGTTCCAAGTTAAATTTTAATATGTATATCCTAAGAACCTAAAAAAAATATGCAAAAAGTCCTTTTTTTCCTAGATCCTAAAACTTCAGCTCCTCCCTTGCAAATTCTCCATCATACCTTTCCCTAGTGACAGCAGTTCTCTTTTCACGGTCACTGACCACATCTGGCATTTCAGCCAGGTGACTGGGCCGAGCTGGTGTAGTGGGGGGAACTAAAGGGATGCTTGGCTCAGGACTCTGCTGGCATTGAGCATGAATAATACAAAAAGATTTAACTTTTTCATCAACAATTAGAGGAAACACTAAGCATAAAAAATGAAGCATGGGGTGTTGTGGTTATTCTGATTGGAAAATTTATTTATTAGGAATCTGAGTAAATCAAAAAGGAATCTTTTGTATGAATATTAAGTTTGTGTGGCTATGTTTACAGTTTCTTAGTTTAGAACCTGTTCTTGGGCTCTTCTGAGTTTTGCCATTAAAAAGGCTTTACGAAATGGCTGACAGTTTTGCATCCCTTTGTTTTTCATATGCTATCAGAGAGTGCATTTTCATGCATATTTTTCATCAATACAATTTTATAATCCAGTCTACAATCTCTGCAGAAGGAGCAGTGAGGCTCTAAAAGTATTTAAAGAACAGCATTAAAATGGGATGTTTGGATGTGCTGAGCAGAAAAAAAAAAGGAAAAAAAAGGTAGGGAACGAGCAGAACACCGCAGGCAGTAATTATAACAATACCTTGCTGCCTTTCTAAGTGTTTCATAGCATGACTCATTAGATCCTAACAATGCCTCTAAGATAGGAAGTGTCATTATCACTATTTAATAAGTGGGGGGGGAACTGAGGTAGACAAATGGGAATGTACTTGTCCAAGGTCACAGACCAAACCAGTACCAGAACAAACAGAATCGTATCTTCTAACCCCCAGCCTTGTACTTTCCTCTGAAGCGGTTACCCTTTAGCCAACAAATTGCTAATGTTGAATAGGCTGATGATATCCTTTCAGTAGCATCCACTCTGTTTTGACTTCGTGAAGAGATCACCAGAATGGAAAAGAATTTGAGCTGCTACATTACATAAGTGTGTAGTCACCACCTAGCAATGGAGAAAAAAGGGCTGGATATTTTCAGTTACAACTAGATTTTCTAACCAGATGGCCAGAAGAACTGACGTCACTCACATTCCAAATTATAGAGCTGCTTGAAAGCTGCTCCAGCATTAAGGATGCAACCAGGCCTGCATTTTAAGTCATTTTTCCAAACCCTATTCCGCAAAGATATCAGGAGGGTTCTTGCTGTCATTCTTGCTACGCTGCTGAAAATCTGCTTCTTCCGGGACACACCTGTCCCAAAGTCCCTCAGGGACGTTCACATCTCCTTTTCCTGCAATGAGGTTCCAATCCAGGCTTAGTATTTAACACAAGCTTCAGAATACGGCTTTAACAGGGTCCTCAGAAATCTTTAAATGTGGGAAGTTTTCTAACTTTCACTGAAAACTCCAGAGAAGCAATCGTCCACTAACACTGACTGCTCATATTTGAATCACCTCACCAGCCAGCGTTGCACTGCAGAAGAAAACCTCAGGCAACGCACAGGAATCCAGGCAGTGCATCAAGAAAATGGGAAAAAGGAAGACAGAAAGTGGAAACCTACCTGTTCTGAAGTTTTAAATTTCAGATTCAGCACAGAATCAACTGAAATATTTCAGGTCTGCTGTACTTTTTGCTGCTTATTTTCTCTCTCTGTTTTTTCTTTATAAATTTAAGAGCAAAAAGTCAGTAAGAAGCCAGCAGGAGCTTTGCAGCACAGTGAATACTGGATCAGATTCAACTGTAAGAACCCTCTCCATCCCAGCTAAGTAAAATGTCTGAACAAGTTCCAAAAAACCATCAATCACTGGCTGGACATTTTCCCACCTTCATTGAAATGAAATACATAAGCGGCCTGCAAAACATTTTTAAACCAAGCCATTTCAGAGTTATGGGAGACCAATAGAGAAAAACAGAAAGATCTGAAGCCACAATATGTTGTATTTTATACTATAGCACCTTAAGAATCAGAAAAGTAACATTATGTATTTTAAATACTATTCGTCCTGAGATCTGATATTACTGTACTTCAGGACAGCTGGCCACATTTTCGTGGAATGCTAATACTGATAGGCTGTAGAGTGTATACAGATGTACCACATCCAACGGCGTCAGAAGTAACATTTCTGTCTTAAGAAACTATTCACCAGAGTAAGAGGACAACTTCTGGCTAGTATACAATCTGAGTTGAAGTCTGTACTATGAACAGGGCTTAAAAACAAGAGCAGAGTCATGCACTGGATGGCATTACCATGATTTTTCTGTTCAGTGCAGTAACACTTTAAGACCACCCATCAGGAGTCTGTAATTAACACGCATTTGCAAAGTGTTCTGAGATCCATAGATAGAATTGCAAACCACTATCACTATTCACACACAGAGAAGAAAGAGCAACAGGAAAGAGCTCTTTCCACTGGCTATTATCCTTAAAGACATACAAGAGAAACGTTAGTAAAAGTAATCTGTTGCAAAAAACACAATTTTGAAGGTGGTAAAGGAGGAGTAACAAGAAGAAAATAAGTTCTAGTATTTCTAGCAAGAGGTGTATTTCTTTAAATCAGCCCCCTGTGCAAAATAAGCCCAGTATTAGTTGTGTCTGGAAGCTGGCACATGAAAGCCTGCCAAGTTTCCATGCAAAATAAAACCTTTTATTTGTTCAAATTTCTCTCTCCTCTCCCCCCTCCTCATGCAAAAGATTCATGGTTTGGCACAGAATGATGAATATACATTATAATTTAATTAGGATGAAATATGTTAAAGAGGGATCAAAATTTGGGTGGTGAAGGGGAGGAAGGAAAGCAGGAAGAGAACATTAGGTAAGAAGAAAAGAGAAGGGAACTCAAGGAACTTTTGGAAAGCTGAGAAAGGGTAGGACGTGCTACTGCTCACAGTTTTAGAAGACAGGCCAAATCAAACAGAATAGGGAGTGAAAGATTTCAAAGATGTACAATACTAGCCCTCAGTTAGATATCAGAATGCATTCAGAGCCTGCTCACTCTGCAGGTTACGGACCATTTGACAGGGAGAAATCCCCTCCAGATCGCTTGGAAGCACGTGCATCCCCCTAGGGAAGGAGCCCTCGTCACTTCATGACCAAACCACTATTTGCAAATATAAGTTATCTGCAGTGGGAGACGAAAACCCCAATTATAGTATCCCATTATTTCCTTTTCTACAGTACCTCTTTCCTGTACAAGGTCGTTGAAACAGAAGGCATGTGCCAGCTATACGAGTTTTCATCTATCCAGGGCAAGAAGACATTAAGAAAAACTCACTAATGCCACTATAGTCACTATGGCACTGAATGTTCTTCTCAACTTGGATACTGGCACGACATAATTACCACTATATCAATTAGCCAGGGCATGGGGAAGGTGCGGGGTGGTTGATTTCTTCCTCCCACAAACGTCTCATACAAAGATTCCTCTTCACACATCTACTGCTTAGCTGCCAGGTTTTAACTACTTCATTTTCCAGAATGTTGCGTATCAGAAGCCACAGACAACACACACAATTAGAGAAACTTCCCAAGAAGGTAATGAGACTCTTTGTGCTATTCCAGTAACGTGTGGTCTTGTCTGCTTCACCTCCAGAAAGGAACAAAAAATACAGTAGTAAAGAGGCAATCTCAGTTTTACATGTTGTCTTCAAAGTGGTTTAGTGCTTTTGTTCTAATGGAGATTTACCTAAAACACAGATCAATTCACAGAATAGTTCACGTAAAGAGAAAAGCTAACAGTGGCTGTCAAGTCACAAGCTGACAATTGCGGGCTGGGGGCTGTGTCACTGAAATACTAAGTAAGCATTGCTCACACCGTTATTGCTGGCTGCTGTTCTTGCACAGAAACCTGCACCCCCCCTTCATTATCCCTTACCCACCGTCCTGTGCTGCGGGACTCGGAATATTCGGCTGTGACAACGCTTCATGACTGCCCTAGTGCTGCAAAGGTGCAGTCTCATTACTGATCACTCTTTCTGTTCCTCACACTGGCTCAGGGAGCCCCAAGTCCCAGAGGTAAATATGTAGTACACAACTCTCCTTGTGCTCCAGTGAGCAGACCCAACTGCAACCTGCAGAACCAGCAATCACTACCACAATATTACCAAGAAAATTTCACCTAAGTACTTGTCAGAAATAAAACACTAACCAAGGGAATGCAATTACACTGGAAATAACTTTGTGGAAAGCGCACACAACATACACACAGCTCCGCAATCTTCCCCAAAGCGCCGAAGTCCCACAGCTGACTGTGGAAAAATTCCGTGTCAAACCAACCCACTAACTATGTATTTCAAATGTTACTTAATAAATGGCCTGTACCAGGTGGTCTGCAGTCTTTCAAATTATTCTTCTTGGTAATGAGGAAAACTAACACTTTTACCAAATAAAGTCATAGTGTCTAGGGGAGAACTTCAAGACTGCACTCCTAAAAAAAGAAAGTACATTTTGCTCACCACTGCCCCATCTCCACCAATGCAACTGTGTGTACACTATAGACACTAGTAACTCCACAGCAAAAACACTACGCTTCTTTATAAACACAAGATGCCACACACACATCTAAAGTTACTAGTTGTGTTAAAAAGCAATACTTGAGTCACTATATAAGTACTTCTAATCGGTGAAAACCAGCTATTCATCACAAACCTAATGTATTGTAGAATGAGACACTTCCATAAACTCAAGAACTCTCCAAGGAACACAGTGGGATTAAATAACAATCTTATTAAAGGCTCTTTGCTTCTCCGTGCATCGAGTTTTCTTGCACTAGTTGGTATTTTATTACACATCAGTTGTCCTACACAATTGATTATCTATCGTGATCAAGGGAGGTGAAGAAGCGTTGTTTGACTACAGCTATTAAAGATCCACAGGGTTTGTTAAAAAGGAAATAATTACTCCATTGCGCTTTTTTTGTTTGTTTCTCTTCACTCTCCCTTCCTCAGATCTAAGAAAGTCCATTTAGATCAGGGATCACAGACACAAGGCAAGATCTCCAGCAGCTTACTTCACTGGCGGAGGCGTGCCACACTGAATTCTCCAAGAACCACCACCCCACTCCCACCAAGCTGGTTGCTTTGTCAGCCTTGGGAGCGATCGCTAATGTTTACTTACAATCAATATGTTAATTATGAAACAAAAAACATACTACTAATAACATAAGGGGTTTTTTTAAAAAAAAAACAAGAACAAAAAAAAACCCCACACAATAAACCCCACCTTTTTTATTATCAGGCAATACAAACTCAACAGAGAAACTGCAGCTAATGCACGTGAAAGGATCTCCTGGAAAGGCATGAAGTCAAGGCTAACACAAAAACTGGGGGTACTTGGACCGGATGGTTTGACATGTAACTTTTGCAAGTGCTGTTCCAGCAAAGACATGCCTAGATTCTAGGTGCCAAAATAATTCCCCACATGTACTATGGGTAAAGGATTCAAGAACAATACAAAAGTCAAATATTTACCTCTGTCAGGACAACAACTTGTTATTTGCATTGTATACAGAATTCATTTGTTAGCCTGAAAATAAACTAAATTAATGTGGAAAATAAATTCCATTAGAGTAGCCAGAATGTTCTATGAATCCTGTTTGCAGAGAGTTAACACAGTATAAACTCACCAAGCAACAGGAAAAATCATCCCGTGACAGTCTTCAAGAAAGAACTACGCAGCTTTCCTATGCCAGACCTGCACCATGCACTTTGAACCCCAAAACTCATGTTTTAAGTGCTCGGTAAAACGCCCGAGTTCCTCCACTATTTACACCATAGTTTATTTGCTCGATGACAAAGATGGTCATAGCTTGGCAAAGCCTGCTCAGTTCATTATTTGCCAAATTTGGGCTTTATTTAAGCAAATCAAACCCAGAAGACACAGTAACGTAGGAATTGACTACAGGCATCTTAGTCTCCAGAAAAGGGAAATTATTCCCTAAGAGCAGAATGACAGCACCTTCTTATCCACAGATCTGAAGCCATTATACTAACAGGTAATTATTATCATCACTACCATTTTAATACATGCAGCACATAGATGAGCAAAGCAACTGCCACGTGGCAGAGCCAGGAACAGAAGAACACTGCTTGAAACCAAGCTCAGTAACACCATCTTCAAGGTTTTAACAAATGCACGACCCATTCCTCTCTAAATCATGTGCGGTCTGCGGAGTCCAGTCAAGTCCTTGAAAGACTGACTATTCCAGACATACAGACAAAATAAACAGCCTTACAACCCAAACATCCAGCACAATTAGACTAAATTGTTGATCATTCCAACAGCCTGAAAAGAATAGATTATGAAGAAACATCTGTGTAAATTAAAAGGATACTTGCAGCCAGAGGAGCCTTACTTCAGATTTCAGGATGCACTATAAACACTCCGAGCAGTACTCCTATAGTTTGTGCTACCTTCGACACAGCTGTTGCACATTTATATTTTGTCAATACAGTTTACCGTTGCTATTCAGACTTACAGTAAGGTAGTAAATGACTTTAGTATAAACAATCTTTTTGAGAAGCATTTGGTTTTGCCCACATTCAATGTGAACAGCTGGAATGATGGAATGCACAGATAACATGGGAACTGAAAGAGGGCAAAGTAGGTATTATTATTTTTACTACATAGCTGGGGTGCTTTGGAATTCATCTTTAAAACAAATAGTGCTGTGAGAAAACAATCCGCTTGCACAACAGCTATCTTCACTACTGCTACTCATTACCTTTGTCTTCCTCTGCACAGTCTCATTCATTTGCTTCCTTTTCTGCTAAATCAGATTTCAGGAAGCAAGGAAGCAAATGTCTCTCTATGTGTTTATAGAGCACTAAGCACAGAAGGTCATGATCCTGGTTTCCAGCCTCTACTACAGTACAAATAATAATGAATCTGGTCGTGGCATTACTGTGAAATGGAGCCTATAATCACAACGTAAGATCAGAAAGGGACATACCACTACTGCCATAGAAAGAAACAAATGTCAACAAATGAATGCCAAGATGATGTCAATGGAGCCATTCCAGTTTTACAGAAATGTCACAGATAATACAATCTGAAACTTGGGGGGAAAAATGCAGACCATTCACTTGCACAGATTCTCCTCCTTAACCACAAATACTCAGAAGTGGGAGAGGATTCAACATAAATTCAATTCCTTCAATTATCTATCCAATGTCCTAGTTTGACATGAACCTGGAATAATTCCAAATTGTTGTTGGGGAAAAAAGAGAAAAAACAATAATTAAAACTACTAGCTAAAACTCATAAAAGTAACAAATCAACCCAATAGGAAGACGTGTCTTCTCTTAGGTCTTTATAGCATGACTCTTTATCTGGACGAGAAACTGCTTAAGCTAAAATTCTGGATTTTTTTTCCTTTCTGAGGTTACAACTGCCTATTTAACAAGATCTCTGTTAATTATATATGCATATGCAGTTTACAAACTGAGTGGAGAGAGATATTTTGTGCCATTTTTGATAACAGTTCAGCAAAGCCTTAAACACCTATTTAGCACTCAATCTATGAGTCAACACTTCAGCAACTGACTCTCTAAACTGCTGGTTTTTTCCTATGGCAACCACCACAATCATTTAAATGAAAACATTCTAAAACAAAAAAAAAAGGGGGGGGGGATGATCAAATTAAAAGTAAAAAATTATAGTTACTAGATGGTGCAGATTTGTCTGCAGATTCTTCTACACGTCATACAGAAATGCATGAAGAGGAAGGAAGAGACAGAAGGCTGGGAAGGGACAAAATCTAGCTCAACTTACGTTCTCTATAATCTCTTCTTTTTTCATACCAGCAGTGGCTCAGAATGCTGATGCATGTGTCTTTTGACAGTTAACATTTAACAGAGATTTCAGGTCTACCAAATTCCAAGAAACAAAAATAAACTCTTGCCCTGCTTTAGCTGCCAGCTGAGGCCAATGTTTACTGAGGGGAGTGCTAGGAACCAAGGAGATCGAGGGTGGAAGTGTTCCAGCAGACTTGCTGGCCTGTGCCCCCCTACCACATACGCCATTCTCCAAGCAAGCAGCTTGGACCCACTCTTGCTTTCCTCTGCACATGCATGCCTCCTTACCAAGCTTTTTCAACTACACATTATTAGTGGAGTTATTACAAAATAATGTTATTTACTGTGGTCATACAAAAGGGTAAGCTGGGCAGTCTCCCTAGCGTGCTAGGTACTACTGAGACTCAGCGCCTCAGCCCCAAACACGGCCCCACGGAAGCACATCCTTAAGTGTGCAATGGCTGAAGATCATCACGCCTTCATCTACCAGTCCAGGGCTAGGCTGTTCAAATAAGGCGGTTTACAACAGCAACGTCTCAGCCTCCAGACCATGTTGCAATTAAGAAATCTGAAACTGCCTTTCCTGCAGTCAGTGTCTGAGCTGTCAAAATAATAGGGCAAATGTGATGAAGTTTACTAAGTGTTCTACCATCTACTATTTGGAGAAAACACTCATGTCCCAGGCTCTTTTCAATGCTGACCTTTGGTCTGCAGCTAACATGCTCTTCAAATTGACACTGTTCAAAAATGTCAGGACATCCTACAGGACGTCCAACAGGAATAGCCAGATTCTACATAAGGTATGTATGGACAATTCAAACCCAACATTAACAGTAACAAAATCCCATGTGAGCTAGTCCATCTTCTTCTTACCACAAAATTACTTTCCATTGTTGTCCAGACAGATGACAATCCACCATGTGTATCTGTACTTTGTCCTGTACTTTTACCTGTCTTATCCCCAAGTAAAAATGCCTGTATACAACAGGCAGATGCAACATTGTGTGAAAAGAAAATTATCTCCATTTAGTAATAAAGAAAAGATACACTGGACTGCCTGAAGCAAGCATACATTTATCTTGAGATTGTCTTTAATGTGTGAGATTCTGCTGGGTTTCTTCTCTTTTTTTTTTTTTTAAACTAATCTTCTCTGTAAAAACGATAAATAAAATAAAGCATCCTTTTTTAATATTTCTGAGAATACTATCTACCTGTAAAAGCAATTATACTGAGCCCTATGGTGCAAATTATTATGCCCACAGAGTACAGAATTTGTTCCTTGATTTGTCTTGATTTCTCATATAAAATGTGGAAGCAAGTAAAGCCCAAAATGTGACACACTTTCATCAGCACAGGAAAGTTTACACAGCCCAGAACTAATGATTTCTTTTAAAGGCAAAGATACCAAAGTTTTATGACTCAGCCATTTCTGAGAGGTACCTTTAGGTCTTAAAAAGAGGGAAATTCCTTATAATGAGGAACAACTGAATATTGTGCCGTGAGAAACTGCACTGATGGGTTTTTTCACTTCAGCTATATATGCCTGTATACGTCCTCGGACTATTTCTGAAGGCAATAAAACCAAAACTCAGGGGAGAAAACCACAGAAATTCTGTCTGGTTTCTACACAAAACCATAAATTGCTCCCAGCTTCCCTGAAACCCAGCTCCAGGTCTGGTCAGAAAACAAGTCTCCAAAGCTCAATGACCTCAGTCCAAGTTTGAATTATTATAATGAGACCCGAAGACCCTAGAATTTTGTTCTAGTTTGAGGTCTGGGACACTGCAGAGAGAGAACACCAGCTCTCGCTTCGGGCTGCTTCAATTTCTGTCAGGAGTGAAAGGAGGGGGGGGGTCTCACTCTAGTTATATCACAGCCCAGAGCCACACAATGGAGGAGCAAATCCTGCAAGTCTGCAGGATTCCCATCGAACACGGAAAACATTTATAGGGTTTACAAGGACAGGTCGGTATCTATGGCTGGCTGGAGTTGTTCTGTCATAATAATAGAGATGCAAACAGTTTTGGAAATCATCCAGAAAAACAACTATGAAGTGAAATATTTAAAAATCGACATCTCTCAAGAGGATGGAGGCCAGAGTGTTAATCTCAGAGCAGATAATTTCTTCTTGATTAGTTTTGGTTCCTTCTGCATCCCGTTCAGAACACGTAACGCCTCGCCACTTTACAGGAAGCTGCAAGAATTCCCTAGAGTCAAGATCTTAAGAGACGTCTTCTATACCAGGCAGATGGGAGAGCAAGACAATAAAACCCATTCACTTCCATTAGCAGAAAAGTTGCAGGGGCTTTTATCTGATGTCAGAGGTTGCTTAAACACTTGAACAAAATGTAACTTATAATGTAGATGGCAAGAGAAGGGTAGCAGTTTGAAGCTACTCCTAAAAAAGTGGAGCACAGAGCTTGCCGAGATTGACTTCAAAATCTAAGAAAGCCAAAGGAGAGTTTGGAACCACTTGCATGAAACACTTGCGCCATTAACATCTAATTCTGCAAATCATTCCTAGGCTTCGGCAGAAATACAACCTAAAGTACCTCTGGGATCTGCCATGGGTGAAGCCCCATCTGTTTCCCAAAGCAGTGGACATTCCAGCTGCGGGCAGCTACCAACTACGCTGGCTGCAGGGTCAGAAACCACCCCCTGCTGAAAGCACGCCTCTGTTTGACACATGTATTTCAGTTTGACTTTGCAAGCCTCGCAGTCAAAAACCACTGTGTACAATTCAAAAATGGGGCGAGAGGGGTGAAATAAAGATTTCACCTTCAGAGCACACGAGGATCACATTTCTTCTCCACCCTACACTCCCCTCAACACCCTCCCCCTCTTCCTCCTCCTCCTTTTTTAATACTCTTCCAGGCCTGGCAACCCCTATGTGTTTTTTTTTCCTCCATAGAAACCGACATAACAGCAAGTTCGAGCCAGCCTCCAGCTCCACAAACACTGCCTGGCCCAAGGCAGACTCAAGAGAAACAGGGAGACATGGAAAGAAATGTCCAGGCTACCCACTGGCTGCCAAGCACATCTGATCCTTCAAGGTATTGTTCTAAACTCCTCAGGACAAAGGCAGCAGTCCCATCTATCCAGTACTGTGAGGCCCAGTCAGGAAAGCAGCACGATGTTGTGCCCTCTACACCAAACCACAGATACAATTTTACAGCAACAAAAGTTTTGCTAACTTCTTGCTTTTTATCTGCCTCCTTTTTTTTTCTCCAGCAGTCAGCAGAAGAATGAACCCTTACAAAAGGAGAGGGATCAGGTGCTCACACGCAGACTGTACCAGGCTCAGAGGGTCTCCAGAACACTAACCAGACTGCGTCAGCCTAAACCCCTTGAATAAAAACCAAACAGCTCATTCAGATTTCTTTGCAAATAGTACTTGCACAAAAATTGGACCTAAATTCAGAATCACAGAATGGTAGGGGTTGGAAGGGACCTCTGTGGGTCATCCAGTCCAACCCCCTGCCGAAGCAGGGTCACCTACAGCAGGCTGCATATATTCTGTTCCCTATGAAAAGGTCATCTCTGACACGGGATACATACAAAAACAACTCTCAAAAGGTTATGCTGGTTTCCAAAGAGAAATAAAACTAGCGGCAATGGTAGACCAGCAAAAATTCCCAGTGTAAAGCTGGTCTAAAAGAAGTAACATTCTTTCTCCCAAATGCTAGTCCACACGACAACCCTTCCGAGTAGCCACTAATTCACGGGTGTTATCTTTCCTGGATACCAGTGCTAATGCGACTAAAGCAAAATCACCAGTGCCTGGGGGAAGTACCTATAGAGACCCATCCATCCACGAGCCACGTCTGCAGTCCCTGGGTCTTCTGCGTCTTCCCACCTACAGTAGGAAAGCCCATGTTTCTGGAAAGGGATTATCAAAGCCACAGCTCCAGAACGCTCTTTCATACAGTGGGGAGCTAGTACGGCCACTTCAGTTTGTTCTCCCTCCCTGACAGGGCAGGGCTGCCCGAACCAAACGGCCTTAAGAAGCCCTGGAAATTTCCCTAGAACAGGCTGACTCCCTCTGCCGTGTAAAAACCTTACTGTTCACCTAGTTATGGTCACGTAACACTCTTGACATGCTTGCTCTTGCAAATGGGATGTTTCTTTGGAGGTTTTTTGTCCTAACAAGCGATGAAAGAGGCCTGCTGCTCACTGGCACTGCCCTAGCTCCATAACATGCTTACACAGCTCTGAAGGTTCTACCTGGACTCCAACTGCACTGCGGGCCAACCCAAACATGCTAAATATTTATCTCTTATGGTAAATATTATCTTTTCCTTTCTCACTTTCCCTTAGAGTATGGAGGTGAACTTAACAAGAGAGGTCAAAGGTTTCAATGCATATTGTACTCCATTGACACAAGCACAGTTATCTTATTTTGGCACTTCTACTACCTCAAGTCATCTTGACTAAGAACAACTTTGCAATTAAAAAAAAAAGAATTGTTTTCTCACCGTTCACATAATCATATACTTTTGCTATTTTTCTAATCTCTGTGTGTCAATAAAAATAACAGTTTACCCCAAAAGCGAGATAATATGGAAGAAAACTGAAAACAAAGTAAAACTAAGTCTTTTTGGCTATCTGCTGCTCCATTTTCGCTCTTCAGTGCTCATGGGGGCATGGCAAATTTCACAGCATATCCCGCCAGACAGCAGCAGTCCACTGCCTTAGCAGCATTTCTGAAGCACCACTGTCCGAGCCTGCACACAGCAGGACACACGCTGCCCCAGCCTGTCACAAATCCCTTTAAGCCAAGTATCAAAAAGGATACTGTAAATCACCAACTGACCTTAAATTGTTGTTTTATTTGGGTCACATCCTTCTAATACAGCTTACAGTAAGTCAATGGTTGCAGCTAACAAATAATAATATAAAGGGGGGGACAGAGAAGACTTCACACTTTGAACACAAAATGTTATGAGCAGAAGCCCAGGATGCCCAGAAGGACACATGAAATGGCCCACTGTCTTCAGACTAGTACACAATACTGTGAACCAGGAGTCTGGAGTTCTTTTTCCACCCTGATGTCTAAGGACAGATCCTTGAACCTACCCAGCATGTTCTCATGTGTATATGAAATAAGCATAACTATATTACGAAACAGTACCTATCGTGGATAATTAAGGACAAATTCAAACACGACAGAAAGAATAATGTGCACAGAATCACACAAAATAAGCAGCAGCTTGTCATGACAGTTTACAATATTGCAGCACACGTCATTCATATATGACTTTGCAGAGATCAAAATGCATACAAATAAAATAGTCATTTTTAACTGACTTTCTGCAGTCGGAGAAACAGACATAAAGAGACACAATAATTTGCTGCAAAAAGCCAGTACAACAAAGAACAAACCCCAATTCTTCTAAAATTCTGTTCTGCGCCCAAAAGCCATGGGTAGCTATTCGACAGTTCTCCTTTATCTAAGCAACAACGATTTATGCTGGCAAGAGCAGAAGACTGATTCCAATGCTAAAATGAAGTTCTGAGTGGAGAGACTGTGAGAAAATACCTTGCTGGATACTGATCTGCTTCATTACTGTACAGCATTTCACCCCAAAAATCTTCATACAACAAACCGAGGCAAGAGAGGAGAACAATGAAGAAGTAATAAATGGAAGAAATTATTTATCACAGTTTAGGGGTTTCTGTAGTATTTTTTGCTCACCTTTCAACACCAGAAGTCTCAAACCTTTGAATAAAAAGATTTCCAAAAGGTGGGAGGTAAGAGAAATCCCAGCCTTGCCGTATTACAATTATTCTTCTGCAATGTTAGGCAAGAAAAACAGCATAGCTACATAGTACGGAAATGCCAAGTGAAAACAATTCCTGCTATCAGAAGAGGCAGGCTCAGAGCCCCCTTGCTGCTCTTTCCCTCCCAGTCTGCAGGGAACACTAGCCTCTCTCGTGTACTCACTGGCCTCCCTTGTGCACTCAGAAAGCCGTAAGGGACAACAGAACAGGCCACAGAGGGCTCGCGAGTAGAAAGCTAAAGGAATCCAGCTTGTTAGAGAGGAGAAGAAAAAGGGCAGAGACCGCTCACAGCCAACAACGTTACCCTGTGGGCTGTGAAAACAGCATGTGCTGGACAAGTCTGGTGACTCCTGCTTTTGTGGGGTCCCTCAGGGCAAACAGTGATTCAACGCTGGAAAGAAGGAACTTCCAACACTCCCTCCCCTCTCCTCTCTTTCAGGGTAGAGACAGAAGGCTGTAGAGCACCACCAGAGAAGCTGGCATTATACTAGACTCCATCTGCTCTTCCATGCTGTCAGAGAAAGAATACGGTTATGTGGTAAAGGCAGCAACTGCAGATTTGGGGGTAAAAAGCCCTGGGACTAACAGCTGGATTCTGTGAGGTGCTACACACCACGCCTGTAACGCAGCCAGGCCGGCAGCACGCAGTGAACGCACGACGTGTGCTGCTGACGGCAGCTGGAATGCTCACATGCATGAAGATGCTTATGCAGGTGACTGATTCCACTTCCATACTGGTGGTGACCTGAAACTCTGTGCCAGGCCGTTAACCACGATCCGCTGCGTAAAGCGGAGAGATGCAGGCTCACTCACGTGCGGAGAATTAAAAGATCGGACTCTCTATTCCCCCCCCAAACTTCTTCAGGACATTCTGCTACCTCAGTGCACTCCTTCTAACCTTAACAAATGCAAAGCGAAGAAGAATCAAACAACTCTTGTGTTTTGGTTAAGTCATATTGGAGATTCCCATCAACATACTGCCATGTGACTTCCAGAAAGTCATCTTTGATTCACCCTAGCTCAACAGAGACTGGGATCAATCCAGCCGAGCTAAACTCCAGCTCTCATTCTGTAACTTCACCAATATATCATCTCAGCATCACAAGGGAGCTCTCCTCCCGCACCCCCATCACCCCGCTCCCATTCTTCCCCTTGCCTGCTGCAGTTCCTCTGTGACCCTCGCACAGCCACGCGCTTGGTTCGACTCCAGAATGCAACTGCACTAGCAATAAACAACTTTTCTCAGAACTGTATTCCCAACCCCCCTTTCCCATCCTATGTATTTTGTCTGAGGCTGTGGTTCAAAACACCCAGACAGAATTATTGCAACCCGTTTTTTTTTTTTACACACTGTGCAGACTGTCTCCTCAGCATGATGCATTTTTAATAGGTTTTCTAAATGCAGACAACCAGGCTGCTAATAACAAGCGATTCCCCCCCTTCCTTCCTCCTCCTTTTCAAATTTTTTTTCACAAGGTAAAGCTGCTGCAGAGCTTTGATGTCTCACTGCACCTTACTCAAAGGAACACTGTCTATACGGCAAACAATTGCAAAATACACACTGCTTGAACTCTTAAGACTGTAACATTCATCACTGGATACAGTCTAGTTCTTGCTTGCCATTCTGTTAGGTCCACCACGAATTTTACTCTCACAAGCCACAAAAAGAAAACTATTTGAACATGAATTGAACAAAAGATCTTGGGATGCTGGGCACTGAACCAATAAGAGAGATAAACTCCAAATTTAGCAGGCCACAGGCAAAGCCCATCTCCTCCTGCAACACTTGGACAATTTGGGGAGAACTCCTCCTTCCTGTTGGACTGAGATGAAGAAAAGAAATCATACCATCTGGTTAGAACACCTTTTATCTCCTGTTCTATCTGCATCTCTCCCGCTTCTTTACTTTGCAACTAAGCCCTTTGCTTCCTTGGCACCTCATAAATTGTAAGGGTATCCTTGTACTGATCAATCCACAGTGACTTGAAAAAGGGCTGATCCTGCATTGCAGTGTATTGCTTGAATGTATGCCTCAGGTGCACCAGGCAAGATACTAAATAATAACACCGAGGAGAAGGATGCAAGGCAGCAAGCAGGAGGTTCTGGCACTGCACGTGGGTGGGTGGGTGGATGGATAGATAAACAAAAGATGGCCAGGGCAGGCAGACGCTCCTGGCTATGAAAGAAACAGGCATCGCCCTTCTCCAGCCTCCCTAAACTGATTGCACTTAAAACCTTTAAAAGTAAAGCTACAAATTAGCTTCACTTCTGCTGAAAAAAACACGCATATAAATAAAAAGCAGGAGCACTGATGTCACTAACTTCTTTTTCCCCTGCTTTTCCAAAAACGGAACTTTAAAAATGGGCCAAAATTCAGGAGAAAAGGTTCTACTGTCTCCAGAGCTAAAATGTACCAGTTTGACTTGGCAGCTGAACAACTTTCCACTGATTTGATGCTTTCCCCCTCCTCGAATTCTCCCATCCAAATGCAGCTGGAAATGTCGTTAGAGAAAAGAAGAGGCATTTCCTGTGCGGTTCCCCCTTCCCCCACCACATTCTTGGCACAAAAGGCAAGGGAAAAGCTAGAGAGACAGAGTGTGCATGAGAGGGAGAAGAGAGAGGCAGTGTGCAGGGATTTCTGGCTACTCACCAGAAAACGTACAACAGGAATTGCACGACTCAAGAGAGACAATTTACCCCCTCTCTCCAAGGCTCTGAAACCAAGTCGATGAAGCACTTGGTTCAGTATGGAACAGTGGTCAGAGACACGAGCATGGCACCACACCCTGGGAAGGAGACTCTCCAGATACTGGAGAGTCCCTGGGGGAAGAGATCAAGGATACCTCCCATAACCAGCCACACACAGCTTAGTTATTTACACCTTAAATCCAGCTGCATTAAAATCCTTCATTGCTCCAGAAGTATAACAAATAATGCAGGGGGAGGTGAGGGGAAGAACAAATTGGCTTGTTTTAATGCCATGGTCTTTGATCATATTTGATCGACCTTCTTAAAATCATTGGTTTGACATTTGAAAAACTGACCAAAGAAGACACGTCTTGAAAAAGGCAACCTCCAAGGCTTTTCATATGACAAGTTTCCAGCATCCTGTTTTTCAGAACCTGTGTATTCAGCACTTTATGAAAATTCAATCCCTCTAAAGTATCCAAATCCAAGCACTCAAAGGGGCTGGCACTTCTAAACACACTCTGTCGAACCCCCAATGTTTTGTGACACTGGCTGCTGCCCCGTCATCTTGCACTGTTGTGCACTGCAGAAAGCAGCCATTGTCCCAGCTCCAGAATTCCTGATGCCGCTCCCAGACTGCTTCTAACATTCAGTGTTCTCTGTGAAAATGATCCTACAGCAAAAGCCGTACGCTGGGGTATTGCAAGCTGACTTCCCCTGGTTTCACTTAGTCACTGTTCTCCAGAATGGATCAAAGCCTCCACAAAGGTTGAGTCAATTTAAACATTCAGTATGCTTCTTGAGCTGTGAATTAAATGCATTCTTCAGTGGCTGGGTAGGGATGGGTGACTCAGTCTGTATAAACATTAACTGACTCTAAAGCTAATGGAAAAAAGAAATATGGAAAGGAGAAAAACAGATTCATACGTAACTTCTTGTGTCAGCTGGCAGCAAAACCAGATTAGGCTGGTGCACAACAGCTTGCATGGACTCTGTACCGTTTAGTTCATTTTTTTTCTAGGTAACGAGTACACCTCTACCTTTAAGATTCTTTAAGTCTCAGTCCAAAATTCACATCCGTGCAGGGGAAGGGAACATATAAAGGGTGTGGCCTAATTACTTCCTTCTTTGTTCTGCAATCAAATAACAGCTAGGCTACCTCTACCCTTGCTTCCTCCTTGGCAGAGGGGGAGAACTCTCAGTTCACTGACAAGACCTCGTTCTCTCTAAAAACTTTCAATCGATCCCATTCTTCCGGTATTTACATTGCGAAAGTTTTCACATATCTCAGACAAGAGCACAGTGCTACAAACACTCACATGTACAAGCAATTCCTATCCCAAAGAGTTTACAATCCAAAGAAGAGGAGAACAAAGGCTCCTTCTTACAGATCTGGATTAACATGATTTGGATCCTGCTTACCAAGGATTTATGTGGCAAAGAATTAAATGTATATATCCTTAGTCCCAGCTTCCACTGGAGTGACTGCAAGACTCTTCACTATACTCGATAATCACACACACCGCACTGAAAATCATATCTAGATACCAGCAACAGACACAAGACATAAGCACTGTGTGCAGGCCACCTACAACACTCCAGACACACTGCCAGGCTGCCTGCCTCTGTCTATTCAGTCAGAGATGTTCTACCTGGAGTCGGACTGTCCCTTAAACATGAAAAAAGGGAAAGAAACAGATACTGTATTAACTTGCTAAATCGGTACCGACACCTCTGTAAACACCATCCCACTCCTCGGAGGGCACTAACCTTTTCTTATCTGTAAATGGCTGCACTACTCAGAGACACAATGATAACACGCGCTTGGCAGGCGGCATCAGGAACTGTTTAATGCTGTTTGACTTCAAGATGATTCAGAGGGTCAGCTCCTGCCGTTCTATTCTGCTACTGCATTTCACTATCATTTCTGTGTTCCATTAGAGTGGGGGAGAGGTGGTCCTCAGGAAATCAGCTACACTTGAAAACAGCTGTTAATTTTCCCATTTGTGTGCTTGGAAGCTGGTGACGGACTGTGCAGTGTCTTCTAAATTGCATTAAAACCTCTTTACAGCAGCATAGCAGAGCCTCAAAGTAAACTAAAAGGCCCTGTAAGAATAGATTTTGTACAAATGGTTTCTGTAATGGTGCAAGTTCTGCTTCAGCCCAACCACAGCTGTAACGATGCACTGTGTGTGTGTTTGCACACTTAAAGTGTAAGTCTATGCCCAGAAACAACAGCCCTGAGGCTGTTCTGAAGTTCTAATTGACCAAGGAAGACGGCTTTCCTCTGAATGACTACTAAGGATACTGAGTGTGAATGTTCACTTCAACACATATTCAGATATCTGAGCCCTCACATCTATCATCTTCTGAATACTTGTAATGTTTTAAAATAAATTCAGAACAGAGACGTAAGAGGGAGAGGTGATAGGCAAAAGCTGCAAGCCAGATTACTGAGGGAGAGGTACGCAAGGGTCATCTTGGCCTCTTTCTGCCTTCACTACATCTAACAGTGTCCCAAGTATCGGAGGATCCCCGTGCACATATTCCTTCACATAAGTCGTACAAACTATAGGCAAGCTCAGTAAGGTCTGCCTCCTGCATTCTTCTGACATCTCATGCAGGCATGCATTAAAGAAAATTCAAAGCCTCACAGAGTATAAGGTAATAGACAATTTCATATATTGCTGTATAAATCAAAGTAACCATTAAAGCCTTCTCCATAGGAAAGGAATGTTCTGGAACCAAAGCAAAAGCAATTCATTCTTATTAAACTGAGGTGGTTTTCTTATCTCCCCCTTCCACAGATTTTCCTCGCTGCTGCAGCACAGCTCGGTTTCTAAAACCATGCATATGGGGCATACAGGCAGTAAGAACCGCATTTATCTACAGCTTGCTGTTTTTCTGGAAAAGGAAGTGAAAACGCAGTAACATAGAAAGATACTTAAATTAATGCTGCAAATTGACAAGAGCCACACCACACTGTCTGGGTGTCTCCTGTGGCCCCAGCATGCAGTATTATCAAGCAAACTCTTGCAGACAGTCTCCGTCATGCCACGACTACGTGAGCAACTTTTCCTCCTCTGGATGTCCTTCTCCTCCCTTCTCCTGCATGCTGAGAGGGAGAAGGTGTCCATCCAGTAACCACCGACCAGGTGCTGAAATGAAATCCAGAGCTCCACTGCACAGCAAAAGAAAAAATGCTGCAACAGAAAAAGGCTCCCCTGAGCTGACTGAGAAGCATCTCCTAGCATATATCAGTGAAATTCTGGTCTTCAAGAACTTACAATAGTTTAGACCAGCACATTTGCAGTGGCAGAAATAGATGGAGAGCACTGCAGAAAGCTGCTGTGGGACAGTAACGAACTAGAAAGCTTGCTCAATTTATAGCACAACACTGATGGGAATCTTGACTTTACCAAGAATTAGAGCCATACCAGCTAGGCCTGTAATTCAGGGCCCATCTGCATTAAAAGTCCTTATTTCAAGTGTTCTGAACCTTTAACTCCAGCATGCTGTCCAGTATAGATGTGTAAAAGAGAGAAATGATCTGTAAGGACAAAACTACTGGACCAGATTGTTCTACACACACTGCACCAGGAGTGAGGGGGCTTTCCCTGTACGTCCATTCAGTGACCGACCTTGAGTTGTTCCCCTCTCCACCTGTCTTCCCAGAGAAGAAACAGGGATAATGGTGACCGGCCGTTACAAAACCCTGATCTGTGCAATACACAGGGCCTTAAAATGATTACTAAACTTAATTTTTGAACTCATTTCCGAGTCTGACATTCCACAATCTCTGCAGTCACTTTTGAGTAATGAAGCACAGGGGCACTGTTCATAACCTGCCCCAAGATGAGTATGTTGTGTTTCAAACCAGTGCTCAGCTCACAAAACAGATCCACACAGGTTCATTGTATTACTACAGCTTTTTCCTTCTGAACTTGCTAATCTTTACCACGGCTACCAGTGTGGTTAGATTAAGTTAAGAAACAGTGGTTAAATATTTGTGGTCATAGCAAGCAAGTGAAAAAAAAAAGTGGTTTAACTCAGTAGAGGTAGCGGTGAGTACAGACAAGGAGGAATGAAATCCGTTAACTATCAGCTTCTCCAATTTTCTTTATGTGAGCAGCCACACTCACTTTGTTCTGGGGAAAAATGAGGCAAAACACCCTCCTTTTTATTGGCAAATCTCAGCGGTGGCAACCAGATGTGTTGGAATTTACCAAGCAGTGACATCCACATGCAAATAAACACTTCAGTTTTGTCGGGATGTTTATCCCTGGTGTGTGGATGTTGCTGCCAACTACACTTCGATACCTCCAGCTGTTATCACCATTATTTTGTGCTACAAAACTCGCAGGACGGAAACTTCCGAATCACTAGTCCAGTATCAAACGGCAACGGATCTTGTCTTCAAGTGTGAATTGCCATGCATTTTACACCCAGTTACTGAGATTACGGGGCCCAGGTGGACAAGAAGCTGTACTGTGTCTTCACACGAAGTGACAGACTATGGCACTTCGGCCAGTCACCGCCCCTCGGTGACTGAAAAGTCTGACATGAACCAGCCTGGCTTCCACCCAAGCTGCTCTTTTGAAGTCCCTTTTGTTTGCCCACAGCACTTTGCATACTCACTGTCTGTCTCTGCCTCCTCCTGCTCACCCTGCGGTCGGGTGGGGAGCCAAGGGACACGGGCCAATTAAATGGGGGAGCAGGTGGCAGCCAGGTGGAATTACGGGAAGGAGAGATGAAATTTCCTCTATTCTCTAGGATCTGCTCTCTCTGCACTGAGATCATCCTTACAAAACAGGTGCTGCTGCACCATATGTCTCTGAGAAAGTCACACACAGCAAATCCTGTCTTGCAACAGAAGAGTGCCTTTTTCTCTTTTTTTGATCCCTCAGGTATCAAAACCCTCTGCGGAGACACCGAGTTGCTTACGAAAGAGGCGCCAGGAGCGTAGTATCTACTGATGAATCTTGCAGTTGAATTTACACGTAATGATGTTTAGTCCATTACTCCCTTTCTGTATGAAAGATAGTAAAAACTCAGACACTGTTGTAGCATCGCATCAACACAGTGTAGAGACACATACAGAGGTCTTCTGACTTTGACTGCTTCTTTTTCATATCCTTTAGTGAACGAGCAGAAAAGCAGTCCAAAAAACCTCTCAGACATAATGATGTTACACTTTATTAGGAAGCCATTAAAGAATTATTGGGGTTGTCAGAAAGGCCTAATAGAAACACTTAAGTCATCTGCCTACTGTCCTCTCTTTCACCCCTATCCTGGGCCCTTCCTTTGGAGATGACTATCTTGCACAAACAAAATTACCTTTGATTGCAACAGTTGAGCTTTTGAGAGCAGTGAAAAGAAGCTTGCTGACTACAGGGAGTGGGCTGCCACAGACACCAACACAGGAGAGCAGACAAGAAAAACAAGGTTTAATTAAAGCCACTTCCAGATAATCAATTTTCCCTTTTGTATCATGAAGTTCTAATATATCGTCTGAAGAGTGCGATACAACTGACACGTTACACGAGCTGATTCGGTGGCTGAGAGCAAGGTGGCAACGTGTGAAAAGCATGATCCTGCAAAGTGCCGAACACCTTCAAATCCAAGAGACTGCCCGATGCAGCTACAGCAAGAATATCTCTTCTGAGACCAAAAACGGAGCAGAAGAATGTTTCCATACTACTTTCAAAGCTTTAGGTGAAAACACAGGAGTGGTAATACTACTGCAGTAGCACTTCCAGAGGCCCCAGCAAGGGTTCAGGGGATGCTTATGCTGACATCGGTCATACTCATCCCCCCCAGAAAAGCTTATAATTTGACTTAATATTCCTGATAGAATGTGGAGGAGTCATAGCGGCTTGTTCAACGTCACACAGCTGGTCAGAGGCAAAATTACGTGTGGCTCCTGTGTTCCTAGCCCAGTGATTTCCACAGCCTGCATCACAGTGTCCCAGGAGAACCGGTAATTCTTAAACAGAATTTAACAGCCCAACTTTTTACATCAAATGTTCTAAGCTTAATTGATGTAATCTGAGAGAAGAATTTGGGGTTATTTTTAGCCAGTGGCTGCTGCCGCTTTTTACGTATATATACTAAGTAGACAGCCATTACCAGTATCATTTTACTTTATCTTCACGTATAACTGGATGTATGAACATTTTAATACATTCATATATACACACACACTCTCCCTGAATTTTACGTACATATTCTTTACATATATGCCAAATAATAATTATATGTGCAAGGAAGCTAAGCATATATTGTACCATCCTGCCACTACATTAAACCATTTCCTTTAAACCCATCAGTTACATCAATATTCAGAGAAATTGTCATACCGTCAGAGAGCAGAAATTAATCTATAGCATTGTAAAAAAGAGCAAGAACAATGAAACGAAATTTGCAATTCACGGGCTCAGTGATGGTGGTGGGGGTTTAATAAGTGAAGCTGATGAGATTTGGGTTTTAAACCAAAGGGACCAGCATGGCCCCTTCCCAGCTCCCTACTGACACCCCCCCCCCAGCCCTTTTTCCAAGTGCACAGTGCCTGTAAAAATTCCTGCGCGCTATTTGCAGGCAAGGTCACTGTGAAAGGGCATGGCTGGGAGCCAGGGTGTTTTTCAGCCGAGCTGCAGGGAGGGGAGGGGAGGCTCAGGAACTCAATTATAAGTTTCTCCAGTCTAGCCAGGAGGCTGGGAGCCCAGACTGCGGCTGTTCCGCCCTGCGAGCGCACGCCCCGTCTGCCCGGCTGGGTCGCCGCGCCAGGCCTGACGCATTTCCCAGGCATCCTCGGAGCCGCAGCGGGGAGGCCCGGCAAAGAGCGGCTGTTTTCCCTTGGTGGCCTGGTAAATCCATATGTGGTTTTCCGGCATGACATACAGGCATGCATGTCGCATGTCCTTTAATAGGCATTTGTGCTGCACGCAGTGGACACGAATATTGCTCCGTGTGCCGGTACCTGCAGACATGCTGAAGTAAACGTGACCTTTGATGGCAAGCCTGCTTAGAGATCTGCAAACCTGACTGTGCATCTGACAGCACAGCCCTGCGCTGACGGCATTCACTTAGCCAGCCTGCAGACTAAGCCACTCCTTTGTCATTCAGAGACAAGCAGGGTCATCCCCAGCAAACAGATCATTAAATCTCTGAAGCCTTATTTGTCTCAAGGCAGAGGAGTAACGCATACAGGCTCAATAACGCACACAGTATATGTGAAATACTGTCAAATGTCACCCAAGGGGAACCTTTGCCCTAAAATTGTCACACAATTTCCCTGGCTGGGACTATGTCCAAGGCAAATCCATTCACCAGCACCGCATGACTTCCTCTTACGCCTCCAGGACAGGCAACCCCCTACCAGTGGTTTAAAGAATCATTTGCATGAAGCAGCTTGCTGCTTGCTGTATTTCTGGGTGTGCGAGTGCACGTGTCCATGTGCTCCACCCTAAACATTACCCTGAGCTTCTTTCAGGTTTTGGACCTGAATTCTCAGCCTACAAACAAGTGGCAAAGGCTATTGGACAGATAGCAAGGTTCTAGCACTAAAAACTGCCACCATAGTGCCTGGGAACAGAATATTAAAAAAAGAGCATTTGGATTCCAGAAACGTAGTGCCTGCTACTTTTCCAAACACCATGGACGTATACTTTATGTGGAAAGGTTGCTCACACTCAATATACTACAAATCCCCTTCCCCCACGTTGGTTTTCTAGTTACATGTTCTAATTGGAATCAATTTGGCACATCACTTGGGAAATGAAATGGCATCTTTAATCATCTACGGCGTATTTCATATACAGACCTTTGGAATATAGATACATATACAGACACTCACATCCTCCTAAATATTCACTTTGCTTGCTGAACTATGATGAGTTTCAAACTTCAAAACAACAGGGTTAATGGCCCAGCAAGACCTTCTCTCTTGCCTAAAAACTGGGCAGCAATTCCAGAATTCCGTAACTGCACAATGAATCCTCCGCTAACAGACACACAAGATGGTCCAGGAAACCCAGAAGCCTGAATTTGCTCTACAATGCAAGGGGCTTTTTCTGTGGACAGATTCCAATCTCTGTGAGGCTCGTATTGCTCCCTGAAGCCAAGGCATACCAGTGTATCTGAAATTAGAATCCATTTTCTGAAGTTTTTAAGGTCATGCCACCTTAGATTCTTTGATAAAGGCTGAGTAGTGCTTGCCCGAGAATAAATTCAGCCAGTCCTTAGAGACGTTCTTGCATGCCAACTGGAGGAAGTGATTAAAAATTAATGCAAGCTAGGAGATAGAGAAACCTGAAAGGGTGTGCCTGTAAAATACACTTTCAATCTGTCTCGTCAGCAAAAGAGAAAAGAAATCAGATTCTTACACTACCAGACTCTTGGGAAGTGGTTGGGGCATGAACTCAGTGTGCTTTTACAGATTCACCTCGAACAGTTAAGAACAAGAAACTCCACATTCGTATTTTCCGGGTGGGGATGCTGGCAGGAGGGGGGAGGGAGCGTGGGGGTGTGGAGGTGCAGCTGTGGGCGGCAGTTACACTGCTGGGATGTGTAATCGCACTAATTCTATAACATATGGGAGTGAGCTGTCCCTGTGCTATTCACTTCTGGCTGGGGTTGTTTTTTTCTTCTTATTGTTGTTGTTGTTTAAGATACATCATTAAACAACCTTGAACGAATACAGAATCTGTTTCTCAAGGCTTCTCTACGTTTGAGCTGCTAGGGCACAGAAAGTAGAATACATGCATAGCAGGAAAAGGAAAGACAAATCCAACGGCTTTTCAGGAAGCTGAAGTCAGGGGTAATTTTGTTGTTCTATGCTACCTTCATGCACGATCCTATGTTTAAGATACTTAGTTTGGCTGGATGATGAAGCTCTGAGGTACAAGCAAAAGAGCAGAACCCTTCCATTGTTCATTAAAGAAATGTCTGCCCTCAAACTGGAATTTTCTTACTACTAATTTACCCCAGAGCGCGCAGTCCTGTTCGGAAGTCTTGTGGCTATTTGGATTTTAGTAATTTAATTAGCAGATATAGTTTCTTCTTTGGTGCCTGGGAAACAGCAGGATTCAATCTTACTCTCCCAAACAAACCGAGCAGTCTATCTGGAAAAAAGTTCATTTCTGGTTTGGAAAAATATGAGGTAGAAGAAGGTATCCAGTTCATTGGATTAGCAGCAATATTCACAATTAAGCTTCAGGAGACTTTACAGAAAGCTTGGGCTGCTATTCTTTCCCCATCTCCTCACTTTCTCTGCCCAACACTAAAAATCCCAGTCATTTCATTAACAAGTTCAGACTGCTTCTGTTCGTCCCAGCACAGGGTCTTAACCTGTGACCTTTGCCATTTTCGAGCCCTCTTGACTCCTCCATGCACCATCATCTACCCCCGAGACCTCCATTTTTTATTGCTCCCTCTTACTGGTAGTATAATGAAAGACTGAAATGAAACATAAAAAGAGATGATACTAAATGCACAGCCTTTATATCATGACAGAGCTTGTACGTTCTGACAAGAATACCTTGCTATTGATACCAACACTGACCGGAACGCCTTGGAAGCATTGTGCCCTTAAGATCTTATTACCTAGCAGAGCTGCATCCCAACACTGCAGTTATTAAAATACATAGAGAAGTATCACCAGCAGGCCACCTTATAAAATCACTCAGGGACAAAATCTTAAGGTCTCTAACAAACAAGCCATTGACCACTGTGAGAGTATTACCAGCACAAAAAAAACCCCAAAATACAGTAAATGTCACTTGGGGGGGGGGGGGGGGGTGTCAATAGAGAAGTGCCCTTATCGTTTCTTCTGTTGAGCACAGAGCACACACTACTTTTCTTAATTATTCCTGATGTTCATTGTAGGTTGCATCATTTTGGAACACCGACGGTATCATTTTTAAAACTCTGGTTGCCATGGCAGCACAGAATGTGGCTCTTAAATGTACTCTGCTTGCACATTCCTCTGACGATAGTCTGCTTTGCTTTTTTTTTTTGAGGAAAAAATCATCTCCACTGAGAAACTGATATAATGACAAAAAAAACCCTAGTGAACAAGCATAGGAAGAAAATGGTGGCTTAAAAAACCATGGGGGAGGAGGGGGCAGAAACTGGGCTGAAAAACATAGCCAAGAGGACACTTTTCTTTTAAAGGCAGAATCTAAGCAGTGCATTTTGGATTGTCTCAGGAAGGCTGTAAATTCAGACAAACCAAGCCACTTCCTTAGTGACAGCATTTATAGCACTGTATTCAGCCATTGTTTCCCTTTGTAAGATCCTATGCTGGACTGATGACTCAAACCCAGAACTTTAAACCTTGAGCAACCTCTCAAAGAAGCAGTGGCAGGTGATAAGGGACAGGTTTCTGTGCAACCAAGCAGACACTCCCTTACCTCAGCTGCTGCCCCTTGCTAACCCTCAGCTGTCTGCAGGAGCTCACAAGGCACGGCAGGAAGCAGGCAGGGCAGCATGGCCACAGCGCAGCGCAGCCCCTTGGAAAGCAGACTTCACCCACAGCCCCGAAACACTGTAACTACAAACACTGATTCCAGCATGACATAGGAGTCTTCTCTGAAATATAAAATTGGTAGAGATTGGGAATAGTGAACCCTTGACATCACCACCAAGTTTGGCACTGAAAAGAAGCCAGTACTGACAACAGTGATCTCTTAACAATAAATTTTCCATCTGACACCAAAAAGTTTTGCCATCACTGCCCTATATACGCTTTAAGGGTACTGCATAGAGTCCTAAAGGTGTTTTTTCTGGTCGTCTCCACTTCAGAGTCTGATCCTTTCATTAGGAATCTTCTAAGCAAGAGTCCTAGCTCAAATTTGCCAGGTGCTGAGTGGTGTCTATCTGCAAAAGGAACGGCGCAATAGAGTATTTTTTGCACCTTGGGACTGTGTCCCTTCCACACTAGTAGTAGGGATTGAAACTTCGTTTAAATAAGAATGCAATCTTGTCAGTGATTCTCTAACCTTATTCACTGAAAACATGGGCTGCACCTCTTTCACGGGAACTGCTGCACTTCCTGCTTTCCATGAGCCCTAAAAGAAAAAAAGCTAGTGAGAGTTGCCTTCTGAAGTGCTTCTTCCCTTCTGGCTTTCACTAGCAGCAAGAGTGAAAATTTAAATTAAAATCAATTTCTCCAAATGTTCAGTGCAGTCTAGTTTTGGCACAAGCACTCAAGCCATTTTATCCTTCCCTAACAAGCAGCCTATCAAAAAAGATAACCCTTTAAGTGCTTCATATAAGTCTACAAGCAGCATTATCTCCATTTTTACAGATAGGTTAACAGAGGCAAGGGTTTTGAGTCCACCACTCAGCAACAGACAGATACAGAAACCAGTTGTTCTGACCTTCACACCAGTGCCCAGTTCTTAAGATCACAATATACTCCGACCGTAAGAAAATAAATGATGTTCTAGGTCAGAAAATCAGCTGGAATGATGTAAAAGGGAAAGATACTGAGCAAATGAGAAATCAAATGACATAGCAACCTCCTGATTTTAATAAGGTTGTGAAATGTTGCTCCCGGTAGAATGACCAAATAACAGTTTGTTCTGCCTATAGTACTGGTCTGCAATTTTGAGAACAAATTATGATTTTGCATGCCTTCATTTCTGGAGGGCAAGAGTGAAGTTCAAATAAATCAGGTCCTAAAATCAAGATAAAAGAGATCTAATTTTCAACAGCTGCCCAACCATTACTGTCTTAAAAATCAAGGCTCACAGGCTATTTTAGGTAGTCCACCCAAATTCACAAGCAACTTTTGGAAAAGAAGGTAAATTACTGGATTTAAAGTTTATGTAACTTCATTTTTTTCTTGCAGATTTTCAAATAGCAACTAATTTCACATTTCAAATACCCCCAGGTTCACCCTATGACCATTATAATCAAGATATAACTCTGACCCCAAAATATGTCTCATCCTACTTCTGTTACCATCATGAACCATTTTTTCTATGCTCTAGAATCTCCTCAAAGAGATTTTCCTCACATAAAATACTTACGACTAGCAATCTGACTTGTTCATATGTTTAAAGACTGGAAGTTTTGTGTCTGAGGAAATAAGACTCACACAAACCTACTCATTCCTATGTTTTTCTACATGGGCAGCTTCTTCAGAACTTCACGGAGGGGTGAAGTTCGGAGGAAGTAACCATAACAATCATGAAAAGGAAACTGTGCTAACATGCAAACTACGTAATAGGCCTCTACTGATAAAACACTGGACTCGGAGTCACGTCCGAGTCAGATTTTCATTGTTTTGAAATTGAAATATTTCCAAATGAAAGCACAGCTGCAATCGATGTGTCTCTCTCCCCCTCTTCCTTGCTTGCACAGAAGCAGGTAGCTCCTCATCTGTTGCTTCCACAGCTTCACAACAGTCACCGACGGAGTTCCCAATGCCATCAGCAGTGCTTCTGGGGACACCCTCCACTCAGTAGCTATTTCACAGGCCTGTTTCGCTGCCCTCGACAAACTGTGGCTGGCTAGAGTAAAATGCATTCCCCAATCACATTAAGCACAAACATTAAGTTTAAATTAAAAAAATTTTTAAAAAACACCTGATTCTCTTCATTTGATTTTTAACACAACTGTTCATCTATCTGCAAAGCTGCAGATGCTGAGATATGCAGGGATAGAAACGGGCAGCGCGAAGCGGTGGCGGTGTCAGAGCATGGTCTAATTAAACAAACAAACAACTCCCCTGCAAAACAACTACGTTTCATGAGACTGAATGGACTATGCAACCTCAGAACACCACCTCTATTTTTCTTTTTTACACTACTGCTTTATGTGCTTCAAAGCTCAAGAATAACACAATACACCTTCTTTGCCCTCTTCTCAGGTGTAACAGCCTACTTTCTTTATTTGAACAACTTCAACGAGGAGTAGCACCCTGACTCAGACAGCTGATACTGCTTTTATTGGTGGAGATTAACGTATAAACTGGATTGTGCCCTGAGTTCAGAGTTCAGCCTTATCTGCGGAATCCTTCCCCTCTTTACACATTCCAAGGGTTCTTACAACTTCAAGTCACTCAAGCCTGCAATATTAACCCCTAAACAAGCTTTCACAGAACTGTTTGAAGGAAAAGCAAGTTTGGAAACTTTTTTAAAATGTATTTTTAAACGCACCAGTTTGCAGAAACAAAACAATTTTCACTCCCTTCAAAACAATCCATATGTCCATTTTTGTGTCTATGCTATCTAATGCAAAACATCCTGCTTTCAAGTTGTATACAAACACAGAGCAGGCAGTTGTCACTGGATACACCAAAAAAGCAAATAATCTTGTAACTAGTTACGCAGCCAACAGGGACACCTCCCTGTGACCCTTCCTTTTTCAGATTGCCTCTGAAAGTGCAGCTGGGAATCAGATCTATTCCACAGTCAAACAGCAACAGGCAGATCTGATGTGATCTGAATGTTGCAATATCATTATTTCCTGGGACATGATGTCAGTGTGTTCACAATGGCATTTCTGCTTTTTGCAGCTCATAAATTGCTCTAGCCTGATAATCAGGCAAACGAAAACAGGCGGGTATTTTTGGTTGGTTTTAGAACACATACACCCCTGCACACTGGGGAGTCCGGTCTTCTTCCTCCATCTATCGACTGCATCCAGTTTGCTTTGGGCTTATGTACTAAACTTCTTGGGAGAGGGAACATCTATTCTCTTTGGTACCTCCAATTTCTACCATAATATAAATGAACTATGATGAAAAATACATGCAATGAAATGTTGAATAACATTTTGTGGAACACTGTATGACATATCCACAAACCTACAAAACCGCCTCAAAAGAGTTCAATTTCTGGGAAGCAACGAGCGGTTTTGGTTTGGACAACCAAAAACCAAATATTCACTTCCTCGCTTTCAGCATTTAGTGACAAAAAGGGGAAAGTTCAACAGCAGTGAAGATGCTGAACTCTGATTGTGAACTGCTAAGCAAAGACAACAACTCATTCTGCTAAAACACTATCAAGTCTCAGCTTGGAAGTTCTAGGATAGGTCTAGCTCAGCTCTGAGCTCAGACTATGAGCCTGTAAAAGAAAGGAAGACTCAAGGAGGAAAGTTTAGATCTGACAAACTTTCAGTTGGCATTATTTTCATTGAAAAAAAAAATCCCAAATGTGTATTTTAAATACTTCTGAACTAGTGTCTTTAAAAATACAAAATTCAAGACTGTAGAAAACAGAGCTTCATCTGGCAGTGGTAAACCCCAGAAAAGCCCGGATTACAAGCCCTGTGGCCTGAAGTCAACCGACCTGCAGCCATGTTCCTCAAGAAAACGGGTTACAAGGAAAAACCAAAATACCACAACACTAACGCTGTATAGACTCATATAGTACGTGCCTCTCCTCTCTTAGAGGCTGCTTTTTAAACAGCACCTCAGCAAAACCTTTTCTTTCAATGCCATCTGCAAAGCACAACTTTACTGAAAGAGAGCCAACTGAGGCTTCTCTAGAAGTATGAGAAGAGAAAGCAAAAATTCAAACCAGAATTGCAGTATAACCCCTCTGCTTTTCCTATGGAGATCCTTATCTTAATTAAATACATCTTCATTTTTCTGCCTGTTCATAGCCTTACTTTTTTGACAACTCCATGAGCAAATGTTTCTTTTTGGGTCTTGTATTTTTTTCATTTTAAGGAAAAAATGCTATTCCAAAACATTAGCCTGATTTTAAAGTAGCACATGAAATTTAAAGACCTATTTTGATATTTAGGCTATTTTCCATTATGTATTTAGCTAGGCTACCTCAGCAAAAGACCAGTTCTCCTTCTACTAACTTTTCAGATTGTTTCTCAGAAGGTCACAGACAAAAGATACCAGTGAATTATGAAAGCTAATATACAATTGGGGAACATGCACTTCTCAAACAGGCCACCTGGGTAATCTGTGCACTTAGGATATTTGTCTAAACATACATACAAGTTCTGTAAAAGAGAACAGCAGCTTTGCCATACTTTTGCAGAAAAATGCCCTGTTACTGTCTCTTATCAGCCAAGCCCTAGAGGAATCCATTTGGAAAGTATTCTGTACTGCTTACAAGGAAATTAAAATGTAATTTGATTAAAACACATAGGAATGGTACGACAGATGTCTTCTAAAAAGATGGAATAATACATAGCTCTGGTGTTCAAGTACTTTAATGATTTAATGATCATTTGTTTACATTGTTTGTTTGCTTGTTTTAAATAAATCGGCAGGGGCAGAACTAAACTACGTCTACTACAAAATAGAAGTCCCCAAACCATAAGGAATTCCCTGTGAAACAACAGCAGATATGCTCCACCTTTCGAAGGTCACAGTAAGGACAAAACATTTCTTCCAGTCAGAAAGCAAGACGTTTATCTGGAAAGAATCTGCCAAGGCTAACATCACAGTTTAAATACAAGACAAAATATGCATTACTTACCTACTCCACCATCCAGCACAGACAGAGCAACAAAAGGGGGGGGGGGGGGGGGGGGGGGCGTGATCCTTGCTTCTCCCCAAGCCTGTTCATTTCTCTTTAGAATTTACACGTGTTTTCTTTGTGCCTCTTGTCATAGCAAGTCACATTTCCCAAAATTAAGTTGCACATTTTCAAGGGGGGGGAAGGCCTAAGGGCCCTTGAAATGGTTTATGAATGTAGTGGGAATCAGTAAACAGTAGTACGCAAGGCCTTCACTGGATAAAGGAAGGATTCTTGTTCTTAGAAAAGAGGTAAAAACGATGCATAGCTGTTTCTCCCCTATTTTCAACCCTGCTATTTCTCCTACACTTCGACTGTTATTCTGGGCAGCTGTGAAGTCTCACAATTGCTTTGGGTTTTCAATTTTTTGTCTTGTTTTAAAATTAAGGTAAACACTCAGCTTCTCCTAAAGAATAAAAATGTTTTAAACGTTGATTGCCAACATTATTTCTAGAACTTTCAAATAAGCTTGTAAGAAAGAGAAAGAATGACTACTTCTAAAAAAACCATTCAAGAGTCATAAAGAAAGAGATAACACCCCTGACCTGCTCGATGCCCTGGCCAGGACTGATGATGGTCATGAAATGGGACTCCCGAGAACTAAACGGAAGGCACTAAACACCGACACACACTCGGGCTATGACCTTTTGAGCTCTGGATCTATACAAAGGTATTAGACACGAAAGATACCTCGTAGCTGCAGCGGCTACAGTTCCTTACTTCTAGTGCTTGCAAGCCTTTTAAGAGGTCCCTATGCTTAAACCAATGAGCGAGTTTGGCAGAAAAAACAACGGCCCTGGACAACCCGGCTACAAACTCCTGTTATCTCAATAAATTATATACGATTTAAATGCCAAATTGGATGCCAAGACAATCAAAGAGGCAGGCATACACTAAAATGAACAGCCTGCAAATGAATTAAGAAGAGGGGGAAACTCACATTCACATTGATTACCCTTTAAAATTATCTCAATAGGAGGCTAGTGGATTATTTTAGCTATATTATGTGAAGTGTCACCTGCATTCCTCTGCTGCCCTATGCTATCATCCTATCAGTAACGACGACGCTGGCAGAGTTTGTAAGCAAGCAGATGGTCCCTGATGGTCCCTATAGCAATCAAGGAGGAACGGTTTCTTCCTGACCACTTTCACACTCACTCCCAAGTGACAGGCACTAAATCCTGACATAAATCACTCCTGCCTGCTCCATCTACCCACCTGCATGGCAGTTCCTAACTGCAAAATGTGGATGTGTCAGTCTGTTTCCTACAGAACCACCCTTCTAGCCTCATATTTTACAAGAAATCATGTGTCCTGTGCTTCTTAACAATGCTTTAATACTCATTCAGACCAGCCTTCCATGCTCAGCAGTTGATTGATAGCAATTAGTTGGCACTGACAAGGATATTGCTTGATGTGACAGACCAACAAAACACACCAATTTGTGCCAAGAAAATGTGTTCAAAAAAGGTGGTACATCTAAAGCCCTAACAGGGCTTCTGCAATAACAAAAATAAATTTAAGTATGATGAGTAAGTTCAGTATAAATTAAGAGAAAGTAGCACCTCACTGCATGGATGTACATGGATTTAATCAACTGTACAAACTAGTGTTATAGGACAGGGGTAATTTATTTATTTTTTCAAATCATCACTGTAATAAAACTATCAGGGCAAAAATCAATTTTATGCTAATAAGGCAACTTTGCATTACCTTATTTTTATCTTTGCACCTAACATCACTTCCAGCTAGGCCAAGTCACTCACTCTAAGTGATTTTTGTATGCCAATAGTGTTGTTAAATAGCCAGCAGAAAAAGACACAGTTCAATTGTCATGCATGTCAGGAGTCTGGCATACACTCAGTTGGAGATTTAAATTTCCTCTTTAAAGAAGAGCACTTAAACTGTGCATGAGGAAAGAAACATCGACACAGTTTCTACACTGAAAAGCTACACTAGTTTCAAACTAAACTGGTGTCAACCGCAATGGACTCATATTTTGTGTTGGTTATACTTAATTTTAAGATATTTGTAACTGACAAATCTAAATAAAAAGACCATTCTTATCAAGTCTGTTTGCACACATACCAAATACAGCTGCACCGACTTAGCTATATGAATTTAAATTCACCCATTAGGTTAAATATTTCGCAGATTTTCCGTGTGGACACAGCATGTTGTGGATCCCAGATGTGTAAAATCTTAGGACCTGATTCTACAAACTGCTCAACACCTTAGGTGTATCCAGAGCCCACTTTGAGCTCCAGTGTCAGCTGGGATGCTTAACAACACTATTTTCTCCTCTTGGATTAAAAAAAAAAAGGGGGGGGGGGGGGAAATCTGAACCCTTCCTTTTTTTAACATAGGCTTCACGGGAGTCCTTGTTATCACAAGCTGTTACACTAAGTAGCACACAATATACTTTTCCTTGCTTGCACTTCTTATACCCCATACAAACATTACAATTAATAAGTTGAAATATTTCAATCACCACTTCAAAAAAATGTTGCAGAGCAGCCTTCAGAAGCACAATCAGCAAAGTACATGCCACTTTTTGAAGAAAATACAGTGTAAAAATAGCTTTCCTTTGCTAAGGTGAAGGTGCCAGAAATTCCCTTACCTGCAAGTTCTCTGACACACCTGGAAAAATGGGGAAGAAACAAAAGGAGGTATTTTTCACATCCCAAATACAACTGGGGAATTCATTGCCACAAGACATGGTGGATGCCAAAAGCTTGTAAAAGCTCCAAAAGCTATCACAGGTATTTGTGGGAGAAAAATCCATCGAGACATAATAAAAAGGGCCAGGAAGTTCTGGATCTGCATGCAGTACCTGGGAAAGGTATACCAGGAAGCTATCACTGGATGTTTGTAGTAACTGTACCTGACGCAGCTACCTAGGCACTCTTAGGAACGGACTACACTAAATCAACCTCAGATCTAGTCTACTAAGCCAGTTCTTAAGCCATCATTGCTGAAACAAGAAGAATATGGCAGTTTTGAAATGGCTTCTGTATCAAAGCCTGTGGCTCCCATGTTTAGAGCCGGTGTGTGACTTAGGAATTAGCCACAGACGGCGCTGCAGGCATTTTCCCCTAAGGCACAACTGACGAACAGCAGGGTAAGCTCGTTTTTCTGAAGATGTGGGCACAGCACCCGAGTGCTGCCCTCCAGACACTTCACATGCCATATTCCAGTGTCACGTTATTCTGTGCTGCCAGCTGCGCAGTAACATCTTGCACGTCCCATGCTGCTTCACCACCTATGGACACCTGGGCAAGCGAGCAGACAGAGCATCTGAAGATCAAACCCATTTCCTGGGTAGGGCAAACCTTTGTGTACCGAAACAGAATGAAATGGTCACACAAGTCACAACAGTGACAAAAACCATCAAGGACTGTCACATCTATTTGGAAAAAAACCAAAACCACCCCAAGCAAACCCATTCAATTTCTTCCAGCCAGTCTGGACAGGAACTGTGCAAGTTTTCCTTCATCTGCACGCAAATATGCCTGTGTTGTGAAATGAAGGAAACGGCACTGGAATAAGATGAACTACCTGTAGCCTCTCCATCCATCAGAGTCTTTGCTTCTCTATGTAACAGCATTTTAAAATGAACTAAAACAAGACTGGTTATGCCAGAGCAGAATATGACTTGCACACATTCTGTAACAGCTCCTAGATCTCCCACTGGACACATCAGGTAAGAGAAGAGAGTACTTTGTGTGAGGACATGCAGAACTGCTGGACAGGAAAAAACCACTTGGCCCACACAGTATGTTATGACTGGGCGTCTACATAGATTAAGGTAGGTTTCTGTGGTTTCCGGTAGACAGTTGTGACTGACACAACGCTAAGAAATGAGCCCTCCTTCTTCCCCTTCCTGTCTTATGACCTTTAGTGCCACTTACTAAGGTTTACTGTATGTAAGAATTTCTGAAGCATGCTTTCAGTTGGAAATGCAAAATAACATCCGTAACTCAAGAGAGTCTTAGTTCTTGAAAAATGCTGTGGAATTTTTCCTAATCTACCAAGAGTACCAACTCTTCTAACTCTCGCAGGATGGCAATAAAAGAAGTATAGAGTTTTGCTAGTATTTATTTCTAACTTACTACTACTGGACACCTCTCCAGCATGTCCAGATGCCTATGCACTGTGTTTGAGAAGTTTCATGGATATTTATCAACCCAAATGTCACTCAGCCAAACTTCTGGCTTTCAGACTGAAGTTCTGGAAAGCACTGCTAGTCAGGTCAGATCAGTATTCTAATGTGAAGCATCTTTAAAGCACACGGTAAATCTTAATCATTTTAAGTCCCTAAGAGAATTATCCTAAGCAACTTCTAAAATTATGTCCTGAGAATTGGGATTTCTAAGTAAGCATTTCTAATCTTCCATGCATCATTAGAAACCCTCCAGCCCTCAAAACCAACCCCTGCCATGCACCCCTTGGCTACTATACATGTTGGTTTCATTCCCCACTTTTAGACGAGAGGTCCACCAGGAGCACTAGCTTAGTCTAGGTAGTGATATTTTAATTTCCATGTCATTCAGATCTGCTGCGGCGTTCAGGCAAAATGGTAGTTATAATTCCAGCTTCCTTAGCCATCCACTATGACTACGATAGGCAAGGCTGTCAAGATGGCAGCAACAACTGGGTATTCCAAAAAGAAAAGAGTTAAGTGTAGACAAAAACTCAGATAGCAGTCACCCATCACCTAGTGCACTGGTTACTCTCAGCCCCTGGAACTTTAACGATGGGAGTGAAGCTGTGCATGGATTTTCATGGTATTCCGAGCTGCTCAGCAGGACACTATATTGAGCATAAACTGGCCGTTTTAATAAAAATTGCTTGGCAACAGGGGTTTGTATAACACAAACATTTCTACATAAAAACCCAAGGTAGCTTTTTCCATGTGATTACAGCCGGGTCCTCAGTAATGCAGACCAGATGTGCACTCTGCATTCCAGCATACTTGTTAATCTGGAGGTTCTGAGTAGTGCGGGGAAAAAAAACAGTTTACAGAATGATTCACATTGACCAGGTATGGCTACTTTAAATTGGTCTTTATTATCCAGAGAAAGAAATTAATTGAGTTCTCTTGTTTAGCAAAAGCTATCTATCACCTTAAAAACATTCCAAATTCACAGTTTAAAAACAGCTCACAGTAACCTCCCTTGTATTTTATACCTGCTCCTGGTTTCAGATATTTCTCTTTGAATTTTGTTGTTGTTACACCTTTAGCCTTGTTCTGCCTGCCTACTGATTCTGCAGTGGGTGTAGCTACATGCATTCACACAGTTACTCATACTCCTTATTTTCATTACAACAAGGAGAATCAGACCGAACGGTTATGGCGTTCGTTTAATGCACAACGCATACCTGTCAGATGTTACTCCTGTCGCATCTGGTAAACTGGAATTTTCGCCCTTAAAGTGAGGGTGGCTACATCACTGGGTAAGTAGCTGAGTGGGAGGAGCTATAATCGTATATAACATGCAAGTCAGCAGAAGAGAAAACCTTATATAGTTATTCCAACTTTTACTTTCCTATGGTATAATCCAAAGAAGTATCAGATCTGCTGAATCATTGACCTGTTTTCCCCTTTACTGTCATCTGCTTCTGTGATTGTATTGCCCAGAAGTGCTCTACTGACACTGCATCACCTCTTTCAAAAAGATTTTGTGTGCTACTCTAAACAGCAGTCTCCGAAATCTCCATCTTCTTGTTTTCCTCCAAGGCCTGGTACAGCAGCATAACAATCTCTTCTAAGCTACTAACCGTGTTCAGGACAAAAAAATAAACGTAACCGAAAAGCCTGAACTTGCCAGTTTATTGTTTGGGAGGCTGCCTGGCCGCTTCATCTAACTCGAGCGTTTGACAAAGTTCAAGCTGTGTTTAATTTCTCGGTTCCCCCAGCGCTCCAGCAACGCGAGCCTGCGCTGCGCAGCCTCCTCCCGCAGCCCAGGCAGCGCCATGCGGGAGAAGGGAAGAAAGGGGTAGGAGGGGCCAGCGAGCACAAGCCATTTTACAGTCTCTCGGCATTCCAGTCCCCTGCCTAATTCCCATCTTTGGAAGAAAAAAGAAGGGGGAGAGGACAGCCTGAACTTTTGACCTGCAGCGCAGACACCCCACCAGAACAGAGAAGAGTCATAAAGGTGTCTGTGCGGGCCGTGATCTCATGACAATCGTCTGCAGCTTGTTTCCTCACCATCCTCCTCAAAAAAATGTTGATTACTTGTTTTATGATTGCCAGATGGTGGACTCTGCTGAGAGCCTTCCTCCGTCCACAGTGACTGCCTGACCCCACATAAAACTGGAAGGGGCCGAACCTTTTTCCACCCATCCCACCAAGGGAGGATGCAGAGACCATCAAACCTTAAAGAAGCGGATCCCGTTTGAACCAACGTGTTTTCAATTCTGTGCAAGGAATTCATGCTCAGATTTAGAATCAGCAGCAGGTTAGCTCTTCGTAAAACATTTACGTTGTACTGAAAGCATACAACATCTTTAAGTGGGAAACACGAGACGAGTTTCTCCTCGCCCTGAGAAGCGGATTTAAACTTTGATGCTGCCATGTAAACGAGGGCTAGAGCCATGTCTTAGGGAGCATTTTGCAACTATTTTGATCGCTGTTCAGTGAATGAACACAATCACCGCAGCTAAAGCAAAACTGCAATTTTAAAGATACTGGCTTCTGGACACACACAAAAATGCAACACCTACTCCAGAACTGCTCCCGTGTGGATACGGTACTCTAGGATAAAAGGCATTTTTTTATGCCACAGTGACTAGTGAGCTTCCACAGCAGAGCTCTGGAATACAATTATTTTTTTCTAGAACAGAGAGCCCCAGCAGGGAGCTGTTGTGGAAGATACGCTGAAGTCTTACTTTTTTTTTCCGGTGCACTCAGTTTCCCAGCATGGATAGGCTCTCTGGATGGACTTCCAACTGCACCTGCCTGTGCTAAGACTAAGCAATACTGCAGAGCCGAGGGCAGGGAGCTAAGCTACTCCCGTCACATCAGCTGCACACAACTCTTGTATCTTGTTCTGCCCTAACTGTCTAGATACTTCTCCCTGCATCATTTTTACCTCTCTCTCCAACCCATTACCATAACCATTCAACTTGTGAATACACAACAAAGATATTTTTACCTTCTCCCAGGCAGACACCAAAGAAACTGGAACACTCCCCCCACCACCACCAAAAAAAAAAACCAACACAAAAAAATCTCATGGACTCATTTTCCAAAAAGTAGGAATTGCCACCAGGGAGGGAGTGGATCCATCCATGACTCCATTTTAACAAACCTGGTTACTGATACATCCTAACCATGTTCCTCTAGACATTTCCTTGCCTAAATAGTGTCATATGCTGGTTCTACTTCAAGGGCTGTTGTAAATCAGCACAGCTGCTTTCAATTAATGCAGCTGCATAGATTTTTATTGCTAAAAAAGCATGGACACCAAAGGGTCTTCCAACAGGGACAGACAAGATCATGGGGCTAAAGGAACTCCTACGACCAGTTCACCTGCATTGAAGGGGGTGGGTACACCACCATCCCAGTGCAAATGCCATCAGGGTGATACAAGCAAACGTGTTTTGTTTAAGATCCACTTATAACATGCTAGGACTACATATACCCACTCGCTTATCATAGCTCAGCTGATGATGAGGCACAGCAATTCAAATGCCAGTGATTGTGTATAACTTGACTTTTCCAGTATTCAATCAGAATTAGCTTTTCACTGGAGACGACACTGATAAAATGGAATACTGAGAAACTCAAGGAAGGGAAGTGTCTTAAGGCTATTAAACACAGACATAACTGCCAACTCGGGAAGCCCTGAAGCCACACGACTGGAGTATATATTGGGGAAGGTATCCCTGCATGCTTAGCCTAGTCTCTTCTCTCTCCTGCGTTTACTGTTTGTTTTCTGAGACGGGATACTGGGTTAGCTGGATGTGCACAATGGTCTTTCTTACATACCACTGTTAATAAGGTATTTTTTTTCCTTCTGCCTAACTCCAGCCCACAAGCAGTTCACACTCAGAGCTGAGCCACTTGGCCTTACTCTTCTTTCATTCTCTCCTTCTTCCATTACTCCCTCTGCCATTTTAACTGCTAAAACACCAAAGTTCACAACCTCACTGTCCTAGGATTCCCCTCAGATATGGTAACCTCCCCCACATCAGTGATAAATAAGATTTACAGGGATGCTGACTGCATCATCCTCTAATCTCCCCCCCAACATACCAACAAGCCATAAAGTTTAGTGTGACCCCCTTTCTGTTGTTGTTTACAATGCAATCCTGCTTGAGCTTCTGTCTTGAATAGCTATCAAGAAGGTCAGTTGGACCTAATTGCTCTGGGTGCCTCCTAATGACCACAAATAGCACCTTTTTAATGAGCAGAGAAGGGGGAGAAAGAAAGAAACCGCAAAAGAAAAGAAATCAGCCTTTCAAAACCAGAGAAAGCCTCAACTCCATGCTTCTCCACTGCACACATCTTTAACTTCTCATGAACTTTACTAGGAAATGCACAGACAGGAGCTCAGAAGGTATCTCACTTTTTACCACCTAGATTTAATTAGGGATAGATTCTCCTCTGACATACTTCAGTTGGATTTTATTGCTCCCTCTTCTCCCTTCAGTGTTCTCGTTATCCAGTGTGGTACAGTACACAACTGTAACACAGAAGCACAGATTCACCAGTGCTAGCCGGAAGCCACACAGTCCCATATGTAAGATGAGTACCTACAGCTGGTTTAGGTAGAATTTCTTACTTACAGGCAGATTTTTTCAGGGTCAATCATCATCTAAGTTTTATCTTTCTTGTATGGATTCATCCTGGCCCGATATAATGTTCTACACAAGACACAGTCCCAGAAGACTTTGCAATACTCATTACTTCCCTTTTCCTTGCGATCCTTATTTGGATCCTTAAGATAAGGATCACAAGGAAAAGGCATCTGGACTAAATAACAAGCCCAAATGTTAGCAGGCCTCCTCAAGATAACTCATCAGAGTCCTTCAGAGAACAAAACCGAAACAATCCCATACAGGTGCATAGTATGTTAGACAACTTCAAACAAATTTCTGTAGGTTTGATATAACAGAATTAAAACTGTAAATAACTCATGAATGAGCCCCCCAAAAATCAGTTTAATAGTCAGTGTAGTTCCAATATTCAGCAATGACCAGAAATAAAGAATATGAACACGGTTTCCCAATTGTTCCACTTGGGGAGATATACACTTTGTTCATCTCCTCCCTTAGAGGTATACATTGTTCTGGAAGGGAAAGTTTCTTTGTCTTAAAAATGAGCCCTGAGTTCTTCAGCAAATTCAGCCTGATCGTTGTCAGCTCTTCTCTTTTCCCTACTTCCAGAAAAACGGCAGGGTTTCTAATTCTGTTCCCATGATGGAGTTCTCTTCACTCACTCCTATGACAAAGGATGCATTATTTTGGCCATACTGAGTTCTCTTGCTATTCACTGTAAAACCTACATGGAGCTGCAAAGTAAATTCTTAACCCATCTTTTTTCTGTCATTTTTGGTTTAGGATTTTGTATTTTGTTTTTCTTTTAATCTAACATCTGGTCAGCAGAAGTGCTGATACATCCCTCTTATTTATTGCATGCATGTAACTTACATCCCAACACTAAACAAAGGCCACATGAATCGTTCCAGTACTGCCAAAGAGTCTGATACTTTTAGAATACTTACAAAAATGCAGCAAGCTATTTACTGAATTTAACATGCGCTTTACCCATAAACAAGTTAACACTTGGGAGCCCGGGGGGGGGGGGTGGGGAGAAGCTTTTTTTATTAATTAACTCTATGCTGCGAAGTGTTTTGAGAAAGCGGTATGTGGAATGGGGATACCTTTTATAGTGGTGCCTGAACACAGCTAGACTCACTAACTTAAAAAAAATTAGGAATTTACACATAACCCCCTAATTTTTCTTTAACAAAGTGATAGATCATCCAGGATCTAGTCCAGCCTAGAATGACCACTAGCCAGTCAAACTACGTACAGCTGAATTAGAGGAAAGGAACATGAGTTCAAGGCTTATTACAAAGCATCGTATGTAAAGTTTCAGTTTATTTACAGTCAATTCTTGCTATAATTAAGAGATTTGGGTAAATAGTTAAAAGTATCTCCTTCAGCATCTTCTCTATAAAGTAACATACCATAAGCATTCTTCATTAAAATAAATACGAGTTTGCAAAGCATGTTTCTGCAGAAAGCTCTCATAACACACAATGCCATTTGGACACTTCTCCCACAGAAACATGGAATATGGTTTACGGGGAAAACCCAGAGCTAAACACAATTCCCATTTTATGAAGAAACACTGTATACAGGAAAGAGTACTCTGATGTGTCAACCAAAGTGCTGTTTAATTCCCCCCAGTAATTTATGCTCTTAAGACACTCTACTTTGAATGCAACTCAGGGCATCCTGATAGTCACCCAGACTTTTATCTTTCTTCTCCTACACTGGACGCTGGTTCTGGGTTTTCTATGACCTCAAAGAGGCACCATATTACCAAACAGGAACCTGTGTAATTTTTTTTGTGTGTACAAAGGGCAACAGTAAGTCTTTCCAAGATCTCACCAGGCCAAAAGTGGCATATGGATTTTCTTTTAGGTACATCTTTCTTCTGGTCCTGCCTAAAAGCTCCACTCAATCAGACTGTAACCCCTTGTTCCAGCTATCTGCTGAAGCGCTAGGGAAAGGAAAATTCTGAACACGTACGTTTGCTATCTCACCTGTAAAGACAGTACTACACTGCCAAAGTCTAGATGCATCCACTCAAATAGGTATGAGAAAAACAAACAAGAAAACCAGCACCAAGAGCAGCACACAGATCAGGCACTTCTCGGGAAACCGAGGCAGGCTCAGAGGCGAGACATCAAACGTGCTGCAGCAGGAGAGAAATGATTGCTTCATGCAAAACCAGAGCTGTGCATTGCCTGAAACGGAGCAGACACACATCAACCTTTCATCATCTTGTGTTCGTGATGTTCACGAAATTCTGGATTTCTCAAGTATTTTGCCATCTGGTTAATAGCCGCATGTCAGTCACTGCAAAGGCGTGCTAAGGGAGCAATGGAACAATACAGGCCTGAACATTAAGCTTTCCTAACTGTGGCCTAGGTGTTTCTGGGCTGATATTAACAGTATCAGCTACTAAAAACAAAAACCCAAAATTTGACTTAGCACTCCAACAGACATCAGTTGGACTTTCATGTGCCAATTTCTATGGTGAGGAACCATGAAGGAGCTCACAGAGCAGAGTTGTCACACTGTTCATGTATAACCGGAAATTATACACGCATGGTATTTCATCCTAACTTTTGACCAGTCACAATAGCCTTTTAAGGATAAGCGGTAACTTAAAAGCTTGTGGCCCATTAAGAGAAAAACCTACATCCCAGCAGACGAGATCTTAGACACAAAGCTTCCTTTATATCCTTTTTAATTGGGATCGTCAAAATGAAATGGCATAACATCTATTTTTATCCCTGGGAAATGACTGAGAGGAAGAAGGGAAGAAACAAAGACAAAAGAGAGATTAGATAAATTGTATCCAGTTGTACACTACAAAAAACACCTCTTAAAAATACCTGTCTCTTTTCTTCTCCAGTCTTGTAAATTTCAATAAAGCACATATTTATCTACAACAACGTAAACAGTATGTTACCTCAGCTTCTCTTGCCTTAGTGAATCTCTAAAGTGCTTGCAGAATCCATAGAAAGTTAGCATACAGAAATTAAGACATAATCTTAAATTATTTAGATAGTTATCAAAAATGCCAACACAGACACATGAAGACAAGTTGAAAGTAACATTGCCTCCAACACAGAATCCTATCAAAAGCATGGAAGTTATTTTAAAAGAAAAGCTTTTTGACATAAGCCTGGTATTAGTCTCTTTCTCACCTCCTCTTTAAGCATCTCATCATCCTCCTCACCACAGTGGCGACTGCCGTACGACTGTCCTAATCCATATCCTTAATGATACTCCACCCATTAAGCTAACTGGAGAAAGAGTGCCATCACATTCATCACGGCTTGTCTGGGACATTCAATACAGGTGGTATGACTACGCAATACCAGCAACATGCTTGTGTTCATTATATTGGAAAATTTTCCAGGCATGCAAAGAGCACATAACAATTGCCTGATAGGAAAAACTAAGTGGGGTGGATGTAATATAACTTCAGAAAGAGTTCAGATTTCCTAAAATGATTAGTGATTTTGGGATCCTCTATGTTTGGATATTCTCCTTGGGACATTTTAGTAGGCCTCTATTTTCACAATGCAGGGCATACACCTTCCGAAAATCAGACCCCAAGGAAGTATCCCAAAGCTGAAAACCCAAAAATTGAAGGGCAGGGAGGGGAAAGGGAGAATATCTGTACTTATCTAGAGCGGTGCTGATCAAAGCAATCCAAAAAGTTCTAGCAGTGTCTAGAGAGGGAATCATGTTGCAGGGCAGCTACCAAGTCTACACTCAGTTAACTGAAGGCTGCACCAGTTCAGTGGAAGCTGGCGGGTCAACCTCCTCATTGACTCCACCGTCTCCTCCTGGCACTCACACTGCAGCTTGCTGCTTAGAACAAGAGACTGGTAGTCATGACACCCAGCTTTTATTCCCGGGTCTGGAGATACAATAGGGAGGTCGGAACAGCACACTGGAGGTGAAGACTTGCTGCCCCTAGGCTGCATGCCAGGAGGAAGAACTTATCAAGTCATCAGAACACAGCAGAGCCTGGACTCTAGGGTTCTAATTGCAGGTCCACCAGATAACTTCTTGTGTGGCCACAGACAAGCCGCCAGGTCTTCTCTAGTTCAGTTTACTCCTCGAAGGAGCAGATAAAATAAAACTAGTTGTCACAGGGTCACACAATGGCTGTTTAACATATGTAAATGATTCTAATAGTCTCAGGCAAACTAAGCAGGGAAGGCAAAGCACCGCCGGTGGTATTGCTGTAACTGCAGTCCCGACAGCGTGTGATGTCACTGGGGCCGCCAATCTGAATGCTGAGCACACAGAAGTTTCTTTAAATGCAAAAGCAAAGCAGTGTGAAAGGATTGTCTTCCAATCACGCCTCCTGTCACGGCCCTGGTTCCATTTGCCCTTAAATCCCAGTGCGGCAGCACCGTGTGCGAAAGTGCATGCATGCCTGGCCTCTCCTTTTGAAAAAAGAACCTAACAAATCCTTCCAGACAGCATTAGAGAGGAGACATGACCAGATCAACACAGCCACCTGAAGTGACCCCTCTTCGGCTTCAGAGACAGTTACGTAAGCTTCCTGCAGGAGCGGGAACCGACTGGAATGCGGCACAACAGAACGGGAAAGCTCTCTTGCCAACAGGTTCCTCTGTGCTGATTACAGGCAGGTACTTTTCCGATACACTCTGTCATGGGCCTGCCTTTAAAAGCAACCCTAATTATCAACTGGCCACCCTACCCTAAAGAAGGTTCACCACAAATGTCAGAAGGGACACATTTGACAGAGAAGTAAAGTACAGCCTCTTCTGTATATGAGACCTAAGAAGTTACACCGTAACAAAACACAGCCCTAAATGTTCAGACACAGACACATGAGAAATATCGCTCATTCTTGGTCACCAGGAAGCCCCCAAACAGGAAAAAAAATACTTACAGCACGTTTATTCCTGTTTGGCCCAGCTCCTTTGCCTAAGTACTGTGTTTAAGAAATGTTGTCTGAGGGGCTGAGATACACAGAATCATAAAGGTTGGAAAAGACCTCTAAGATCATCACGTCCAACCATCAACCCAACACCACCCTGCCTACTAAACCACATCCCAAAGTGCCATATCTATATGTTTTTTTTAAGACCTTCAGGGATGGGGACTTCACCACTGCCCTGTGCAGCCTGTTCCAAAATCTGACCACTCTTTCAGTAAAGAAGTTTTTCGTAATATCCAATCTAAACCTCCCTGACGCAATTTGAGGCCATCTCCTCTCCTATCGCTAGTTAGCTGGGAGAAGAGACCAACACCCACCTCACTACAACCTCCTTTCACGTAGTTGTAGAGAGCAATAAGGTCCCCCCTCAGCCTCCTCTTCTCCAGACTTAACAGCCCCAGCTCCCTCAGCTGCTCCTCATCAGACTTGTTCTCCAGACCCCTCCCCAGCCTCGCTGCCCTTCTCTGGACACCCTCCAGCCCCTCAATGTCCTTCTTGCAGTGAGGGGCCCAAAGCTGAACACAGCACTCGAGGCGCGGCCTCACCAGTGTCGAGTACAGGGGCACGCTCACTGCTCTACTCCTGCTGGCCACACCATTCCTGATACAACCCAGGATGCTGTCGGCCTTCTTGGCCACCTGGGCACACTGCTGGCTCATGCTCCGCCGGCTGTCGACCAGCACCCCCAGGTCCTTTTCTGCCAGGCAGCTCTCCAGCCACTCCTCCCCAAGTCTGGAGCGTTTTGCACGGGGTTGTTGTGACCGAAGTGCAGGACCAGACACTTGGCCTTGTTCAGCCTCATACAAGTGACCTCAGCCCATCGATCCAGCCTGTCCAGATGCATCTGCAGAGCCTTCCTACCCTTGAGCAGATCGACACTCCCGCCCAGCTTGGTGTCATCTGCAGACTTACTGAAGGAGTACTCAACCCCCTCATCCAGACCATTGATAAAGATATTAAACAACACTGGTCCCAAAACCGAGCCCTGGAGAACACCGTTTGTGAACGGCCACCAACACACGCTTAAGTTCTGCGGCTGATTAAGCATATGCTCCTGACTCAGGGAATAAAAGAGCTATCTATCCGCAAAAACTGTAGGCCAGGATCAAACCAAATGGAGGGGGGAACACCTTTTGAACTCATCCATGCAACGAATCTCCCATCAATGAGATGATCTATAAGGTCCCTTCCAACCCAAACCAGTCTGATTCTCTGATTTTGCTTTCTGAGTATCTCCACAGTCTTAATTGTAAGTGCAAAGGGCATTCTAAAGATCTCGAACGCTCTTTATCCTGTAGCAACCCAAAATAGCATCTTGTGATGTACTTGGGAAATTCTAAAGCCACCGCACAAAGGCCTAGAAGCCACAGGCAGTGGGGAAAATGGAGCACAGCAATGCAACTTACGATCACACAGACCACAGGAACACACACAGGAGGAGAAGAGAGAGACATTCATTCTCTGAACGGGTAATGAATGGGAGCCTGGGAACTGCATGTTTGGGAGAATTTTAAAAGAGGGACTTTTAAAGAAGGGGCACAGGCTTTCCAAGCACTGACCTGCCACCAGTAAATCACTGAGTTTGCTGGCCTTTTACTACTACTAGTATCGCCCTGTTTGAGGGCCTCAACAGTTTTCATCAGTATCTGACTTTAATTGCAAACCGCTCCCAGAAGATGCTAGGGCACAGATGAAAGAGTGCTAAACACTTATAAAGGCTTTAGCTGGGGACCTATGCTGTGGGTAATTTAATTAACAGTTCAGCATCCAACACATGACCACAGCCAACTGATACTGCAAGTCTTCAGTCCCTTGGAGAATGACCTATGAGTATTCCAGAAGACATCTCTTGCCTACTGATCATTCCTAGACAAGGTCATTAAGCAGAATACCACTATGCTTCCTCTTCTCCTTCTTCTTCTTACATTATAAGTTTTTCCTTTATTACATGAAGGAAGTTTTTGCTCCCCAAAGATGCTCCTCAGAGGACTTCAAGCAACGCTGTACCACTGCCCGCCCAGCTGCAGCCATCCAGGCTCTATGATGTTAATACTTGATGTTACTCAGTGGGGCCCTTAAACACTGTTTAGCATACCACAGCGCTTCCAGAGATCTTCCAAAAGTTATTGCTGAACCAAGACTCCTTACAGGAATGGACCATGAAGTATTTCTCAATCTTTTCGAGTAGATTTCACTAGAAGCTGCTGACCTCTCAAAGAGGAAAGAGCAAAATATGCCAATAAAAGAGATTCTTTTTTGCTAAATCCCTTTTCTGCAAAAGCAGAACTGGTTCTTTGAATCTGCATTCAGGTAGTTCTGCTTCTGCTCACTTTAAATGGGAAATCAATAGAAAGACAGAGACAAACAATATGAACAGCCTCTGTGGCTCCACAGAAGAGCCACCTACCAAGCTCCTTCAAACACCCTTCGATGAACACCATGGATGTTGGCTCACTTAGAGCAAGATGTGGTGGAGAAGAGGTTGCTAAATATTTTGCTTTATCTCGGGATAGCAGCAGAAGGCTCTATGTCTGAGAAACATGGAACAGAAGAAAGTTACCTTGTCTTCTCCAAGTACCACTTCTTTTTGTCGTGGCCCCTCCGCCCTTTTTTTTAATTTCAACACTCCTGGACAGAATCACTATGACTCAACTACAAAAGACATGAACTTAACGGTCCCTGCTTCTCTATGGTCACACAGCTACAGAATTTCCAGAGGCTCAGTGGACTTTACAATCTCCAGTCTTGTATGGCAAGCAAGAGACGAAACAGATTTTTCTTCAAAGGAACTACTAATGTGAAATTACTTTTATCATATCAAATTTTGGCATCATGTGTATAGAGATATCTAAAACTTCAACTGCATGGACGCGCACAAATAGGAGTTGGAAGCCACACTTCGCTATCATCTTATTTATACAGACGATACCTTACCCCATCACAGCCATTTCGAAGAACAAAGCAATCCTGTAAAAAGAGGCTGAAAGACTTGATGGACCTTGCTCTGCGCTCAGCTATCCGTAAGCACATCCATTCACGTCAGCAGAAATAAAAGCCGTCAGAAAGGATAAATTTGGGCTTTCACTACTTATCAGCTGCATGTTGCATTTCGAAAGGATTCTAAAGTTTTGGAAAAGTTACTTGTATCTTTCAATATTGGTAATTTTAGAACAAACAGGTTTGGTACTTTCTGAAGAGCAGGCCAATACCAGGCACATCCAGCCGTACACCAAACTCACTAGGCTCTTCTGAAAATCATAGGCAATGAGCAAATTACGCCCTAGTTATGTCAGTGTACATCCAAAATCAGTGGACTTACACAGGCTTTTCACTGACAGCAGTCTCTGCCCTATTTACTGTATCAACCACACACAAAGCACAGCTGACATCTTACTGGCACCAAGCTGAATGAGAACATGCCTACCACAGCTAGCATTTAACACTATAGATACATGTGAATATGTGTTTCAGAGCTACTATTGTTTTCTTTTCCCTGTAAAGAGAAGAGATTCCCCATCCCCCGCCCCTCTGCAACCCTCTCCACCTCATTTCCATCTGGCTGACACTGCATTAATGCTAAAACTCCAGCTGGATCCCACAGTATTGTCTTGAACATTTTGTTCCAGCAGAGCTGAACTCTAGGAGACTCTCGGCTCTGAACACAAATCACAGGGCTTTATGGACATACAAGAGCAGCCTCGCAATAACAGGCGGTGCCCCCGGTACCGTGGCGGGCAGGCTGGAAATAGGGCTAGTTCATGGAAGGAGGCCAGTTGTTGTGCTATGGGTTTTTTTTGTTTTGATTTTTAGACACTGCCTCTTTTCACATAAAGCAGACAAAAAGGGAAGATTCAGTCTCTTTCCCTAATGAGAGGGGGTTTACTCTGGAACTCTTAAAGCCTTCCCAGACTGTGGTTTGAGGGCGGGAGCCACCGTGACACAGTGGTGCAGTAACACAGTAGTTTTTAAGCAAGATTCACTGAAACAGGTAAGTGAATTGAAAGAGCCCACAGCACTCAAGTCACACTTCCATATATCTATCTGCATTCTTCCTTCCCGCCAGGGAAATATGTGACAGCCTCTGGCCGCAACAGCAGCCCAGCAACAGGACCACCTTGGAAAGGCTCGATCTCCACATCTCCAGCCCAGGTCAGATGCGTACCAGTAAATATCAACTGGACCAGGCTCCCAGTTAAGTTACCCGAAAACATCTGTAACAGGCAGTACCTTCCATTTCTGAGGGCAGGTAGTCTCCCCATGACTACTTCAGGCAGAAAGCATAATGCCTTGCAGTAAGAGTTACCAGGACTGGGCTGTTCTTAATACTCTACCCTCATCAAACATGGCAAGAGGCCTCCCATACTGGAAACTCCTATGACCCAGTTAAAAAAGACAGTGACCCAATTCTGTTACGACAGGAATGAAGCCCTTCTAATTTTCTCAAATAAGAACTGTTTCAACTAAACAATTCAATTCCATTAGAAGAGGCCCTCGTTCAGAACAGAAATTTGCAAAATTCCTTTTTTATTGCCACAGACTTACTTTTTTATAGCACCATTCATGCCAGTGTGTCTTCAAGTGCTTTACAAATTAAGAAAGCACATTTAATACAGAATAATTGCCCACATTCAAATTCCCCTCTTGCTTTCAAAGGTAAGAATTCCAACCTCAAACCAGAATGAGACCTTTCCAGCAACCACCTATCTGCACTGTTGTGAGTGGTGCTTTCAAGGCAGTATTACTCCTAGTAAGAAATGTACAAACTGTTTCTCATGTACACTAAACTCCCTTTGTCACTTGAGTAGAAAGGTAATGCAAAAGTGCCATGAAATAGATATGAGAGTATTGGAGAGTATCTTTCGTACCTCACAAAAAGATACTTGAGGAAAGCTGTGTGACAAGCCTTTGCATAGGAGAATCCTGTTCTAACTGACATGTATCTCACTGCAAGTATGAATGTGACAATGCGAAGAGTCAGCCACACAGACAGGAAGTGCTAATCAGTGCACTTGTGTTCAGAAGAAGGAAACAAAATGTTTATCTGAAAGGTTTTTTCCTATTGTGGAAAGTTCTGATTTACACAAACCCTCAACCTGCAGCCTACCAATGATGCAATTTTAAAATGAATTAGATACATAAAGACTTTCCAAACCTATCTTTACAATACAGAGAACCGGGGCTGGAGGGGGGGGGGGGTGCAGACAAAGGAACAGGTAAACAAAATTTCTTACTCCTTTAAACAGCCACCACCAGCTACATAACATCTGGCTGCTTAGCACAGTTCACCCCACTGTGATCACACGACCCTTACGGGATGAGGGTTGCATCAGGGGTAAAAGAGCACACAGAGCCATGACAAACAACAAAAACCTTCTGAGCCTTAAAATGACAAGAATTCAGGCAACTTCTGCCTCTGGTGAAAATCAGCTAGACTTTTCTCTTGTACGTAGCACGTTGCTTGCAATCTGGGAAAGGTATGTTCTGTACCCAAGAAAGATTCACTTCCCTCAAAACAATAATTAACAAAAAATTCGAATCAGTCTTCCACCACTGAAACTTTCATTTCTCCAAACAATAACCTGAATACAGGGCCAAAACTGCAAATAATTACATAACGAATTTTCTGTAATTCGCAAACCATTGATATTAGGATGCCCGTTTGCTTAGATGGTAAAGCATATTCATGTTACGCCACACAAACACAGAGCTTTACAAGAACACACACACACTTACAAAAGCTCCACCCCTGCAAATGTTAACACACACAAAACTTGGAAGCCCCATGTGAAACCTTTAAGTATGCTTCTGCGAATAAAGGTATGTATCTGATCAGAAGTCACATGAATAGAGTAAAAATACCGGTGTTTCTTTGAAAGACTGAAATGAGACAAATATGGTTTAAGGACATCAAGCAACCTAAGACACAAAGTGCCCAAGGGATGGCCCTGCAAATGAGGCCATCCCCGCACAGAGATGCTAGCTAGGAATGTTTCAGGGGATTCATCAGACTGGACGCTATCTGATCGTCCGAAGCATTTCTAGCTTGCAGCCTCCGTGACTGGTTAACAAAACACTTTTGGTTTTTAACTTAAACTGAGCAACACCCCCAGCAGTCTTTATCGTAAGTCTGGACTAAAAAACCTTGAGTGTACAGAACTCTTCTAGAAAGCCTCAGTCGAGTTAGAGGTGAAAACCAGTTACAAAAACGAAGCCCAGAAAAGGGACAGGGAGATGCATAGAAATCTACTCATGTGGGGGGTTTGGGAGTTTTTTGGGGGGAAGGGTGAGCACCAAACATTTTACTAATTCAACTCAGTTATTTTATCACAGAACTTCCCTAAAATGTGTGAAAAATCCATTGCATCTCTGGAACCATTCAACTTGACAGGACTTGTGGAATAGAGAGGGCTATAGCACTCCAGAAATTTCTAACATACCTATTAGGAACAACAGTGACACTTAATCCATTCTGTACCAGTTTATGTTTCTTCATGTCACAAACTCACTTTTTAATTCATTATACCCACAATGCGTGCAGAGAATACGGTAAGATTTTAGAAACGAGTGTTAACACCGTGGCCAAAAAAGCAGATACTAGAAAATGTCAGAATAGGAGGAAGCACAGCTGTTTATTCAGATCAGAGCTTTTGACAGGTTTCTATCTGACCTAAACTTGCCTTGCCAACAGAGTAGACTAAAATCAAAGATTGCTGACTCTGAGCAGGGACAGAAGATGCAATCTGATAGCTGTCATTATACAACTGACTCATATAATCTGAGGAGACCTACAAACTACAGGGCTGGAACATTTATTATAAAGCACTTGGTACTCACGCACGTCTGTCTTTCAACAACTTCAATCCAAACATGAAGTCCTATGACAACTCAATGCAAAAAGGCGCTTTTTTTTTTTCCTTCCTTTTTTTTTTTTAAATAGACAGGGCAACTGAAACAGAACGAACGACTGGCAGAGATCAAGATTAACACCCATAAAAGCTTAAAAACAATTTCACTAATTCTTCACGTGGCATCTGGGAACACACATATATGATAAAATAACCAGTGTTTGGCTGTATGGGCACGAACACCACTACAAATCAGTGCAGCAGTTCAAACTAAGGTCATGGCCACATCAAGTCACTCCAAGCCACATATTCACGCTCAGCACATTGTAGTTTGCAAGAAGAGCGCATAAGGCAAGCTTATGACCATATTACTCAGTTTCTGCCAAAGAAAACTCTCCCTCAAGAACACAGGTCTGCCATGGTCTCCTTTACAATGTTCCTTGCCCTTTTTCCATTCTGTGCAAAAGATCAAATGAGATGAGGATCACATCCTTCTTTCCTTTACAAACTGGAAACCCTCCCAGCTACGACCACTCTTGCAAAGCAGCACAGCTGCACTGTGGCACTGATTAAAAGAGGAAGTTTTCCTTGACACCACAAGAGTGACACCCTGGAGACAGTGCTTGTGCAACCTTCTCATGGGTCTGCGCTGCTGATTCCCCTGTCAAAGCTCAGTTGTCACGATTCAGAAATAAAACTACAGCATGATATTTCATCATTATTTCTCCCCTTCTCCCTCAGCAACAAGAGCTATACTTGTAGGATCTCACAAAAAGGTCTACAGAAAAATAATACATACTTAGTTTGACAGAAGCCTACCTAGGCCCCATCCCCAATATGCTACCAAAAGGACTGCATACTCCGAATAAGTATATTTTTCTTTTATCATAGTACTGATTAGAGAAGGACAAATCAGGTTTGCCACGTTCTCTTCTGAGGACAACACTCCTGGTCTCTTCCATTACTTAAATTCAGAGCAACCATAAGCCTGTAATGAGTTGCGTGTGAAGGCCAAGGTGAGGAAACGTCTCAGCACCTTTCATACATATTCATAAAGAAACAACAATACTCAGCAATAATACAATCCTATATATATGTAAAATGCTTCACAAAAATCCCCTTAACACCCCTGCTGGGCAGGGAGGTAAACATTGCTAGTCCTGTTTCACAGAGCAGTGAAGTAACTTGCCCAAGGTCACCCAGTTAAATGGTGTCAAGAGCCGGGACCGTAAAAAAATTCTCGACTCAATCTTCTGCCCTACCCACTAAAGCAGTATTACCTCCCCGCACCTCTGGTAATAACAAGGGGAAGACGGTTCCTTCCCCATCACCCATGAACAAGATATGCCTAGCAAACACCAAGTAACTTCAGAGGAGGAATGAACGAGCTCCTATGTAGTTAATTCCAGGAGCTGATCCAGTCCAGGCCTGCCCACGAACACAAGGAAATTCCTTCACCTACACATGCACAGCAGAAAGAAAGAAAGAAGGAGGACAAAAGTGAAGTGCTACGTATAGAGTAACGCTTTGTAATCTCTGAACAGGAAATAAAAAAGTTCGACTGCCCCAAGAACTGAGCTGCCTGAACAGGGACGCAATTTTTGAAGTACACGGATTTCTTGCTAACCTGACTTACCCTGCAAAGTCTCCAAGGTGTGCTTGTGGCTTTAAATATTTTCTTGTTGCTGCGCTGAAGGCAAGAACAGACACGATCTCCAAAGCATCCACTGATATGCAGTTGGGGGGGGGGGCAGGGAGGAGGAGGAGGTGAACACTGTAGCTAGCTGAGAACTGTCAGATTGTGTTTGCCATCAAGGAATGCCATTTCCCAACGCCTGAGTTTTAACTCTGGAATGAGATGCACGCTGCTGCTGACCCCTCTGCTGACATTCTATAGACTCCCTTATCTCATCAGCCCCTGAGCACCTCATCCTCACTCCTCCGCGTTCATGTTCCCAAACTGTCAATCTCTCTGCAATGACTCACAAGGTTCTGAACCCACCATTCGCCTCTATGAGTCTTACTATTTTTTCATAAACATCCTTCTGGTTTAGATTGAGAGGCGTCTTATACTTCTTTAACGTTACAAGAAAATTAAAAAGAATCACTGAAAGCAATATGCCCTCAGCACAACAGCCTCCCTGAAAGCACTGCATACTTCAAAGAAAAACACAAGAATCTAATTCTGCTCTCCAGTTAGATCGCTGTAAATTAGGAATAATTCTACTGAAGTCAATCAAGCCACAATCATTATAACAACCACTGTTGAGAAAAAGCAAAGTGAGGCCTGCCTATGGGCAGATTTCAGGAGTGACAACGGATGAGAAAAATATATTGCAAGGGTGTATTAAAGTTTAGGTCAGCTTTACAGATTCTTTATGCACTCCCCTTACAACCCACTTCAAACTAAAATTTTCTTTACCTACATTATAGTCTTCATCATTACATATGACAGTTGAGTTGTTTATGCATTTACTAGACTAGATACTCAGACGCAGTGATGCAACCACCACCTGTGTATTACTACCACAATTCTGAGGAAGGTGGAGTGGTTTGAGATGGATGCCAACCAAAATTCCAGCACAGGCTTCATCTATCAGACCTACATGGCACAGATCCACCATCCATCCTGGATGGCTTCAGTTCTTTACCTTTTGTCACCTCACAATTTGGATTATGCCGTATTAAACCAAAGGCTCACTTAAGATGGCATTTTTAAAACTGGTAAGTTCAGCAATCAGTAATGGAACTGTTTTAACGCCTTCTCATCCAATCCCACTGCACACAGCAGGAGGAAAAGAAACAGTAAAGTAAAACGGGTCTCCCCAGAGCATTTATTTAGATGCTTTGATTTTCCTTAAGCTACTGAGTAACTTGACCAAAATGGAAAGAGTTAAAGAAAACCTGGCATGCTTATTTTTCAGAGAGCATAGAACCAAACACAAACATGCACATCCATACATTATTGGATTTGCTGGTTTAATCAGCAAGTACCAGTGACTCAATTAGCCTCTTAGCAGTGCCTAAATGCCACTAATTCAGCCCGCTGGCTGCTGCAGCATGCATATACAAGCTTGTCCCTTTAGATTTAGTGGTAACAGCACCGCTATTCTTCCCATGACAGCACCAGGGGCCCAGACAGTCTCCTCCTCTCTCTCTTTTTCTCTGTTCTGCCAACCACACAGAAAGAAAAGACCCCAGGGCTGACTGTGTGTGAGCGTTGAGTAGGAGGAAAAAGGAAGAGGGAGACACTATTTCTATTCATTTTACAGCTTCATCCATCAAAACCCTTTCTAAAAAAAAAAAAATGAAAAATGCATTCCCAGAAGAGAATTTAGGTTTAGAGCAACAGCCTAATAAGGTGTTAAAGAAAAGATACTGACCTAATCTTCAGCAGTCACATCTACTATACAAAAGAGTAACAGATTACAGAAGCTAGTGCTGAAGAAGTATTATTTGATTCTATCTATTCACACTCCACCATTGCTAGTCTGTTTCTTATATTGTTTGGTTTTAGGATAAAGGATAAAGCACCAACATGTAAACCATACTTTTAACTAAAACTTTCATACCTTTGGTAATCTCAAATAACAGCACATAACGCCAGTGAACAAACCAACCCACCCTGACGTGCTTTTTCTGTACACTCAACAGCACATTTGTTCGGTTAATTTTTGTGACTCTCCCTTACATAATGACCAATTTTCAGGCAGACTGATTCCCTGGTGAGTTGTCACACATTGTGCAGCCATAAAAGCACTAGTGACAGTCAAAGGAGGTGACAGGAACAGTAGGCTGGTGTTAAGGCAGAAGCCAAAAGGAGTTTCGGCAGCAACTCGGTATACATCAAATTAAAGTGACCAAGCAACTACAGCTTCAAAAGTATTGACTCAGTACGAACAAAATGTGCTGTCAAAACACAACGTGTCAGAACTGAGCCCATCAGAACTATTTTACTTGATGACTATACATAGAATTACAGGTCAGGAGAAACACAAGAGATCCCAGAGGAGGAAAAAAAACTTTGCTAATTAACTTACAATGTGGAAAGCAGAGTATTCTTACCCAGAAAAGAGAGCAAAAGATGGATGAGCTCTTCTCTCTTCCTCATAATCCTTCTCATCACTTAAAAATGAAGGCTTATTAAAAAATGGTCAAAGGTGGATTCACTCTAGGTTTGAGAGCCCCAACGTTTGCAAAAGAGGCGTTATTGCTTTAAATTCCTCCTAGCAATTACTCGGCATCCAAAGGCTAGGTAGGAACTCAGCAACCACACTGGATTTCTATAATATTCACAATGTAAAATGAAACAAGTAAACAAAAAAGAATACCTCTTTCAAGTACTAGACAGCAAACAGGCCTTGCACTCCCACTCCCCTTTCCTCATTAATATTCAACAGTTTAAAATAAAGTTGTACCAAAAAACCACCAGGGAATCCAGGGAATTCATTAACTCCTCAGTAGTTCACCAGTCTCTGATTTCCAATCAGCTGAAACTGGAAAGTCATTACTTCAGCTGCAGTCCAGGTCAGAGAAAAGACTAATCTCCCACTCACAAAGCTGTCAGGTTCAGGATGAATGCACGGTGGTTTTGGAATTATAACGGACTAAGGAGAGTGCAGGATCTTAATTAAGGAAAACCAAACAACCTGTCCCCAACAACCAAGGACATATACTCAGCTAGCATAAATCAGGGTTTCTTAGTAGAAGCCACTAGATCCACAAAGTATGAAAACTGTAAATAGCATGGCAAAAAATAACCAAGTTTCCTATTCTTGTATGTATACTTGAACTTGATACCTTGTTTTGAGAGTTGATCAGTGTATAAGTTTTACATATCCTTCACACTTATCACCCAAAACCAATCACGAATACCTAGCTATCATTTCAATACAAACAGATACTGCCACAACTACTCCAGAAGCAATGCTAGCACAGTTCATACTGCAAAACTCCCCCCCTGCACAAAACTCCACATCGTCTTTCCTGTACACAGTGAGAGGAAATTGTTGCCACTTCGGGGAACTCCATGGGAAGAGTGTGCAGAGACAATATCCTGCTTGGTGAATCCTCAGAGCCAACCACAGTTTCTAAAAATGGTCACAGATTTGCACGGCAACTCCATCTGTGTTGCTGTATCCACTGACCATATCCCTGCTCCTTTCACTGCCTGTCTGATAAATCCCTTTATAGGCTCATAAAGCCAGCTGCTGCCAGAGCACCCCATCCAGCAGAAACTGCTGCTCCTCTTGCAATATTGCCTTTACAAAAACAGCAGAACAAGACAAGCAGATCTTTGTAGGGTGCAATTTTTCTGTTTGGGGTTTGTTTGGTTTGGTTTTAGTTTTTTTAACATAATCAGAGCTCAGCCACCCAGGGTGTAGGTAAATTCAATGTGAGGATACTTTCTTTTCTGAAGGTGCCACAGAAATTGTAAATCGTGGCCTGATGTTTGGTAAAAGCTGCATTTCCCTAAATACTCTGGTAAGCAGGCCAGACAGAAGTTCTACCCAAACAACGAGAGATCACAATCAGATAAAATGAAACCGAAGACTGTTCAAAAACGTTATCTTGAGTAGGTGATGTTACTGCAGCTTATGGGCATTTTGTCTTTTCTTGTCAGAAAAGCTGGCTTGCTAATTTATGGGCAGAGTGGGAAAAGCAGAGGGATACAGACAGACATAGAATACTTAAAGCACGACTCAGAATGGAGACAAAGCTCCCCTTTCACCTCCTGCTGCTATTTACCATCTGGGATCCTGAAAAGGGGGTGATGGGTAGTTTTGTGATAGGTTTGGCAAGGGGCAGGACATTTAGGATTTTCTGTGTGTAACGAGGTCATGTGTCAGCGCCTTCACAGCACATGGGAACACTATCCAAAAGAAGGTTCAACAAAAGGGTTGCCCTGGATGAACTGGAAAGAAATTCTATTTAAAAATATCCTAGCACCAATTCAGGACCTTAATAAGATTAATAATAATAGTAAATTTGAAGAAAGTGCCTCCAGAACCTAGCTTAAAAAGCACCGAAAAAATGAGGGAATGAACACATCCAATTAAAAGGTATATGTTATTTATTATTACACTCTTAGAAGTGGTATGATACTTAAAAATAAAATTAAAATTCTGAATCACAGCATTTGCACTTCTCTTTGGAAACCACACAGGTCAGTTGATTCCATGTTTTTTGTTAACTATTCCTGTCTTGATCCCCTTACATTGCGCTTAGGAAGGAAGACATCAACAGGATTATACAATGTACTGCAACTCTGTGGAAAGGGAGAAGTACTTTGTAATACAGCATTCTTTGACATTTCCACTAGTACTGGGGGTTGAGGTGGTGGAGATCGAGCAAGGACTGAAATCCTAAGTGTAAGAAGTGTAACACTTTATTTTCTTTCTTTCTAACATAGCTTTGTTCCACAAAAGCAATTTACAAAAAGCAGTTCTATGAAATGAGGAGTTTTGGTTTAGAAATGTTTCTCTTCTTTTCATAAAAAGAATTATTAATAAGGTGAATTTCACATCATATGGTGCTACAGTAAATCTTTAAACAAGCTCCTTTAATCAAAGTACCTGAAGAAAATACAAGCATCCCAGCCTTCTGCCCAGACTAGATGTCTGCTGAATAAAGTGATTCTAACAACACTGCAGACTACTACTGCAGACTGTAATCTGTGCATTAAATTAAAAATCTATATTCTACAGGATGCACAGAGGCAAGAACTAGTTGCTAGAACTAATGTAGTACTTTCTTACTCATGCGTCCAAAACTATTCATTGGTAGAAACCCCACTCCCAAGTCTCAAAGCTTTAAACTGAGGATGTCACTACTATACCACCAACTACACAGTGAAGTTAAAGGCAGTTTGTGCACTGCGGAAGACAAATGAGCAAAATCTCTAATTGTACTGATGAAAAATCAAGAATTCTGTCAGATCCTAAAGAACAGAACCTTTAAAACCATCACTGTGATGCAGTGGACTGTAAGTGAAAATGTTGTTCTTGTTCCTCCCCAGCCTTTCCTCCATGTATGTACATGCACTGATCCAAAACTGCAGCCAACAAGCAGTAAAAGGAGTCACAATCAGCATATTGCTATGAGACACAAACAGATGGGACACTTTCAGCCCATCAGGGAAAGGCTCTTCAGTGCATCGGAGTTCACAATGGCTCAGTCCCACAGCAGTGGAGTCAGGCTGCAATAAAACCCCTTCTACTGTAAAAGTCATGCTGCTCATCCTCCTGAGAAACTCCTACTGAAACCACACAGCACCAGATCTACTCCTGAGCGTTCATCTTGGCAAACCCTGCTCAGCATCCTGCCACTCAACACTCTTCTTCCCTGACTTCCCAAGGATCATCTTTTTTTTTTTTTTTTAAACTCCATAGCTAAATATCCTACAGACCTTTCATGAGTTATCACTCCTATTTGTTCGCATGCATTTATGGCGGCGTCCCAGTATTTGGCAACTTCAGGGAAGGAGGCGGGGAGCAAGGAAGAGAGAAATACCTACAAGCTAAGGGCATGAAAGTTAGCCAAGTTCTTCTCTAGAGCCAGTATGCTTGAATGACAACAGCTGATAAACTTTGCTTTGCAGTTCGTATCCGGCTTTGATATATCTGCTATCATAGGGATAAATACTCTTTGTTGATGAAAATGGGTATCAAAACAGCAGCACTGCACCCAGTTACACTAAAACTTGCAATGTGCCAGGAATCTTCGTAGCGAGACCATCTGCCATGTGGAGCCAGAGGAAGGGAGGGTCACATACTCGTATCTGTCCTGGGATACATTCAAATGTGATTTAGGGTTATTAAGGGAGAAATTTACAGAAACTAATCTCATTTCCTCTATCTCCTAGGCTTTTGCCCTTACTCTACCATTCCCAGAGATTCTCACACTGGGGGCAGGGAGAGGGGGGAAATAAGCACAGAAAGGGAGGAAGACAACTACCAACGAATCTAGCTGGAGTCGGGATGTTTTAAATCAGATAGTCCCAAACCAGACTATGGAGGGATCCATTTGAACACAAAGTATTTTTCTTCTCATTTTCCAATCTAAAAACAAAAAAACATACTGGGCCTTTTGAACAAAGTATTTTCTCAAAAATAGTTCTCTTGCTTTGCTTCTCAGTTCAAGAATGCAAAGTAACCATCAATTTAAAACTAAGAGGTAATAAAATATGGCGCTACAGCAATCAATAATCTCTTTTACAGTCATGATGTATGTATAAGTCGTATGAGTGGTGATACAGTAATGGATGATACCACATCATTCCACAGCACATTTTCCCACCCTTAATGTTTTAAGAAACCAAACACAAGGCCACAAGACAGCACCATCCCAATACATAAATCGGAATGGCAGGGATGGCTGCCCGAGTATCACAGAATTAAATGGTGCCAGTCTCACATGCTCAGATATTCCAAATGAGAAGAAGTGAAACAAAAAACCACCACATTTTGCACCAGCACAGTAATATTCTTGTTTGTATCAACACTGAGCTACTTGCATCACTGCATCCCCACTGACACAGCAACATGCTGACATTCTGCAGGGGTGCAGGAAAGCAACTTGTCCAGACAGAATGTGAAACAAAAGCAACCATTTAATGTAATGCATGACAACCATATCAGGCAGTTACACAGATACTACTGTATCGGTGTCATCTAGCTACAAAGCACAACAAATAAATGGCCTTTCACTCCAAATTTTAAGTACAAAGATTCTTAATTTTTTTTCTTTTTTAAATGTATTGTTCTACTCTGAGACAATAAACATAGTTTTGCTTTGTTCCCACAGCTTTGAAAAGAGCTTTATAAATAGAGGGACGCACACACACAGAAGCAGTACAAAGGTCAAATGCACTGGGCAATACTCAGCATTTGAAAATGTTACAAAAAAAAAAAAATCACAGTTTTGATAGTTCTGTGGGAAAAAAACTTCGCAAATTTGCAACAAAACTGTTAAGTAATTAAGGCAAGACACTTCACACATGAACTTAAACTGCTAATTAAATCCCCCCTGCTTAATTGACTAGATTTGCATATCATTCAGCGAGGAATGGGAATGGCTTGGGCATTACACAAGCGCTTCCTCGTGCAGAAGGCAGCTAAATAAAATAAGCGAAGGGTAGTAAGGAAAAGCAATGAGTTTCTGAATCAAATAGCAATTTTCAACTGAGATTTTTCAACATTTTTTTGTTAAGAGCATTAGAACATAACTGATTCCAATCAGTTACTATTCCAATATTCAGAACTACAGCAAATGTTTTACATCCATGCTAACTATTCCCCTACTTTAACCTGCAATCACTACTGTCTGCTCATAGATACAGCTCAGTTACTCTCTAAAATGGGTTTATGTCCAAGAGAATCCATTTCTGCTTAAAAAAAATACCTTCAGAACTGTAGGAGGAAAAGCACCAATGTCTGCCCCTCTCTGCCGATAAACTTTGCACGAATTCAAAGAAAAGTTTGAGAAAACTTTCAGACCTGTAGCAGGAAAAAACCCTTTGACTCTATGATCTAGGCCTGCAGTAGAGCACTTCCTTCTATCTTTGAATGTACTTGTGTGTCAGGGATACTTTCGCCATTGAAAAGTGTGGTTATCATTACATTATCAACTTCTACAATTTCTGATCTTTTAAATTAGACAAATAAAAAAATACAAAAGACATTTAGCTTATTTGTCTGGAGGCAAAAGGATTTAATACACAGCCACTGATAAAAACATCAGAACACTTCTGATGCCTAGAGTTGCACCATTACTAAAACAGGATTACATGAAATCACCATCAAGTTTACTACTTGTAAAATATCCTGAAAAGAGAGGCCAGTTCTACGAGTTGTTCCTTTCAATAGCCTGCTTTTTCAAGTGAGGCTTCTTATATCAATAATGCAAGAACAAACTTTTTAATCTACCAGCAGCCCCCATTTATTGCAGAAACAGAAACTATCACATCTTATAATACGTACAATCTTACAAACAGCAGCCGGAATGGCCACAGGATCAGCCTCGTATTGTTTGTGCTGATATAGATGACGCTGATACCACTTCCACACTATCATCAACTACAACAGAGAAGCTGCAGCCTTAAACCAGTCTAATGCGTTGCATTAGTATCTGCTTTGACAAAGACCGAGTAATGAAATGGTAAGAGCTGGGGGGGTTGCATCTGCACTATACATTAAACTGGATTTAACACTAATCATTATTACGGTATCTTTAATCATACAAATACAAACAAGGGTTTGGTTTTTCATTTGGTTGGTTGCTTTTTTACCTCAAATTGTTTTTTAATTTTTCTCCTGCTGACCTGACCATGGAGCGGAGCGAGGACTGCAGACAACTAAGTAAAGCATAGCTAACCTCCATACTTTTTGAGTGATACAGAAACTTTCCCATCTGATTCTTGATGAACAACCATGGATGCAAAAAAAAGAACTGGACTCCTCATTTGTTGCACAGATTTTACTGCTCTCAGCTGAAGCAACATTATGTTAAGAGCAGAAAAGCTATTTTTTTGCTTTGCTAGATCACTTATTGGGCCAAGCAGGAGAAATTTAACTGCAATCAAATATAATGCAGCTAATACTTATGTAACTGAAGAATCAGGGCCATTTTTACATTCAAATTGCCGAAAGAAGAGAGTAGATCGTAACAACGTATCTCACTGAGCTCACGACTGTTGTGGAAGTTGATATTGCATCAGTTGACAGCACATTCCATTTACAGATACTGATAAGAAGGTTTTTTACCTAAGCTTGTATCTTTAAAAAAACCCAAAACCATCCTTTATCTCATTTTTTAAAGGTTCTCTAAGTCTTTGAAACATTAATATTCTCCCTAACAAAGCCAGCAGCTGCTCTGCCAGTCTGTGACATGGATGGTTTTGTTAAAACGTTTTCATGTGGGTTTTTTTTTTTTTTTTTTCAGTTCAGTGTGCTTTGCATATGAAACAGGACATTTCCCCACCCTCCACCCCCATTCCCTGCTAATCCAGAAGGGACCTTACTTCCTCCCTCTCAAACAAGCAGCTCATTCAGCAAAAGGGAAATCCCAAGATGCACTCCGCCAAGAAGCCTACAGAAGGAGCTTGGAAAAAAAAAAAACACACCACCAACAAACGAAAAAACAAAAACACCCCCCTCCCCCCCCAAAAAAAAAAAAAAGCTATGTGTGTCCAGAACAGCCGGAAGAGGAGCAACTGAGCTGGTAATTACGAACTTACTTCTTCAAACTACTACTTCAGGATATGGATCTGCCATGCCAGTCATTTAAAAAGTTTTTCCAGGGTAGCACTTCAGTTTTGGCCCTACAGTAATATAACCCACAGAACTGCAGTTCTCTCCTGCCAAAACAGAAATTACAGAAAGCCAGCCTGGAAAATCTTTCACATGATTACTGAGGTAGATTTAGTGGGGTGAATTTGGAGCAACTCAATTGTTACTTTGCAATTGTAACCTAAAGTAGAATTTGCTCCTGCTTTTAAAATGAACACAAAAATCAAGCAACCTTTTCTTAGTCAAGAACTTTGTTTGAAACTGGATCTATGTGTCTCCGTACTTCCCTGAGACCTAATGCTCACTCTCTGACAGCCAAACTGTCTACAGGAATTAATTCTACTGACGCAGGGAACACTGATTTTGACTGAGGAAGTAAAAAAAGTTCAAAAGGGGGGTAGGGGGGTGGTGTCTAATTAATAAAGGAGATTTTTTTAAGAAAAACCCCCACACAAAAAAACACAGCAATTTCAATGTAAGGGTTTTCACATCTGTCAAGATGGGTTCCAGCTGCTCTTTAAGAATATGGTTGAACATCTCTCTTTGTTTCAAAGAAATTTATGAGGTTTCATTAGTGTGAATCTACTGAAATAAAATCAAGTTGTAATAACAGAAAACTGCACCTGTATGTTAGTCCAGCTAACAAGTGCAAATTTGATAAATTCTAGAAACCTAATTTATAAATTGCATGTAAATTTGTAAGTGTACAATGTAAATGTAGAAACAGACTTCTGAAAAGGTACCTTCCACTGAAATCCCATGAATTACTCAAAATTTACACTTGTAAAATCTCAGCAGAATTTGACCTTCAAATCATAACTAGTGACAAAAAACTGGCTACATTCAGAAGCTATGACAAGTGATTTCCACTCTAAGACACATTTTGATAAACTTGGACCAAGTCCATTGACTTCACTGGAGTCAAATCACAGAGCAAAACGTTGCCTCAACGACCTCCCCTGTATTAAAGCACGGCATTAGGTCCAATTACGACTACACTTCAGGGCCTTTTTCAAAGAAGCTCCGATTTCTTCCATTTACTTGAATCAGTTCCTGGCATGATCTGCAGGACAGCACCACTACACTGATGTCAAGTGGATTATTCTCACTGCACACCAGGCAACATAAACTGATTAAAGACCCTCAAGGTCTAGACCACAGAGTCATTTAAAATATTAGCTCTTTTCTATAACGGTAAAAGTTAAACCTCATCTACGCATCTATAAATACATAAATATAGCTCTACACACTAAAGCAATTCAGTAATGCAACACAAGCTATGGTTGTTCACACAATACTCAGCAGCAGCAGCAGGGGAAGACATTCCTGCTGGTAACTTCCCCACATACTGTCCCCTCCACTTGTGTTAGCACAGCTTCTCCTATAGCTACACTTGAACTGACGAAGCTTTACAAACTAAACCAAAAATCAAATGCAACAAAGAGAACACTGCAATTCTTTCTTAGCAATTTCTGTCTCATTGACTCACTTTGGTTTTTAAAGACTGGACAGTCCTCTGGTCCATACAATTAGAAGCAGGAAGAAAACGAGTCAGTTGTGCAGCACAGCATGGGAACTACGGGTGGGGCAATAACCCATAGGCCGCTATTACTAGTAATCTGGTCAAAATGTGAAACCACAGCTCATACTCCAGCTCCTTCCTACTCCCCCAGTGTAGTATGCACGTGTTGCGTAACTGGGAAAAAGATATGTAACATTTTTCATTCTTAGCACTGAACTGCTAAACTCAAAATAAAGCAAAACGATCTGTACAAATGCAAATGTCCCAAATGCCAAGACTAACATCTCTAAAACCTAATTCAACTCTTTCATTTCTTAGCTGCAGGCCGTTTACTGCCACTCCTTTTTTCCACCCAAACAAAAGACGAAAGGGATGACTCAAAGCAACTTGAATTTCAAGCTAAAGCCACAAAGCACTGAATGCCTGATCTTTAATATTAAACAGGTGTGCAGATGATATTCACTCCAGCCTCATCACGGCTAGGTTAATTGTTAGAAAAAACCGCAAAAAGACCACATCTACATAGAAGACTCATGGATAAGTTAAACAATGCTATTAATAATGATGCAAGTTTTATGGTAAATACAAGCAAATAGTAGTTACCACACTGCCAACTCCTTCTACCCCCTTTTCCCTCCAAATCACTAGGGCTTTTTTCTTTGTATTCACAACAATTTTATATAAAAAAATTACAATACCTTTTAAAATAAAATCATATAATAATAAAATGTTTTTCTCTTCAGAATTTAGTAATATTATACACATATCTTTGCTCTAGAATCAACAGGGCTAAAGAAAGATCAATGAACCCATTATAAAAAATATTTTCTCATAAATATGTTTCTAGAAATTAAGCTTTTAGAAAAAGAACTCCTAATTTGCTATGCTGTGAGGGCCAAGGCCTTTGAACAGTAGTTCTGCATCTCCACTGAACAGTGTAATAGAGCACTTTACACCACTTCACTGCTTATATCACTATCTACTGCTGAATACGGTCCAAAGATTATTTGGCTTCACAGGTTTTGCAAAAAACTACACTGTTGCTGCAAAAAAAGCAAAAGGCAAAAAGCCAAAGAAAACTAAATCTTTGGATATATTAGTGCAAGGACTCATGGTATGGCATGTTTCTTACTAGTGAATGAATGGGAACAAAGAAATATCAATAAAGGACCTCATGCTGCAGTCTTTACTCTTTTGAATCTGATTTACTTCTCACAGCAGCTCTGCACCACTCTAAATACATTTATTTCAAAGGAATATTTCTAAATCATACCAGCATGGGTGAGATAATTCACACCCACTGAATAAACTGAAACTGCTAGTGGGGAGTTAAGAATGGCAAATTCTTTTTTTTTTTTTTTTTTCTTGAATGACACTCCATTATCTTTCAACTCCGTTAAGTTTTTCAACTGTGGAATGATGGTACTGTAGAAAAGCATGCTTAACATATAATTTCATGAGAAACTCTTAATAACAGAAGTGTAAATCTGAAATCCATTACATCAAGGAAGGTTTCTGAAATCAGACCACATCACATCCTTAATATTGTCTATTTTCTGCCCTTCTAGCCCATTAATCCATGTAAAATCTATAAAACTTATTTTACTACAGTAAGTACGTAAACCTGAACGATCCTGAGGATTTTGGGGTTGCTTTTTTTAAAGATACTTGTCAAAAAAATTTAGGATCTAGAGAAATTTAATACTTACAGAGGTTTTCTTAATTATTTAAAGTAATTCACTGCTTCTAATTGGTACTACTACAGTCTCTGATTTAGTAAGCAGCAGGTTCCCCACATAACCAGTATTTTTTAATACTCAGCAGAATTAATTTTGTTAGCTAGATCCTGAAAACAGCACCTACAAGCATTATATATGCAGTCCAAGACACACAACATTCCAGTATTACATAGTAATAGAAAGAAAATTACTGTCATGATCCCATTTCTGCCACCTGAACTGCACGGACAGCTCTTCAGATCTGTGCAGCTCCGCCACTGAAATGGATAAGGGTTGTGTGCATAGGTCAGCTCCCAGATTTCAGGCTGCAGGATACTGTCACACAAATAGCCTCACGCAGAATTTCACATTTAAGCAAGAAGTTACTTTGGCCTCTTCAAGTTCAATAAATGCACTTGACTGCTGTAGCTTTCTTCTCCTGTGTTAAGTGACACAAAACAGCTTAAATCTGCTCAAAAGCAGCAGGAAAGTTTTACTAAATGGTCAAAGACTACTAAAAGCAGCAGCATTACAGAAATATTTTAGACTCTCTTTCCTCACTGACAATATTGGCAGGCCTCACCATCATCATCTTCTGTTTAATGGTAATAAAGGCAACAACTTCCTATAAAAGTAGAAAAATCTAAAGATTGAAAGAAAACAGGTGGTATTATTGCTGATTTTAACAGCACCACTGGCACACAACATTGAGTGCCTGACTGCTTCTACTCAGGCATGAAGAAACGGAGCCTGTAACACAGGTAATGTAGGAAGTGGAGGGGATAGGGGACCTCATAAAAATGCAGGATATGACAGTGAGAAGATATGAAATGCTTTTGCTTCCAACCCTAACAGATGTTGTCCAATTAAGGATGCAAATAAATCACCCTCTGCATTGCGAGTCAGAAAACACGTACATAAAAGCTTTCTAAATACACTTCAGTTTAAACTTGCATAATTCTCCCCGTGGAGAAATCATCTTCAACTTATGTAATCCTTAGAAAGAGACATTATTACATACAATTCTGTGCCACTAAGAAACAAGGAAGACACATCTTTAGAAAAGAGGTGCACCCACACACAATTAATTACATGGGTGTGGAGGGAACAGAGGGGGAGAACTGTAATAGGGATGCAAAGACCCGAGCCTGCTGTTTCCACAGAGACTGATCTGTAACCGAGCTCAAGGGGCTGCTCCCCTTTCACCAGCCAGAACTGTCTGTTATACTTAACCCAGACTTCCTAACACTTGATATCCTGTCTGCTATTTCAATGCCCTTACTCAATGTTTCAGACAGACATTACACAAACTGGCTGGTGAAAAGGGTTGAGAAACCCAGAAGCAATCCAAGTCAATGACCTTATTCTACAAAACGATACCATTGACTGAACTGAGGATGAAGAACAAAGCACAGGGGTACACATCTTCTGAATGTACCTCTGGAATCTTCCGCTGGAAAAGACAAGTGCTAGGCTGTATCTTATTTTGTTAATGTTGTTGCTGCTGTCTTTTTATCCTTAAAGTCCAAGAAATTCTTGTGCTTCTAGTGCAACTGATTCTCATACCAAAACAGAAACAGCTTCCATTTAAAAAAAAACAAAACCAACAGAAAACCAAACATAAAAGTCACATTTTCTACAAAGCATGTGCAAAGGTAACTGTACATAAATCAATAAACAACAAAGCCAGAAACCAAGCTATTGATTAGCTCCTTTGCTGCTTATCTCAGTATACAGAATGATGCTGCAATTTTTACATATACACAGAATCTCTATCCTCGTGTACGTTTTCCCTGACTTTTTAAAGTAAGACTGTTACGACAAGTAAAGACTACTTAACATGAGTCAGGGTGGTAAGACCTGTCTCATTTAACAGAACATACGACTGCGCAGCTTATCAGGTTGTTTTAATATACATCCACTGCTTGGAGAAGCCCAGTTTTACGTGATAGCAATCAAACCATAGATGAAGTCAATGATAACAGCTCCACACATGGGAATTCCCACTGGCTTCCAGAAGAGCTCAGTCCATGACACACTGACAGGATCAGAGCCTGAATTTGTACCAATGTATTTGTTACCCAATCCACAAAAGTCAAAGCAAAATAAGGCTCAGTGCAGAGAGGCCAATCTCTATCAGCCAGCAGGCTTGCCCAATACCGACAGGCACACTCAAAGAACTGCACCTGATACAATTTTGAGCCCAAATTTATAGTCCTTGAATTTGCATCAGCAAAAAAGGCCGGCCCTTATCCCAGCTTTAGACGTCTTTCCTCATCAGTCAAAAAATAAAACAAAATAAATAATTGACAAATCCTAAACACAAGAACAAAAAATCCCACCCTGCTAGATATCTGTTGTAACCTTAAAACCCAGTCCTGCATGTAACAACCAGCAGACAAAACCCTTTCAGTCCGAAGCTGGCTCCCACTTACAGGAGCTACTGCCCCATTCAGTAAGATCCATCAGGATCAGAGCACCATCAAACGTCTATGACACCAAAACCTCGTCAATGAGCTAAACGAAAACACTGCAGTAGCAGAACTACACGCTCTGCTCTCAGCTTTAGGGCAGCCCTGTAAACCCCAGGTAACGCCACAAACTTAGTGAAGGTACTTTGTCTCACCACCAGTATGTCCTGGTTCAGAATCTGTCCCTCTATTCTATGACTGCAAGCACTGCCAGTCAACACACAGGAAGACGTCTGATACATATACAAGTCTTCTGTGGTTTGTGGGTGAACTGGTTCCAATTACCATGCCGGCTGATGGCTTGAGTGAGAACTGTAGAACTAGCCCCAAAGCCCCAAACCTTCAAATTAACGTCGTATGTTCCAGAAGATATGGGAACAGGTGATTTTAGTAATAATCAGAGTTTGAATCTCTCCACTGACAACGAAATGTAAAAGACATACGAGACTACACAAGGTGTAAATGAGGAAGGCAAGGGACCAGAGCACATCTTTTCAGAGCAAACATGCTTCTCTCTAAGTATTTTCCAAGAACACATGCTGACTATATTATTAGAGACTGAGAGAATAGAATAGCATTAAAAAAGTGGTACAGATTTATTTACGTATATTACCCAGATTCAGAAAACATATGCAAACCAGACATCTAATAAAATGTATCATTAACACATATACTGTACCTGACAAATTTAAAACAAAACCACGCTATATATTTTAAAGTAATGCTTCCTGTATGTGAAGATCAATTAGAATTAAGTGCTCTATGACCACTCACCTAAAATAGATTAGCCTGGTAATCGACATTATTCTATCCATAGATTCTCTTCAATTTAGTCTGTTACTTTTTTGTCTAAGCTCTAATTTCTTTCCAAGAACCCCCTGTTGGATTTAGTGTAACTGTTCCATGACAGTTCCCTCTAAATAAGAGTTACAGTGTCAAGTTCAAAGTTCCTTTTTAAAAAAAACACACATACATATAAGAATTAAAAAACTTCCTGTGACTAAGTACTGCGCACACGGAGACACGATTTTTTCTGTGATGGCAAAGCAGTTTGGCCAGCTAAGCCAGCAATGTGAGTTCCAATCATCAGTTACCACCAGTAATAGACAGCCAGCCCACTCCTTACCATAGTCTGTACCAACAAAACTCCTTAACTTTGGCAAAATAACTTTGCTAATAGGCAAAAATAATACGAGTTTTCAACAAAAACAGGAAATGCATCCCTCTAGATGCCCAAATCTTGCTTGGGCTCAACCACCTGGATGCAGCCCCAAAGCTTCCCCTGTTCTAGCAGTGCTAAGAATCAAGGAAGGTGTAGATAAGGTACAAGTGGCTGCCAGAATTTTAACCGCTGCGCTGTCTAGACACGCTCTGAGCAGCCTCATACAGACGCCTCCAGATGCTTTTACAACACTGATCTAAACGCGCCTCTCAGCAAGTGAAAACACACCCTCATCGGTCAGCCCGCTCAAGCTAGTGATAACCATGCTCACAGCCTGGCAGAGACACCAGGTGTTAGGCTCACACATCTAAAATATAGACTGTGTTTACATGCGTCTTCAAAGCGTGCTACTGTTTGGGCAGAACACACGCCCAAGCCCGAAACCACAGAAATGGAGAGGCAAGTGAGACAGCCCAGACAATGAAGGGAGAGGCAAATGTTCAAATATTTTAGGCAGTGATTTTCAAAAGAAGAGATTGCATGTAATTCCCTCCTTAATTCAAGAGGACTGAATTCAGGAACTTACGAACTATTCTGGGGCAACAGAGAGCCACAGTTGACTCGACATCATTAGATCATTATTTGCAGCATATTCTTTGTCTAACACACACGCACGTACCTGCTTCTTTGTTCTCGATCTACAACATCTGTAAAACTGTTTGCACGCTTGGGAAAAAAATGCTGATGTCTGCTTAAACACTGACATGTCCTCAGGTACACAGAACTTTGTTTAAGTGTGGTATCGTTTTTGAAGTTCAACTTTTAAGCTGTGAAAGGATTCTGAACTAAACTACTGCCTCAAGACGTCAACATTTTTGGTTTAGGGACTTCAAAATTTTCACTGGAGAATCTCTAATATAATTCTTGAATATCAAGTAAGAGAACAAATTACTTCATTGCCCCATGGAAAAACTACTGAACTTTCGGTTCTTAGGCAAAATTTTCCAAGATTATTTATCAAGTCCATTTGCACCAAAAAGAATAAACCCATCCAGCAGCCTGAACACCACCACCTGTGAATAAAATCAGAATCTCTCTGCTATACCTACCATAGGGTATATACTATTAACAAATAAAGATTACTACTGCCAGGAGGCAGGACTTTAGGATACAGAAAGAGGAAGAGACACATTCTAGCTCTACGACTGCAGCATTTCAGGTGGGCATAAAGCGCAGCACAGCAAGTCCACAGCTACCCTACAACTCAGTCAGTACTACGCTATTTCACTTTCAGCAATTTTTGTTCTTTGATTTGGCTGCACACTTGACCTGGCTAAACCTTACTCCAGCTGAGAACGCTGCATGTTGGGGCAGCACTGGGTTGGTAGGCATTGTGAAATAAAGTGGGAGGCCTTATGTGCTCATTTGTGTGTCAGTACCCAGAATGCTGCTTCTAGCTTCCAGCTACTTCATAGAAGTGCTGCTGGGACTTGAACCGTGGGAACACCACAGTGCAAGCGTGTGTGGGTGTGTTCACAAATGTGCAAGGAAAGCTCTCTTATTCTCTTAGTGTCTCATTACACACAGTTTTGCTAAAAATACAGATGTCTGGCACACAGGTAGGAAATATGAAAGCTCTGTCAAACATTGCTCGGTTCAATATTTAGAAGAGAAAAAAAGGGTTCAAGAGAGACAGTCGAGCACACCCTCCTTTACTGGAAATAGCAACCAACGAAGCCTTCAGGCCTGCTTTTTTGAAGTAAATCAATGATAGCAGAGGCATACTGATGTTAAGAAAGCAGAGAGCTGTCTGCCACGCAGAGGCAGCGAGGGAGCGTGAGACACACACCAAGGCCATATCTACACCAGGACGTGAACACTCAACATGCACCAGCTGCTGAGCTCAGGAAAAGGCTTTGGCACTGACGATGGATTCTAGGACCCCGTTTTGCAACCCTGTCAGGTTATTCACATTTTGAAATTTCCAGAAATACCCCATAATGTAATGGTTGTGCTCCATGCCAGTAACTGTGGATACACTGAGAGATAGGCAGGGAAACAGCACACCCACTCAAGTAAAAGCCACATTCATGCATGGAGACTCTGAAAGACCAGAGAGAAAATAAAGCAGGGGAAAAAAACCAAACCAAACCAAAACAACAAACACATGAGCACACAAGACTGTAGAAAACCCAGTGAAGGATATAAACAAAAGAAAATGGAGAAGTTATCAAATGGCTCAAGAAAAGAAAGACTTTTGGGAAGTGGCAGGAAGGTGAAAGAGCTTATGGGAGGTCAATCACTCATCCAGGGACAAACAGCGAGGATATAAAAATCAAAATCTTAGAAGAGGGTAAGGAAAGTGGCTGAGGCCTCTATGGTTCCTGCTCTAGTGGTGGATCCAACGTTCACAATTCCCTCCAGTTCCTGGTTAGGACCCTTTTCTGATTTCATACAGATCTAGACAAAAGCTTCTTCTGCAAGGGGCAAGATCAGGCAACACACATCTTGTTCAACCAACCAGGCCGGCTGAGAGACAATATATCTCCATATATGTACCCACCTCTCCATAGATGGATAGATATGCACAATGGATACTTCATGCACATAGAAATATACATTGGGAACGAAGCATCTAGGTAAAGCTATGCCTTGTAGCGCTGCCTTAAAGCTACAGGAAGGAAAAAGGAAAGAAAAAAAAAAAAAGAGATAGGAAAAAAGGCAGTTTTGCCAGTATGCTGAATCTGCAACAGGGGCTTGTGCCAACCCAGCTCCTCCATTTAAGTCAGACCCTTAAAAGGCAGAGCTGTGCTGGCACCAATCTACATACCTCATCACATAAACCTCACGAAGACACACAAAAAGGTCAAAACACTCACTGCTTCTTAAACAGCCATAAAAATGGTCATACGCATCCCATGCTACGAACATACTAACAGAGCCCCAGGGAAAGCACAACACAAAGCAATGTGTACACACACACATACATACTTAAATAAATTGGAAAAACTGATAAAAAGCCCACTCCTGAAAGTAGAAGACGGAATATCTGACACAGCAGATTACAACACACAACACACACCAACACCTTTGTATAAAATGGAACAAAGCAATGCAGAGATCTACATCAAAAGGGAAGACCACCACAAAGACACATATGCTTCACCCTTTCATCCAGAGACAGACACAGAGCCCAACAGACACACAAAACCCACACAGACTGACAGTAATTAACACACACACAGAGACACAGGACCATCCGTTCATTTCCTTACTAGGCATCTAAACTTTACTCCAATGTTACTTGCCCCTGGCCACAGTCTACCAATCTCAGAGCCTGATTAAATCTCTCTGTAATTATCTGCACACACCACTACAACACAAATGACCTTAGCATATGATACCCGTTGGCTAAGCCCAATGGAAAAAGACTTCAGAAAAAGGAAGCGTAAGCGTACAAAACTCTGCCAGCACTGTCAGGGTCTCAAGACCGCACCACACTAACAGGAGAGCCCTGAAGACAGCTCAGAAGCCTCGAAACTTCAGTCCAGTTCTGCACAGCATGTATGAGAAAGCATTCTTTTTTCTCTACCCCATCGTCTGAGCACACTCTTGCCACTCTGCTCTTCCCCATCAAACTCCTTGCCACCTCCCAAACGAACCCACGCAGAAGACTTAACATTTTATGATGACGGAATTTTGGCAAATTTTGTGAGAAATAGATGGACACGATTTCCTTACATGACTTTTGGTGTCCAATATCAGGTACCTTGAAATCACTCTGCCAAGAAGTGCTGTGCAGCACGCACATTTTGGAGGGTGGGGGAAGAGTGCTTGCCATGTTCCAAACTAGGACCTACCGAAGGGTCACCAAAAAAAGTCACGCAAAGCAAGGATTTAGTGGTCTCTTCTTCCCCACACACAACCTCACCTGCGGCATTCGATAAATCATACAATTGAACAGAATGCCATAAATGACTTGTAAGAAAAGGAAAAGGAAACCTTCATTAACATTAATCTTAATTAAACTCTGGAAATCACCAAGCTAGGGACGCAGTACCTTTCCGGAGCAAGAATGTGGAGATTTCTTAATGCTGCTTTCCAAACAAAGCATGCCCTAGAAAATTCATTTCCCAAAATGCCTCCACTTTCAGAGCTGTATTCTCCTCTCACAGACATTCATATACATCTATCCCACCACTCCATCTTAGCACATGACTGACGGAGAATAGACAAGCCATTAAAAACACATCCACCTCCAACCACGGAGATAATGTGGCTCATTACAGCCCAGCTTTGTCACAGCGACTCTGACACTCGAGCGGGAGGAGAAGGAGGGGCGAGGACAAGGACTGAAACGGGGCTAAGCACGAGACCAGGAGAGAAACTGCAACTTGAACGAGTGAGACTCTACTCCTTAATCAAAAAACGCAGAGGCCAATCGAACGAGTCAACGAGGCCTCTTCGGCTAGCTGTAGGAATTACTGCATTGTTTGCGCAGGATATTTTAAAAACGCTGGGTTTTGTTTGGGTATTTTTGTTCCATTTTTTGTAATGAAAAGATCTATTTAAGTCTGAGCTTGTGTCTGCCCCTTTAGACAGGTATCTGGCAAGCTAATGCAGAATTTTACTGAACATTCTCAGTGGACTTTAAAGGTCACTTCTCTTTTTGAGGCCCTTCCACTCCGAACACAGAAAACCAAAGAAAAGTTCAGAAATCTCTGACAGATGAGGCAGAATCCAACCAACCTGCAATGTAAAACTCAGAAGACAAGAGTTTGCTTTAACCTTACACTGGCCGGGGGGAAAGGAGCAGGAAGCAATTGCTCATCCCCAGCACCATGACCAGCCTGCCAGCCAGCTGTCTGCAAGCAAGTCCTCCAGGCCTTGCAGCACTGCTACCCATTGATCAGGACCGGTGCCAGATGCCAAGGCAGCCTCCCACCCAGGCACCAGGGATTCTGGGATCTAAAGGCAGCTCACACTGAAAGAAAAACAAAAGACACCTAAAAAAAAAAAATCTGCTTTAGCTGTCTGGCTCAGCACGGCATACCTTAGGAAGCTGCTGCAGCTGGGCCTAGACAGATTCATTTACTGAATGTATACATAATCCAATATACAAAAGCCTGCCTGGTGGGGAGATTCAGACTCCACAGGGATACTCTAAAAGCATGGACTTCTCCATTCACGTTCCACACACTTCATCTGAACAACCAAAACCTGCATTACTGTCAGGATTTTTCCTTAGCAGCCACATTTTATTCCAACACAAGCATTTATACAAATTAGCCCCCACCTCCATCTCTGGCAGCATGCAGTTGAGCAAAAAATTGTATATATTTGTGTCTAGAGAGATCAGTAACTTTATTTTTTAATATTTAACTGTTTTATTTTTTTCTGACTTCTTCCTTGTCTTGATCCCTACCTGAAGCTCTTCAGACCCAAAATCACATACTTCCTGCTCAAGTCTGGGGTACTGTGATGGGTTTCAAAGATCGGGTTCCATGTACAGCAAGATACGCAAACACACGCATAGAATTCAAACAAACGCCAACTACTGTGTTCACAACACAACTGGAGGAAAAAAGGTGCCATCTCAAACACTGCTCGTCCACATTAACACACACGTGGTGGGAATTAAGAACACGATTAGATTGCTAAATGGCTCAAATGAAAAGCAGCTGGTAACAAACGGGGTCTACCAAAGGACATCACCGAAATCATACAAAATTCCTCTTCTTTTTGTCCCCCCACCCCCTTTAAAATTAAAGGCATCACTTACCCTGGGGGCTTTCCTCTTGTATTTGTTGTTATAGTCAAATTTCTCTTTCATTTCATCTAAGAGCTGGCCCAGTCTAGCTTTCTCCTCTTTCCCAGTGTAATCCTGGCTGAGGAGGATATAGGATCTCCAGTTTGCAGAGTCAAAGCCCCAGTGGCAAGTCCTGTTTTCCAGAGATTTGTGAGAGTGGACCACAAATTTGTGAGGCGGGTACATAAGCCTGCAGTCCAAGCACTGGATGCAGGCTGCGCTGGGGTTACTGTAAAGCTCTGGCACCAAGAGTCCCTTACACTTCCCAAAGCACTCATGATACACCTTGAAGCTCTTCTCTGTAAGCTCCAGCTCAATTGTGCTAGAGAACTCCTTCTTGCAGTGGGGAGGATAGGTGCCACCATAAAGCAAAGCGTTACAAAGCCTCTCAGCATCAGTTTTAGTGATGAGCCCACAGGAAGGAGCAGAAAAGGGCAGGATGCCCATGACTTTGAGGATTTCCAGCTGGTCAGCAGTGCATCTGGAGCAGTAAATATGTAGCTCATCGCACACTGAATTAATCTGCTGCAGGGAGAAGTCCCTGAGCACCGAGTTCAGGATCTGGGGCAAGCAAAGCCGCTTTTCTCCACCCACCACGAAGCAAGAGATGGTTTCCCCTTCCAGGATGGTCTCGCACCTCTCTGTGGATCTGTCCGAGGGCATGAAGAAGGGACCAGGCATCACCGGAGGAGGCTGGATAGGGGGCAGATGCAGTACAGGTTCTGCGGGGTCTTTGCCATTGTCTTTCTTGTACATCTCCTGTGCCCATCGTGCTGAGAAAGCAGCAGGGCCACCCAGGGAGCTCATAGAGCTCAGATGAAACTGTTCCAAGGTCTTCTGCAGTCCTGGATGAGGCTGGAAGCTGCTTCTACTTACAGTCTCCATTTTTTAGTTTCTATTCCCAAAACAAACAACAAAAAATCCCCAGTTATCCTCCACCCTGGTACAAATCCACTTAAGGGATTTTTTTTTTAATGAAAAAAATTATGAACAAAATAAAACAACCCACCCTTGGTTTTTTTTCTCCTTCCCACTCAGGTTTAACAATCCACTAACGAATAGGAAATAAATCCTTTTGTACGCGTGTCTCTCTCTTCTTTCTTTTTTCTTGCTTCGTTACAATTTCACAACCTCCAAGTCTCCAAGCTGCCCCGATGGAGCACAGAGTCACGCCAAAAAGAGGTCTTCATCCGAGCACTCACCCCCTCAGCCAACCCCCCAGGCAACCCAATCCCGCCTCCCACACCTCCACCACACACACTCACTCACTCACACACACGCCACCCACAGAAATACAAAAAGTCTCTTGCCACACTCCGAGCACCAGGGGCTCAAATATGTTCTGGCGGCTGCTGCTTCTCTGCAGTAATCACCCTTCTGTCCATATCCACTGAAAGGAAGGCGCGGGGGAGGAAAGTAAAAAGCAGGAGGAGGAAGAAAGCTTGGTCTGTGGAAGGGAACAACGCAGAAGAAAAGGCAGAGGCCCAAATCTCTGGCACTTCCAAAACGTCGCGGGGGCTTCGGACGGGCGATAAGCAGGCTCCCTTCCCCCTCGTGGTCCCTCAGCTTGATCTGGGAGGACTCCTCGTCTCTCGGTTCGCCTTTCTTCTCTTATTTCTCTCGGTCTTCTCGGCGTGCCGTGGGGAGCCGCGGTAACAGAGCGCACATCCTCCCAGCTCTTCTTTCCAGCAGAGACTGAGAGTGCCTGAGAGCTGAGCTAATGCAGCCTGGCTCAGCCTCCCTCCCTCCCTCCCTCCTCCTCCTTCTCCTCCTCCTCCTCCCCCCCTCTGTTTGTTGGTGTCTGCCTCAGTCATTGAATCCCAGCCAAGAATGTGACCAACTCCCCAGGCCGGGCTCTTCCAGGAACAGCGGCCGCCTCCCCCCTCCGCTCTGCGCCGAGCTGCTGCACCGGCAGCGCCGCACAGCACGGCCCGGCCGCGCCGGGAGGGAGGGTAAACCGCTGGGTTCACAGACCGCCGCGCCGCCACGGAGGCGCGGTAGGGCGAGGGCTCTTTCCTCTCGGCGCTTTCTTTCTGGACAACGGTAAAAAGGGAACGAGCGAAAACGCCTTCTGCCTCCCGCCCGCACGCAAAGTGCGGGCACACCGCAAAAAACCTGTCCGTCGCTAAACCTGCTCGCAACGCCTAACTTCGACTTTGAGCACACGCCCGTCTGAAACCGCACGCGTACAAAGACGATTTATGGCCGACGGCAGCGCACCCCGACAGCGCATCCCCGGCTGCTCCATTTACCCCCACGCGTTCCCTGCTCTCGACACACATGGCGCACGCCAGGCTCACGCGTGGAAGAAGCGTGAGGCAGAATCGCGACAGAGGTGTGCGGTGGGCAGCCTAGCTCCCCGAGCCCTCAGCGAGGCGGGGCCAGGGAAGAGAACCCGCGGCCGCGACGGGACCGCCGCTCCGGCGGGCGCCGACGGGGATCTCCGGGGCCGGCGGCCACGCGGCCCCCGCGCCGCGCGCCCCCGCCGCGCCGGAGGCGAGCGCCCTCTACCGAGCCGCGCGCGGGCGCGGACTCCCCCGCGCGGCCCCGGCCCGGGCGGCGGCCCCGCGCGAGCCCGGCGCGGGTGGCGGGTGGGGACCGAGGTGCCCGCTGGTCCCTGCCGGTGGCGGAGTGCACAGGACAAAACTCGGCTTCTCCCTTGTGTGCAGGGGCCGCAGCGCAGGAACCCGACACGCTGCTCCCGCCAGCACGAACGCAAGGAGCGGGCTCACCGGGCTGTGCCCCTCACCGCCGAGCTCTGTCAGCTGTGCGTGCCGAAGAAAGGCTGGAGAGCAGTTCCACGCCCATACCGTCGCTGAAGTGTTATTTGCAACGCAACGGTGACTTTAAGCACTGTCCATAGCACAGCAGCGTACGGCAGAGCGACGCGGAACCTGAGCGTTTGGACAGCCTTCACCACCGAAAGACTTCACCACTGCAGTACAAAGCAGGAAAACCAGGCAGACAGGACAGGAACAAGCAGACACATATCCAAACACCATCTAGAAGAGCAAGCAGAAAACAAAAATATAGCAATTTACTCAGAATCCGTGTAACGGGGCAGGGAACACAGCAAGCTCTCATATTTCGTTTGTGAATTTATATTCTGAAATCCCGCTCAGTAAAGAGGTGTCACAGCGTTACAAAACGCTTTGATCTTGCAACTTAATCAGCGTTTCTCCAGAGAGGAACCCACTCCCACACATCCAGCTTACACATCAAGCCTGAAAGTATTGAAGGGGGCTTCAGAGAAGGCAAGGACCAAACACAGTGGTCCAACTCATCAGCTGTGTCTTCGTGTGCCAAGAGAAGACCCTCAGAGAATCTTTACCAAATTGCTTTATTATAGAAAGCCATTGGTGGCAAGAGGTACCTTTTAAGTTTCTGTTCACATAATGCATCGCACGTGGATTTACTGATCCACAAGTGGAATTTTTAGATATTACCACAATACCACAGTCTAAAGACGTGATCTAACAATCCAGGCCATACAGTCCTTGTTGATTGCTGATGCTAAAGACATTACCACATTCAGAGAAAGCAGGGCTAGGAATATTCTTCACTGAGTAACGGGTATCTAAAAGGTTTCCGTTAAGAATAATTTTCAGTAATATTCTTCAGAAACTATGTATGGCACCTTTTGATAACATGCAGGACATCTGTGACATTCCATCCATTCCACCATTTCCAAACCAAAGGGTGATTCAAGAAAACCGTTCCCACCACTCAGCCTTGCCTTAGAAATGTTCTAGGACAAGGGAGAAGGACCAGACGCTCGGTGAAGTCTCTCAGGGTTGTGGCAGTCGAAGGGACTGTCACCGAAAGGACTCGGATATAATGGTGAAGAGCAGCAGGGTAATTCCCTAGACGGATTTAGTCCAGCTTCGGTCACTATTTTTTTTAACTCACTAAAATATAAATGGCCCGATATACTCAAACGTCATGTACGGAGTTCCCGATTATTTTAAAGAACAAAATTAATGCTTGCAGGAAGTTTAGAGAGCAATGGAGAAGCTTCCTAGGTCTGGAAGCTGGGTTTTTTGCACTCCCTCTCCTTTATCCCTTAGAAAGAAAGGACAGCAGTAACTGCAGTTCATTTTAAGAGAGGTGCCATTTTCCCTTCCAGACGACTCTTTTATGCAAGTAAATCACTGGATCGTGCAACAGATTGTTTATGGGTGGAATTCATAAATGGAATTCCTGAAGCAGAGAGGACTACCAAGACGGCAGGAAGGATGGTCTTGTGGTTAAGACAGAAAACTCAGGACATCTGGGGTCTATTCCCAGATCTCCCACAGACTTCCTGTTGCCTCGGGCAAGTTGTTTAGTCTCTCCATGCCTCAGTTTCTGCATCTGCAATATCCAGATGGCGACCAATTAGAGTGGCAGCTTCTGAACATAAATTCATGATGGGACAGAAACCGATTTTCAACTCCTGTAGTAACAATACAGTAAAACTTCCATTTCTTTATATCCCACAGACTCTGCAGAATTAAACAGCAGCAGGGCAGAAGGGGGAGCAACAAGAGCTGTTATCTGGGGTTAAGGTGGCAGTGGCTTCTGAAGTCTCTGCCTCCCGTGATGATGGACTGTGAGCGCTGTGTATCTTAAAATCATATTAATCTTTCCCCCAGCGCCTGTTTGTCTTGCTCCCGTTCCAAAGCCCTCTAGCTGGAGAGAGGACAGGGGAAAATATCTCTGAGGAAGGGCCCTAACACCACAGTGTTTTTCTCACTCTCTCCCTCTTCTCCTCCCCCTCTCCATTGGCTTCAAGGCCAACAGCTCCTGGAACACAAACACTCGTGTAAACTTCTGAACCACACAGCCCTATGGTGGGTGGGTGTTTGCTCCCTGCCTGCCAGTTCCAATCCACCCACAGATTCCAAAGGCCCAGAACAAAAAGCAGACTCCATTTTCCATATTTAACATGCAGTTCGCCTCCCTCCCCGTCGCCTTTATTTGCAGAACTCTGTGCCTTTCACAAGTACGGTGTCCAACCTTTTACACATTTCCCAAGTGGAGGGTATCGTGTTTATGCATATGTTTATATAGGCATATGAAAATAATATTCTAAACGAATTCACCCCAGTCCTCCTCTGGTTTTAGATGTCTGCTTAGTCAGGAAGAACTGAGGATTATCAAGGACTGTGCTGCATATTGCAGCTATTTGACAAAACACTTGGGAAGGGCCTGTTGTGAAGACTGTGAAGAAGAAAAGCAAGGGAAAAATAGAAGCCTGGGTGCAAATGTGACACGTGAAAATTCCTACTGTAGCTCACGTGAGACAGAACATTCTTTATAGCAGCAACCATCTAATTTCTCCATGTTTGTATCGTACATATTAATTTCTAATTGTGACATTCCAGTACTGAAGTAAAAGAATTTCTGGATGACCAGGATATCTCCTTCCCTCCTTTCCTTTAGAGACCATCTGCTCAATGTTATCATTTTCATTGATCATTTCGCTTACAGTGAAACTGGGGAATGCCAAATTATCCAAAACTAGCAGAATAAGGTTTCAAACTCTCTGTTGAAAAAGACATATCTGAGAGTCAGGCTGTCTTTTTCAAGCAACTATTTCAATTTTTCATCAACACACAGATTCTACTTACAGAAAATTATTTCACAAATCTGTACCAACTTCTTATCTGAAGTTCTGGATGGTTCTGGCATTTGCAGGGCACCCTCTGTGAATCTTCTTGCACTGTTCTGGCTATTGGGAAAATCAGTCGTTACCATTTGGATCAATACGCTAATAAGCTCAGGGTTTAGTGATCATTTTCTCTTTATAAAGCCATTCAGCATTTAGAAAGTTACTAACAAATAGAACACCAGCACATTTCACTTACTGTCTCTAGCCTGATTCAAACAGCAGCAAAAACAAGTGGAATTTTTTCACTTGCCTGATGGCACAGAACAATATATACTTCACCTTGCTGTCCTAGTCTCCAGCCCTTTCCACCACTGGCTGAAGAAACAGACACCTTTGCATTTACTGGACCTAGTCCTTTCTCTTCTTTAAAGTCGTAACATTGGCTTCATGGCAATAAAGATCAGACCTAAGCTCTTAACATTAAGCACCCAAAAAATAGTCTTGATTTTCAGTTAGGACATGCAACCAAATCTCGTAGTGATTCTTTAAAGATATAATAACTTGAAAGATGTGATTTGTAACTATATGTCTAAGGTAACAGTGCTACAAGATAGTAAGAGTCAAAAAAAAAGAAAAAAAAATCTAGGCTCTGCCATTCACTCCTTTGAGTCAAATCTTGAAGCTGTTGTGGTTTAACCATTTTAAAAGGATAATCCAATGCATAGAGCAAGACTGCAATCGGACAGCATCTCTACCTTCAGTTGCCCAGTATCTTGAAAGTCTTGTAGGGTCCGACTCACGGGAAGACTGAGAGAGCAAGTCTAGAGTGAGGACAGAAAAGCAGATCTCCCTTTTCATAGGTTAGTCCCACTCCAGCCATGCTATGTGGTTTCAATGAAAATACTCAAGTTGTATGTTTTGAACAACAAAGGCTAAGGAGCTACAGGGCTGACCTCTACCTCCTGGAAGGCAGACCCAGCTTGACTGTGCCTCACACACTCTTCTGCAGTTTGAGAGAAACTCAAGACCTCGGAATAAACTGAATAAAAAATCACAATGATAGAATTTGGGAACGCTGGAAACATACTCTGAGGCGTGTGCACAAAGCAGGCATACGTAAAACAGAAGAGATCTTATCTTCTTTCCTTCTAGCATCCATGACTGGGCACAAATGATAAAGCAAGCTCTCTCTGGAATGCTGCTCCTCTCCAGGGTCTTGCCTCTCCTTTCTCTGCAAAACATATTGGTTTAATATCTGATCTTTTCAGTGATGGCAGCTAGCTATGCTATATTTTATGGGTTTGGTTCAGCTAACTGATTATATTTTACCATGTTCTTAGCAGCTTCTGTCACCACTACAGAAGAGAATCCCATGGATTCAGAAGTCATCATTATTTTCTTAACCCCATTCACAATTCTCGGTTCCTGTCCAGCTCAGCTCCATAGCCTATCTCCTATATCTTCTATTTCTTTCCAAAGTACAGAACCTCTTGATCAATACACATCTCATATTCCTCTGTATTCCTGATCCTTGGAGGATAATCATCTAGGATAAGAATCGGGCTTTAAGCTCAGGTTACAGCAACTGATGCTTTTTGCTGCAGAAGTCCCTAGTGCTGGCCAGGGTAGCAGCTATCATGCTAGCACAATTCACCAGGCTATTCAGAATAAAACCTGTCTCACTCTAGTGAACTTAAGAACTGGCTTGAACAGTCACAGAGTTTGACTAATGGGCACACATCCATGATTGATATATGTAATGAACACATGACCTGTTTAAAACACTACTTGCTCTCACACCTAAAATTCCCATTTAAATTGCAAGAAATCATCAGGCATCCTAAGAAATATAGGAGGAGAGGGGCTGTCAAAAGCCCATGAAAGAGCTCTCCATCTTTTAGAATTTTTTTTATCCCAAGTTGCCTGGTATGTTGCTCAGGGCTGCCCCTCCCACCCACCCACTCTGTACCTACATGCCCCAGTGCATGCTGCCAAACACCTCATTAAAAAAAATTTAAAAAAAAAAAAAAAAAGAAAAAAAAAAGATATGCTTGCTAGTGCCAATAAAAAAAACTAACTTACTGGAAAAATTCAGAGTCAGAGAGGGAAATACACCTGGAAGTCTTGGGATTCCCAAAGGAGCTTACAGAATAGTCCTGTTAGGTGATTCAGGGCTGCACAGACTTTTTGTCATTTATATTAACACAGAATCTTTCATTTATCAGCATATCCAGCAACAATCAAACAAGGCATAGCATACACATCCAACACAGGAAAGGATAAGAATACGAAATCAACACCTTATCCCTGTGAAAAGAGCAACTGATTGTTGCTATCCACCCTCAGCATTTCCTCCTAGCATGGTTCTTACCCAGGCTATTACCAAATAGTCACTATCACCATTCTAGGGAAGAAAAATCAACACATTTAAGACAAAGTTAAACCTAAGACTTAAGCAAAGTATCTACCCTAGCTCGGGGCTTATAGCTGTCTAGTGTATCCCAAAGCAATCAGTATCAAAGGAAATGAGTGTGTCAACCTTGCACTACAGGAGTTACTGATTAGCAAGACCTCAGCTTTGAGCTTCACCAAAACGAAGTGGGTTAACTCCCCTCCCTTACCCTCCCACACACACACCATCATGCAGAGAAGCTGTGGGAATACTGATCTGATCTGCTGCAGCTGCTGTGGTGAGTAAAAGGGCAACAGAGCTGGGCTCTACAACTAGCATGTATCGACTTGCACGATGCCACGATTAATACTGCCTCATTTCCATTTCACCTGAAACCCATGTGCAACTTTAAGGCCAAAGATTTCCTTCCTCAATAGCCTCTCACAGACTCCAGGGAATTCACATATCTTTTTGTAATCTCTTCCGTCTTTGAGATAATTTCTCATAATCACAGTATCCATATTTTGCAAATAATATTAACAGGCTTAACTGCACCTTTGCTAGCAAGACTCTGTAAGACCTTATTATTTGCTAGTTGGGTTATCACTAAGGCTGCTGATTCGTCTCTTTTCTCATGTTCTTTGCTATACACTTTACAACAGTTTAAGATCCAAAATCACAGTGGGGAATAAGCCCCACGGTCTGCTTGAAATTTATGATATCTACCCCTTGTTGTAAAGTGATCCTCTATCTGCTGGTCTGACATATGAACCTGCAATTTATTTTAAAGGCCTGTGTCACCTATAAATAACACACAGAGCACGAGGCACTCTATGGAGATAAGTGCTTGCATCATCACTTCAGTAATTCAGAACGTGCTGTCCTAAAAATCTGGAATTTCTACTCCTCTCTCACGAATTCTTATGGGTTGATCTCATATTTATTTTATTTATGGGCTTTCTGAATGAACCTGTGATTAAAGCATATGCACACGTCATTAGCATAATGACGTTTTTCTTACAAGCATGTAATGAAAAAGTAACAGATTCATACCGTGATGTTACAGATGTGGAACTGAGGAACAGAGAGGATATACAACCGGCTTAAGGCCATCCTGCAGATTTTTACCAGAATCCAAACCTTTTACCAAGTTAAAATCAACGGGTTTAACTTTATGACTGTTTTTTTCTAACAAAACTTCACTGATATTCCTAGAACTATTCCCAAATGAAATTTATGTGAGAAGAGAATCCGACACTAAAAGACAGAAGCTTTTGGGAGTTTCTTTGTTTGTTTTGTCCGTAAGACCTCTTTCATACTCCAGTGGCCAAGACAGGCTGTTTTTTGAATCAGACACTTCAGACACCTTCAGTCTGGTAGAATCACTTAATGGAAGTCCTCTGCAAGACTGGTATTCACTGAAGTGTCTGTGACTTAACATTGCCCCATTCTCTTTTTCAGGAAAAGGAACTTAACATTTTAGGTTCTAGACAGCTTAAATTTTCAAATTAGATTTTAATGTTTCAAGTTTCTTCAATTTTTAATTAGCTATGTCAGAAAAGAGGAGTGCAAAAGCTAGCAACAAGAGATGTTAAGGCAGCAGGTTCTCGATATCACAACCTCCATGTCACAGCAGAAGGATGTTTCAGCAGCCTGCCCTCTTCTAGCTATAAAGAGCAGAAAGGCAATTGTAATGTTTCAGCCTGACTTGCATGGGTACTGCTCAAGTAAGCTTACACCACAGACTTTCAGCGAGTTTCACGTCTGTTTCCAGCAGTCCCACATTTTCAATATTCCCAAAGTCTATATGCAGTCTATATCCCAAAGTCTATATATAGATTAGACCCACTTCACTTGTGTTACATGGCCCTTTGACAAAAAAAAAGGGTCTCTGGAATAATTAGGGTTTAAGATTATTTAAAATAAATGATGAATTCCTATTCATAAGCTTTGATACTAGTCATAGGTATAGCATTTGTATTAAAAAAAGTAATAAACAGTGACTGAGAGGAAGGATTGCAGGAAAGGCTGGCCTTGCTTAGGTTCCCCATTTTCATCTCCACCCTTTCAAACACCTCTACTAGATTTCTTTTCTGCATGTGGCAGGTCTGAGAACAGTACTCTCTATCCCTTCTTCCTACTATCCCTCATGTAATCCAAAGCCCATCTTGAAGCAATGATCATGTCTGTACTATGCATACTGCAGTATCACCACTAGGACCCAAGATCCATCAGCTCACATGCCAGCTGGCACCTTTCCCTCCCCTCTGCTTTCTTTCCCTGAGCAGGAGAAACCATTCACTGCCTTCTGGGGCAAGCACTGGACCCACACTGTTCTTCATAATGAATGCAACCTGTTCTGACGAATGTGAAGCTTATTTGTGAGTGTGGAGCTGCACTCAATTGCCTGACATTTCACATTTCTCACCATAAATCTGGGTAACACTTTATTTTAATTACTGGGACATTTTCTAACTTTTATTGTTTCTGGCAAACACAGGCAAAATGAGCTCATTCATTATATAAGGTATGTGGGCTATTTCTTCAGGGGAAATTGTGTTCTATATTACTCTTGCCATCCAACAAGATGCCATTCACCTCTCTTCTAGATGTCATAAAGTATTACACAGACTGAGAATAATCAACTAATCTTTTCCTGAATGACAGAGACCTTAGAAGAGAATCCATCCATCCATCCATTCATCCATCCATCCATCTTTCTGCATTCCTAAAACGCACCCATTAACGTAAGTAACTAGGGGGCAATACATCTCATGCCTTTTTAGTATCTCCACTCCAAAATGGGTGTAGATACCACCTTAAGATGACACAAAGGAAATTCCAAACTGCAAATTTCAGACCCTGATTTGATTTCCCCAAGGTAATTTTGATCTACCTGTGTTACAAAGACCAATACAAGAAACAGCAGGCTGACAAAACCAATAAGCACTGCACTCCCCAGGAAGATGCTGTGTATTGAGGACTAGGCATCAAAGACTGCAGTCAGGGCCCTGGAAAACCTAAGGATTTTACAAATGCCTTGAAGCCTCAATGTAAAAATCCCTTTATATTTGCTCCCCTCCATGAGCAAAGTTCTAAAACTTCACTACGGTGAACTGTTCTATAGACTGGAGAGCTTGAACTCCTATAGCTCTCCAAGGTCAAATCAGTAGACCTGCAGAAAATCACACTCAGCATCTCTGGGCCTTATTTGTCCCACAGCAATCAGTGCCAAATTTCAAATGGAGTCCAAACAAAGATTAAGTTTAGACTCTCTGTCTCAATAATGATAATTTAGGGCCAAGATGCAGTAGGTGCTGAACACTCTGCAGGCAATATAACCTCTCACTTGTAAAACCAGGCCATAACTTTTCAATTAGTGAATTCAGACTGGACTGGAGAAATCATAACTCAGGCCACTTCTTTTGACAATTGTTTAAGCTTTAGAAATTGACTCCTGCTCTTGGACTGTGGAGCAATACCTCCCCCCTTGTCTGTCCATGACATCCCCTTCTCAGACTGTACCTTCCTTGTTCATACTGCTGAGCCTGAGATGATGGAATTGGCCATTTGCCCAGGTGGAGGGAAAAAAAAAAAAGAAAAGCAGTTACTGTAATGGAACGGCTTTCTGACTTTTCTGAATACAGTCAGTGAAAATCCCATGCAGATAGCGCATAGCATGTTTAATGACTCACACTCTGCATTTTCACCAGGGAAAAATTTCAGGCCTGCACTCAGTTAAAAGATGGAAATTTTTAAAAAACTTCCATTGTAGTATGTTACCATCTGTTCAGAAATTAACAAAACCAAAATCTAAGTAAGTAAATTGGTTGATTTTCTTTCTTTCTTTTTCTTGTAGTAAGAGCTTTCTGTTTTACAGATAAGATGTGAATCTCGATGGCGGGGCATGTGAGTATATACAAGTCAGTACTAAGAAAATAGACTTCAATCTAATTGCTTGCTGGCTTTGGACAAATTTAAGTCTTGAAAAGTAAATTATTCTATATACTATGACCATTTTCTCATACAATGATCAGCAGTGTTTTGTATCAGTCAGGGAGTGAGAGAATTTTGTGTCACATTAGCATGTGCTCAGCCCAACAAAACCCTGTAATTTGAACAGCCTCCAAGGTCTTCTGATGAGACAACTTCACTGAAAAAGCCTTCTCTCTCTTGGGAACAAAGCCACTGAGAATTTGGATTAAATGTGTATAATAACACAAAATTTCAAGTTTTGGTTGGAGAGAAAAAAAAAAGAAAGCAAATTTTGCCCTTTCCTTTCTCCTTCATTCTTTGTAATGCTTCATAAAAGCACCAAGAACATATATTTCTTTCTTTTCAGAGCTGAAGTCTTGGAACTCATACCATTTTCATTTAGCTATTTTTACCCGCCCTGCTCCTTCCTGTATCCATGGAGTTTCATCAAAACATGGAATTCCAGTCTCTAATGACATAACCTTCCCCTTTCCTTCCTGTTCTCATGTCACCTCTCATTTTCTCACCAGCTCCATAGCCTTCTCCGATTTTTGGACTTTTTCTACTCTAGGCTTCTTATTTTCTTTATATACTTTGCAACAGCACTGGCCTCTTCTCTACAGTGGGCAATAGTAAGAAGTCACAAACTTCTACATAAACAAGCAAACAAAAAACCCTCCACCAGCTGCCTCAGCTAAGGAGAACACCTTCTCTTCTTCCCTGCTCCAGGGAAAAATCTGACTTCAAAGACCCAGTTTTGTCTTACATAGGCATCAAACAGGAATTATTTGACTACAATCATGCTATGAAAGTCTTATCTGCCAGTTTGGTATAAATCAGCTATACTGAAATGAATAGAATGATTGTCACATGAAGTTAAGACAAAGGTACTGTGACATACATGTAACAACTTCACTGATTGTATTTAACAATTAAACATGAGATAAAAGTGCTATTCAATGTATGTCTGAAGTTAGTTAATGGATTAGCACTAGCAAAATATGCATCATAGTCTGGTTCTACAAGATCTTTCCATATGTGTATTACACTTTGCTACAGCTGTACAATTCTGCAAGACAGACAGTTCCTGTGGTATATAAGTTTTAAGGGTAAAGATAGGAACAGCAATCTGGCATAAACATTCATTTTCTTAGAAAAAAATTGAACTGCAAATGGAATTCATTTGCTGATTTGCAGGAACAACGAAGTCAAGCAACAAAACTCAGCAAACCATATTAAAAAGTATCCTCACAAGTATTTTTGCAGGAAACAGAGGTGTTTATAAACCAAAAAAAGAGGTGTAGAAGTTACAATTGCTCTAGGGCAAAATTTAACTGGTTTCCCTTCCTTATTAGATTTCTCATTCATAAAAAATTGCTAGCTGACTTAGCAGTCAGTGCGCCACATGGGATTTTAGGTGCTTCTAACCATCTGTATGTATTTTTTCCATTTGTCTAACTAATTTTCCATTTTCAATTGATTTGTCTTTATTTTATCTCTTTGTCTACATAATTAGAGTTATCTGAAACATCAAGACAAGCCTTTATCTCAGCAGGAGTATGGATAGCATATTTGCTCAGAAGCAAAGAATACAAGCTCTAGGCTATCACAAACTCCATTGTCATTCTCAGCTGGCAATACTAAAGAAAGTTCTTGATGCTATAAATCATGTTTGATCCCAACACTTTTTCCTAATCTGGATCCTGAAAGTTCAGAGTCCTTCCAAAAGGCGTCACTGAAGTTTCCAGCCAGCTTTGCTCTCAGAACACAACATGCGCAGATTCAGAGTAACAGCACTAAGTTAATCAATTTCAGCTCTGCACTGACAATCTGCCAGGAATCAAAAGCCTATATATAAAACTGAACCCTGTAATGTGTCCGGTGCCCAAAATTTTCATCAAATTCAATGGCTGAGCCACTGAATGGGATGCAAGGATTAGAACATTAACTTGTACAGAGTTACACCTATCCATAACTTCCCTATGGGAATGCAGTGCAGGAAGATTACAAGACTAATTCAGCAATTTCTCAGTCCTACAGTCTTATCTCTTGGTGCTCAGCTGAGTCTTTTATCAACAGAAAACAGTTGGAAAGCTTTATACAAAAAATTATGATCCTGCAAGATTCAGAATATTATTTGCACAATAAGCTGAGAAATTAGGTTTGAAGTCTTTCCTGTGTTTAAGCCTAAAAAGAAAAGTTTAGTAAGACACAGAAATGCCAAGTTTAGTCTTCTTGCACACAGAAAATTAACAGTCTGTTTGGATCAATGCAGATTATTTCATGCTGGCCTACAGAAGTTCCATGGGGAGCACATCCAAGTTAAAGAAAACATGCCAAACAGAGGTATATGATACAGATTTATACTGCCTTTAATTTTTTGTTACCTAAAAGAGCTCAACGACTAACAATATCAATAATAATGCTTTCTTTGAAATGTTCAGTCTTACCCATATTGGAGTTGTGTATGTTCAGGATTCACCTGCAATTTATCCACATGTAATCTTTTTCATGCCTCCCTTCCCTCCTTACTATACCCGGACCATCGACATATTTATCAGTGGCAAACAAAGACACGTGGCATGATGGACTTAAGAAACTTCAGAAACTGAATCTCTAATTCTTCCCCAGGTTGGCAAGGCCATTTTCAGCAAGTCAATTGTCCCTTACTTCTTCCATAAAGTGGAAATGCTTGAGAGGACTTCCTTTGTTAGGGCTTTACCTGGGGCCATATAAAAAGCTGTGTATTACAAGAGGAAACAGTCCACTGGATCATGTTTAGCACTGGAAATAAGAGGACAGCTTTGTTGTGACCTACTGTGTTACCTACCTTAAGCAAGTTTTTGCGCTCTGTTTTTATTCCTTCTCAAACCCATCATCAAAACGAGATACCCATTTAAATTGGCTCTGTGAAGAGAGACTCTTCTCACTCAGCAGCAAAAACAATGAGGTCGTTAGAAAGGCTGGCTAGAAAAACTCAACAAGTTCACATAGATGCTTTGCCATTTTTACCCATTACCCAGTGGTTTTCCTTATATAATTGATTAATAAAGTCCCTGAAATTCTCCTGGAGATATGCCAGGCCACAGATCCTGTTCTCATTTTATTTTAGTTCTAGGAAAAGCAAGAAGGAAAAAATTGCTTCTAAAAAGTTTCAGCTACTATTCCTGACACTTTGTTCCCACAGATGTCTATCAATAACTGAGTAACTAGATTGCCGTATTTTCAGAGGTGGGTGATGAGTTGAGTTTGTTTGCACTGGTCTCAGTCACCTGAGCGAACAGCCGTCCAGACTTTTTTTAACGGATTTTGCTGCTACACAGTTTGAGCAAATAGGAGTATGCACTGCTTGTGCAATTTCAAAGTCTTATTTGAAAGCACTTCATATGCACTACAAACACCTCCTTATACCTCCATGTTTCCCTTCCTTTCCAGTGCTGTGCATTGCAGTGCACTGGAATGCTGGCTTCCAAAGGCATCTGAAGTGCCTCTGAATCTGTTTAAACAAATACATGGGCAGATAATCTGAAACAGAGCATTCCCATCTGTTGAATCTCTCCAAAGCTGACATTTGGTAATGACCATCACCTCCTAAAGTGCAGACTGCACCTCTAGCTGAAGACGTGCCAAGCATATTCTAATTTTCATTTGAAATATTTAACTTGGAAAGGCTCGGTGACAACTGCAGAGTAGAAGTTAACAGCCAGTGAGAATCGCTATTAGCATGCCACAAGGAGGGGGCAGGGGGGGAAATAAGACCAAATTATCTGTGGTTTGTGAGCAAGGGAGGTCATCTCTGAAAAAAATAACATGATCTCAGTGGGATAAACAGTACAGGAGATAAATCAGTAACTAGGCCAATTATGAAATACAGGTTCTGCAAATATTTCAGAGTAACGGAAGGGGAGCTAAGGAGCAAAACTGTGTTGGCTGGTTAGATACAACATACTCAGAGGGAGCGTACAGTCTCTAGAGACATGACACTGGCACAGGGTTGGTGGTCAATTAACTCGAAGGGATTGCTAACCTGAACACGAACCAGCCAATGAAAGATAGTTCACACAAAGTTATGCTTAGTATTTGTGTTGTCAGTGGCCGAGCACAAAGGCCTCTGCACCTCAGCAGAGGAGGTTGTGTACCTTATGCTCTATAGGTAAGTCAAAGGTTATCTGCTTTATCTTGTAAAGTTGAATTTTGTGCTCATGAAACTCATGCTAATTATCTTTACTAACAGTTGGACTTTTAAGATCAGGTTTCACAGACACTGGATTTGGTATAACAAGTTATGCTATTTGAAAAGCATGAAGATTTGCCTCAGATGTTCTCAACAATGGACTCTGTTACTTAGTGCTCCCAGGTATCACTCACTAGAAAGCTAAAGTGCAGAAATAAATCCAGAGGGTCAGTATCATCAGTAAAATTCTGAAAACTTTCTTCAAGAAGTAAGAGAACCTTGAAAACAGCGTACACTCAACTACATAAAGGAATAATATTCAATATACTTTTCATTACACTGAAAAGATTCAAAGACTCTTTCCTTCCTTATTTTCTTCACGAAAAATGAGTCAGAGGACAGATAAAACCAGCACATTTTCATCATGAAGAGCTGCTCTGACCTCTAGTTTATATTATTTGGCTCAGGGAAAGAAGGGGAAAATTTCCTTAAAACATAAGAAAGCAGTAACTGTTAAGTTCAGTGTAAATAAGGTATCAGTTTAATCATGCAAAACAAAAAAAATCTAGAAATATTTAGGACACGGGCTTCAACACACTACTTGCCATGAGTGGAATCATACAATCAACATAAGCTACCTATTTTTCCCCTAAATTCCAGATACTGTGCATAGATCTGTATTACTAATTTAAAGAAGTCTGAGCTTGTTCTGTGGGAGTGCTTCATGCCATTTGTGGCCACAATATATGTCCACACATGAAGTTACTCACCTCTAAACCAGGATGGCTGAATGCAAAATGCCTTGTATGAATGGCCTTTGGCCCACAACAGCTCTTCAACCCCAATCAGAAACTGGAAAAGCGCTCGCTGGCCCAACCAAGACTATGCGGATGCTCTTTCAAAAATATATCCATGTACAAGGAAGTTCCAGAGTCCAGAAACCTTTCCCTGAACTAGCAATTTACCAGCATACCTGTAGCCTCTGATTTCTTTCTGTACTGTTTGCAGAAGTTTTAAGTTTGGAAGCCACTATTCATATTGGCCATTTCCTGTTGATACAAGTAGTCAGAAGGGGGGAAACATCTGTAGATGTTGCTGTAACTTAAAGACTATCACTACACAGCCTGGAAAGACAGAACTGTTTCTCATTTGCTTTAACTCAAGGGAAACCTCTGGTGCCAGCCTGCTTGACATGGCTTAGCTAAAAGTGGAGGAATAGGTCTGAACTGTCACAGACATCTTACAACATTCCACAAAATCTTTAAAGAAGTACTGGAAACAGTAAAAGTACCAATTTACTCAAAGAACAATGAAGTCGGTTGTAAGAATGAAAGGCAAGGTAGAATATTTCCACTTCCAAGTACTGAGGTTATTTACCAGCTGAGTAAAGAAGCAACTAACAGAAAACAATGTATAAACTCCACCTAAGGATTTCAACAAGTCCTCCCTTGGGGTTTCAAAGCACTTAGAAAAGTTAGGCTGTACTGACAAACTGAGGCAGAAGAAAGAAACGAATTAATTCTCTCAAAAACCATAAGACGTCTGGATAGAAGCACAGATTTCCTGTGCTTTTAACCAGTCGTGAGTGCACTGCCTCATCAAGCCCACACATGTGATGGAAACTCATCAGAATCAAGGATCATTATGCAAGAAAGAAGATACAAGAATGGTAAGACACGTTCATCCAGCAGCTCACTTAAGCCACAACTCAGAACAGGAAGTTTCACAGTCAGACTTTCAATTCCCACACCAAGCTAAATCAATCTAAATCAAATACATTTAAAAGAAAAAACCGTGAATGGAAAAAGCAGTCTCTTTATGCCACCCACTACCAGAAAGATTATTGTTCTTGCTTCAGAACTATTTCTGATTTAAAAGCTACTTGAATTTAGAAATGCAGGGATTGGATTATTTTTTCTCTGTTTGAATTTCTACACAGGAAAACTGAGTAATTTGTACAGTTAGCAAAGCCAACAAAAAAAAAAAAAAAGAAAGAAAGAAAAAAGGCGGGGAGGAGGATGGCCACTACTGGATGATTAAAACAAATTTATGCTGATACAATAACATTGTCAAAAATACCACAGGAACAAGCATTTTCAAAAGTCTTAAATCAGGCCTTGTATTCCATTTTATTTTTTACTCTCTAAACAGCTTACTTCTCTGATCCACAATAATTTTGGGACCAAGCCATTGTTTCTTGACATCAAATGTTGGTGGTGATATTTTCAGCACAGGAGTTGCTGGAAGGTATCAAATAGAGTCTCTGCTATCCTTTTCCTGACATTGGCCATGACTAGCTCCTTCACAGAAAATTTAAGACATTTCAAGAGGGACCAATCCAAAAAAGAAGTCCCTCCTTCACCACCAAGAGTTAAAAGGGATCTCTTGTTTCCCCTCTGATGTTGCTTTATTTTATTCTAAAGATCATTGCTGTAACAAATCTGGTGTTCTTGCCAGCCATACAAACATCCCATCATTTCTGAATCCTTCCACACTCTCAGCTGTATACCTAGCAATACACAGTTAAAAATATATATATATGTATTTGTGCTTCATGGTACATGTTATAAGCCCAAGTCTGTGCTTCTACATAGAAAGGGAGCCAAAGCAGTAATGGTCTGCTTCTGTGCTCTCTTCCTCTTTTTTTCTCTGCATTTATTACCAGTGAAGGATATCAGACATGACAGCCCTGGAGACTGAAGTCCTTTGTCTACACAAAAGGTCCAGTTCTGTCAGCGAGAGGGTGGGACTTCGCTTTTACACCATTTCAACAGTATGTTTCAATCAACAATGCCTTGAGAAACTTCCAAGAACCACCAGCAAAAGTCAAAGGAATGAGCAATATTAAGACTAACTAGTGAAGGTTCTCTCTGAGAACACTTTCTGAGAACTATCAAGGAAACCAATTAAGACCTATTGCATTTATCATTTAGGCTGGAATACATCTGAGACCATGTAACTGTTTATTTATAGGTCACTTAAAAATAACCCTATAGAAAACAACCAATAAGTTGCTACTAGCACATACTGGATTTGAAACGGCAATTAAAGTTTCTTATTTCATTAGCAAGATCTTCCATTAGCAAAGGATACCAGTCCTCACCAAAAGCAAGCTTACAAAAGCTAGGCTAAGAAAAGGGTTACCGACATACATGTTAAAATGTCAACAAAATATGCTATGCACTCTGTTCCCTAGAGTGATTTTATTATTATTTTTCCACTAGCAGCAATTCCACAAGTACATAGGAGTCAGAAAAAGAAATCTTATAGAAGCAGTTGTGAAACTGTCCCACCTACTTTTACAATGCACATGGAAAAACACACAAAAATAATAAGCTCACACTGGGAAAAAAAACTCCACACTAGATGAAGTCCTTAAACTTCTTTTTTTCATAGTTTTTAAGGAGACAGAGTACGTTCTGAACGTGTAAGTTCTCCAGAAGCACTGTTTCTTTAAAGTCAGAATGTGATTTTCTTTCACCCACAAGAAAAAGTGCAGTTTCCCAGGTTCTTACTGGAAAGTTTTCTTGGGAAAATATTCATTTGCAAAGCGTCGTTTTTACACTTTTGGTTCACTGGTTGTATGACACTTATAATGCTTTAACAGTGTTTTTACTCCATGAATGTTTGTAATAACTTAATCCATCCTATTTCCTACAGTATCTCCTTTTAAGGATAATTATATCAATATGCTTCTGACATTTTGTAATCCAAATAATTTCTTTTTTCTAGATTTTGTTCTCAGTTGGGTGATTCAAAACAAGACTTAATTGGACATTCCTGGCCCTCACAATTTTCTGAAAAAGCTGCTGCACACTAAAATTCAATAAATAACCCCCAAACCACTAGAAACATGGATAATTCTGTGTAGTATTTTGTTACATTCTCACAGCTTTCTTTTCTAATAAGACAGTTCAAGATTAGCTACAATCTGCTGCATTGTCCAAGACAAAAGTCTCATGTATATGTGTACACGTGCCCTAAGAAAGCTTTCTTTGGTTTGGGATTTTTTTTCTTAAAAAAAAGCTGCAATGGGATGTGTTCTGTGACAAGTTAAAAATATCTACCCATAATCAAATGCTATTATACGTGGCATTTAATAAAGACCCTAACAGTATCTATTTACAAGAGTAAACTATCCAAGAACCTAAGCAGGTTGAACAGGCTTACAGCAGGCTTTTTCAAAAGCTACCTGCAGTTTTCTACAGAGGAGATGTATTGTTCAACTCAATTCTTCCCAAACATCTGTGCTATATTGCCACAGTCAAGCCTCAAAACTTTTCAGATTATTGGAACTTGGGAATGAATATACTTTATGGTTCCACAGACTGGTTTGGGAACTATTAGTTTATCACTTCAGAGTTTAGCTCCTCCTGTCCACACTAAGGCAAGAATCAGGCCTCCTCTGCTGTCTTTTCTGATGTTCCATTTATAATATAAACTAGCAAATTAGCTTTAACATGTCTGTGGCACTTGATCCTTATTTAGAAAATTTTCTCTGTAAATTTCTGTAAATTGTTAAATTTAATGACAGTGATATCTAATCATGTCAAACAAGATCTGGTCTTTATTGTGCAAGGTACAACACTACCAGTACACAGTCCTTCCGCTGATGCGTTTGCAAAGTATGGATGTGATGTAGAGATGAAATGACTCACACGGAGTTAGTCAAAAGGCCAGCTTCAGGACTAGTGACAAAAGGTTTCTCAAAGCAAAGATCAGACTCCATTGTACTTTTCTGCCTCCACATCAAATTAAAAGACAACATTGCAGACTAACTAGAAACATCTGGCTTTAAGGCAGTATTAGCTTTTATTGCTACTTCGACTACAGACACATTCTAAGACAGTCAAAGAGAATTTTGGTAGGCCTAACATCCATTGTTCTCTCAAAGGTCCTTTGCTTAATACTCAGTGAGGGGAAGTGGTAAAGCTGCTGCTTCACTGTTTATAAAGGAAACTAGATGATCCTTTGATAAGATGCTATCTTCTTTCGTTCCTCTCACTGTATTCACTGTGCAACAGGGAAATTTTAGCTTTGTGTTCCCTGGCCTATACAGCAATCAAAGGCTCTGAAGGGAACCTCTGTAGCATGCCAGATCAGACCATTATCCATTAAGTCTGTTGTTCTTTGTAACATTAGCCACACTTCTATAACACACCCAATATGTATCTGGTTAAAATTGTTACCAGAATGTTTCAATCTCGAGCTCCCTCCCTCTGTAAATAAGTTACAGAAAAAAGCCAACTGACAGCACTTGACAACATGAAGCATGGTGCCAGAATGCAAACCAATAAAGTTCCTTCTTCTTGAATGTGACAAAATGCTTATTTTAAGCATACTGAGAAGATAAAGTGCTGATTAACAAGCAGCATGTTCTTCAATGAAACTTACGAGTATGTAGTCCTGTGCTAAACAGAGAAGATGCTGAAGGTATGCAATCGCAAGTATGAGAACAGCTCCACATAAACATATTGAAAGTCAGCTTTAAACTAACTCACATTAATACCAGTAATGGAGTATCTTCAGCTACATGAAGGACTGACCCAGTGTCATGGACATATTTTTCTGAACTCCTTAAGTGTAAATATATGTGTAAGGTTTATTTCTTAACTAGGTAGCTTATAGCTGTCTCAGACATATCTACACTGTCTGTAGTCATGTCTTTGCTACCTTATCCTGGTACAAACGGGTATATTGAGTCTTCAGGGATGGCTAGTGAGAGATTACTTTAGCCTTACCTAGAAATTACAATACTCTGTTCGTAGATAGCCTAATCACAGGTTAACACTGTGTTCTGCAGAAATTAATATAGACAAAGCTGAAAATAATACTCACCCACGGAATCTAAAAATAAGCACCAGAATTTCCCCTCCTTGTTTCTTTCTGATTTTTGTTTCCCCTCAGGTGATGACACCATTCTCCTTTCCGGCTCTCCTGAAATGCATCATGTGCTTTGGGTCACACAAAGACTGTTCTGGGGAACTTTTTATTTTTTTTATGTAGGGTTATAGTTTTGGGATGTACTGTGCGAGGCAAATCAAGAGTCTGTTTATTAGACCAGAGTAAACAACAGAAGATGCTGGTTTAACATGGCCTCCAAGAATCAGATACCTAGAAACTTATTTAAGTATATATAAAGAAGATAGGAAGCATAGGCACAAGTGTGATATGCACTAGCGACAGTAAATGTAGTGTTTTCAGCTGCACTACCATGAAGAAAGACACTCCTTCAGAGTATTTTTGGTATGACAGACTCTGTTTAGTTTAGCCCTGCCACTCAGCCCATTTCAGACTTCCAAAACCAAGCCAATTAAAATACCAGAAGCTTATCAAATATTGATTGCTTTAGACCATGCAATTTAATGCTGCCTTGTTTCATCCTGAAAATCAGTAAAAAGGGTAATAATTTAACAGGAGCACTGCAGAAAATACTTGCAGTTCCCTCCAGGCAGACAAACTTTCCAACAAGTGGACAGATGCAGAGGAGTCCAAATGAAACTACCTGACAATGAGTAGTAACAATCCTAGATATGTACTTCTGTAATATTATGTCCTCATGCATATATTTGATGAACTAATAGATTCTCCAAAAACATCTTATGAGGCAAGTATAACAAGTCTCCATCTCCCAAATGAAAAAAGTGAGGTCCGCAGGTGTGAATACAGATGGAGCTGGTTCTAGAAGTGGGATGAAAAAAATTGAGTTCTGGGATTATGCTCCAGACTTGCTACTTTTGTGGTATTTAATTTAGAGAATTTGGTGAAGGGAAGGCAGAAGAATCAGGTTTTTATTACACATTATGTATATATGCATGCAATCCCTAACGTAACGCGTCCCCAGCCTGGTCGAAGACCTACCTCAGTGCACACAGTAAAACTCCTCATGCCTAGAAGACTGAAGCAGAAATCCATGCTGGCAATTCTCTGCGTGGAGGGCACACTGCACACCATAGGAATAATCTCATGCTGCCAGATGCATGCTCCATTACATTCTTCTAGTCCTGAAGGAAAAACACTTTAAATTCAGTAATATATAATATTCCTGTTAATGTGAGACAGGAGACTGGCAGCATGCCACTAACAGAGCTAAGCAATGGAAAAACCAGAGAACTAGTACAGTCTCACAATCTGAAGCAGACAAACCTATTGTGAGCTGTCTCCATCCTTGGGGCTGGATGGTCCAGGCTGATTTATGAGCACAATATTTACAACTAACACACATGAAACACATTATGAGTAGAAATAAATCTCCTAACGTGCACAGAGAATAGCTAAGATAAAAGAATGCAAACAATAAGCTAGGTGAATGTTTGTCATTAGAAGTGTGGTACTAAAGCCAGAGCACATCTTTGGGGCAAAGGAGACTGTATATTTGCACTCGTGTTTATCAATACTCTGGAAGACATGAGCTATTAGGCAAATACTTTCAGAAAGATATCCCATCTTTTTATTTTTTCTAGTGAAATCAAAGCTGATGAAAGACACTGTGTTGAAAGCCCTTGGGAGTAAAACGCTTCTTGAAAGGAAGAGTAGTCTTATGCCTAGGCAAAGATCCAGTGAACAACAGGCCAGGGTTCAGTTCCCAGGTCTTGCATTCTTTCAGGCAACATCCTTCATTTTCGTGCACCTGCGTTTCATCGCATAAAAAGGCATAAGTATGAAATAAGATAAGAAAGGGCTACTTTAAGGCCAGAAAGGACCATTGTAATTAAGTATTCTGACTTACTGCATCACACTACAGGCAGTAGAAATTCCCTGAAGTAATTCCTAAATTAAATCACCACTGAGCAGATAAACTCTTCAGAAAAACAACCATCCCTTACTAAATAATGTGACTAGCAAATGGGGACGTCAACTCTAGTTTCTCCATAATTAAAAAAAAACCAAAACCCACTCCCAAAAGAACTAATGACAATTTCCTGCTGACCACTCCTGTCTTTTGCATCTTGTACAGCAGACTACATCAAGCAGGCTCCTCAATCTCATTTGGTATTAGAGGGAATATGAGGCAGCTACCACTTACATGCATCTATATTTGACATTTCTGCCTACAAAGCTGCATTGGTCATAGATCGTATCTCATCGTGTCCAACCAGTCCAATTAGGCCAAAACAGCTTCTTGTAAGGACCTTAATTCACCTCTTCCGTTGACAGGAAGGTTTAACAGTGCCAAATTTTTTTGCAGCACTTTGTGGTGTTGACTCTTGTCCAGTGGGATCTGGAGGGAAGCTAACTAACTCATTTTATGCAGGGTAGTGAACAGCCACAGAGAGCAGTGAAGCTGCTACTTTTCCTCACAATCCTCTGATAAAACATCAGATTCCAGTACGGTAGGGCATCCTAATAACAAATAGGCTAATAATGGAACCAGTCTATGGTATAAAACAGAGTAACAACTTTAGCTAATTAAACATACTTCCTGTCCTAAACCAGCATCACAACATGTTGTTTCACTACTACATGTCTCTTTCAGAGTACTTTCCACTGATTAGAAGGGAACAATCAAACTTCTACCAGAGCAGCACAGATGAATTGAAGAAACGGCAAAGTGGATTTCGGGAATAGGAGAGGTCAGCTAGTGAAAACACTCCAAAATCAGCCCAATTTTAAATTCATTCATGAAAGGAACAGTAGCATGAAGTTACCGTTTGATAACAGTACAGTTTGAATGTGGCAGGAAGACATCAGCTTTTTTTTCCTTGAAGTAGTCTAAATGGATTTGATTTACAGATGCTGGGAGCTGCAAAGTGACAGCAAAGGAAGGAAAACACCTACTTTAATATCTCTAACTAGGTGTTGCAGTTCTGTCATAAGAAGATATATTACAGGCAGAATGACCTTTCACATTGACAATGTCACAAGATAGTTTCAGTTCAGTGGGTCCAAGACAGTGTAAATAAACCAAACGCAGCCTGTGTCTGATACAATTAAATAAATGGCATGGAAAAAAAGAAACTATAGCTCTACTGTATTTTACTGTCAGGTCTTCAAAATTAATCCTGTTCTGTACTTCTTTTATAAAGCTAAGTACTAATGAAGGACAGAGGGAAAATGAGTATGAAAATGGAAAGAATTTAGGAAGGGTAGCAGGGACATAACACAACAAAATTATTACACCACTAGATTGCAACTAAAATAGACCCTTCCCAGTGAAAAGATTTATACTTGTCTCCATAGCTTTGACTATACCTTCAGATTTACTAGATTTTCTAAAACACTAGCCAGTCCTTAAAAAAAAATGCAAAACTAACTAAACTTACTATCCACATTTGTTGAAATAATAAATAAATACTCATCTGTTGCATTACATTCTACTTTAAGTTGATTTTATACACCATTCTAGTTATGTGTAACATCACGCCACATTAACTAGTATCGGTAGTTTTGCCCCACTGTTTTGTGGTTTCATGCCCATAAACAAGACATGTGATCTTCTGTAATTACTACAGCTATTACTTATGGATTTTTTTTTTTGGTGAAGCCCTTCAGTATGTTTATTTCGAATGAAGGAATGATACACAGCAAATGGGAGGGACTCAAACTGCTATAGGCTATAATACTGTGAGACACACTTAAAAAAAAAAAAAAGAAACAAAAAACCACCAAGAAAACACAAAAGCGAGCAAGAAAGAAATATGAAAACCTCAAGCCATATTTGATCCTAAATTCAGAGCCGAAATCCTTTAAAGGGTGGGGAGGTTTTACAACTCCCTCAGCAAAATTCTAGGCTGGGCCACAGAACCCACGGCTTCATGCCGTCAAACCTAATCTTTGTTTGAGATCTGAAACGTTCTCTCCAACAGTTTTCAGTCACATTGCAAAATCATGAGAGGAAGATGAAAGGCAGATTCTGCCTGCCTCTTTTACACTAACCCTAGGGCCCAGAAACATCAGGACTTGATTTAGCCAAACACACACTGGGCCAGAAAAATGATGAGCGATACTAGGACTTGACTGACACAGAGAAGACTTCATTTGATTCACCGTTTTCCAACACAATCATTGGATCACCTCAGACCCTTGAGCAGATTGTGCCCAAATCAGATAGCCAGCCAGGAAGCATCCCCTCGCTGGCCAAAATGACACCAAAGTCAGCAGTCTCTGTCGGTTGAAATGCTTCCTCACTGGAGAAAAGCACACAAGTTACCAAATGAACAGCAACTTCACAGCTTCGAACAGGCAATGTCTTCAAGAAGCTAAGACCCTGGAGCCTTCTCTCTCTAAGGCAACTCATTGTTGCAGAGCTACTACTAACAAAAAGGCCTCTAGACCTGCCTTCTGAGCCAGCTGAGCTCCTCTCCACTATGTGTCTCTTCCAACAAATTTACTGCCTCAGTCTGTACCACACAAAGACTGGACCAAGCTAAATCTGCTGGCTCCCAAACCGGATCCTCAAGCCTCTAGAAAATCAAGAGTAGGATATTTGTTTCTAAATCTGCAAAGGAGGATTAGGCAGGGAGATTATAATCCTAACCAGGCTCACACCTGCCACTCATTTTCAGCGAAGGAGAGATGCATTTTAACATCCGGAAATTACTAGCAGATGAACCTCTTTGTCCAAGGTAGGATATCACAGAATCACAGAATCACAGAATCACAGAATAGTAGGGGTTGGAAGGGACCTCTGTGGGTCATCTAGTCCAACCCCCCTGCCGAAGCAGGGTCACCTACAGCAGGCCGCACAGGACCCCGTCCAGGCGGGTCTTGAATATCTCCAGAGAAGGAGACTCCACAACCTCCCTGGGCAGCCTGTTCCAGTGCTCCGTCACCCTCAGAGGGAAGAAGTTCCTCCTCATGTTCAGATGGAACTTCCTGTGCCTCAGTTTGTGCCCATTGCCCCTTGTCCTGTCACTGGGCACCACTGAAAAGAGCTTGTCCCCATCCTCCTGACACCCACCCTGCAGATATTTGTAGGCCCCTCGCAGCCTTCTCTTCTTCAGGCTGAACAAACCCAGTTCCCTCAACCTCTCCTCGTAGGGGAGATGCTCCAGTCCCCTCACCATCCTCGTAGCCCTCCGCTGGACTCTCTCCAGTAGCTCTTCATCTTTCTTGAACTGGGGAGCCCAGAACTGGACACAGTACTCCAGATGAGGCCTCACCAGGGCAGTGTAGAGGGGAAGGAGAACCTCCCTCCTCCTGCTAGCCACACTCTTCTTGATGCACCCCAGGATCCCATTGGCTTTCTTGGCAGCCAGGGCACACTGCTGGCTCATGGTTAACCTGTCGTCCACCAGGACACCCAGGTCCCTCTCCGCAGAGCTGCTCTCCAGCAGGTCCACCCCAAGCCTGTACTGGTGCATGAGGTTGTTCCTCCCCAGGTGCAGGACCCTGCACTTGCCCTTGTTGAACCTCATCAGGTTCCTCTCTGCCCAGCTTTCCAGCCTATCCAGGTCACGCTGAATGGCAGCACAGCCTTCTGGTGTATCTACCACACCTCCCAGTTTGGTGTCGTCAGCAAACTTGCTGAGGGTACATTCTAACTCTTCATCCTGGTCGTTGATGAAGAAGTTAAACAAGACTGGGCCCAGTACTGACCCCTGGGGGACACCACTTGTCACCAGCCTCCAACTAGACTCAGCGCCGCTGATGACAACCCTCTGAGTTCTGCCATTCAGCCAGTTCTCTATCCACTTCACCGACCACTCGTCCAGCCCACACTTCCTCAGCTTCCCTAGGAGGATATCATGGGAGACTGTGTCGAAAGCCTTGCTGAAGTCAAGGTAGACAACATCCACGGCTCTCCCTTTGTCTACCCAGCCAGTCATGTCATCGTAGAAAGCTATCAGATTGGTCAGGCATGATTTCCCTTTGGTGAATCCATGCTGACTACTCCTGATAACCTTCTTTTCTTCCACTTGCTTCATGATGGCCTCCAGGATAAGCTGCTCCATCACCTTTCCCGGGATGGAGGTGAGGCTGACCGGCCTGTAGTTCCCTGGGTCCTCCTTCTTGCCCTTTTTGAAGATTGGAGTGACATTGGCCTTTCTCCAGTCCTCGGGCACCTCTCCTGTCCTCCAGGACCTCTCAAAGATGATGGAGAGTGGCTCAGCAATGACATCCGCCAGCACCCTCAGCACTCGTGGGTGCATTCCATCGGGGCCCATGGATTTGTGGACATCCAGATTGCTTAAGCGATCCCTCACACAGTCCTCCTCAACCAAGGGAAAGTCGTCCTCTTTGTAGGCTTCTTCTTTTACCTCCGGGGCTTGGGATTCCAGAGGGCCAGTCTTAGCACTGAAGACTGAAGCAAAGAAGGCATTCAGTAGCTCTGCCTTCTCCGCATCCTCCGTCACCAGGACACCCGCCTCATTCAGCAGCGGCCCCACGTTGTATCTAACCTTCCTTTTGCTGCTGATGTAGTTGAAGAAGCCCTTCTTGTTGTTTTTGACATCCCTTGCCAGCTTCAATTCCAGGTGAGCCTTGGCCTTCCTCGTCGCATAGATTACATCATAGATTACAGCTGCTAGCTCACTTGTTTCTTGGCTGCATAGGGAAAAAGTTTTCTTTCTGTGAAAAATGAGAGTGGATATACTTGTTTGTTTTAGTTCCAGTGACACTGTTCCCTTCCTTTGTCATTCTTTTTCGTCAGTACCATCTCTCCGTAACTGGGTCTGATCTGAGGAAGAACTAGGTGAGCTATCTTCTGGAAATTTCTCCATCTCTTTCTACTTCAGTGCCCCAAACAAAAAGTTAGGTCAGTGAGAGACTTTTTCATATATGCTGTCCAACCTGCTTTGATCATAAACTCTTTGCATTTTATAAAATGTTTACATAATAATTCTATTGTAATGATGTCAGGGCCTCCAAACACAATCTTAGCACAAATTAAAGTGGTCATGTTCAGAGAAACATTTATCTTTATACGGCGGTAGGATTTTCAGCAGTGTTGGCTCATTACTTCTGAGGGCAAATTGTGCAGGCTTCTTGTCGATTTGGTTTAGGTTGCCTAAATTAAGCCAAATTGCTCTGCTACTGCTGCATGTACTGCTTTCTCTACATTTACTTTAATTCATCGGCCAAGAGCAAAACAATATTCCTTCAGCACACCTCCTACAAATAGGGTATGGGAAGAAAAAAACCCCACCATCACTAGCAGCATCTTTACATGCAATAGTAACAGTCTCTTGGTGCCATCATCAGCCATGGCATTTCATTCACACAGAACACTTGTGGGCACATCACATATGCTTTTCCATTCAATGTATTTTTAAATGTTTCCCAGGCAACTGTTTCAATACAATATGCCTCCTTGGCAACCTGGTATCCACAAACGCCATGCCAGTCTCCCTAGTCCTCTTTTTAGGCCTTCCCATCTTGGCATATAAATGGCACAAGGCTTGATTTTCTATATACGGCCACACAGGTGTAATGATCTGTCCTTATACTTGAAAAGGGAAGGCTGAATTGAAAAGATGAGTGTGTGACTCTGCACATTAACAAATTCAGGCTCTGGTAAGCTACCAGAGGAAGCAGGTTTCTAAGGCAGTGACTTGTCATTGAAAAGACTATGTCATCTGCAACTGAAATTAAGGAGAGTCTACAAAACTGTCTCCACTCAACTGACCCTCTCTGGAAACAGCAAACCACCTGCACCTCTCAAACTGAAACTGCATGTCACCTTTATTCTCCTGACTATGCTAAAGGAAGCCTTACACTGCTTTCGTAATTTTGTGGCTTGAATTGTAACACATCATGTTGATGCAAATAGTCAGACTTTCCCATTTCACTACAGACAGTGATTAGCACTATACTGAGTGAGCCAATATGACTGAGTTACTCTTTCCAGCACTACATTTGCTGCCACTAGGCTGTAGAGGAGATACGGCGTAAAGTCCATTTGCTGCAGCTTTCACTGATGCTCTACAACACATACTTCTGTCTCCTGTGGTATCTTTGGGGACATTATCCTTTATGACATTTAGCAGAATGGACAGGCTGATCCTTCAGTGAAGTCACAGACTATTTGACAGGGACAAAAAATTATCAACATATACTCCTAAACCAAGCACTGATCAGATAAAATAATCAAAACATAATGATGTTTCAATTTTCTAGTAAGGCACAAATTATTCTGAATGTTTTTATCTGATACAGGAGCTACCACTACAGACGACAGAAACAAAGATATCTCAGAAGGGCAAAAACTATCTGTGAGCATCAGTCACCATTAAAAAAAAAAATTTTTAATAAAAACTGCATATGCTTTAGCCTCAAAGTACTACATTAAAAAAAAAAATAGCTCATGCATCCGATTACACCAGGCTCTGAGAGGAACATAGCAGAAACTATGGCATCTCTTCTTCATTGATTACTCCATAACAACAGCTGAAAATTACAATTTTTCCAGGCTATAAAATGCCTAGCACTCCAAATTCTACACCGGCAGCAAAAATCTCCTCCCTGTCTGTGAGCTGTTGTATCTGTAATAGAGACCCTGCATCACCAGGCTTTCTAATTCTTCCCAAATGCAGAAGCTCTCATTCAATGTTGCAGCTGTTGGGTAGGAAATCAGAAATAGCAGAAGGCGGATTAGTTGATAATGTACCAGTTCTTCCCCAGCAAATGCTGGCACCTGCGTTTTACACTCTCGTCTTTCCCTCAGCCCAGGAAAAGATCACTTGGTTTGTTTGGCAGGCAATTTATAGGCTTTAGTGATTGTGAAATTGCGAAAGGATTAGAATTTGTTATAATAGCCCCTTCTTCCTGAGAGCAAAAGTTAAAACTGAGGCCCACTTTACAGCAAGAATCAGGGACCATGTAAGTAAAGATTAAGTGTGTGCAGCTTGATGAGAGTCTACAGGGAATAGATAACTACACATGCTGGCACTCCATTTACAAGGAAATCCCTAAAGATAATCTGTAGAAGCATTCTAGCTTCCAAAAGCTCAAATCCCTTGACCACTGGCTCAAATCCAATTAAGGCTGCTGATGATAAAGAGTACTCTTTGCATTTCTACATGAATTTTTTTCTAAGATCACAAAACATCCTAATTATTAAATTATGCGAGGCCCAAAGTCAAGCAAGAAGTGACAGGATTTCCACGTCAGTGGAGGAAACAGATATGATCTTGTGCAACGTGGCAGAACCAAGAACAGGTCCTGTTCTACACTTCACCTTTATGCTATAAGTACATTAATTCTGGAAAGATGCAGATGCAAAATACTGAATGAACGTAACGGACAAAGATTTCTATTCAAATCCACAGGTAGTTACTGAAGCAGACAGAGAGAGAATGAAAACATTCACTGACATGCCTGCCCTCACAGGTTATGATGGGTATGCATTAAACAGATAACAATGAAAAAATAAATATTACAGCATCAAGTTTTCAGTTAAAACCACAAAATACAAAAACACCTACAAGCTATAGTTGCTACAGAAGCAAGGTCTTCTCTTTTGTTTTCTACAATCAGCAGGTACAGTAACAATTTCACTATTTTTTTATTATACTTTTTCATTTGTGGCCCTTATTGCACAATAACCATTTTCATGCTCACCCACAATAAAGCTTTTGCAAATGCTATAATGCATGACTCACAGTACTAACGGTACCACACAGCAACACCTTCAGCATGAAAAACAGACTACGCTTCTGATTGCTGTTTCAGGAGAAGTCATATCTAAGAAAATAAATCTGTTGGTACAATGCACAATTTAGGAGCAGACAATTGTCAAAGTAGTATCCAAGGGGTCACAAGACATATAAAACACTAACACAAACATCACAGGAGCAAAAGAAGAAATCCTGTGGCATAAACAATCATCAACACAGATGCACCTAGAAACAAGTACAGAGGCCAGCAGACATTAGTGCCATCTGATAGCTTTCACTGCCCCTCAGATTTTTTTAAAGCAAGATTTTCATATTGTTTGCTGCCGCCAAGTGGCGATAATCAGTGCTGTCTCTTATAATTCACAGCAGTCATTAAGGCCAGCAAGCAGAAAACCCAAAATCGAATACTTTTTCGTTTGTCTTCTTCAATTAGGATCAGCAGTTGTGAAATCAAATTTCTACCCCTCCTCTGTCATCTCATTTTCAACCCTTTACATGGCTGATCCCCTCTTTCAATCGACACTTTTGCTTTATTTATATACGCTTCCTCTTGCTATTCTTTGCTCTGTGTCTGCTGCCATACCCATCTTTCTTTCCACAGCAGGCCTAAAATCTTCAGATTCAAATTCACCCCTTGCCTCTGTTCAGCTTACCTTGTTCTGCCTGGAACTTTTGGGAGAATGCCTTTCCTGCCAAAGAGAGAAAGGAGAACCTATTTCCTGGAATCTCATTTCATCTCACTGGGAAGCAGCTTCTAAACGGCAACAAAAATGAAAGGCAGAACACTGTAACTGTCCCGGTATTTCTTGCAGTAGCGGTAACAAACATTAATATGGGGAAATGTTAGACTGCAGGACAGTGATTGGCTTTTCCATTGTCACTTCTTTCTTCCTGAATTTCATTCTCATTTTGGTCTGCCTATCGCATTGAAGAAATGCTAGCACTCTGGTATGACTATTGTTTTTTGTTATTGTTATTTTTCAGCTGGGCTATCTATTGTAGAAACTTACACAGTTCCCATTAGTAACCAAACACTTTGCACTGCTAAGATTTTTATCCTCACTCCTACACAAAAAGGAAAATGACTAATGCTCTTTAAGTGTTATAAAATTAGTTATGACATATAGTAAAAGACAATACCTCACTACAGATACAGACTCACAGAACCACAAAGTACCTGCGTCAACACCGGAAAGCTGTAAGCCGGACTGAGCCTTCCAGATCCTCTGGCTGCACTCGAACTGAATTCTCTTCAGCCTACAACACAGCTAGCAGTGGCTGCCTGGCAGTACCTGCTGCTTCTCAGGTTAAATCCACCAACCTATTCCAAATGTCAGTCTATGAACTCTGATATCTGAATGCCGATTTCCTGGTTCAGATCTGTTCAAGACAGGTAGAAACTCAGGTCAGCTGTTACTTAATACATTTTTGGTGGTCTGTGCGCCTAACACAGTAATTCACAGGCATAACTTTTAATTAATACAGTGCTGCAGTCAATGCTGACACCTCCTTGTTAGTCTGAAGAGGGAGTCCAAGTGTCTACCAGTCCACAAGACATTCAGCACTACAGAAATGCAGTTATAGAAAAGGAATGTGAACTCGGATTCATCTTCTACCAATAATAAATTGGTTTTTTGAAAAAGAGCACTCCATACGTGCTTTCCCTCATAACAACTGTCACCAGACAAACAGAATTTTTTATTTCCTTGTACAATTTTTCACATACCGATTGTGAAGAATTTAATCAGCAGAGTTACTTTCTGATCCTTTTGTCTACTGCTGGAGAATTACAAAGAGTCTGTCATCATTTCTCTATTATGTCTGTTTTTGAAAAGGCCGCAGCCTGATTACAGTGTCTACCAGTTTCAAACACTACCAGTGATGGCTCCACTCTAGCAAGTGCTTTATTTCAAGTCACCCAGCAGCCTTCCTGCCAAAAAAAGACAAACTGCATCACTTCGACAGATTCTTTCCTGAAAGAGAAATTAGGTCAGAGATGCAGTCCCAATCAACTTTACTATTTGAATCAATAATCTTTGGCTTCAGCCTCACACCGCAGTAAACAGATCCTTGGTAACGGTGCAGAACTCAGTTCGGCAATGAGGAAGAGAGCAGAGCCCACCACCATTTTGTCCCACTCGATCAAGGTCCCGAATGTTCCACCTCCACTGGCCGAGGATGACCCGAAAAACCGACGTGACCCTACACAAACAGGGCATGCTCCACATGCAAGCCCCACATATACCAAAACGCTACACATACATGAAGCTTAAAGAGTAAAGGTAATACGTAAAGGATGGCAGACCAGCACCTAGCAGCTGAGGGTACTACAGGCCCCGTTGAGCTCAGCACTGTGCCGACTGCAGACGAGGGGCTAGAGAAGGGCAGGTTTCTCCTCAGGAGAAAGCCGAGTTTCTCCTCAAAAGAAAGGCGAATTCCCCCCTCAAAAGAAAAGCGGGTTTCTCCTCAGGAGAAGGGCGAGTTTCTCCTCAAAAGAAACGCAAATTACCCCCTCAAAAGAAAAGCAAGTTTCTCCTCAGGAGATAGGTAGGCTTCACCCTCAAAAAAAAGGCGGGTTTCTCCTCAGGAGACAGGTACGCTTTACCCTCAAGAGAAAGGCGGGCCTCGCCTCAGGAAAAGGGCGGGCTTCTCCTCAGGCCGCGCCTCGCGCCCTTCACTCAGGGCGGCTCCGAGGGCGGAGCGGGAGCTGGCGGCGCCTCGGCCGGGCCCGCCCAGAAGCCCTGCTGGTCGGAGGAGAAGGAAGAGGAGGAGGAGGAGGAAGAGCCGCTCCGCCCGCCCGCCCGCCCCGAGGCCGGGCCGCAGCCATGTCTGAGGAAGGAGCCGCCAAGCTGCGCCTGAAGCCCAGGAAGGCACCGCCCGCCTGCAGCCGCCAGCCCAGCCCTGGCCGGGAGTCCCCCCGCCGGCGGCGCCAGTGAGTCCGGGCCGGGTCGGGGAACGGCTACCCGCGGAGGGGCCGGGCGGGAGCAGCGACGCCTCAGCCGCCCCGAGCCGCCGTCCGCCGCTTCTCCGCTGGGGCCTGGGCGGGGCCTGGCCGCGGGCGGGCCGGCGCCGGGCGGCTCGGGAAGGTGGAGCTGGGCCGCCGAGGGCCCCGCGCCCGGCGGTGTTCCGTGGTCGCGCCTCCGGCGCGCTGCCGGCTGTGTTCAAGGCTGCTTCGTAACGCACCTTCCGTAGCGCCTTGAAGAAATTGAAACGTCCACTGCAAAATAAAGTGCCCCGGGCCCCGCGTCTTCTGCAGGCGCTGGCGAGAGCGGGGCCCATGAGAAGTGTGAACGTATGAGTATTTTCTTTCTTCAGAGTAAGGCTCACAGGAGACCAGAAATAATTCCTTTTTTTTCCAGCCCCGGAGCACGGGAGGACTGAAGAAAGGTGGGGTGTAGAGACAGTGAGGGGTTCGGTTCTTGCTCCAGCCTGTTAGGATGAGCAAGCGCACCATCAGCCGTGCCACTTCCAAAACCAGGCTTCGAAAGGCCGATGGCTCCGCTCTTTGAGGGCTCGTAAGACTTGTCCCTAGCTTCTTCTCAGTGCAGCGTCATTCCTGGGTATTGACCTAAAAAAATGCATCAGTAAGAAGTGGGAACGCTAGAAATAGTATTCTGACATCAACCATCCGTCCTTCTCTTGAAATTGTCTTTATACAGCATTACTAGTATAAAAACCTTTTACGACTTACTTGATAGTTAAACCTTCCTAGGATGGGTTAGATCAAGTCCTTCAGAAAGATAATCAGTAATTTCAAATGGCCAAGCATACGTGGGCACCAACACAATTGCCATCCTTAGTGCAAGCACTTCAATGATTTCTGTGATAAGCAGGCGTCAAGTTCGGTATTAGAGAAGAAAAAACAGTGGCTACACTTAACAGTTTCACTTGGAAGTGAAGACAGTAGTAAATACCTACATCTCATTTGTTACAAGTAGAAATCAAGGCACTTAGACATTTTTTAAAAATTGGATAATTTTTTTGATAGCTATATGAGTTACATAAGTCATGGCAGACAGTAAAAATTAGTTTACGGGCCCCATAACATCTCCATTTTAGAAAAAACTTGCTTTAGGCTAGATGGAGATTCCCTTGGTAAAAAAATAGTATTATAAACAGTTAAATCTTTTTCCCTCCACAGGTGGTCTTGCTTCTCTTTTAAAAATCTGTATTTGCGTACTTGTTCCTACTGACAGATGCCTTTTTACATGCCTCTGTGGTTTGACATGGCAAAGCTGTCAAATATTATTCTTGGTTTAGCACACAGAGTGCTGCTTGATCAAGAGAAAATAGGTAAGAATGGAGTTTTGTGTTGTGCAAATGGAAAAGTCATATGCATTTTCAATCATAACCCCCTGCCTTGTGCTTAGCTGTCAACAAAAGGAAAGGGGTCACTACCCTTGGCCATTGAATTGGGCTGAAAGAGGTTGATGCACTGTCAGCTGCGGCAAGTCTTTAATTTTAAAATTTCTGCTTTGATAAATCCCGGTTAAGGATAACTACATTTTTTGAAACATCAGCATTACAGGAGGGATAAATCAAGTTAATTAAGAGGCAAACTAATTCCCTCTCTCCCACCCTCAAACTATTGGACTGTCTCTGTCTTTACAGGACATCGGCTGACAGATGTTCCTGGTTTGAAAAAGAAGACTTAAATGAGTGTGAGAAACCATGGGTTTTGTTACTGAAAGACATCAGTCAAGATTTACAATGCACAGACTGGCACACGGTGCCCAGTTTCCCGGAGTTCTCTGGAAAGGTAGGGTGCTGTACCCCTGTTGCCTGCCCTCTGTGTACTCCTTACAATAGCGACAGCCCGCGTGATGTCAACAGGGGAAACAACCTGAAATAGCTTTTAAATAGATGCTGGGCTTTCAGCTAGTTAGTCTCTACTGAAGTCTCTGTACGGTGTGACTTAGCACTGTGCGGCAGGTAGTATAAGGACAACTGCTAGGAGCTTTTTTTGCAGTATGGCAAATTATTCACATCTTTCTGGGAAGAGAATACCTGTGTAAGTGTACTGACTGCTGGAGAGCACTAACGGCTCCCTAATGGAATGAAAGTGGGAAAGGCAAACTGTAACAAGAGGTTAATTACACAGTAACAACCATTACATTGCTCCAGTAGTGTTAGGCAGTGGCAGAACACAAGAAACACAGTCCTGCTAAGAATTTGTTTTCCCTGGACAGCAGCAGGTTGGTTTTCTCATCCTCAGTCTCTCTGGGACATATTACAAGAGTAGTCTGTTGTATCTGTTTAGAAATGTGAAGGGAAGATACACATTGCACAGACTCCAGGAAGTTCTTGATTGCTTTACAAGTGCTGGAGATGGACGTAAATAAAATGTTCTTTTCTTCAATGTAGTTTAGCCTTCTCAGTATTTGTAGTGTGTTCAGCCTTGGTTTTATGTATTGACTGAACTGCACTTGTTTGAAGACCTTGTGTGTGTGTCATAGAGTTCTGAGGAAGAGAGTCTACAAAAACAAGAAGTCTTTACCGTTGGAATGAAAGACTTTCAGTGGGTATCATTCCCATCTTTCTGCAAAGAAAAATGTCTAAAACCAAAGGACCTGAGCTCCCATCAGCTAACACAGAGCTCAGTCGACCATTTACATGAAGGATGGGGCCACGCAGATAAACTGAAAAGTTTACCTTCTGCAGCTGAGGAAATGTGCTGGGTCACTGTTACAGATCAAGCCGAAAATATGGTTGGGGAAGACAGAAAAGCTATTTCAAAACTGGATGCAAGTCCTAAATCGTGTAAACTTGCTCAATGCAGAAGTTCTACACCCGACCTGGCATTGTCACAAAGCTCTGCAAAAGGGTTAGGTTTTCAACAGCGCTGCCGTGGGACTGTACAGAACGGCAGGGAAAACAGAAAAGAAAATGAGAGGAAAGAGCTTCAAATACAAACACATCAAGAGCGTATTTCATTTGGTGAGGCCAGACAGGTGCCTGCAGAAAGAAAATCTCCTCTTGCGTGCAAACCTGGAACTGAAAGCTGCAAGGAGAAGACTGAAAATCGGAGTGATGGATCTTCAACTCTCACCAGTTGTCCAATGTGTCTGGTGCATTTTAGTGGAACGTAAGTCTTTTAATAACTTCACAGTATACAAAACCCCAAATGGTTCTGGATGCAAAATAATGAAAATAATGAAAATAGACAAAACTTCTCCTGTAAAGTACTTTTTAAATGTCAGAATTACCTACTTCTAATTCAGTTTAGAAGTTCACAATTACTAGATTATACTGCTTTGAAAAGAAATCTAAGTTTGAGCTGTCAGTAAACCATGCTAGTATATACAGAATTAGCCATTTTAAATACATGAGTATGGAAGACTTTTTTTTGAAATTTGTATCATAATCCAAAAACCATTCTAGTGCAGCATTCTTGATAGTTAAAAGCTAACTTCATAGCTAGACGGATTAATCTCATACCTCTCACTTGCTCTTCGCGATCTAGCCTTTACGTTCCAGCTCTACTGGTACCTGTTCAGCAAGTACCTGGAGGCCTTTGGCTGAGCGACTGCGCTCTTAATTTCAAATTTAGCTTTCAAGGTCTGTGCAAGATGGGAGGAAGCCGAGTTTCCTTATGCAGGCCCTGATTAGTACAACTAGATGAGACTGCAGTCCTCTGTTGCTGTCAGACTGCCTTTATTAAAAAAAATCCTCCTTCCCAGCAATTAAATATCTACTCTACAAAAAGAATTATGTTGTCTCTTAAAATTGCACCACTTAGTAAGTATTTAGGCTGTCTTAGTTGCTGAAAATGTGCTTTTGAACAGGTCTTCTAACACTGCAACCTGTATTGGCTGCAACTTTGTTGTCTTTTTTTTGGAGGTGGCACAAGGAAACAAAAGGATGGCTTCAGTAGTATTTACAAAAGTGTGGTCATTATATCCAGAAATTGAGTCAGAAAAGCTAAACATACTTCAGGTCTTCATATGCAGTTCTGTGCTACTGGTAACTGTGCTGATTAGAAGTAGTTTCAGTTTTTAATAGAAGCCATTTTACAAAAAATTATCACAATGTGGGCAGTGGGGAGGGTCACGTCACAGTCACAACAGCAGCCCTCCAGAACAGGAACCTGAAAGCAGAGGCGAGACAGCATCCTTGCTGTCAGAAACCTCATCTCCTGTATCCTCAAGCCAGGGCTGGATGTAGAGTAAGGCGATGGCTTCCTATGCTGTATCCATAGGCTGACATTTTAATTGTCTCAATTACGATCTACACTGAAAACTGATGTTAAGATCACCAAGAACAGAGAATTGCATGGAAGTGGATACTTAAAATCCGTGTTAGTGTGTGTCTCTTCAAACAAATACAATCTCAGTGCATTGCGTTCTAAGGACAGCATTACTTGTCCTGCGCAGAGGGAGTGCAAGCATTGTCTTCTAGTGAATAACATCATCAAACTATCTAGCAGCAGATAATGGCAACTACAAGAGTTTGTGGCAGACTCCAGTGCTTATGACTTACCCACTAGAGCACTTCTGTGATTGCTTAGGGAATGAGTGAAGAATACTGTAAATAAAAGGATTTGACTGTGTTCCTCACTGAGTAACTTCTCTGTATTTGCAGACTGTCACAAGTGGATATTGATGGCCACCTTGCTAGATGCTTGTCTGAAAGTGCAGATGATGTGATGTGGTAAATCCAGAAGAACGAAAAGCAAAGGAACAAGGCAAGGATGAACCTTTCTCAAAGGGAAAAGAAAAATGCGTCAAGCAAGCATATCCTTGTCTCAGACTTGCTTAAGGATCACAGACCAATAACTCAACAGATGGTCAAGGGCCACCTGCCTGCTTGGGGTCTTTTTATTTTAAATCCTCTCAAATGCCTGTAAAATAGTTCCAGTGCTGAAAATGACACTATAGGATGTCCCAGAGACCCCCAGGAAATCAGGTTTGGCACTTCCGGAATCTGGGTACTTCTGAAAAAACATACAGTTGTAAATCCCTAAAGAACTTGTTTTGTCTGATGCACCATAGTTGTTCTGAACCTCAGAGTATAGAAGAAAGCAGCTGAAATATAACTTATTATTTAATCTAGTCCAAAAGTTTACTGACTTTTTTCTAAGCAAGTAATCTGTGAAAATAAGCTTAATTAAAAAGTCACTCCAGCTTAGCATTTTTCATTATTTTAATATCTAAGTAAGAACTTGCATGATTGTACAGTTGATTCTGTCAGTGTATCGATGTTAAAAGAAAACACAACCCAGACCAAAGAAAAGGCATGGGTTTGGTTTTTTTTTTTATCTTTCTGAAGGAACATAGCTAAATTCATAAGCTTCCTTTGTAGGTTGCCAAGTCAGTATCCACTTGATGAACATGACTAGTCTCAACTAACTAGGCTCCAGAAAGAACATCTCTCCTGCTGGTTTCACAAGATTGAACATAGTCAGCCACATTTGTATCAGTTCCAACCCTCCCCCTTAGAAACCATCAATGTTTGAGAATAAAGAGCACCCGAGAGTTTGAGAAGGTATTCAGAAGATTCATGTACTATTTTGGTAACTTAATAGTAGCAAGTAAACATTTTGTAAGGTTAAGAAAAGCCACCTTTTCCATCAGTGACAATAAATGATATCCAGTGCTAGTCTGGTACCACAGACAGAAGGGATGAAATAAAGGGGCACTGGTTGCTCATTTCCCCCAGCACAGGGGATGCTGTGCTGTCCGTGGCGCACGCCGTGGCTCCAGTCACAGCCTCGCCGGGCGCACAGGTTCCCGTCACAGGGCTGTAGCCAGAGAGTACACCTGTGCCTCTTCCAGCTATTTCCATCCCAGCCACCTTCACAGACAGTGAGGGAGAGCACAGTGCAGATGAACAAACTTCAGCAGCAGAATGGTTTTCTAGCTCAGCAAACCTCCACCCCGGACCTCTACAATGAACAGCTCCAATGCAATCCAGAAATACAGCGTAAACACAGAGTACAGCATCAAAACACAGGGAGGATCCTACAGATTTAATTTACAATGGGGTCTCTTTAAAAAGTGCAAATTGGACATAGCTCAGTTTACTGATAAATAATAACAGTCTGTTAACTTTTTCATTAAAGTCTTTAATAGATGTGCAAGAATATAAATGATCTTAGCTGTTATGGATTAGTGTACCATCTTCTGCACAATTAAAACTGGTCAGCAAAGATCCCAACTAATTAATTATACAAAACTACAAGAACATATTTACTGGTTTACAATCATTAAATTAGCTAGAATTTTCATTTACTATTTCAAATAAGACAACTATATATCATTACCAGATCCATTTGTAATATATTAGGATTTTTTTTCCAAACCACACATTTAATTACATCCTTCATTTTCTTTTATTTATAAAAGAAGTACTTTATATAAAAAATTTCCCCTTCATGAACAGAACATTATTCAAACACTTGCACATGAGCAACCAAACTTGTATCCAGCAAACTATTTGGCAACACAGCAACATTGTAAATGCCTGTAAATTTTTAAATAAAAACCAAGTAGTCTTTACAATGTTTAGCAAATGTGTCTTTCTGTTCTTCCTTCCCTCCCTCCCAAAGTGTTCTGAAACCTAGAAAAGAGGTTAAAAAAAACCAACCCCCAACCCACATTTCTCATATTTCCATTTTAACGTCCTATGCCCTGGCATATCAAAGGACAGCTTATTCTGTCATATTTCCATTCATGAGCTGCCTGCAGTCACTCTGATAACTATTGATTAGTTTTATTACCAGGGGAGTTCAAAACAGAAAGAAAAATTATTCAGGGTAAATTAAGTAACTGCCAGGGAGAAGGGAAAAAAGGAGTAACTAAAAATGTCAGATTACATTTAAAAGGTAAATGCTTCCTTTAATAGATAATAAAGTATCTAAAGTCCAGGCATTTGAGACAAATACTTCTTACTGGTTAGATCGTTTAGTGCTGATGAAAACACATTTTGCTTCATACGAAAAGCTACAGTCCAACAGAGAGAAACCCACAACTTAAATCCGACTGGGATTAATATAACTAAATAACTACAGGTCTGCATAATTGTGGCTAATGAGGGGATACCAAGTGTAGATTGTTAATCAATGATTAATTGGAAATTTCAAGCACTGTTTTGGCAGTCTCGTCCTAGCACCTCATGACTTGGATGTGAATCCGAAAGATGTCATGTTCAGCACCTAATGCAATGCTGTACCCTGAGAAAACCATATGTTAATGGAAAGAAAGTGAAAGCGTTGCAATTTATCCTGCATTTCACACCAAATTAGGTGAGATGTCATGGCACAGGGTTTCTCATTTTTTTCCTTCCCACACGATCCCCCCCCCCCCCCCCCCCCCCCCCATATCTCTATAACCCACACAATATCGTTAAAAACCAAAATCTAGCAAAAAGAAACCCAGCCTCGGCCGTTGTTACTTGCAGAGGCCGGTAAGTCCTCACAGGCATCTGAAGTTTCCACCAGCGATGCGCACTCACTAATCCCAGACACAGCAACACAAGCTCTTCCAGGCTGAGAAACCGTGAACCCTTTTGATGTAATACACCCTGTCCCTGCCCCCCAACATCCCCCCAGGCTCCAGGAGAAGGGATTTGATAGTTCTCTTTTGTTTTATCCAATTTCTTAGGTATTCGTTTTTCTTCCATTAAAAAAAGCACTACTTTGATGCAAATCATTTTACCAAAACATCCCATTCTCTTCTGTAGAATAATTAGTTATTAATATACATTGAGTAATTGTAAGCAGACAGTTTAACATAAGTAGGAGGTGTGCTTTATCAGGAAAGTATTTTTTATTACGGTTATTCTAGATTTACTATTTAAACTTTAAGGCTATGCTTTACTATGCTTTTGCTCTATCTCTGAATATTTGTATTGTTGATAAAAATACTTTTCAATAATCTAATATACAACACAACATCATTGTAGGTGTAGGCACTGCTTAAGTATTTTCAGAAATCCTTTGTGTGCAAATTTAGCTTTCTTCAATCTATACATTTTGGTAAATTTGGAGTTTAAAACAACAGATTTTGAAATTGATACTGTAAATTTTAACGTGGAATTCATGTTTTGAGTCACTCTTCATTTCAAATTCTATAAAGATGCAAATGAACATTAGGCTGCAGCTGTGAACTGTATGTCTCATGTAAATGGTTACTTTACATTAACAAGCAGAACTTACCAGGTTTAAGAACGTTCCAAATATGTATTAATTCTTCAATGTAGTTTATCCATTTAGGCACTTAAATCTTGTACCCAAATTTATGTTTGGATTGCTAATAAAACACAACTCCTTTTAAATATATCTGAGACGTTTAGACAAGTACGACTTGTGAAAAAAGGCATCAAAAATAAGCTTCAACACCACCGTAATATATTTTATTCTTCAGGATGTTACACTGTAATATTCTTCAATTGGCAGCTCATTGCATCAAATGTTTGTAGAAAGCGGGTAGATCTCAAAGTTGTTCAGAATCTCCTTCTCCAGGGATGCAATGAACATCTTGATCCTTCATGAAACAGGCACCAAATGCCAATTCCTTCATTAATGAAGCCAGTTGTGTCAGTGCCCGAACTTCAGAGTCACTAAGTGGCAGAAGACACCCACCAAAAGCATTACTTCTCCTCTTTGATTTTCAGCAGCAACTTTTTTTTTTTTAAAAAAAATCATTGGTCTCCATCCAAAATCTTACAGTTCCCCAGCCTCGCATGCATATACTGTAGTTAAGGATAAATTTAAAGGTCATTCACACTGTCCCCAACGAGGATGTCATTCCTTCATACTGTTTCTTCTGTTGACAGCAACAATGGATTAATATATTCAAATCCTTCAAATTCTGACTGATCTATTCGCTTTATTATATCTCTGAAAAACAAAAAGCATTGTTTTGTTTTATCCATTGCAAATACTGGTTTTGTTGCTGTACTTTATCCTCAAATAACAAAATACCTTAATGTATGTATATGAAGTTCTACAGAAGCAACAATAAACGGGAAAAAAAAGTCTCTGAACATACAAATACTTAACACTAATGTTTCATCCCATATCTAACGCAGCATGACTGGAGATTTTGAAATGTGTGATAAAAAGCTTCTTCTACCCTTCCACTTTGGCAACATGCACACTTCTAGGGCCCAGAAAGAAGCATATAATAAACAACTGTTGTTTTATAATACCAATTTACAGATAAGAAACAGGTATTTTGCTGTCAGCAAGGGCTGCTAACATTGTATGTAAGATAAATACTACAGTAGACTATATTCTAATGCTAAGTACATAGTTTCTTCTCAGTAATTTTCAAGTAATTTACAAATTTCTTAATATGCAATTGTCTTTGGGGAAAAATAAAAACATACTCATCATCTGGGGTTAGCTGCACAGGTTCGCTGGTGAACTGTGTATCAAAGTTATCCAAACCATAATCATCTGTGATCTGAGGCTGAAACGGAGGGGTGGTTTGCTTCTTTTCCAGCTAAGAAAAAAAAAATAATGGAGGAGAAAAATTAAAATACTGAATATTTACAAAATCCCTTAAGAACATAAACATATATTGTACATGCACTGAAAAGTCATTACAGTTGAGTGTAATACTGGTGGAAGATATAAGTACAATCTGACATTAAATTTTAGACACTAAATGGCGTATGCTCATCCTGTTTATCCTATTGCTGTACTTTAAACACTAGAACTTAAGAAAATTATCAGAAATTAATAAAATTAAGTTTAAAACTATAGAAGAAGCTGTTTCCCAAGTCTCTTGCCTACACATTAAGAAAAAACACTGTTGCTATACATCTGGCTCAACAGTTTTTAAACTGAGAACTCACTCCAGAAGCTTTCCATCCCAGCCAAGATGCTTTCCCAGAATACAACTCGTTTTTCCCTTTTATAAGCTCCTCAAGTTGCTTTTTGTAAAGGCAGCCTCTTAGATGACACCAAATCAACATAACCAGACTTGTTTATGTTCATTCCAGCACAGAACAGAAAAGAAAGCAATTATTTGCATCCCGATCAGTCGCTGGCCACATGGGTAAGCCATCATTAAAAGCAAGTAGTACTAATCAACAAAACAGATAAAGCAGCCCAGAATTTTATTCTGCAATTAAAATTTAACCATGAATACATTTACATACAATATTTCCTGTTACAGGAACTGGAAACCCATATTTATCTTCATCACCAGAGACAGTCAATAAAACACTGGACTTTTTTACTCAAATAATGACGTTGTAGTCATTAACAACCTTTCCTCATTTGCTACACCAGTAGCATGTTCAACAGTATCGCCTGTTTTCCAATTAAGGCAAGTCCCTACTGTCCTCCAGAGTTATTAGCTCCCTTCTCACAGGTATATTGGTATATCAAACCCAGCCAATAATCCTGTTTCGTGATTTTGCACGACTAGCTAAGTTCTCACCACCCAAATCACTTTTTACCCCAAACAACAAGTAATACTACTGTTTTCTACGTTACGTCTATCATATTACTCAGTCTCCCAGTGAAATATCACAGAATATGAAATATCTTAAACTACAGTAAATCAATAGAGCTTTTGTAGAACTGACTACGAATTAAATGGATTTATACTTCTCACATTTTCCTGAAGTTATTAATTATACACCACTCACTTTTGTGAACAGAATCCTCTTCATCATGACTTGCAATTTCACACTGCACTCTAATACAAATACTGTCTAACAAACCAAAGCAAGCTCTCTTCTGCTTCGTAAAGAGCAAGAGGGGAGGAAAAAAACCCACTCCAGTGCAACTTTAACTGATGCTTAAACTCACTGGTTGCAGTCAGCATTGGCTGCCTCTCCCACCCACAGCCTGGGGAACATCCAAACCAGCTCTCTTACACCCTACGGAGCCTACGCAACAGCCAAGTGATAGCTACTGCTCAGGTCCTTCACACAAGCAAACGAGCTACTTCAAAGCACTATATTCTGGAAAATCAGTAATAGGTAAACACTCCTGCTCAACTTCAAACTCAAATAATAAAAACCGTGTGAACTGAACCGCATTGATAACACGCAACCAGAACAGCTCCTTCTTCAAACACTTCTTAGTCTAACTAGAAAGTCACAGCGTTTCAAAGACATCACATTGCTTAACACATATGGCTTCAGTTAAGTTTCTTCTACAAACATCTGGGTGTTTTATGGAAAGACGACTGACCAAATATTTATGTCCGTAGTTGTCAGTATGCTCACGTAATGCCTTAGACTAAAAATATGTAATTCAGGGATGGGATACAACCAAGGTAACAAGGAACGCATTAATGCTAGAGAAGAATTATGTATGAAAGAGCTTAACGTTTTAGAATGTGTAAACTGTACATTTATGCACTTCTAATGCCTAATTAATTAGAAATAGGAAGAAAAGCAAAACGTCTGTGTGCTGCAGTAAGCAATGACAGAAAAACAGCAGAACTAAAAACATTTAACAGTATCTTTCATTCTAAATACAAAATCCTCACATCTACATATTAACGAGAGCTATGGTGAAACTCATTACAGGCAAACTGGACGCAAAGAAATCTTATTAGCTCAAGAAGTAAAGAGTCATCCGATTCACTAAGAATTAAATAAGAAAATGTCATACACTGAAGTCTAAAATTAGCTCACAAATTGACATTAAACCCTCATAGGATCATAGAATAACTCAAGTTGGAAGGGGCCCATAAGGATTGAGTCCAAAATTACAAGCAGCTGATTAAGTTTTCCTGAATACTCTAGATTTACTTCATATTGCATGGCCATGTGGTCTGGAAAAACCTATTTCTTTAAAGAAGCTCCTGTACTGACTTTGGAGACTCACCTGGAATGGCCTGAAATTAGTACTTTAGAAATAAGCAACTCTGAGCTCTGGCTTTAGCTTTCCCCAACCCCACAACACTGATCCCAGCATTCCAGAGTTCCCTCACATCCAACATTCTCCATCTCATCCGCCTCCTCTCCCATGATCACGGGCCCATCTCCCTGCTTATTTTTTTCTTCAGGCTACTCAAGAAATACAGGCTGCTGACCACCAGCCAATACAAGTGTCCTGATTAGTTCCCCACTAGGGAACTAAACTGGTCTCACCTACCAGGACGCTCATTTTCACGTAACACAATGTGGTATCTTTGAACTCTACCTGCCTTCAAAATAGCAAAAAAACTGATGAAATGGCTCAAAACTTCTTAGGGTTGTTAGCTGGCAAACGAACAGTACAATGTAGAAATCCCTCCTTCTTCACAAATACATTAAAAAAACTACTGCCATAACATAAGCATTTGAAGGGAGTTATGATAAACCTTTCAAAAGGAGGCTCCATCTGATTTAACAGAATCGAGACTAATTTCAACCTACACAGTCACAGAGGCTTGATCACTTTCCCTTCCCCAATCTAGTGTCTTTGTTTTATAGCTCAACATGGAATGCTCAGAAGGTAACACTGGAAGCTTACTTCCCAAACCATATACAACTAAGCCATATATTCCAAACAATAAAACACAGGAAGATAAATCAGACACTTCCAACTTGCCATTCAAAAGGCCTATTAAGAGAATTTTAAATGGCTAAATCCTACAAACCACCTGGCTTACATATCTACTTTCATATTAGTGAGCTCCAACATAAACACCAAATCTTAGCAATTTGGAGGATCACACACAATTGCAACACGTTGGCCTTGTGAGTACTGCAAGAAACATTGAGATTACTCAGAAAATTCACCTTTGTCTCCAAAATGTCAATGCTTGTCAGTTATCTTCTAAATATTTGACTGAATCTCCTTTTTTTTGTATTCAAAAGTTATGCCATTGAGTCTCACAGCGCAAAATTATTTTAGGACCAGACTGTGGCACTTCTTAGCCACACATTACACTGAGAAAACAGTTTCATCAGAAAGCCAACTTCAAAAGGGTAACCAGTACACCAGTTACAGAGCAAGGCACAGCAAACGATTAAACTGGCAATTAAATATACCGTCTCAATGAAGATGCTACCATATACTGCCTCATAAAATGTGCTTTTTTAATCAATTATAGTTCTGCTTTTTTACAATTATTTATAGACGCTAGTAAATTTTGTGTATTTTGTAAAAAGAATGCAATTCTTGCAGCAACACTTCCAAGAGCTGTTATCGAACATTAAAGTGAAAATTTTAATTTGGCCCCAGATAGCCAATTTAGCAATTGTTATAATGATAACTATGTTATATGTAATAAATAACCGTGTATTTTCACAAATCTTCTATTTATGACTAAAACATCAATTCTGCAAAACATTTGCTTAATTGGTATGCTGCATTCGTACAAAGCTCCTTTAATTTAAGGAGGCTCTGGAAATGTACAGCAATCTAGAACCCATAAATGGATTCAAGTCATTAATTTGCTTATAGAAGAAAATGATAGAAAAGTTTGAGACAATTATGCAAAAAAGTTTGCACAAATCTTGCTTTTCAGTGTTGGCACATATATCTCTCAACATCCTTTCTGAATAATGCTTACAACACGTTTGTCAGCATTGCTATTTTCAGAGGGGAGCTTTCAAGCTACATTCTTTGCTTCCATAGCTGTTTGAAAGGGTCTTACAAAGCACTGGGATTTTCTGTGTATGATACAGTTAGGAATCCGTTTTTCCCATTTTACATTAGTGAATTAAACACTAATTAGAAGAACAAAAGGAAAACATAAGGTAAATAAATCCAGCCAGCACGCTTGTCACTGTTCTGTGTCTTTTTTGTTCAGTGGGCCACCTAAGCAGAAATGACAGGACCTCAGCCAGCATCAGCATCCCGCTGTCAGGGGCTCTGCACAGCCCAACCCCACAGAGCTGTCCCAGAGCAGAGGTATGAGACTTCTTGTGCGGATCCCCGTGCAATAGAGGGGGGGTGTGCTGGGGCAGGACTGAAGGGGACGCAGCGAACGGAAGGGAGGGTAGCTGTAAACTCAGGGTAACAGAATCAGAGACATCTGTGAAGGCACTGCATAACTTGTGACAGGTGACGGTTCTGTTCCTGCTGGAGGGAATCCTGTGGTCAGGTCATAAAGGGACAAAGATACCACAGCAACAGTTCATTTTTCTCCCCTCAAAAAACAAGCCCCCAGAACAACAGCGGCTTGAAGATATGAACACAGAATCTCAACCAGAATATCCGGGTAGCAGAATTTACACTGTAATATTAATGATACTCAAAGCTTCCAGATAGGCCATAGAGCACTTCACAAATAAATTGCCTCCGCAAAAACAAGAGCCTAGGCTTCACTGATAACAAGTCAGACTACGTAATTACTAAGCTTAATAACTTGAACTTGAGGATCCTTATTGAAATTCCTTTAAAGTTCTGTATAAAACTTAAATTCAACCTAGTGCAAAACTGTGGTTTTATGTATGGGCAGAAAAGATGTTTGGAGGGAGCCTGAGTATAAGATTTCAAATTATGTTCACGTAACATTCACCACTAAAAATTTTCCTTTTAGTAATGATACCAATAGACATGCAATTGATTCAAGAATAACCTGCTAGTTATTTCAGAATTAAATTCTGGTTAAATGAATTCTTCCTGCTTTCTCTGAACTCTGGAGATTACTTTTTTTCCTTATCATAGGAAGTATAATCCACTTACATTCCCCCTGTCATATGAAGGAATTTATCACCACATAAGTTTGTACTTAAACTGTGGTTAAAATACAAAACGTTATAAAATTTTCTAACTGCTACTTTTGAGCTACACATCTATATCAATACTGATGCTGCAGGGCATATAATTGACCACTATGTGAATCAGAAGGAAGTTCATTATCTGTATGAGAAACATTGTAGGCTAGGAGCATTTGGAACCATTTTTACCTTCCTCTGAAGCTTCTGGCATTGGCTTTGATAGAGTCAGGCTACCAGACTTGATCATTATTCTGATCTGTTATGGCCTACGTGGTACATACAGTCTGGGTCAGCCTTGCTGGCCACTGGAGGTCACCGTTCCTCTAGAGAAATATCAGATAGAAAATCAACATTCAAAACTCCCTGTGGAAAAGACCCAATGACACTAACGGACAATTGAAAGTCACAATTTGTTTTCATGCAACACATCCTCAGTGACAACAGTGCTAAATGACAAAGTGACAAGCCTGTTTTAATGTGAGGGTTTGTATGGAGCTCGAAATTCCTCAAAGTTTTGTTTTCGTTTCAAGTACATTGGTCGGGCTATTAGCCAACCAACATGTGCCTATTGCTGGGAAAGAAGCAGACAGTCTTCTCTTTCTGTTTCACCATCTTTTGAAATACTAAATGCTAGACAGTATTTAGTACCAGTTGCAACTCTTTTTTTTGAAAAATCATTTGGTATCTGCTCATACAAAAGCAAAGCCCAACTTTCTGTTGATGTTAATTACTGTGAAGCTTCCAGTAAGCCAAGTTCCACTTTAAGGAAATGGTAGCTCTGCAGCTCGCACTGTGTCTGCATTCTCTTCCACTGACTAAAGCTAGACCATCTCATTAGCCACGCTGTACATAGGTTTTTCTTCTGAGATTTAAAAAGTTCACCACACTGTTCAGGTTTCCATTCATTATCCACACTACTATTTCCAGCAATCTGACAGCAATTTCCAGACGACTTCTGCTTTTGAGCCAAACACGGCAAACCACAGCAGCCTAGCAATATGAAAGAGTGCTACGGATATACATCCCCCGCCTTTTTTTAATAAATTAGTGAATTTCAAACACAAAACCTGTATAAGTTTAAACTTCCCACTTGGACATCTGTCTCGTCAAGTTACAATATTTACTTTGGTTTATGGAAATTACCGATTTTTCTGCAGTGAGAAATTTAATATTTTTGAGTTAACATATTTCGCCCGCTTCAGTCCCAGTAAGACAGCAACAGAACTCCACAGATGAGATGGAATAGTCTGTTCAGAGCACAGGAAATTCAGTAACAGAGTCAGAGATCACGAGGGTCATCTGGAACCACTGAGAATTAACAAGTTATGGGGCTGATCATTTGATAATCTCTCTCCCGAGATGGGAAAGGAAATGTACATACTACTTCAATCCAGGCCTCTACCCTGTTTCAGTAAAACCTTCATTATGCTTTCTCCCTTTAAAGTATGTATCTATGTTGCTATAAGACAGAAGTGATTAATCTGTCCCAGCATGCTTTCATGTCAGATATGTACTTTCCTATTCAGGGTGCCTAGGAAGAAAACTCTTTAAGGACTCCAACCCTTTAATCTGTAGGGAGGCAACAGGGATTTTCCTGGATAAATTTCAGAAAATGTTGAATTCATGCACTCCCTTATTTAGGCTGGTTTTTTTGCTGTAGATCCAAATCATATTCCCGCTTCCTTTTCAAGAAATAGTATCAGCTTCAGGGGGGCCGAACAAATCTGGAACTTGCGTGCAAGCATTTCCAGAATAGAATGAGGCAGCAAAGCAGCAGTTTTTCACTGCAGACATAAGAGTTGGTGACAAGAAGATGAAGCAATTTCGTATTTTTCTGTAGAGGATAGAAAACCAGTTTATTTTCCTCTCTTTACTTAAAGGAGTACTATCCCAGGCAGAATCACCCCATTTGTACGATTTTACAGTTGTGAAAACACATTCAGTAAAATGTATACATTATATACAGTTTGCATAGATTTTAACCATAATTAAGTTTAAAATAGCTCCAAAACCTTTTGACAATCCACCTCAACTAGGGATCTTTTTACTTCTCTGCCTCACTTCATTCCTAGCTTAAATTCCATCCTCACAGTATTCACATGTGGATCACATTCATCATATCCTATTTGCAATTACAACAAATTCAGTAAAATACATTGTTACAGTGACTGACAGTACTTAAGCCATCTGTTAACTGCAGTTCAGTGCTTTATTGTCCATTAACCCAAGAGACAGGAGATTAAAATGATGTTGTTTATCTTCAGTAAAAAGACAAAGTTAGTAGGACAACTAAACTTTCAAAAATAATAATCCAGGGCAGCAGTAATTACATTTCAAAAGCCCTCAAAGCTGTAAGAAAATGTCATGTTCATGATGAGTAAACTTAACCAGTTTTGTTGTAATTAAAAAGTCATACATGTTTTGTCAGAATTCCTGTAGAAAGATGTGAATGGGCATTTTTCTTTCTGATCCCTTACCACAGACCCTATCACGGATCACTGCCCAAGATTAGAGAGTCAGCTCTGACTTCTCTGGTCTTCTAGTTAGTGTGGCAGTGGTAAGTTTTTGAAGGCTTGTAGTATTAAGAGTAAAGGCGGCTGAAAATAGTTAGAAAATGGGAAAATTCATTTTGATCATAATTGGAATTTCATTTGAAATTTGTCTGGAAGGATCTCTACAATCTCTAAATTTCATGAACTGATCCAAAACCCCCCTTCCTCCCCCATAAGTGCAAGTAAAGATTTTTTTTTTTTTTGGTCCAGCCATCTGAGTCTGGAAGTAGCAGTTTTCAGGCAGCAGATGATGGGTCAATTATTATCCAAAGGCAGCTCTGATGCAAAGCGCCTTGCTCCTTTTGCTAGATTTACTCTTGACCAGAGACCATTCTTCCCGTGAGTTCTCATGGTGTACTCAGCTTGCTTCTTGGCTCCAGCGTCTCCGCAGGTCTGGATGAAATACGCTGAAAAGAAGGATCTTCCACACCTAGATCTGTGAATTCTCTTAGAGGTCTTGCAGATCCTTCACACTCCTTAGCTGTATCAGACTAGCACTGAATAGCAGTCCATGTCATTAACAGCCTTTTGAAGGCTTTTGCTGAAGCAGGCTCTCCAGCTAGGACGAGGAATGCGTTACACCTCATGCCTGTATGCCATGAAGTTCAGCTGCGTTCTGCGGAGGCCTCCGAGTTGCTGCGTGCCAGTAACATTGACAACTCGAGCTATGAAGGCCGTACGTCATGCACACGTTCTCCCCAGAACATGCCAAGTAAAATGGGCAAACTGTACATCTCCCAGAAAAATCCTTTTGCCACCATCTGATGTAACATTTTTCTTAATCTTCCTGGTCATTCTTAAGGACTATATATAAACTATTGTCACTTTTGAGAAAATTATTCAAATGTAAACAGTAGATTTCCCCCATTTAAAACAGAAGTTTGTACAAACTGTATCAGTTCCCAAACTCTTAATTTGACATATTTTATAGGTCAGTTTCATAGGAAAAAAGAGAAAGCTTCTGTGTGTTTCAAAGCAACACTAACAAAAAAGTCAAATTTACACAAATAACAAAACCGCATACTCAAAGCAGAAATAAATTCTTACAGTAACATTTTCTGTAATAATTAACACAAGAACTCTACAATTTCAACTACATTAAATGCTATTGGAGAGAAAAGTCAAGATACCTAAGTAATATACATTGCTAAGCCGGGCAATAGACACCCATATAATTAGTGCTCTGCATTTAAAAATAGAAGTCCATAAATAATTCAGCTATTTAAGTTTTCTCTAACTTGGCAGATTACACTCAGGACTGAAAAATTCCCACACAGATGCTTACCGCTGCAATACAAGAGTTAGCACAACATATTTACTTCCCTTCTTGAGGAAAAGCATTTGTGTGCAACTAGAGGAGACTTATTTCTGATATATCACAGGCCAAATAAAAATTGCAATTCTAATTTAGATCTTAAGACCCAGATTTCTACTTTAACATTCTGTAGAGCTGCAGAGGACATCTGTAATAAGTAAAACTCACAATTTAGGAATATCAACATACAAGTATGGGAAAGTTACTGATTATATTTAGCAGAAAAGGAAACTTATTGCAGATTAACTGCAACACATTTATACAGAGTAAATAACTTACTTGAGAATTAGCCTTTAACCTGGAAGTCTTATCACCACAGCAGTGGAGACAAAAATCTGTCATGTAGTCGAATTTTTAGTAGCACAGATACCAATATTCTAATTCTAAAATTTATATTCAGTTTAAAAAAAAAAGCCTAAGTCACAACCTCCATCGCCTAACTTGAAAGAACAGGTAAGCATACTGTAAGTGAAAAGTAGTTAGCTGTGACCAAAACAATTACTTGTATTACCAACACAGGTAGGAAATCTGGTTTTAGGGCCAGGACATCTCACTATGCTTGGCACAGGGTAAACAACAAAAAGGTGATCAATCACAGAAAAATCTGGCATTCTAGGTCTAAGAGAAGAGCATGATGAGTACAGATGGAGACAGGAGGAAGCCATGAAACCAACTGTGTGGTAGTGAATCTCAGTGCATCAACATCCCATCAGTTACCAGGTCTTAGAAAGCATGACAAAATGAAAGACGTAAGGAAGACAAAATTAGCTCCTCCCAAATGAGAATGGCAGCATGAAAGAAACAGCAAAATGAATACTTAAAAATTGAATTAGGGTGGTAAGACTGTCACTATGAGTCAGTCATAGCTATACATTAACATTTCAACAGCAAGGCATTCAACTAGATGTTAAACATCAGACTGCCTCTTATGTTATACTCAGTAAAGCATAAAAGCACTTCTAAATAAATTATAACTTGAGAAAATCCGTGAAAAAATACATTGGTACAGCTCTAAAAAAATCTTACTGCTTCTGTACACAGCTAACAGTAGCCATGGCTTTGTAGTTCTTTCAGCATATACTAGATAAATACCATAAAAACAGGCACTAGGATAAGAACAGAGTTTATAGAATCATGGAATCATTAAGGTTGGAATAGATCTCTAAGAGCATCAAGTCAGCCACCCTACATACAGAGTGAGCAATCTAAAATGTTCTTAGCTGTGCCACACACAACTTGGATGACTAACACCAGGAAAAAAATGTTTATGGTATATGTGTTCATTTTATTTATTTTTCCATCTAACTGAAGCGTCACAAAGAATTTTTTAATCAGCATTAGACTCTTGTTTCCTTGTGTTTCAACTTGAAAAGCTTTGGAAAAGCTTTAAGTCAAAACCTTTTCTACTCATCACCTGCATTTCAAAGAAAATTCTATTAACTAAAAAAGCTTTCCAAATATTTTTTCCTGAATATATTTCCTAACACCCTTATTAGCAATTTAGCTTAAAATTTATCTGACATTTTAGATCCTCCCACGCAGCACTGTCCGAATATCACAACAGCACAACCACCTAATTAAATATGCATTTAAAAAAAATTATCAAAGCTTTCAGCCAAAAAAATAGGTAAAAAAAAAAATCAGCATAAATGTTGACCAAGAAGTACCATTTGCAATTAAGAGTTTCTTATACAAATAAACAAAATACAAATCCAAGTCTTCTCTCTTCCCCCCTCTCAACAACTCCACAAAACAGAAGAGAAGCCCTGCAGTACATCACGCTTATGCCCTACCACAAACTCCAGCAAGTTGCATTATAGCACCACTAGGTAGCTGACAAAAAATAACACTTAGGCTTAAGGGAGAATAGAAAACAAGCGATGTCTGACAAAATTAAAGACAGCCTTCATCACATGAATAATTCTGTAAACACCAAGTATTTTCAAACACTAGCTCCTTCTGTAGTAATGCCTTCTCTGAAGAATGTTAACAATGAAAGTCTGAACAGCAGGCTTCAAAGTAAAAATGCAATCGTGCAGTTTTCGCTCCTCTGAACCTCTTCCATGTTATTACAGGCACTGCTGCCTGCCTGTTTCGACGCTTCCTGTAGACTTCCTAGGACTACGAAATACAACGTGCATATTTTTTTACTGCTCAACTAGGGATTAAAAAACATAATGCTGCCAAGGCAGTGTCCCTGGCTTAATTGGTTTATTGCTCAAGTGTTAATGAATGTAATAATGTCATTTCTGTGATGATTTTCTACGATGAAGACAGAAGTAGGCACAATTACCAAGTTTCATAGAATGGTAAGGGTTGGAAGGGACCTTAAAGATCATCTAGTTCTGACCCCCCTGCCATCTTCATGATGCTGGAGGTGCCTCTAAAGCCCTCTGCTGTTGCAAATGTTTCTATCTGCAACTACCTCGCTGCTCTGATTTACGAGGCCAGCAATTTTTCTACCGTACGGTCTGCACCAAGGAAGCTTGTTTCCAACAAGAGACAGTCAAAACAGCAGTGGGGAGGGAGCAGCAACTGGCCAAGACCTGGCGAGACAATTTCAATAAAATTTTGTGCTTGTAAAACCACTGAAATGCAAGTCATGCACTAAATGCACTAAAAACTTCCCTCACAAGAGCTGTAAAAGAAAACTTGAAAGTAGTAATCAAAGAATCATTTCAAATAACCACACTGCTTTCAAGCCACATCCTTGAAAAAAGCCAAACCAGGACCTTATCCTGCTCATGCCTACTCATGTTACTAAACCCTGCTGCCTACCTGCATAATCCTACAGATTTCAAGAATTATATAATCTGTAAATTCAGTCTTTTTTTTTTTTAAATATACTGCAAGTAGACTACAAACGCTTCATGTACCTGAAGCGCCTCATCTTCCATGGTTGTGTCTAAACCAGTTTCATGACACTTCACTCGGTCCACTGGCTGTGTTAATCAGCTGCTAACCTCCCTGCCAAGGCAGAAAGGTTCCTACTCAGAGCAATGCAGTACTGGAACAGCATTCCAACAGGTTCTCTTCACTAGGCCCCACTTCTTTTTTCCATGGAGCCTGAAATGTTTACTAACAGGACAATACGAAATGACCAGCCGGCATAGTAAGGCGCTGAATTCTGATACAGAAAATCTGTACAGTCCTTCACACTACAATTGCAGGCACCTTGCTTGTATGCTGGGTAAATTTCATAGCAGCAGAACCCAGTGCATGAGCTTGCAGAATCTCCAAATAGAAACAAAGGAATAAATGGTTCCACCAATGCCATAATATGTTTTTTAAAATGTTCTCTAAAATTCATCACGTATTAAAAATGATGCCCACAAGTTGTAACCATTCTTAAGAGTTTGGAAGCAAGCCAGATTTTTGGTCACGAAATAAAGCTCGTTTCCATCATGTTATGTGACCTGGAGAAAGCAAAATAGCTTTTACACTTAGGGAATTGAATTTCACTGTTTTTAATTGGGTTGCTACACACACACACAATTAATAAACTAAAAGAATCTATTCCTTTAAAACACATATAAACAGAAGTAATTATCTTTACCAGATCCCAGTCTATGCTGCGGAAAAATGTATGAGACTTGATATCAGAAAATCCTGTCTGCAGCTGACAACCAAGCCTTTCTTTGGGATCCTGCGGAAAACACAGAAACTCGTATGACATACTCCAAGCCAGTTACAGGCCCTGTTTGTCAAGAGCCCACATACATGACTCCAGCATTCCTTATTACTACACAAGCTGCTGCTGAGATACACATATGACGGCTATCAAGGGATTTTTGTTCTTTTTCTTTTTAAATGAAGCTTATTTGAAATTTTTTTTAAATTATATTTTACAACTTTAAAAATAGATTTATTTAGTAATGTGTAATTCATATCCTTCTTTCCATTAAAAATTATAATGGCTCTACAGATTTCAATCAGCTAAATAAAATGAATAGTAAGTATTACAGAAAAGAGTTTATAAACAAGCCTATCACTATGTTTTCCTCTAGGTGCAGGCTTTTAAATCAAGTGTGTGCTGTGGAATTCCCTCAGCAAATTAGCAACTAAGAAGTGGGTTTTTTTAACATACAGGATACCAAGGTTTTACAGATTTTTCTTAACAGTAAGCAGATTAACTTCTTAACCGTATTGCTTTCAACAGGAAGCTCTGACTTCCAGATCTTAGATGCTAAAAATAAGAGAATGTTATTTACCTTGTTTAAAAATCCTTTTAACACATGGGAAGCCTTGACAGAAAGAAACCTTGGAATCCGGATTGGCTTCTCAAGAATAACTGTTACAGGTTTAAAAACAGCAATACTGTTTTTTAGATTATGACATTGACCATGATTTCAATACAAACACTGTATTATTTAAATATGCTACCATCTGGAAAATGGGAAGATACAGAACTTATTTAAAATAATGCAAACAAAAGGTGCTACAGCAATTCAAGGCACTGTTACATTGACATTTCAACATTTCTAAAAGAAATGTTAGCGTCATTATCTTTTTCTATTATTTGGTATAAACAGGGAATAAAACTTATTCAGTGTCCACAGTACATGGAAAAGTGTGATTTCAAGGAATAGTTGTTTTGACATTAGGCTTGCCAAGACGACCATGGCAGATTCTGTTACATAACTGCAGTAACTGGTTTCGAGAATGGTTCTGCACATTGGGGAGTAGGCAGCTTCGCAATGCCCCAAGCTGTTACAGAGTTCCTATTGTAATCAACATGGCAACTATGACTACTTCTGTTTGAAAAATTCATATCACCATTCCTGAAAGGTAAAATTTAAAAAAATAATTCCATTCATTTCATCAGAAGTAAAAAAAAAAAATTTAAAAGTTATCTGGACCATAACTACAGGTTGGTATGTTTCTGTCAAGAAAGATCCTCTTATCCTCTCACGTAGCACTGAAGTTTAAAACTAATTCTTGGCCTGTGGACTGCCTTCTAACAAAGATACCATTCCACATAATTTCTGTCTGTTATTTCTGAACTGTGAATATTAAAAAAAAAAAAAAATAAAAAAAAAAAAAAATCTTTTTCTATCTGAAGGCTTCCTAATTCCAGACCATTTTATCCAAGTTCAACAAAATAAATTCCTGGGATGAAGAACTGAAAGTATTGGGGACCTTTACCTACAGTAGATCTACAGGCAGCTACAGGATAACAATGGAAAAGGAAAAGCTAACTGCCCTACTAGAACTGCTAATTTTCATTATTCCTCCCCCAAGAAAAAAAAAAAATCAAGATGACTATACCTTGAAAGAGGTAATCTTCAGTGTTCATGTCTGGATTGTCAGTGATAATATCAAACGGAGACCTTCCTGCCATCATTTCAAACATCAACACACCGAGAGCCCACCAGTCCACACTGAACCCTGTAAATATTTACAGAGCAGATTTTCAGCCAGGACTCCTTGAATCTAGGTGTTATCTCTCTCATATAAATGAAGCTTAATGGCCTGGTTCTACAAAGTACTGAAATTCTCTACTTTCACTGAAGCCACAGACATCATGACTTACACTGTCATTGGACGAGACCTGATAGAGTTTTCTGAATTGGGATTACAACGGTAATCTGTACAGGAGTTTGTAGGCATCTGCCAGACAGCAATGCTTCAATGAAAACTCAGTGTATTTACGCTGAAAAGTTACAGGTGATTTTTTTTTAAAAAAGTTGAACATTATCATATCTTATAACTAAATGACAGCTTCAACCTATTAGTCAAATCAGCTCACAAATAACACCACTAGTTAAAAAGACTATTAAACTTTTGAATTTTGCATGAGCAATAACTTATTATAGAATTCTATAAGCTCATCTGGCAGTAGCTGAGACATGAAGTTCTTCAAGGAGTGGACTTGGTTTTGCTACAGTATCATTTAATGGTTATTTTTTCAGGGAAAGCATAATTCAAAAGAAGCCGAAATGAGCGATTGTAAGAGAAAAAGAAAGATAGTCTTATCATTTCAGAAAAAAATTAAACCGTACAATATGCATTCAATTTTCTCAACATATAATGGTACAAAAATATGGAAATGTAAAAATAATTGTATATGAACCAACCTACAACTGTAATTTGCTTTGTGATTTATTAGAACTACAAATTACTTAGTCACAACTTACCATATTCTTCTCCTCTGAGGATCTCTGGTGCAATATAATTTGGTGTCCCACAGAAAGTGCTTGTAGTGTCACCAGGGCCCAAACCTTCCTACATGCATAAATCATTTCACAAATTAAAAGCTGACCTTCTTTTCCAGGAACTTTCCTGAATTAGACTTATAAAGCCAAGTTACTCAGGGAATCTAGAGATATTCCTTTCCAAAAAGGCAATGCTAGAGCAAAATCCATACTCATAGGGCTCGAAGCCGACTCAGCACTTTAGAGCTTACCTTCAGCAAATTAAATTGATTAAATCTGAGTCACAACATTTATAACAACATTTTTTGCTTACTATTTGCAGACACATTTTACAAAAAAATTCAGATCAAAACCAATTTGGAAGTCCTTTTCAACAGATGTTACAAAAAACCTAATTTTAGGAATGAAAGAATCAAACTTTCACACAACTGCGGCATTCCAAGCGAAGCCCCACAACACCTGCACTTTGGTAGTGGAGAAACATTCTAGTCAGCATTTTAAGAAATCGGTGCAATATCTGTTCTATGGAGAGAATGAGACAAGCTTTCCTCAATATGTCACTGTTACATGCCTTAACCACATTCTGGAATGCAATCCATACTCACAGGAGCACAGTTACTATGAGATTGAAAAGACCCTTTTAAAAACATACTTGTTTTAAAGATACATTTTCTAGCGTGGGTCACGTAGGAAACTATTTAAATAGATAAAAGAAATTAACTTGGGCAACAGGCCAAACTTCTTCTGTCCCCCCAAACCACCCACATTACTTGAAACACACAAAGGAAAAAATTACAAGTGTGGTTCTACTCTTCAAGCATCATTTTTCAGAATAAAGTTTCTATTTCAAAACCAAATTCTGGGCTCAGTAAAGCTAGCATTAAGGACAACTTTTCTCAGTTTTCTCTTAATATCACTGAATGCAGTATTTGACTTCAAAGCATAACCAGAGAGACATACCACCGAATCACAAAGCGATAAAAGAAAGGTAAGAAGAATCCTACCTTGCACATGCCATAATCTGTTAATTTGATATGACCCTCTGCATCTAAAAGAACATTGTCTAGTTTTAAGTCTCTGTAGATTATGCCTCTTTCATGTAGGAAGTTTAGAGCAATACAAATTTCAGCAGCATAAAATCTGTAATTAAACCAGAAAATTCATATTAGCATTAAGATCGTACAAAAGTTCGTGCAATTTATAAAAATTTGTTCTTAAAACATCACTTTGCAGTCAGGTTTTCTCTATCAACTGTATGCCAACAAAAAGCTACATTTATTCATAAGGACACTGATCTCCTATTGTCAAAGCATTCCTTAAACTAAATACGGGAAAGTATTTTTTTTAATGCTACTAATTAAGAAAATACTTTTTTATCCTACGGAATTTCCCCTGAAAATTCCAGGTATGATGTAGAAGATCTGTATTTTCAGCTTAAGAGTTATGATGAGACTTTATATAGTGCAAAACCATGCAAAATAGACTCTTTTTTTGTCTTCTCCTACCAACACTATATTAATTCAATGCAAGACCAAAATAAATAGAATAGTTATATCTTGTATCAACAGATCAAAGAAGCTTTACTTAAATATGAAACAATAAATAAAATTAAATAGAAATAACTGTTACTACTTATCAAATGCTGGCTTTCTTTAAAAAAGTATATAAATAAAATTAACATTTCTTCCCACGGCAATACATTCTAAACTTAAGAACCAACCTTTCGTTCTTTCTCTGCTACTCATTCTTTAATAGAATAGAGTTTGGAAAGCATATCATACAACATCGAACAACTACAACACAAAAACCCCGCTACAGTTGTGTTAGTAAAGTACCTTGCATGTTCTTCAGGAAGTTTTCTTTGCCGTTGCATATGAAACATAAGATCTCCCCCATTTACATACTCTATGACTAGAAACAATCTGAAAGTATATAACACAATTAATGGATTTCAAGGAGACCCAAAAAGAAAAGCTATTCTTATCCTTCCAATTTCAACCATTTTCACCTCCACTCTTGAATGAGACTTCTAGGTTTCTTACAGTTACAGAAACTATTTAAGAGAAAAAAAGAGAGTACTTATTTGACCCATATTATGTAGGATCACATCTTTTATTTACATGACAGACTAAATGTAAAGGAGAGGCAGCTGCATACAACAGGCTACTATTTGGTGTGAAACCTAGAGGACTATTTAAACAGTACAAACAACAGCATTTGCCTAATATAATGAGGAACTCACTGGGCGATAGATGTAAAAGCATGTAAGGATATACAGACTTTGTAAAAAGTTACTTAGCAATAATAGCTAAACCAGGGAAGTATGCTAGAAGATGACACATGGCAAAAAAGAAAGTTTATCCAAAAAAGGTTAAATTGTCATTCGTTTGCAAAAAGACACCACCACCACAGGTACATAGCAATCTCTTACTCAATGATGTTGATTCTTTTTACTTGTATGGAACCAACTACACCAGTGTAAAGTGGGCTCAGCAAGTGCACTGCTTTGAATAACATCTGATTGACTGGGGAAAAAAAAAAGCCTGCCTGCAACAATGCTGATTATTTAAAATAAAGGTTTTAAGACAAAAAAACACTTGAAATGATGCATCAGTTTAAATTCAAACCTTTCTTATTATAAGGTAATCAATCTGTAATCTGACACAGATTTCCCTGATTTAATAATTATTAAACTGCTACTCTTGTTGACTAAACATTGGTTTTTTTACAGCAAAGCCGCAGCATGAAATCCGAACAGCTTTGTAGGTGAAATGTAGTTTATATACATCTAAGACAACAAGGTTTCTGCATGAACAAAATCTAAAACTTCTCATGTGTATTTTTGATACAGTTTTGCCATTAAAAGGTCACCATCTTTTAAAAAATTATCATCATTAACAATAATTAATGAGTATCTAGCAATATTACAGAGATCAATATGTTTTGTGGAATTTGAGATATCAAATATATAGCCATAAAGCTTGCTGTTTGTGTTGGTTCAGTTCCTGAAAAGCTCCAACAGATCTACTGAAAGCAAGATGACAAAAGACTCACTTAAAATCATGTAACCCAAACTGACTTTCAAAAAAACCTAAGTTTTGTCTGAATGGCATACGACACAATCTTTTTTTCCAATTAAAGTTACATGATCCAACATATTATTAATTACACATACAAAATTATTTCTGTTAAATCCTATGATCATCACTGAACTCTTCCTGATACCCTGTTATGAAACACACTGTCATTCCTTGAAGAAAAAAAAATGTTCGATTTGTATAGACCGAGACAAAGAATCTGAGGACTGAGAGACTCAATTCACATATGTCCATCATTTATCAGAGATGAAAGCTAAATTTGGTGAGCTAGCAGGACAGATAATGAAATGCCACCCTCCCTTGACTTAGCCAAGACCTTTATCTGTAGAAAAAAGTGATTCAAAGGGAAGTGTAAAGGACCCACTTCTGTAACTCTCTACATAGCATATTCACTGAATGGAAGATCTGGGCACAGAAAGGCTGCAGCACGAAGGCTTATTAGTTCCTCTGTAGAACAAGTTTTTTGAAACAGTCTTCTCAAAACAAATGAGAAAAGTCAGCAGGGGAAAGAAATATATGTGGAATCAGCTATATAAAAAGAATTCTATTACAGTTTGCAGGAAAGGTTTCATGCTTGGGAAAATATGATCCAAGCAAGGCTGCCAAGGTCAGAGAGACCTACAGGACAGAAACATGCTGAGGGAAAGTTTCTTATGAAGGTTGCGGCTGTCCCAGGAGGCAGGATTTCTTTATACACCTAATTTTCCATGAGTTAGAAACTCATTTCCATATATTCACACACTGGAAAACAATTTGGAAAACACACGCTGCAGTCTCAGACCATTCTAACTGGTAACAACTCAAGATTTTTTTTCGCCTTTGAAAAGGATTCTTCATTTGAAACACTTAAAGCGTTAAAATCTTAAACCAGGAAAAATTATTGGACACAAACCACCTTGCAAGTCTTTCAGTGGCCTCCCACAAGAATATAAACACTAAACTAAAATTAAATAAACAATAAATAAAATAGATAACAATGCCATGAGTATTTTATTACAGCATTCCACAAAAGCCCCACACATCTAAATTCCCCAGTGACATACATAAGCATAGGCATAAAAGTTCTCCTTGATTTTCTTCATATTCCAGTTGCAAAATAAGAAGCAAATAACCCACTGTGGATTGTGCACACAAGGACAAAAAACTAGGATTTCAAAGTAGCTAAAAGTTTATTCAGCACTTTTCCAAAGGAAATCACATACTTCATCAATATGCGCTAAAGCCTCATAAGCCTCATATACGTAAACTTCATGTATATATAGGTTTTTAAGTTATTATTAAAAACTATTATTACTGAGCAGCCCAATTCTCAAGCTATTTTTAAAAAAAGAACTACAGTTTGGCCCTCTGAGCACTGATTCAGCCCTCCTCAGCAGAATCAGATATCATAAACTGTCTCTTACAAAGCTGCTTTACCCTGCTACCATCCTCCTATTCCTGAAGCCCCACAGCGTGTGCTCAGGAAGACAGCGCACGCTTCCTCCTCATTCTCACTCATCTTCTCCCTTCACATCCGCACCTGGAAAACCCTGCCTTTGTCTCCACACCACACTGGTTAAGCTACACTGCTAGAACTGGCTTTGCTGTAGTAGGGAATCCCTGGCAACACTAATGCTTCCTTCCAAAAATTACCGACCATGCGATGGCAGTGGTTACTTTGGCTTTATGAGAAGCAGTTAGTACAATGATCAAGATTTTAAAAACAAAATAATTGCAGATCTTTCTTACCGACTTGTTGTTTGAAAGCATGAATGTAAACCAACTAGGAATGGGTTACTGGATGCCTGTTCAAACACATGTTTCTCTGTCTGTACCCAATCAATATCCTGAAATAGAGTAATTGAACAATCAGAACTCCTGCTGGATAACCACTGCGGCTATTCCCAGAAAAAAAATTGTGAACATCTATGCTGCCTTACATATACCATCACTGTTACATATGTTCTTCAGACAGACAAAACCACCTAAAATCTGGAGGAAGTTATAAAACATTTTAATTCAATGATATATTCAGAAGTTTCTTAACCATTTGGAAAGGTCTGCACAAAATTTAAGCCATTTAAAAATATCATACATTTGCAATATTTGATACACTGCTCATACTGCTTCATAGAAATAAATTCAATTATCTTAGATAAATGATCCTAAGGCTACTGGAGCAACTCCTGCCAGTAACAAACAACGTGAATCTCCAGTTTGTAAATGGTTCAAATACACTGAACTTCATTTTCTCATCTGAAACTCAAAATAAATTCAATAAAACCACCAAAACCTGATTAGTTTGTCCAACCAAAATAATTCTTAAAGGTGTCACAGACTACCTTTAATACTTCAGCAGGGAGAAGTCCTGAACACCCAATGCAATACCATATAATAAAAACTTCTCAAAACCTGAATGATACTAGCACATTACTGCAAAATTCAGATCCATAAAAACAAAGCATTTAATCTTTTTTTTATAACCATACAAAATTTAAACTTTATGGACAACTGGGTTTAGCAGTAGATATTCACTCTTCATGCACTACACTGATCACGTTCCACCTCACAAACATTCAGCACCCTGCCAACAAATTATAAATACAATTATTCTAAAAATTCTCCATTTCCAACAGATACTTCTGTCTTTCCAACCAATGTGGGGGCAACAAAGAGAGATACTGAGAAACCAGGCCCTCCTGTCAAGGACAGTTAGTGAAACTAAAGTCTCAAAGCAGTTCAAGAAATGTCACCATCAAATTAAATAAATCTTAGGTTTTGTATTCAGACACTCCTGAAGATACAACACCTTGGAAGTGTAACCTGAGTCCAAACATGAGTCAAAAATCCAATTTTGAATAAAACAATAAACATGTCCACTTCTTTTGTTTTTACTGGCTGAGCTTCTCTAAGAGTCTTTAACCCCTTCATTATTGCACTTGTGTACTAGTACATTAGTGTTCTACTACAGCACTACTGTTAACAAGATTAACCTTAGAAAAATTTAATAGCAGAAGCCCAGGTATTTGACTTGCTTCAAGCTCATTTAGAAAAGAATCTTTACTTCTCTCCAATATCAACCATCACCTGGAAAGCACTAGCTAATTTAAACATACTAATACTTGCTATGTAATTAATTTTTTTCCTCCATGAAACACCTACTAGGTGAAATGTCCCTTACTGGCAAGATCTCATGCATTCACAGAATTCAGTGAATTTCCTATCAATTCCCAGAATTTCATAATGCAGCCTATCTTACAGAAAAGAAAAACCAATTAGCTCAATTTTCTATGTAATTATCTATGAGAATCACTACTCAAGAAAGACTTTTCTCCTCTACCTCTGATTCTCATGAACAACTGTATAACTCATTAAGTAACACTTCTCTTTCGCTTCTACCTTCTTGGAAAAACACATGTCAAAGGAAACAGTAAACAAACCACACAACAGTCTCTTTGGTCATAAAAAGAAACATCAAATAAATGAGGAAGCCAAAATATTTTAGAACTTTATAACTTTACTCTCCTAATCCAGGAATAATGACAAAAATGGCATCCAGAAAAACTGTTTGAAACTAGCAACACAAGCGGTACTTAAAATAATGTTTTGGGATTTTTCCATCATCTTACTTACAAGAAACCCAGTGTTCCTAACAGCATAAAATTAATACAACATCATAGCCTTAAAAACTGTATTCTATTTGAAATATTCACTTTCTATTGTAAGAATAACTATATAAGAAAGTCCCTACAAGGTGGGACTGATTGTTCATCTCTCATTTTATTTTACTAGAGTTTGGGATTCCACCCACACAGATGACACAGTACTACTTTACTCTCTGAACATTTAATGGTGTCATACTTCATGTGCCCCATCATCCACGCCACCACTCCGGCACGAGCACGTCACACTGCAGTGCTCTCCTGAAGCTGGAGGCCTGACACCACTCGTTACAGTTCCATCAGGTCTCGCAGCTGTCTTCTCCGGGCCGTGGTCTGACCACATGCACTCCAGTTACCCTGACCCCTCTTCCATTACTTAACACAGCAGGTTCCAGTCTAATAGCATTGCAGGTGGTTCAAATCTGCCTTCCTTGCTTGCTGTGACTGGTTCATCACATTTATTAAAAATATAGAATAGATATAAAATCTATAGCTTTCAAGAAATGTGAATATTATAGGAAAAAGATGAAGGATTGGTGTTTATTTTTACTTTTTCCCCCCCCTCCACCCAAACTTCTGCATTTGAGATCCTGTATTACAAAAATTTCAACAGCATTTTGAAAATAATCAAGAAATCCAGCACTGATTTCTGTGGCAGCCAGTTTGTTTTACAAGCCAGCTAAACCACAGTGACCTCACAAGATAACAGCATATTTTTTTAAACCCATGGAAAAAAATATTCCAGAGTACCGTGTCACTTGCACATAAGCTCTATAATTGTGACTAAGAACACAGTTGCAGCTCCTGTTCTGAAATACAGACGATACTTTACAGCCACATTCATTTGCCTTGGGAAACCTCTTTGTTTTCTTCCAAAATTCAGTGCCCAAACTCCACGCTATTTATGTCATCACTTATAGATTAGCACATTCAGGTTGGAGTACTTTTCACATGCATTCTACCAAGCCTATTAACAATTGGTAATTGTTGCTAAATTCAGGGACATTTCTCTCAGATTTTATCTTGGTGCTTCACACAGACAGTTAAAGACAAGTGAGCTCAAAGGCCAGTAAAATTTCTATGACAGAAATGCTGTCTAAAACCTTAGCTGCTTTCTTAGTTGAATGTTTTTAGTTAAAGCATACGATGTTTTCACACTATGTAACAGAATGCAATTAACACAGACTTTTACCTCATCATCATGGACCAATTCTTTTTTCACTACTTTCATAGCATAAATTTGATCATTCTTTTTTAATCGAACTAAAAGAACTTTGGCATAACTTCCACGTCCGATAACTCTGATTAAATCAAAGTCCTGCAGTCCAAGCCCCTGAGAAATCTTAATTCCATCCATTCCATCAATGACTGGTTTGATATCCTGTATAAAAAGAAACAGATGCTAGAAACAAGACATTTTCATAACAAGTAACTATTAAAGCAAAGAGGTCTAACCACCAGACAGAATTTGCTGAGTTTCCTTGCCATTGTCACAGGCATACAGATCTGAATAGCTGATTCTAACACATATGTTTAGAAATGTTTCGTTGGTATTGGTTTTGCTCTAAGAAGTTACTGTGTTTCTCAAGGCAGTAGTTCATGCAATTTGTCATTTAAATATTCCCTACTGGAAAACAGATGCCAATGCCTTCAGAAATAAAGTTTTATTCAAATTCTTGAACTGTAGGCCATGTAGAATTATCCTTTGTGCTATGTGAAGAGCATCTTTCATATTGACAAATATTGTGGCACTAATAAATAAAGGCTATCTAAAAGGAAGACAGATAAGGAAACAATATACCTGTCTTGGTTCCAGTTCAGGCAACAGCTGGCTGTGCCAAGTTCACTACAGTTTTAATGAATCTGAAGATTTCTAATAGTTGTTCAAGAACATACAGAAGCAGATGCCAATTTTTCAAATGTGAGAATTTGCAGGAAATTTTCCACTATGAAGAATGTTATTTTAAAATTCACTATTTATAAAGACAAAATTTATCTTGACTGTTTGCTGGAATTAGATGTGAACATGTGAGACTGAAGAGAAAGCAGTTGAATGAGACAAGTGCAGCATGTACTTTGACATTTCATGTTTTACCAATATATACAATGCCTTGACATACTTCCGTGGCCTATTTTTATCTGACCTCACACTACTGTACTCATAGACAGATCAGCATTCTGCTGAACTATGGGAAGTATTTATATAAAGCATCTTGATCTAGGATTGACTGCTATTAGAAGAGATTGCTCTCAGCTTAAAGATTCTAGTCAACAAAGCTCCCAGAATGCCACTTCCTCTCCATAGGATATCTTAAATTATTTCAGTAAAGATCAAAAGCAAGGTGAGAAAATCAGAGCAGCAAAATTCAGGACAGTTGAGCAAACAGCATCTATCAAAATTTAAACACAAACAGTATCTACCTGAGCACTAACCACAGCAGAATTCAGCAATTCTAGATAGCAATTAAAATTCTCTGACCTGTTTTAAATTTATACCCTTCCATCCCTGAATTTGAGATAAAAATCTACATACATGTGACCGAAAATAAGGCAGTCACCCACGAGCAGAAACTACTCAAGTGTGAAATAATGGTAGTGACAAGTATTGTAGTGGAGGTAGAGGGGAAAAAAGGTGCAGGCTTGTTAGAAGTGGGATATCAAACTAACTGCTAGCATTCTGCAGAGTGCATCTTCTTTATTAAATATGCCAGAAGCATTTTTAAAAGAAATGTGTTTAGAAATAAAGCATACTGGCATTTTTAAAACTGCTTTAAGGGAATAACATTCTTCGTATGTAGAGACTGTGCCAGACCTTCTACAAAAGAGTTGAAAATCCCAGTTTAAACACATGTTATTCTACTTGTATCTCCATAGAAGCTGTCTATAAATTGTTAGGTATTATTTATATGAAACATCTGAGAGAGGTGGATAGCTAATGTATTACCAGACTGAACCAACTTGGATAATGACAGCCTGCAGAGGTAGCCTGAGGGTAATAAAGGGTGTACATCCATTAGCGAGAGCAGACAAGACAATGTCAAAGCCACCATTTGTTGCAAGGACCAATAGTCAAACCCCCTGCTAAATCACTGTTGTTCCAATATGAATGAAGGGGAGAACAAAGGAAAAAGACTCTCTCACATCCTGATTGGGATAGCTAAGAGCCATATACAGAAGAAATCTGAAAAATCCAACAAAAGTGCTTAAAAAAATTTTTAGCAAGAAAACCCAGACTTCTTTTCTTAAAAGGCAGCAGAAAAAAAACCCAGAATAATTAGCTATTTTATAAAAAGTTCTATGATCAAGAGTGTGTAAATGTGAATTACAAATATATTTTTAAAATATACCTCAGAGTCATCTTTGATGTTGTCATGTTTCCTGTTTGAAGGAATGTAGGGAACTGGAAAAGAAATCAAACAAGTAGTGTAGTTAAGGCTTTCATTAGAAATAATTTTAAAAACTGATAAACAGACAGATGTAGTAGCTTAGGGTCAGCAGTTTGCTTTAAATACTACAGGACAGTTGATCAAATTTTTCCACTTTTTTCTCATAATCCTGACAGCAGATCCTAAGCGCACTGCAGAAACAACCAACTCTGAGACAGCAAGAAATTCATCAATGAACCTTTGAGCTCATAACGGTACCTGACAGGAGCCAGAGTCATTTTTGGAGAATGGGTATGATAAACAGGCCCTTAAAACAGGACAGGTTAAACAATCAAAAATGTTAACCTAGGAACAATACTGCAAATTGCACAAAATTAAGAAATGAAGTCTGGGAGCACACTTATATTAGCATCATAGTTTGGACTTGCAGTGCAGGTGCTTTTTTTTAAAAACTAAATTTGTTGTTGACAACTGCTCCGTGCTTAACTTCACACTCTGGAATTGTTTCAGAGCATATGAATTCGGGATGGAACTGAAGCAGACAATATGCTTCAGAAATACATTTACTATAACTGAGTCCCTAATGAGCATTTCATCCACAGGACTAAACTAGAGATAATCCAAAGTAAACTTCATAAAAAAAACAAACAGGTGGAGTAGAAACTGGGTCTCTAAATGGGGAAACACACGAATTCCAACTTAACAAGAAAGCACTCACGTCCATCAGTTTCTTCTGAAGGGAGGTCAACTTCATCATTTTTATCATCTAACTGAGGTTCCTGGGAAGGCATGACCGAATCCTTGCAAAATACAGAAGTCATATAGGAAAAAAAGTCAGTTTATGCAGTCCTTTTTAAATAAGTATGTCTTGTCATGCAACTACACTACAATGACTACCTTACATTTCTGTCTTCCAGAATGAAAACTGGAAAGTATTTCTGAATATTACATTTTGTAATGCATTATAAAACCAGCCTACCAAAAGCCTAACTGCTATGTCAACCATTCTCGGCAACTACAACAGACGTTTAGCTGTCTTCCAAAAGTAAGATTAGTGTATCTTATTGAGAAGTTCAAATTTTAATTCTATTTAAGACTTCTGAGTGTTTCACATGGAACTGCAACAAAGTAAACACTTCAGCATGATGTTACACACTCGATTTAGTGCACTGGCATATTCCTTTCCCGTTTAAAAAAACATCCGTTTTTACTCTGTGCAAAGGTATTGCATAAAATTGTAAAGATGACAATACCAGATAGTTTTCTAGTACATTTGGACCCTGGTCTCATTCACAACTCAGTGAGACAGGTAGGACTACTCCAGTAGGTATGGCAACATGCATAAATAAATTGGCAAATAATCTAGTGATGTCAACAAAAGACATTTGCAATACCAGTTAAGAAAAATAGTGGTTTAAGTTTTGAGTAAGAGACAACATAATGCAGCAGCCAGCGAGATACTGGTTATAGTCTGTGATGAGTATGGGGAAGCGCTAAAATTCAGGGATACAGATTAATGTTTCAAGCCCGGGGAAGACACTGGAGTTGCCACTGGGATATACGAGGGAAATAGAGAGGATGAGAACAGTATTGGAGAAACTGAGATGGCAAGAACATGAAAGCAACAAGCCTTTTTGCAAGTGGTAGTGCAAAAACTACACCAGTGCCTCAGTTCTTAAAACACTGCCATAGGCTAAAAGGAACAAACGCTTAGACTGTCAGTGAAGAACTCTATTTGTAAAATACAATAGGTCTACTGGAGAAGCCAACCTCAAGCTTACTCACACTTCAGCCACATCACAAGTTTTGTTTTCTCACTTTGTCTCTATCACTTACAATTCAGAGGCTTGACATTTCAGAAACTGAAAGCCAATTACCACCAAGTATTATAAATTTACAACCATGCACAGCGTTTCATTACTTTGGATGCACATCTAGAAACAGCAACACAGGGAATAACAAAACATCTTGGCTTTATACAGAATGCAAACTTACCATATGCCTTTTGCAGGTCAGTGGAACAAAGATATGACAACGTTTATGGACCAGCAATTTGCAGTTGATACACTTGTAGCCTTGCCTTCCGAGACCCCATATCCTTTCACTGCACTGGCCACAATACGCTCTCTAAAAGCCAGAATGCATATTATCAATGTAATTATCAATTCCTTTCTGCCGGTGAGTAGTTATCTAGCAGCAAGAATCCACCCTACAAGAACCCATCCTAGTCACCTCCTAACAGATGTTGAATAATAATTCTTCTAGAATATCCAGGGTTTTCCTAATAACTGACAGTTACAGTCCATACTTAGAGTTCAGCTAAATGGGGTCCTTTTTTAATGAATGTTAAGAAAACAAATATCTCAAGCATATGGAACACATTACAGCCTAAAATCAGCAAATCATTCTTAGAGAACAAACATATTCTGAATTTCAGGTTCTGACAGAGGTTGCCCAAACAAAACTGACACGAATTTGTACTACAAAATTATGCATAAAAAGCACCCAAACTGACTGCTTTGGAGAACACTGGCACAAAAAGTTACAAAAAACAAGTATGAAGAATGCTCTATATCTGCGCCTATATACTTTAACAGTGGTAGAACAGCAGTAGAAACTTTGCATAATTAAAGATCATGTATCAGGTCTGATGTAAAACCTCTGTATGTTGCACTATTTAGTATCAAAAATATATGGCCTTTTTTTTATGTGCAACAAAATGTATCTGAATAAATTAAATAAAAATGAGAACAAATTAATAAGCCAGACATCCTGCTGCTGACTTGAACAGGGTAGGTCTTCAAATAATTTTTCCAGTGTATGTGCTCTGTGGTCATTTTATCCACTTCACCCAAAGTGCCAAATAGCAATCTGAGATTCTTACACGCCAGGAAGTCACCTACTTTCAGTTATCCCTCTACACAGTACACAGGTGGCCAAGAGAAGATTTACTCATTATTCCCTATCTGCAGTTTTGCTCCAATAACTACTGTAACAGGGTAAGACACTGCCTGTCATTCTGCAAGCTGCACGTAAATCCCCGCACTCATCCCCACTTCAGGCTTAGACAGAACTCTGCAACTGTCCCAAAGCCACAAAACAGTGGAAGTCTGTTCCTCCCAGCAAACTGCAAGTTAGAGTGCGGTTATTCAGATCCTCAGACTGATGAATCACACACGGTGTCCTGCCCAAAAGTATTAAGCTACTATAAATCCTTACTAGTAGTACTAAAAAAAAAAAAAAAAAAAAAAAATCGATCAGAGTGGATCATTTAAAAAAAATATTTGCGGTATTGCCTGTCTCATATTTTGATAGTTGTAGAAAACAAAACTACACTCCGTTCATCTGTACAGCCAGTCCCCCTTGATGAGGAGAAACCCAAACTGCATTGCCCAGGGAAAAAACCAAAAACCATACTGCCTAACAAGAAAGGAAGCTCTGGGCATCTATAGCCACTTCTTTCCTGCTCCATCAGACTTCCTTCAGTATTCTTGTATAGGTGTGGCAGCAGTACTATTAAGACTAAATAACATGTCTTAGGCTCTGGAAATGACATAAAAGACAATAACCTAATTTATTTCAGTCAGATGCAGGGAAGCAAAGAGGGGGGGGAAAGGATGTAGGGGCAGCTCCCAAATTCCTTCAGTAATACAGGTATCCCTCTCACACCTCTCCAAATCACATAGAAACACAGCAACAACAAAGAGCTAAGCATGACATTATGTTCAACAAGATTAAAGTTTAGATCCTTGCATGTGTTCATTTATTTGAATTATCTGAAAAAAAAATTTAAAAGTTACTTTAAAACAGGAACAAATTCATCAGGTAATGCTCCAGTCTTAAAAATTTGGTCAACATCAATAAATCATAGTTTATTATTAATGTGTACATTTTAATGCCACATTTCACAGTTCATGTCAACTTTATCACTAACTTCAGTTGGATATGGCTTGCGTTCTGGCTTTATGTGATTTCATTTGTATACAGACAGTTATAATAAAGTAGTCTTGTTTCGGAGTGTTGAGAAATGGGCATACTAATGAGGTTTCAAAATCTTTATGTGTATATTCACTATTTGCCTGATTTCAGTTAAAACCTTATTGTCTATAACATGGGTTACTAATGTGTCAGGTATGCATTCACAATGTTTCAAAGAAATTGGTTTTAACCATGTATCAAATAAGCACAAAAAGTACATGTTTCACATTATAAATTAAAAACCTTGAGTTGGCACACCACATTATACAAATGCATGTTATAATTCAGATGCATGACATTTTTCACATATCTAGTGATAAGGTACTGAGTTTTAAGGGGCTTTTCCTTGTTTAAATGGAGTTTTTGGGGTGCAGAGCATTAGGAAAAAAATGCTAGTTTCATTTAAAAAAAAGTTACTGCTGAATCAAAAAGCGAACTCACCTCACTGTACCCAGTTTTGTATGGAACTCCCCAAAGTCTATCCTACATTTGTATATCTGCTGCAATACTTAGGCATAATGGGATAAGTGAAGGAGGTGTCTCAGCCTTAAAGCTACATTCACTTGCATATGTGGATTAAGATAGATTCTTAACACAGTTGTATTTTAGCTCAATAAACCAGGTTTTTTTTCCTTAATTGGATGATGTAATACCTCAGACTCAAAACAGTTACAGCTAACATCAAGAGTTTTAATCTTTAAGAATGACAGAAAGTACTGAAAGGAAAAGATTATGCTAACAAGCAATCAAAACCACATAAAGAGTGCAGAGGAGAAATGCTGTTCTAAGTATACATCAGTTTAACAACCACAAAATCAGTTTTTTAGAGACTATAGAAATAATTTCCACCACCCTTGTATTATCAACTCCATCCCAGATTCAAAGAGTTTCAAGTTTTTCTGATTGTTATGACCTGAATAACACTGCAGAGACTGAGAAGTCACATGAATAAGCATCTTGCTTTTCCTTTCTTTTCAACGCTCCAATACAGAAAAAGCACAGACTGAGAAAACAATCACCACAGAACATTACCAAAACCTAACATTTTATGCAACAGTACTCACTCTGTTAAAACGTTTGGCTTGAAACAAATGCCCATTCACTCGGTACAGCTTCCTCCATCTTCTGGCTCCACGTCGGTAGATGGATTCTAAGAAAGAAATCAAAAAGGTGTAAAGCAGCAGCATGGGAGCACAGCAATACCAGACACGCTAAGTTAAGCAAGTTGTGACTTCAAACAATCTTGCTTTTCTAAACACCAACGCACAGCTAAAACCCCTCCTGATTTTTTTTTTTTTTTTTTTTAAAGGCAGCCGTAAATGACAGCTTCTGCAGGATGTGCTTTCACCACTGCCTCTCCCTTTTCTCTATCCCTGTCTCTTTTTCCTCACATGATCATAATCTTGTTAGAGTTCCTTGGCTGCTCGCTGTTCGAGCGCAGGTGAGAGGAACAGATCACTGTTAAAGGAACAGCTTCCTCCGGGGAAATGACAATGCTGATCTCACCGTGTCACCTTCGTATGTAAACACATAAAGGGTGTTTGGTTGTAATAACACCTCAGATATGCAATATTAAAGAAGTTACAAGTCTTGAGAGTTACATTATTCAACCTCATTTTTATCTTACCATTAAACATTACCAAAATATTTATTCTGTTAGGCAAACAGTTCAAGTGCAGGTCTGCAATTCTTTCTAATATATTTTAAACGTAACAAGAAATTGTTTCATCTGTTTAAGCCAGACTTTCCCAGAGGCCATATGTGACAGCACCTAGCACCTACTCCAAACGACTTTTGTTGTCACTTTTCACATACACATGGGCAATTTTTGCATGACCAGCTAATTGGACAATTTGATATTTAATAGAGTGTTAGTGCATGAACAGTCCCATTCAGAGCCCACACAGCTGTAACGGGGACACAGCCCAGCCCTGCCACATCACCAGGATCACGAGCTTGCCACAGCAGGCAACACAAGTGGGTCCTGGATGGAGTGGGGAGTACAGGGGGGGAAAGAAGAGGGGGTAAGTTCAGCAAAAAATTCAGCAGTGATGTTAAAACCGACAACGTACTCTCTTTTTTTTATTTTTTAGCCTCTTAATAGCAGGAGTCAGATCTGGCAAGGTTTTAATTGGTGAATAATTACTTCTAATTACACCTACTAAGTGGTTCAAATTTAGGTGTTCTCAAAGTTTACTGTAGTATGTAGAGTTAACAAGCATATTTTAGACAGCGAGACAAGTCTGACACATTCCCTTAAACATTTCCAGGAAAAGTATTTTACAGTGTTTTTATGGGTGTTATAACATCCTCTTACTTGAAAAAGAAATGTGAAAGACTAGAATAACTCTGATTTCCATATCATGATTTTACAGCTACATCCCATAACATGATGAGTAAGATATTCCAGTACAAACTTTTACATATGCCTTTTAAAAAAAAATATTTATACTAGTTATAATGCAACCTAACACATCTGGCAGCTTGTACAAAACATGTTTCATGTACTTTGAATAGGAAAATTTTTAAGTACAGCAATTTCATAGGGAATGGAGAACAGCATAGGAAGTGTAACTGTGAGAAGACAACAGTGAAATATACACTTTAATGATCACTTGCAATGGCTACATATATGCTGTACATGGTACCTAGGTACACTGGTTCTGCCAACCAGAACAACTCAGTTTCATAATAAGCCAATTATATTTGGTCAATATAAAGTGATATATAAGATGATCCTCACTTCTTCCCTGTGTGGGGGTGTGGTGTGTTTTCTGTTTATTTGCTTTCAACCTGGGCATCCAACATCACATTAGCTGTTAAAGCTGTCCTTTAATCAGTCTAATACAAGTGAAACAATCTATAACAATCAATATTGTATGTAGAAAAATATGCACTCAACTAAAATGTCCCAGACAATACAGCAAAAAAAGCATAATACAAACTTTGACAGACTTGCTTAATAAACATTGTTACATTCTGACAAGTTATTAAACTGCAAATTTATAATCCTCAGAATTTAATGCAAAACCACCTTAAAGTTTCATCTTTAATGCTTCTGTCTTTCAAGTTTTAAACAGTTAAGTTTTAAATATCCACACCTAATCAGAGATGAAGTCTCTTTTTTATTAAAAAACCCAAACAATTTCACTGTCAAAAGACAATGCAAGCAGTAAATATTTTCTGTGTTGAAGAATTATTTTAACTTAATATTGAGCAAGCAAAAATCCCAGGCTACTGACCTACAATGTGTGAACGCCGACTGCAACACTGGGTCTGATTTTAGATGCTTTTGAAGGACAAAAATAGAGTAAGGTGTGCAAAAGGATTGAAGTTTCTGTGACTCCACAAATCTACAGTGCCAAATCCACAAACGTTCATATGTTACTCTATTTGCATGTGCAAATGTTTACTTTGCAAGCATTTGAAACAGACATTGCATTATTAAATAAATTGTTAACAATTTGGGGGTGGGGGGAGAATAGCAACTTCTCAAAGGAGGTGAAAGACTGCATGCCACAAATGGCAAAGATACAGTTACTAGAATAGAGGTGTATCCCTTCTGTTTGACTCACGTAGCTCTTCAAAAATCTGCCAAATACAGACCTTAAAGTAAACAAAAATACCTGTTTTTCTTAAGCGCAATGAAAATTTCAGTGAGAACCTAGCAAGACTATTGCAGAGTTTTTGCCTAAAAATAGGCTCAAACACAAACATTAATGAGAAACTGTCCCACCATTTGTAGGACTACTTTCCACCAAGCAAAGAAAAACTTCAGGATTTTTTCCAAAATTGCTAATTAATTCATTAGACAAAGCACCATATGGAGGCAACCTAATACATCTGTGTTCCGAACAGTAGCTTATCACTGACATGAGGAATATTAAGTGAATAAGTTAGAGCAGCTTGTGCTGATGAAGTCTGTAAATAAAGGAGCAAGCCACTTCCTTAATTAATGATAAATATTAAATCAAAGTCAGATTTTTATATCATAGACTTGTGACGCAACAGTCTAACAAAAACTGAACTTCATATAGCATAGCTTTAAAAGGTAGGAACCCCTACAGCTTGCCCCTATGACTGCCACCAAGTCAGTGCAGGGGCTGAGGCGAATCAATTCCTATCCCCCGTCTCTAAAAGGGGCAAAGGTAAAAAAGAAAACGAGAAAACAGGGATCACTGTAAGATGCACCTTTATATCACAAGTTCTATTATTCTTATTACACAAAGTAGTGTATAAATTGTTCTTAGTATTGTCAATAGTAGCATTTTTTTTTGTAATCCATACTCGGTCAGTGGCACAACATCTAGTTGGAGCCCAGTGGGGACAACACTGGCTCCGATCCCATTCAATCTCCTCATTAATGACATGGATGGGGCAGAGCACACCTCAGCAAGCTCTCCGATACAAAACTGGGAGGAGTGGCTGATACACCACACAGTTGTGCTTCCAAAGAGACCTCAATCCCTGGAGAACTGAGCAGGCAGGAACCTCACGAAGTTGCAAGAGAAGTGCAGAGGCCCACCCCCAGGGAGGAATAACCCCATGCACCAGCAGTGGGGCCAACCAGCTGGAAAGCAGCTTTGAGGAACAGGACCTGAAGGTCCTGGTGGGCACCAAGTTGAGATGAGCCAACAATGCACCCTCGTGACAAAGGTGGCTAACAGAGTCCTCAGCTGCATCAGGAAGAACATTACCAGCGGGTCGAGGGAGGGGATCCTTCCCCTCTGCTCAGCACTGGGGAGGCCACGTCTGGAATGCCATGTCCAGTTCTGGGCTCCCAGTACAAGACAGGCATGGTGCTACTGAAGAGAGTCCAGCGAAGGGCCTTCAAGATGCTTACAGGACTGGAGCATCTCTTATATGAGGAAAGGTCGAGAGAGCTGGGACCAGCCTAGAGAAGAAAAGGCTCAGAGACATCTCAATGTATACAAACACCTGAAAGGAAGGTATAATTAAGACCAAGTCACTTTGTTTTCAGTGGTGCCCAGTGACAGGACTAGAGGCAACAGGCAGAAAAAGAAACATAGGAGGTTCTATCTGGCCATCAGGAAACTCTTCTTCACAGTGAGCATGACTGAGCACTGGCACGGGTTGCCCAGAGAGGTTGCAGAGATACTCAGAAGCCATCAGGACACGATCCTGGGCAGCCTGCTTAGAATAACCTACAGAAGTGGGCTAAAATGTATATTCTGTGTATCTAGTAACACTCATGAAAGAGGACATCCTCCCTAAAAATGCACTTAAGGATAACAGCAGATTACAAAAAGCATTTTGGGTTTTTTAATTTCATTATTACTCTGAAGCATTATCAGCTTCAAAAATCTTATAGCTATACTAGATCATTCTGAACAATAAGCAGATTCTTAAAATGGCAGTAAGTATGTATTTAGAAATAAAAAACAAAATTTATTGTCAGTGTTCTGTGTGATGTGTGAACAAAGCTCTAATCCTAGGCATGCATTTCACCCCTGCACTTCATATGGGGGAAAAGATACTTCTGAAGTGAAAGCAAATGTTTTGGTATGTGTTTCTAGAACATGTTAGAATAAAACAAGTAAGGGCTTCTGTGATTCTTGATAACCAAAAACTAAAATTTTTACAGCCACAATTGATCCCAGCCACCTAGAAAAAGGGATGTCTTCACAAAAGCATGAGTATTTCATTCCTGTGTTTAATGAAAAGAGGTACTTCATTTATTTTACAGTACACATCAGTTAACTCATTAAAGAGTTAACTCATCAGTTAACTCATAAAATGAGTTAGCTGCTTGGAGAATGAAGGAGACAGCACCCCCCTAATTAAACAAAGTAATCTTTCCTCTCTGATGGATATTAAACATAAGCCTTGCCTAACTAAAAAATAGCATTTTTTTGAATATTCATTTTGTACGTGAACAAGTTAAGAGGAAAACTCAAAGATATTTTATGCTGCTAACACGGATAACAAGTTTTTATTGGGGAACACAAATACATATTCTAGTTACAATGCATGTACTGAACTTCATCTACTTCCAAGACTGGAAAATTGGAGGGAATAAAAAAGAGACTATTTTTCACGTTAAGATTAAAGGGAAATAAAAATACTCAAACTGAATGCCTGAAACAAAATTAGCCAGCTGCCTCTAAATAAAAACCAGTGTGAAACAACTGACTTGCTGTTGTGCAATTCTTCCCTCTGTTGTCAAGCTGTACAACTACATCACTAACAGTAATGCGCAATAAACCTTGTAAATATATTTAACACTTTTTTTTTCAAACGCCATCCCTAGGGTTGGGTTTTTTCATCTTTTAAAAAATATTGTGAAAAAATTAAACAAAAAAATGAATTGTGGATGAACAATTTGTGTATTGTTCAGTGTTTATTCCAAATTAACTCATCCACAGAAGACACTCGCCCAATTAAAAATTATCTTCTCAAAACTTAGCAGAAAGGATGTGAACCTTGTCTTTGAAAATGTAAGTTGGTAAAGTCAGGAGCAACAAAAGGCAGCACAATAATTTTTCAAATGACAACACAGTTCTCCAGCACAGGAGAAAAGAAACAATTTAAAAGACAGGCCCAACCTGCCTCAAAATACTATTTTTCCATCTGAAAGTTTAGAAATGCTTGTGTTTTCCAGAATATGTAAGAGAATTCATCAATTGTCTGAAAAGCGTGGTTTACACCAATGAATGGCAGCAAGATAGCCACAAAAAAGTAATTTCTTCTGCATTTGGATTTACAAATGCAATTCCAATGTCTGCTCTTATGTGATCAAACTATAATGAAATTTTTACTATACCAAGCACAGAGATAATTTGCTATTGCTGCAAATCACTTCTTAGATTAATGCAACTTGTTTACAGGCCAATTACATTGCCTGCCAGCTGGACAGTATGAGAATGCCCAGTTTTTGTTTTGTTCTTTTAATGTTTTGCTGAGCAGACAAATGAACATTCTTTCAACACCAGCTCATGAATTACAAGTAAGAAAATTATATTGGTATTTCAAATAGACTCTGAATTAGATAAAAAAGATAAGAAAATTAATTACTTGTAAAGATAGACCAAATTTTGGGAAAGAAAATTCTAAAGAACTTCCATAGTGTGTTGTTTCACATATCTGCTACCTAGTATGGCCCAAATAGTTAAACTGAAACAATAAAACTTCTTTCTGAAGCATGTAACAGACACCTCATATGTTACGTTCACCGGCCCTTCTTTTTATTATGAATAAGCTGCTACACACAATTACCATTCCTTTTCAGAAGTTAAAGGAAGAAAGTATCCTTAATAATCTACAGGTATTAAGTGCTTTCACCTCTTGCCATTATTAAAATGGTCAGAAGTTAGCATTTTATTTTTTAATTTAAAACTGATTAAAAGTTGGGGAACCATATCCTCATCCTTCTTTTCTTTTTCAACAGGCACTAAAATTAACTAGAAAGTCAGATCAACCTCTATGAAAAAAAAATCAAGCACATAAGACAGCAATAATGACAAAGAGTGTACTACATAGAGCATCAGCAGACAACCAACAAGGAAATAAAACTATCTCACAGAACAGTAACATTTCCCCAGCCCTTATTGCAACACAGCTAGAACAATGTTTGTATATGCTATTCCCCACTGACTCAGAAGGGGGTCAACCAACTCCCACTTCAGGGCTGCTAGGTGGAAAACCTATCCTCTACATGCACTGATTTCTCATGCATCAGCTCTCAGTTGCTCATATTCGTACCCTGCTGTTCTAATGGCTCCATGCCACTGCAAGGTGCTAAGTCACATTCACAAAGACAATGCTATCTAAGCAAAACAGAGCTAACGTCTCATTTTGAAAGAGTCTCTGCTGCACTGGTGCTGCCTGCCCCTGTAGATCAATCCCACCTGTTAATGCCTTACGCTCTTTCTTGGTCTTTAAGTTAAAAAGCTCATATGAATGGCAATTAGAAAATCTGGATTGTCTTGTCATTAAAAATACTGATTGCATTCAAATTACAAGAAATAAAAACTAAGAAACAAAGGGATTTAAAAAACTGTTTTTAAAAATTCAGGCTTTCACTCTCAAACAAAAAGTAATAATATTTCACATTCACAGAAATACAAGAAATAAAACATTTACACAATATAAGCTGCCCTTAAATGTTCCCTGTACTTGTGATCAGAGGGACTGATCAATCTGAAAAATATTGTGGGTGACACCTCAGAGATGCACCTCACAGACTCCCAGCATGGAAGACAAGGATGCATCCTACCAGAATAATAAGATACTTTAGCTATCACACAGGAAACATCCAAGGATTATGCTTACTAACCCTCATGCAAAAGAAAATCAACTGATACTTTAGAAGAGGTACCTAAACATTCAGTAGCAAACACAATTTACAAAACTGTTTCTTGAAAATTGTAATGGAACTGTAACCCTCCAACAATCATGGCAAACAAATGCTTGAGAACTTGGCATGTTCTGGCAAACAAAAAAATGAACAAAAGACTTAAATCTCTTAAGACACAGTAAAATCCACACTTAATATCAAGCGTAAGAAGTGAATTGCTTTGGTTAGGCAAAAAAGTGGCCATCTGCCTGGCTTGTGTACCAGCTGGGCGATGCAGGGGAACAGACAACTGCAGCCTGGACCTCACACAAAACTGAGCGCCACCTTCAGCAAAGATTGCACAACTGAACATATCTACATCCCTTTCAACAACTGGCTCCTTCTCATCAGACTGCTGGTCATGTAAAAGTTGAACAGTGCAATACACTTGCAATGATACAAAGACAGATAAATCTGGGATTAAACCAGGATAAGAGTAGGATTCTCCCAGTCACCTGTGGAGAACTTATAGCAAGTCTGGGAGATCCACCTCTTGCATGCTGAATTCTAGAACACCAGCTGTGAGCTCGCTCACAGAATTTGATTTTTTTTTTTACTTGTGAGACTGTTTATTAACTAATCACTAAGAATTGTTAAGAATACAACTCGGTGACTAACAGCCCAGAGTTTATTCACATATTATCCAGTCAAAACAAAAATGTTTGTCAATTAAGTGAAAACAAATTTGGTGTTTGTGCATCAAGGTAGTTATTTGCTGAAAAGTGTTTATTTGTTTTAAATCTGATGATACATTGATCTGTATACAGGGTCTACAGAAGTTATGGTAATCTTTTGAGCATAAATGAATGAAATGAAATGTTCATTGTCTTTGGAAGGAGGGTAATTACTTTGAAACTAAATCGCAAAGTATGATAGCATTACAGAACAAAATAACAGAAGAGAACATTATTTTACTAGCATTATGTAAAAATCCTTCTTAGCAGAAAACCCAAAGAATTTGAGATGGCAGATATACAGGAAAAATAGTCACCGTTTAAAATATTTTTAAGTGGCTGAACATATTTATGCTTTCAGGGTTCAAAAGAACACTTTATCACTTCCCAAAGCTTATTCTTCTTGCTTGCTGAAGTAGTAACTCGGAACTTAAATACATTTTTCTATGCAAGGGTCATGGCTTTTCTATACAGATCCTAATTTTGCAATCCAAGAACAGAATTTTATGGTTTTATGTAAAATTTATCAAATATACTTAAAAACAACATAGCAAAGTACCCAAAGCATTACTCAAGAAATCCTCACTAAATTCAGTTGCTGGTTGCGACTCCAGAAGTGAAGATGTCCTGATTATGAGTGTCTCTGCAGATCAGCAACCACAATCTGTTGTACGTCCTTCTTGACGTCTGACACGCACACATTTTGCAAGGCTGTCCTGAGCATGGGATAAAATGACGCTGTATTTGTTGCTCTGATATGAAAGCATATTACGAAAGAGGATGAAAGATAATTGGTGGTGGATCCATACTTATGACGGTGATTAACATTTTTGTTGAACAAAAAAAGTTCATATTTTCCCTTCTCCAACTTGGTCTTCTCTGCAATTTTAAACTTTACCCCCTTTCATGATGTGTAGTTGACTCCTCTGTTTACAAAACCACAGTGGTTACACATACTACAAAATTAAGCTTGCACTGTATTGTTAACATTAGTCCAAAAGGCTTTTTTGTAACTGCATTCATACACTCTAAGATGAAAATCACTTTGATTACCAGATTTACTACAATAAAAAACTGAATTTAATGTCCTATTAACATAAATTAAGATCTGCATTAAAAGATTTTTAACCAAGCTGAAAGAGTACTGAACCAGTAGTTTAAATGATTTAATTCTTTAATTTACCTTAGTAATGAAGTAATCAAAAGGAAGTTCTGACTATTTAAGTAGGATGTAGCAAAATAACTCCAGCATGAGATGAAGCATTTCTTTAGTATTAAACTCCATGTATGCAAGAGATCTCTAAGCAGTATTCTACTCACCTGAGCTAATAAACTGGCACCTTTACTTAGGTTTATTTTTATCCAGACATTACTCATTTCTCATGTCTACAAATTTTATAGCTTCAGCTAAACTTGTGTTATTTGTATTTCGCAAGCACTTAATGCAACAAAGCCCAGACTACTGAAGCGGAACACGTTTGTCTTTTCTAGTCTACATCTGCATCCACTTTTCAGGTCACTTTTTTTTAATAAACTTCTATGTCTTGGTACATACACGTAGGACTACCTTCTGTTATAAATAAAAGCCTGGTAACAGGAAAGCGTCTGCTTTCTATACAATCTGCAATTACCTAACGCAGCAAATAAAAAAGTGAGGAGCAACCCAATGAAGTTTTCTGCAGGAATTTGGTTCTGCTTTATGTTATCAGTAGCCTGCATGATTGAAGACTTGCTGGAGAATCTTAATCTAAACTTGACACCATGCATTTTCTAGAAAAAGTTAATCCTTTGAGTACACGTGACATCTACTGGTAGTCTGAAGGGGTGAGAATTCCAGTTCTTTCTGTGACTGAGCTCGACAGCTATCAGAAGGAATTGAACCCAGCCTGCTAAAGTGTGATCAGTTAAAAGTTGGTTAGATCAAATTTTCACCTAGTCTCATTCTGTATCTTAAATAGTAAGTTATAACATGTCTATCAAAAGGGTCGGAGGAAAAACAAGAAAGCTAACTACTGATGCATCCCCTAGAACACATATTAGCAGACCTCAAAAGTGCCACTTCTTGTCCTGTAGGAAACAGTTAACCGATTGCACTTAATCTGTGCCACACGTGATTTTCAAATTAATTGTATCATATTTAATCAGTTGTCTCTCCAAGTTGAATTCCTAGTCTTATTCTCCTTGCATTGAAACCCTTCCATGGGTTTGGCTGTGGTCCATCTTGTACACCTCATTTTCCCCTTTTTTCATACTTACCTGCACAATTCTACTTGTAACTCTAACTGCTATTGAATATGAGTCTGATAGTCACAGAACTGCCAAAAGTTTCCAGAACTTCTGCTTAGAATGATATAGAAATTAAAATTAGCTACCCTCCCCCTTAAGCTAGATTTTTACCATGGCCTGTTCACACCTACTTCTCATGAAAATCATGGGGTTCCTATTATTTAGGTTGTTACCATTTGTATTACATTGATGGTATTTAAGTTTTCTTCCAGTGCATATTGAATTACTTGATTTGCCCTCAAGTGATAAGGATCAACACCTATTTGATTACATGATCACTAAAAACACAAAACTGTTCAAAAAACCCACCAGTTATTCAAAATGGATTTAACACATATTTCAACTTCATACAGCTTTTATAAGGCGGCCTTCATGATGCCCTTCAAACCATTATTTGGTCCCTACAGTCTCCGTGTTAGGACACATTTTCTGAGTCAGGCTGTTTTCCGTCACAGCATGGCCCCATTACTCCAGCTTATGATCCACTCCAAAACAGCTCCATCTCCCTTCCCAATGTTTACATTATTCCAGTATCAGTGGAAAGCCAGAAATGAAACTCACTTGAGCTATTACTTCATAAAGATGTACTTCATCTTTCCTAAGAAATCAGACTCTTGAGCATGTTTCTCTGAACTCTTCCCAATTTAATCAGTCACCTGCTAGTATTATACCCAGAAAAGTACTCAATACCTCGGTATGACAGACAATACTACCACCTTGCAGCAGGACTAACTCTCCAGATCGATCGCTTTTAAGTCCGACAGTTTTGACACATCTGTACCTCACAACGCCTTATTCTGCTTCGTATGAGGAGGAAAGCAAGCTGAAATCAAGTGCACACAAAGTCTATTCTCATGTCACAATTCGAGTTCTAGAAATTGTGCTCAGTTTTTATTATTTAACAAATAAAACTAATCTCCAAGACATTCTCCCATTTGTGCTTTTACTCCTCCTAAGCTTCCTTATATACAATATGGATATAGTATTTACACATTTCACAAGTATAGTATAAGAAGTAGAGTCTGCAGCAATATGAAGTACCACTAAACTTATTATTTAGTGACAGTAGCTAAATAAAAAATCTGAATAGTTTCAGGAGTTAATCATACCTGTTACATTCTGGATTAAATAATTATACACTAACTCTGATAGCAAACTAAGTAAGTCTTCCAGCTTAGTTAATTCTTTTAGGATGCAGAGAATTATTATTTCCCAAGAAAACAACCCTCCATCCCAGAGCTTCTCATCCTCACAGGAGGGGAAAAAAAAACAAACAAAATTGCACATGATACAGACTTATGTACCTGCCCTTTCATCTGGTATGTTAATGGACAGCTATGGCATTTAACATGTTAAAGAAAGCACATTTAAACCTTTCAAATTAATGATGTTATTTGTCTTTTAGCTTTTGGAAGGGGGCCTTCAACTCACCCCACAGGGGAAAGGAAGATAATTATACCAGATCTGCAAAGTTTACACGCTGCTTTGATTTCTACTGTGCTCTCCATTATCTGTATACGAGATGTGATCTGCTGTGTAAAATGATTTCATGAATAGCTATTCTGCCTAACAAGCTTAAAGTAACATTGAGATAGCTTGTAGTGCTATTGCTAAAAACAATGATTCCACCCTGAAACTAATGGATCAGTTCCAGTCCCAGACCTATTGTTTCAGGCTCTACAGTATCAGTTTTATCACTGCTCCCTCAGGTTTTCCTTTCTTTGCAATCCCTATGGGTAAGAATAGTTTTTACCAGAGTTGACAGTCTGTAGAACAGGGAGTCCTATGCCAGCCACCGGGAACCTGTACCTGCTTTACTGAAGAACACGACAGATAACCTAAATTATTGGAAGTGGTATGTAATAGCACTGATATTATTATTATTATTAGGATGAGCATGTGTTATTGTAAAACTACAGAGGACTATACTAAAATCTTCAAGTTTTGCCCTCAAATAGTTTACTGTTTCCTTTTAAATATTTCTCCAGCTAATAAATCAAGGATGAGCACTTACAGATGCAGAAGAATTAGTAATGGAACTTCAGAATTAGAAACAAGGTACTTTCTGGTCAGTATTGAGAATCTCAGTTTTTCATTTTTCCACTACCAAGTCACTACCTTCCCCCTGTGGTTTGAGGGCAGAACTGCACAGTCTGTTCAACACTTAACTCTTGCACTGACAGGGGTGATGAAGACTCACACATGCCTCTTCTGAAAACCACCCTTTCAGCACACCTGAACATAGCTGCCTTTTGCTTTTTTACTTCAGATTTATTTACCATCCAGATTTGTACCAACAGCAAGCCTTCAGCAGCTAGCCAACTGCTATCAGTTCTGAAGTGCTCTCCATTTCAAATTAGCAGCACCTGAAATCTCCAACAAAATCCCCTTTCTCACACAGCAACTCAAAAATCCGAGAGAAATGTTGAAGATCCCATTTCTGTGGCTCTGTTAACATTAAAAACCATAACTTGCATAGAGGAACTCATTTCAAAAAGTACAGAGTCCCAAGTATAATTGTATATAATTAACCTTGACCATATCATTTAAGGGGTTACACATTAAATAGCTCTTTCAAGCTACTGAAAGACAGGCCTAACAAAGGTTTATCAGGATCGCAGATGTCCACTAACTCCAACAAATAACACAGAAAGCTTCAGCACCTTCTTGTCAATTTAGTTGCCCCAAATGCCTCTGTATTAAAAGTGGATTTACCAACTTACAAGAAGTATATAGATTGGAAGTACAAGAGATAACACAGGGGGAGGATGTGGCTAGACATTACATTCAAGACAAGTTTCCTAAAACCAGGTGACATCTTTCCTGCATGACTATATGACATTCTGAGCAACAGTTGAGAGCGGGATAGAATAAATGAAAAGAGAACACAAACTATTTGTTACGACACCTCAAAAACTAGCTTAACTATTCCTTATTCCACTGTATTTTTACTTAATTCACAAATTGATATACAAACATCTGCTAACATATCTAATACCTTAAAGTAAGGGATGATATCAAACCCCACTATCAGATGCGTGCTTTATAGTTTCACACCTCAGTTACCAAAAGGGAGGCCTAGCTCTTTATTCTTCATTGGATGTTTCATTGCTAAGAAAAATGTTGAAATTATCTCAGAATTAAAAACATTAAATTATTATAAGCAAAACAGACCTTTAACAACAATTCTGTGTTCAGTAACTTACACTGTCTCATAATCTGTACATGTATTTTTCAAATATGCCACAGGAAAAAAAATGTGATACATTTAAGACAGAGGAAGAGATTTCAGGTATTCTTGAGAAACTATGACACAGCTATTTTCAATGCCTAAGCAACAATAAACCTTATATTAAAGATACTACAATTTTCCCCTCTGTCAGTTCAATTACTAAAATCCAGGAGAGGGTTACTAGTAGTTTCAAAATTGCCTAATTATCCAGTGCAATCCAATCTATGTCTTCAGAACAGTCTCTATGGTCGCAATAGTTCCTTTCTTCATTGGGGGATGAAATTGGTTCACGTGCTCTGAATAACCTAATCACTGCTGCCAATACAGTAACAAATGAAGGGAAAAACCTGCCTTCTGAGCTACAAAAATATTTACAGGCCACACTACTGTAGCAAGCAGCCTTTTAGAGCTATTTTGTAGTATCACGCAGAACACAAAGCAAAATCAAGTATCTATGTCTACAATAAAATAGCTCACAATAATTAGATTAGTAAGATACCTTTACTTAACCCTACGATGAAATTTTAAAAAAAGATGGCTTGGGGAAAAATTAAGTCCAAACACTTAATGCTAAAATACTGAGCAAATAAACAAAGAGCATAAGAGACATCCACAACACAGCATAATCATCACCTAAAAAGACAGCAAAATCAGACAGAAATATTAGATAAGAACATCAGTCTGTCACACTAATGCCGTAAGTACTTGCACATTAAATACATATTCATTCTATTTCACAGAATTGTTGAAAGGTTTCTTAGTCTGCATTCTTCTATTTAATGAAGCCAACAGCAAAACAACCCTAAAATTTGCTAGCACTAGCTACCCAAATCCAAGATGAATTTTAACATTAAATACACCTATCTGTCTGTTCAGATGTAAAAAAGCAGAAGTGTGCTAGCACAGTTTATTCTGACAATATTAGAAACTAAGTAAACCTTAACTAAAAACAATTACATTGCAACTAAAAAACATCCATCTAAGACAATCCACTAAACACAATTCAACAAAAAGGCCTTAGAAAATGATGCTTCTAAATCATTAATCTTTACATCAGCAATCTTACAATAAACAGGCCCTGAACACATACCGTCAGGGTTTTTTGGATACATCTTTCATTAATCTCCCTTATTAGCAGCAGCAGCATCACTCACTCTTCTGTTCTTTTCCTCCTAAAATACATTCCCCAAGAGTCCTTTCAATGCAATTTTCTCAGCATTTCTGAGAGGTCTCTCGGCCACATCCCTATGCATAAGAGGCAGCAGGAATCTCTGCATTTGTAACAATCTATGGCTGCAAAGGAGGGTGGCAGGCAAAGCAACTGTATCATAACCAAAATGCTGAGTTCTATTATCTACTGCACCACACGTACACACATACTGCATCAATGCCCTCAATTCATAACAGCAATCACAATGATGATACATAAAATCTATAGAAAAAGCATGCATTACTCACTGGATTTTATTCTTTAGCTTCTTCAGCATGTAATTCTTTACGCTTTACAATGTAGTAGGTATGAAATGAAACATTTTCCCTTTATTCCACTGATGCTGCCATTTGAATACCATTAGATACCAAGGACAATAGGCAGGATCAGCTCAAACATTAAGAGCAAATATTTAATGGAAGACTGGTTACCCCCGTCTCTCCCTTTCACATCCCTGCCTCATGCATCCAGGCACGGGTGGTACTGGCTCCCTTGAGAGGCTGTAGCTAGCAGCTGAGGCACAAACTAAAACATGGCATGGATGTCAAGGAGCTGATGTCACAAAAACAAGTATTTCTCTGATAAAACCAGCAATTCCATTAGGGAAGTCCTACAAATCGATTGAAATTGTTCAGCTGAGCATGCTTTGTTACACAATGCACTGCAGCACCAGGAGTGATAAATCAGATCAAGATCTGTCAGTGTAAATAAGCGGAGACTGTAATAACTAAGTTATAAACCTGCCAATCAGATAGCACACTGTGTATCAGGGCATCAGTGAGGCTGTCACTTACGAACACAGAAAAGAACCACACACCTAAACATTTCAGAAACAACCTTGTTTAATATCAATCCCAAAATAATAGCAAATCTACTAAAAAAGTAAAAATATTTTTAAATACAACAGACTTGGCCTAAAACTCAGCCATCTTTATCAGGAAACATTCTGATCGAGTATGCAAGACTCCGGGTCAGCAGATGCTGGAAACGCCTATGAGAGGTCACATTCAGTATCTGGGAAGAGATGCAAGATGTTTTACAAATCCTGCCACCTCACCCACACAGCAGCACTGCCATTCCAGCCTGCGGTGATGGCTTAACTCTCTTGCTGAAGGTAAAAGGTGCTGTTCCTACAACAGCAGCTGTACGTTTATAGTGGAAGCTGGGTCTGAAGTAAAAAAAAAAAAAAAAAAAAAACAGTAGTACAAAAATTCAGGAGCAAAAGGAATAGACACAACACAAGTTCAGATGCTGGAGACTGCAAATTCTATCTTGCAGACAGCATCACATCAATATAAAAAGGTAGGTTCTTCAAGCACAGAAAGAACTTTTCTTAAGGAATGCAAACAGAATTAAAATATTAGTCATATGGTTTATTCCATTATGGATTATGTGCATTTATTTCAAGCTTTGCTGGCTGGTACAACCTCAAAACTGTATCAATTTCACAAAGGTCCAGGACAGCTAGCAATTATATTATTAGATACCAACATAAATGCAAAACATTCAGTATATATTTCTGCATTCTTCTTCCAAAGCATTATTGTCTTTAAGGAACTGGAAAGAAAAACCCTACAATTCTACAGAAATTCATCTCAAAATGTTTGCAATTAAGAAGATCACATACTGTTAGAAATAGTCACTCCATGACCTAACATGAACAAGTCTGAGCAATATATTGCAAATGAAATTATTTAGCCATTCCATAGTTCTGTTTACAAATTCAATTTCAAACTGTCTGCAGTTCTGTAACAAACTGGAAGTCCACACTTAGAGACTGCTAGTTTAAGTAGAGGCCCATTTTGGACAGAGCAACTAGTTAACTGTTTATTTGCCTCTGGAAATAACTTGAGGCAAACTCATAAGCACCTTTATAGCATAAGCATGATGCTCCAGAAAAGTGTACATGTAATATTCTCATTTCTTAAAATGACTTCCTATGAACGTAACTACACCAATAAAGCCACATAAAACAAGAATTTGAAACATACTGAATATTTTTGAAGAACAATATTTTAGTCCTGTCAAAATAAACAGTCCTTTAAATAAACTACATCACCGCTATCAAAAATGTTTCCATACAGTCTAAGTGCAATGCAGATGTTTGTTGTATGCCTTGAGCTAACAAGCAATAACACTGAATGCGCTGGTTTACGCTAAATTAGGACCAATACAATTTAACAGATCTGTTGTAAAACAATTTGAAAATAGGTACAGCTAGGCCCCAGTATCAGATTTCCATGCAGGTCCCGTGGATGCAAAGAGGCAATATGTACTGAATTAACTAATTCAATTACAAGAAACCTGACTACAAATATCTTACCAAGAACATCCCACTAAACAGGCTTTTTAAACAACCAATGTAGGATTCAACATGACCTGTAAAACCATGCAGGGAGAAATACCCTACAGACAGAATAACCAGGTCATCTGAGCCACACTAATCTGTGTGCTTCTGCAGTTCATCTTATGGCTTGAGAGAACTACACCACCTACAAATTAACACAGAAAACTTTTCTACTAAAATATCTACACTTTTAATTAGATCATTAAATTGCAGTGAACTTTATTATGCCACATTATTTGCACAGATACCCCTTTACACAACAGCCTTTTCTCTCCTCCAGTTAGCTTACTTTTCTTGACAGTATTTCACATTAGTTTGCTTTGTGTTTTCACAAATAAGGGCAAATAATTCTATTTGGGACAACACAAGTATCTCCTCCTTCCCTCTGTAAACAGCTACAGGAACGGCAGCAGAGCTAGAGTCAGCTGGTTCTTTCTGTTCTTATATTGGGATAGCAGAGTGGCACGTGTGCCCATATGAATTTGCTCCCTACAGTTTTCACTCAACAAATTAGAGGCAAGGCAGAAAAAAAGAAACAAAATAGACATCAGTATGTTGTGAAATAGCCCCACATACTGTAGCAATGGCAGACTTGGTTGTTCCATTCTTAGTTGCAGAATTAAGGGGGGGAGGCACCCTAAGGTTAGAAATTTAAATAAAATCAACCGTTCTGTCTTTATTGAAAGACAGCTGTTTCACAGAACACAGTCTGAAGACTTACACGGGAGTATTAACACTCTACACTGTACTGATGCATGGGCTTGTTCCTCCTCAGGTGCAGGACCCTGCACTTGCCCTTGTTGAACCTCATCAGGTTCCTCTCTGCCCAACTTTCCAGCCTGTCCAGGTCACGGTGAATGGCAGCACAGCCTGCTGGTGTATCTACCACTCCTCCCAGTTTTGTGTCGTCAAACTTGCTGAGGGTACATTCTAACTCTTCATCCAGGTCATTGATGAAGAAGTTAAACAAGACTGGGCCCACTACTGTATCTCCCTCTTCAGTACATCACTACTTTCCCCTGCAAGTTAAGAAACCAAAAGAACCACAAAAGCAGACCACCACATTCAAACATCTAAAATCCTGACCTCTTCACCTGCCAATGTATTAGCTACTGGAAACCAGTATTAATCCTCAGAAACATAAAAACAGTGCTACAATGTTGATTTATATGATTTCTGTCAATAAAATGTCAGACATGTTACATTCAATTAAAAAACAACAATACATGCACACGTACATAACACTAGCTGTGAAAATCTTTCGATATATAGTTTTCCATGTGACTGAAAAAATTAAGCTAAAATTTGATAATATTTTAGTACTCACTGTCTTCTCCTGGACAAGGCATGCCAGGTTTCTCTGGAATACTTGGGAAAACTAAAACAAAAACATTGGATTTTTAAGTGAAAAGATTCTTAGCAGTACTTTTTCCTTGATTCTTGAATATATTTACACAAAGACAATTTCTGGAAGCCTTTAAATAATTCCATGTGACAAATAACCATCAAAATTTGGGTCCATACTGGTAAGATCTTATACTTGACTATAGCATTAAGAAATCTGTGCAGTTTAGAACCTAGAACCCCCTCAAAGCCTACTGCATAGCTTCAGCTTTGGGCTCCACCCCTAAAAGAACACTTCTTTCCCACAACATCAAACTCTAGGGCTCTATCTACATAAAGAACGTTATCTGGCAGGCAAAGGAGTTGTTCCAGTCTCACAGTGAAGAAGCCTTTACTATTATTATCAACAAATGCATACAGGTTCTTGAACTGTGTAATACTTGCCATGAATAATCAGCCCTTCATCTCTGTTTTGACAATACAGTCGGAAGGCTTCTTCCAGTTCCATCTGCGATGAGATGGTACATGGGTCACCTAACAAAAAAGCAATACACAGGCAAATTTACAACTGAAGAATTCAGTGGAGAATTCCCATTAGTCAGTAAGAAATGTACCAGCCTCCAGCACTGCTTTTCTTTCAATCGTCTAATATTCAGCTGGCATTTTGACCAAAGCCAAAATATATCACAATTTTTCTTTGATTTTATCAAAACTGAGTAGATAGATATATACTCCATGGGTTTGCAAGGGGACAAAAAAAAAACACAAAAGTGAACAGATATGCTTAAAGATTTTTAACACACAGCAGAAAAAGCGAGATTGCTTCCTAGTAACCTGATAATTTAATTCAAAATTAATTCCCCCTTTGTTAAACGGCCCATTATCTTACTACCTTAACTTCATTGACTGCAGAACCATGATATGACAGCTTACAAGTTATAAAGGTACACATAAATTCTAGTTGAGTCTCTCTTGCTAGGCTGACAGAAAAGCAATCTATGGTTAAAAGGGTAAAAAATAAGATACATATATGAAAGTTATGGATGTGATACAAATATGCCAACACTAATGTAGAGATTATTCATGTAAAATTAATTTCTCTCTAAAAGCCTCTAAAATTTTCAGGGTTGGCTTGTACATTTTGAGGAAAATAGGTTCACTTTTCTTAAACTTTGATTTAGAAGAAAAGCAAATGGAAAAAAAATCATGAAACCTGCCTAGCGATAAACAACCCTCCCTCTTTCAGAAAAAAGAGATATCATTCAGTTTCCACGACCGTCTTCTGCACTCACATTCTGCAGTAGCAGATTCAACAAACAGAGCTTTTAAAAGTTCTCAAAAAGGCAACATGCCAGTCACCATTTAAAGCATACTCTAAAGAGCCTTCCTATTGAAATCGATAAAACAGAAACCCCTCAAACCACAAGATATCATTCAGGACGAAATTCACGGGGAAAAGAATAAAAGAAATGGAGACACAAGTATTGCCACACACTAAGGCCTGGGCTCAAGTACCATGCCTTATCCACACCACTAGTTTCATCTTCAGAAAACACACAGGAAGGCAAATATTCAGTCAGACGAGAGTAACCCTAAAACATTATTAACTAGTAAGATTTGGAAGACTAAAAACTACTTGTGGTATGGTTACTAGCCTTTAAGCAGTGAGAAGAAAGAACTACATTTCTGACGGGGAGACAGCTCAAAGACAGCTCCTCCCAGCTAACAGACTGGACCTCAGCAGGACTGGGAAGTAACAATGGGACACACTGGTGAGGTTCCATAGAAAAGCCACTGAATTAATTTGTTGGTGCCAGAGAAACAAAGCACTGGAAAAGGTTCTTGGTAAAACTGGAGCTGAGCCAGAACATACATATTATCGAGCCCTATATTTCCAAAGTTGACCTTTCCAAGTTACAAATCCTGATCAGTTTAAGTGAGGACATTTTTACGTGATGTTAAACATCTGAATTGGAATATAATACAGGAATACCTCTCTGGTAGAAAGAAATACTGTTTTAACAGCCCAGGATAACCTCTAGACTAGCAGTCTCAACTTTTTTGACAGCACATCCCATCTCTAAAACTTAAGCACATAACCCCAGTATGTTTATTTATTAATTATATTATAAAAATCTTGAGATAGTAATTTTAATAGAATGAGACAAATATCAAAAAATTCAAAATATTATTAATGGTACAATAGCATACTTCTCAAAATATTAAAAATTAATTTAAAATATTTTTAGTGAATGCTATGTGATTAAACATGCTTCATGACTTTTGAAAACCTTGCTTTAACATTTTATGATATGGTGATTTAGAAGTCTGGTTCTAGGCTCAGTTTATTTCAAGACTTGGTTTTAATGGTGTTAGTCAAAAAAAAAGACACCTCACAAAAACACTGAGATCCAAAGGAAAGAAATGCATTGCTGGTTGCGCTTACTGAATCTTAACACTCATTCTTCAATCCTATCCACCATTTCTGCAAAAGTTTTGTTGGCATTCAGTTAATAACTTTTTGTCTTCCCTGATGTTCATCAGCTGTTCTTGCTAACTAATTTGAACATGCTGTATTTTTAACTAATTGGTTCAAAACCCACTGCAAGTCTTCGGAAGAGTTTTTAACAGGCTAGAAAATTCAGTTTCCAAGTTTAAGCATACAGACGGAACAACAGAAATATCTCCAATGGCCATTTTCAAAATACTCTCTCCATGTAGCATGAGTTCCTTTTGAAAAGCAGTTACTTTATCAGTCATTGGCATTAAGTGGGTTAGTTTTGTTTATTTTTTTTTTTAAATAATAACTGCTAGGTAGCATACTACTGACAGCCACTTGTCATCAGATAATGTCCACATATTTGGAACATTTATCTTTTTGTAAAAGAAAAATGCATAACATCTTTAAGTTTAACAACTCTTAAGCACTTTCCTGCAAGATAACCAGCTACCCTCTGAGAGGTAAAGAAGTTTCAAGGTCACACCCCAAATTAGTAATAAGTACCATAAACTCTGTACTATCTAAAGCTCTTGGTTTTACAGGATGTCAGTGCAATTAGTTTTGTAGCACTGTGTGCAGTTCTGCTCCAAATCCTTTGCTGCAAAAGCTTGTTCATGAACAATGCAGGGGATGAATTTCACGTGCAGTGCTCTCGCAGTAACCTTACCCCAGAATCCTTTTTTATTCCAGTCAAATCAGTCTCTCCATCTGTGGAGGCTTACAGCTTTTCCGTAACACATTATTTTTATTAAAATAATTTACGGTTGAGATTGTATCTTTTCCAGTACATATTTCTTTCCTTCAGTGACTCACAAAAGCTACATCTTCACATACCTCATTATTGAAACAGAACCTAGCAAATACCATAAGCTGAGATATGTTAGAAACATCTGTACTTTCATCCAACCATACAGCAAACTTCCCACACAGCATAGTTTGTTTTAACACTTGTTTCTTCAAACCTTCAGCAATATCTTCTACGTACCTTCCAACAGTATTTTCTTACAAAGTAATGCATTTCAGTTTGTTCCTTGTTTTCCTGTATATTATTCCAGGCATATTTAACATGACAAGAAAAACAAGTGTTTTCCCAGTGATATGCCGCTTTTTGTCTTCCTATTAAGTAAGAAGCCTCAGAAGTTACTTTTAAGAATTTAACATAAAGTTTAGTGAAGTTTTGTAATGTACCAAACTGAGTATCACAAAACTTAAAACATAAGGGGGGGGGGGGGAAGAAGTAGAGGCTTGTCTTCTTGCTGTGGATACTTAGTTTTTAACTGCCTTGCTAATCATGCATAATATTATTATCTATTGTCTCAAAACACAACATACACTTAGGGTGAGGTTCATCATTTAAAATAGCAGATGTAAACACAATTCAAATACTGTTCTTGATAACTTTGAATCTGTTTGACTCACTTCTTATCAGATCTGATCAGATAGTCATTGGTTCCACCCTGTAGCGTAGCTGACAGTTCATACTTAGGAGCAGAAGAAGTGTCAGCTCCACCATTTTCTTGTTGCTTGCTTGTGCTCAGATCATTAGCATTACCTTGTCAGGGTTATTTTAGTTAAAACTAGATAATTAATCCATAAATCCATTTAACCAAGAACACGTGAACTGCAGTACATCACAATACACTGAAGGCAAGCAAATGAGTGAAGGTGTCACTCAGCTCCTGAAGTCTGAAGTTAAAACAAACTTAAGTACGGAACAGTAAAATAAAAGTTCCACAAAGCCTTTACCTCTACACAAGTGAATTCAAGTACAGTAAAACCCCAATGTTTTGAGGCTCATTCCTCCAAGCCCCCTGCTTTATAAGACAGGGTTATATATCCTGGTATTTAGAAATGAAAAATTACTCCACAATATGAAACTTGTTTATACAAGTTTCCTCAATGCCCCTTCTTTGTACCACAATGAACAATAAAACCAAGAATGCCTAAGTAGTATTTCAGTACAGTACCTTCATCATCAATCCACTTGAGGGTAATTGGCTGTTCCTGTTGTAAATTACACATCTCATGCACTTCATCACAAAGCTCATCATAGCTCATTGATGCATCCAAGTTTGTTATCAGGATGTCCCTGCATGAAATGAAACCATAAGCTTTTGTCAGAAAATATCCATCTACGGACCCCAAGCTGCAAAATGATACATACAGAACCAGCATTCCTTATATTAAATGCTCCCACTAATGTAAATTAGTTGCCAGAAGCCAATAGGATAACATCTCAGTGTTTAACTTTTAAAAATACTTTAGTATGGACAAATTAATTGTATTAATGATTTATCCTTATGTATGTGTACTTGAGTGAGTCAAGTTCCCTTATTATAAGCTATTAGTGTTTGAAGTGTTGAAAAAAAATGTAAGATTTTGTAGGAATTACATTTTATCCTGGTACTTCTTCCATCACAAGATAAGCAGAATCTCAATTACTGTCAAACCCTTTTAAAATGTAGGTTTTTTCCTCACATCTGCTACATTGTTAGAGAGAAAGCTTTGATGAGGTGAATTCTCAAAAGATATCATTACAAGAAAATTCAGATAAACTACCTGAAATTCTGCATTTTTGTGCTCTACCTTTGTCATGATTTGAGAACATGAACCCAATACTGAACTCTATTAATGTAAACCATACAGTATGCTCAGGCATTTGTGAGAATAACTCTTAACACAATGAAAGTCCACACAACACTTTCAATGCAGGACAAAGATAAAAAAAGAAAAGATTATGCAAAACAAAATCTGAAGATACAAACTAGACTTCCTCCTGCTTTCTGAATATTTTTCAAATGACAGACTCAATGAAACTAACCGATTAAACAAGGGCAGAAGGAAAGAAAAAGCACTTAAGTCATCTCAGTGCTTTCAAAACATTCTAGGGGATAAGTAGGAAACAGTTCTGTAGTTAATGGCTACTGGCATATATAATTGTTTCCCCTCTTAGTTTAATACAGTAAGTATACCAGAAGTTTGCCAACATGACTGATACAGTTTTCCTGTTTTCATAGTGCGACAAGTCATTTTAGAAAACACATTGTATTATATATTCTGCCTACTTATGTCTTAACCAGAAGCTGAAAGGTACTAGACTGAATTCAGAATCTTAAATTCTATGACACGGATTTTAAATGAAATGCATTCATAACTTTGCACTCTGCCTTTGCTGAGAAAAATTACAGTAAGCAAAGCTTTAAAACAATCACTTTAAAGATCTGTACTACGTTTCAAATTCAGATTAAAAGCACTGCTACCCTTTTAACTGTACCTTTAATCTACAATTCATGAAGTTCTCAAAGAACAGCAACTTGCAACTTAGCAATTCTTCTGAATAACAATGGAAAAAGTAGTATGTATACTAACTGCCAACTTGTAAAACCATATTGTACAATACTGAGCTGTCAGGTGAGGCTGAGTTTAAGGACATCTCCCTGTCAAAAAAGTTTCATTTTATGCACTTATGAAAGTAAGAGACCAAGACAGCTGGCAAACCAGCATTTGAGGTTTCGTGCAATGCCTTGCACCAAGACAAGGTCACTAACAAATGCAGCTCCTGACATCTGCTTGATTTAAGGAGTGGCTTGTGGTGGCAGTGCATTAAGTAGATCTGTGGTAACTCTGGACAACCACACTTCCACAAGTACCTGAATAATATCCAAAACCTGAAATTCTGCAGTAAGACAATACTGTACTATGCACACTACAAATTCCAACTAAAGCTGACAAATACTAATCAGCCTTATTGTTAAAATTATTATACCAGATGGCACTACCATTCCACATGTAAATTAATAAACTTGACATTGAACAAACTACAGGTGAAGTATGCTAAACAGCACCTGTTGCAGATGCAAACATTAATGAGATTTATTCAAATCATTGTCTCAATAATGTCCATGTTCCTTTGAGATTTACTGTGTTTAATCTTAATGTCTGTAGAGACACATTAGGCAATCGTAGCGCACATAAATGAAAATCGTTCATTGTTTGACACTAAAGAATCCCACAGGACGCTTTCTTGTCAGGTATCTGAAACTGGACTACAAAGTAATATGAAGAACTAATGACCAGCAAGTTGTGAGCTGTTCTAGCAAGACAATCATTCAGAGTGATGCATTAAAAGTGTCACCATATAGAACCAAGGTAACATACAGCAAGTGATACTGCATCACCACTATTTAAATGAAACGATTTCAAGTAAGCAGGCATAAACCAGATATTACACAAGTTTACTTTCTCTTGCAATCTACTTACGCAGTTATTTATACTATGCTATGTTAGGAACTCTGTCACACCCAGAAACATGAATACCTAAGATACTAGGACTCCACAGAGATAGACTCAACATTCATGAGTTTTAGAACTTCCTCATGCTTAGATTTTTAACTGGGATTTCAAAATAATATGTTGTATTATTATTTTAATGTTCTAGCAGCTACCTGAACAAGCCTGTCCTTAATTCTAAAGTTGTTCAGCATCAATGATTTTCTGCAGTTAGTCAAATTCGTTCAAAAGGCAAGCGCAGGACTTTAATACAGATAGTGAGATAATCAGTTATATAGTTTATAATGCCAAAAATAGTCAGCTCTTACAGAATTTGATCAGTAGAAAAAACAAAATTCACTGAGTTTGGAACTCTTGTTTTGTCAGCTGACATACATAGACTTCACAGCTAATGGAAATTACTGAACAGAGTGTTTCAGGAGAAACTACAGCAGTAGTTTATTGCTAAACATCATAACAATTACACATGAATTCTAATAGTGACACAAGTACTACCACCTCCTCCACTTCTGTGCAGACAAATTCTACAGACAGACTTCTTTGACTTAATATCAACACTATCTGCCAGCAAGCTATTCCAAATTGTTTACCCTAAGTTCTACTTGTGTTTATAGTGCCTTCCCTTACAGAGGTAAGGCAGCTCTCCTATTGCTGTTTCAGAGAAGCATGCATACTCATGCATCTCAAAGAGCATCACACAAGTATTTGAAGTTCAGATGTTCTTTTCAACCTAAGCCTATGCATGACATGATTCAAAGACATACGATAAAATTATGGAGCAGAAAATAATTATTAATAGTGGCAAATATATGGTACAAATCTTTCACCCATAGTTCATAAAGTAGTTTACATGCATCTATTAAACAACCAAAGCAAAACCATGGTGTAGATTAGTAACAACAAAACTCAACCGATCTGCATTAACTATTAAGAACACATTTTAGAAATTACCGAGCAGCAGTAACAAACCACAGCATGCAGTCCCATTTACTTTCATACACAGACTTGTGTAAAGTTTTTCTTCAAGTAGCAAATTTCTGTATTTTGTTACAGCATGAGTTTTGACATGAATTCTCACTGCTAAAAAAGCTTGCCCACGCTTTTACTAAGCAAATATTCATAAGAAAATTTAACCTGTAGATAAATGAACTGTAAATTAACAGATTCTACTAGACTTCAAATTTACAGGTGGCAAAACAAAGAAATAAAAATCAATGACTCCGCATAAGGAAAGAATTCAAGTCAGTAGTACAGCTAGAAATTGAAGTTTACCCACCTGATCTGTCATTAATTACAAATAGACCAACACCCTGAGTTACTCTATCACTAGGTCAGACCACGAACTCCTGCTCAGTAGGCTTCAAAATTCAACAGGACATAATACAGAGGAGAGAACATGGTGACTTACCCACTATAGTGTGTTTTTACTCTGATGAAGTCTTTGTTCAAATCAATTTTTGAGCCCATTCTGCTAGGCATGGTCTGTATCTAGCAGTCTAAACGAAATTATAAATATATAGAAATAAGTTCATTCAAGACAGATAACTCAATTCAGAAGCAAACAGCTTAAGATGAGACATGTGTTTCTCCTCCAGATGATTTTGAATCCAGCTGCAGAGAAAGAAAGACAGAATACAGATTAATATACACACACTCTACTAAGCTCTACTAAACAAATGAGTTGTGTTAAGTTTCATAAACACACATAGCTTTACATAGAACAGCAAGAAATCAAGAGGGAAATATACAAGACTATTGACCTGCACAGAAATTAAATGATATGAGTTAATAATACCGTGTACAACTTAGTTTTACAGAAATATTCCAAGCGTTTAAGGATGATTTTTAATAAAACAACCAACAGTTCCCTCTTATCCAGACATACACCAAAGAAATTTTTACTTATTCATCAATGCAGTTTGACTCTTTTCTTCCAAAGAGTAGAGGATTTCAATTCAAAATAGTTTTTATATACATGGAATACTGCTGTCAATTAGTGTTGGTTACAAATTTACCCGAGAAAAGCAGCAGAGGAACTCCAAGGGGCAGTTTAAGTTACCTTCACGACCGGAAATGACAAGCATCCCGTTTATTCAAAATTACCACCACCTCACACATATCAATACGCACATATACCCGGGGAGCTCCCCAACGCCGCTGCCACAGGCACCGGGGAGAGACTCCAGACCTCGACTCCCGACCCCTCCTCGCCCGGGGAGCCCGGAGGAACACTCAGCCCTCCCCGTCCGACCCCCGGGACTCCCTTCCACACACGGCGGGTGAGGAGCGATGGGGAGGCCACGCTGCCCCGCCGTAACTTTGCTGGCTGCTGCCGCGCTCCGTGCCGCGACAGCGGGGCGGAGCAGGCTCCCTCCGGGCTCCCCACCCAACGCCTTCGGGACTGCCCCCTCCTCCCACCTGCTCCGACCGAGGGAGCTCCCACCCCAGAGACCGGGCCCCCCTCCCGGTCCCGCTTCCCGCCAGAGCGGGGGACGCCCCGCACCTGAGGGGACGCGCGCTGCCCGGTGCCCGCGCTCGGCTACACCTCCACGGCCTGAAGTTGTTCAAAGTCCCGTGAGGAAGTTTAGGACCAGACCTCGACTCCCCGCCGCCCTCCCCGACGGCGGGTCCCCGCAGGAGAACGGCGGCGGAAGAAGCTGGCGGTTCTCCCTCAGCCGCCACCCGGTCCCCCTCAGCCACCGCCGCCCCTCACAGCGCCGCTCCCGCCAGGACTACGGGCAAAGGCGCCACCGTGCCGAACATGGCGGACTAAGAAGGTTAGCGCCAACAGCCAATAGAACACCTCCTATACTACCTGCCAGCCAATAGGAAGCTCCGACTCACCTGGAGCCAATCCCCAAAAGGATCCCGCCCACCCACAACCAATCATAGGCCGGGAACCGTTACCTGGCGAGTAGGGGCATCTTAGCCAATCAAAAGCGAGCGAGGAAGAGGTAGGAGAACACCTGCAGCCAATCAGAGAAGGAAGCGGCCAGCGCGCCCCTCCCGCGAGGGTGGCGGGCGGGGTGACCGGCGGTGAGGCGATGGGCGCTGAGGGGATAGGCGGGCCGCCCTCCTCCTCCCCGCCCTCACGGCGCCGCCGCCGCGATTCGCCGGGGCCCCGCCGTGCCCGTGGCGCGCTCCGAGACGCGGTAGAGTCGTGACGGAAAGAGGCCCCGGCCCTGAGAGGAGAGGCGGGTGCGACCGTTACCGCGCTGCGGGGGCAGCGAGTTTGCGCCTCCGCCTTCCCCCGGAGCCCTCTGAAGAGGTAGTGAGCTGTCCCCAGCGCCGCAGGCCTCTGGCTCCCCGGTGCGGCCTCGCCGGGCTCGCCCTCGGAGCCGGGTGGCTCGGGTGGCAGCGGCGGGCTCCTCCGCCAGCGGGGCGGGCGACCGGGGCCGCCACCGGGCTGGGCCGGGGCGGTGCTGTGGCGAGGGGCGGAGCGGAGCCCGGCAGCCGCGGCGGCCGCCGCCGGGAGAGGCCTGCGGGGAAGAGGGAGGTCCTCCGGGGTCGTCCCCAGGCGCAGCGCTCGATCGCTCTCCAAAAAAACCCCAAACCACCCCCCCTCAAACGAACGAAAGCTCCCAGGGCCCAAAACCAGGTACCCTGCCAGCCCCGCTGCCCGCGCCGGCCCGGCTGCCGCACCCGAAGTGTCAGAATCGCTTCCTGGGAAATGTCGCTTGCCCAGGAGTGTGATCTCCCGTGGGTGTAAACACAGCATCCAGCCTCGAGAGGTTTCACGCGAAGCTGTTAAAGCGGGAAAACCACTGCCAGGAAAATAAAAAGGAAATGAAATAACAGAGACAAACAATATCCGACTTTTGAGGGGCCCGACAGAAGGGGAGAGAGAAAAACGGCGGAAAACGTTGTGTTTATATTGTGGAATTAACCACGATTTCACAAGAGCAAGTCTGTGAAATGGTTAATGCTGTTTTGTTTTTTTGTTTTTGTTTTCCGAATGATACTTCGATCTTTTGATTTTCACACTGTGAATCAGTTGTGGCTGAGGCGAAGCCGTCTCCTGTGTGAAGGAGGAGGCTGGGGCTTTGCCCGCTGAGAGACGAAGGTGTGGGATAGTTAACTCCGAGAGTCCTCTAGTGGAAATGCTGCTTGTAGTGGCCAGACAGCTATTTTCCAAGCAAATAAGCTATCCAAGCAAAAGGTTTGCTTTGGGGCTGTTGTTGATCTAGTTATGTCCGCCACTGGGCAACAGTACCCCACCAAATTTGAAAAACAAACCAAAGCAAGGTGTCACAACTGTTAGACTTTTTTGACTACCTGGAGTTGAGCAGTCATAATCTGTATTTTGAAAATGGAAAAAAAAAACCCCAAACAACGATCCTCAGTCTCCTGCTACTACCTTGCTTACACTTACATCAAATTCTTTTTAGACACCATTTAGCACGTTCATATTGTCTTTATGGGGGTTTGTGGGTGTGTATGTGTTCATGAGTTGGCATTGGTGTAGCCCTGACCCGCTTTTTGGTGCTTCTACAATCTTCCAAAATGCAAATAAATAATAGTTAACACTAATTTAAGTAGCAGTAATGTGGCAAAACTTACTCTCGTCAGTCTAGATATTTTCTCTGACACCGAAGAAATGCATGAAATTATTTCATTTATCACTCTTTTATTGGAATTATTTGTGTATCCACTGTTAATTTTATCTTGGTGGGAGCTATCAGTATGGTTTCAACACGGGGCCTTAAATCTCTATGTGTTCCAGATTTCCTCTGCCTAAAATGGAGAACATTATATTAGATATGACTACAAACATAGTTCTTTCAGGCTGAGCTAGACTTTGATCTCCCTGTCGCGTCAATTAGATGGCTTCAGCTCCTTGAGTTGTTGGATTGAGGGATACGAGGTAGTGCTGTTCTTCAGAACTGTGATTTGAGGTTTTGCATGCTTTATTGTTGTTATTTTTTCCTATCACAACTTACTGAGGACAAAAGATCTGGTACATTTTCAGTGCTTGAAGAAAATCTCCACAATAGTATTTTTATGTCTTGCAGAGATATTTTGTATTTGATCACTTAGTACTAATGCTGTTATTTTAGAAGTCTTATTTTGAGTTAGTTTGTATTTTCTTATATTACAAGGCTGTTTAAACACTTGAATTTCTTAATAGATGCTTCCCAGTTCTGGGCAGATGGCACTTTTTGGAGAGGATGTTGGCTTTGCTCTGTGCATTAGCTAACAGAGTTGTAACTGTTTTAAAGATGCAACATATTGTATGATCATTGTAACTGGTGTATTGTTTTTGAAACACAATTGACTTATGTTGTCCCAGAGCTGTAAATCCTGAGTGTATTCCCAAGTTTTTTTGCTTTTTTTTTTCCAGGTGACTGGGAATTGCACTTTTATCGTCCACTAAACCAACCTCAGCTTAATAAAAAGTTATAATATTGCTGTCCACTACACCTCGATTTTAAGAGCTGACAGGCTCCTACAGGTAATTTAATTTTATTTTATTCCAGGTATAAATGAGATATTTATTGCATCTAAAATGTTAGTTCTTTTTAAAACCATTATTATCTCTTGATACCAGATCTGTTACTCTGAAGAGCAGATTATGAAGTGAACTGATCTGTTTGAGGAAGAGAAAGCTTAAAAAAAATTGTTTTTCAAGTATTTCAGTTCTGTTTTGAAAACAAAACCTATCGTATCCAACACAACAGAATGGAAGTTTCCCATTCTTGGATCCCTTTCTTTGTATGATAAGCTTTGGCAAATCACAAATCTCTGCCACATGGCCTAAAATAATTTTTTTGAGAGGTGGGGTAATAGTGATTTCCTTACCACTATTGGTAATTAAGGTGTGTAAGAAAGAAAGAGAAGTTCCCTCCTGCTGGAAACAGCCATGTGGATTTGCCTTTCTATTTTGTTTTTTTGAAAGTCAGTGTGGCTTATTAGCAACCAGGACGAATAGCAGACAGGAGCTGCTGAGGTCTACTGTAAGTTGTCTTAAGGAGGGCATGCTTAACTTGGAGAGAGTTCTTAGTGAAATGTGTCAGAATGTCAGGGTCTGTGTTAGCTTGTGTTATTATCCCATCGCCTCATCTACAGTGGAGCTACTCCTGTTTTATATAGGTATGACCATGGTGATCATCTGGTTTCACACATGTAATACTACATTCAACCTCAGTGTCCAGTTGTGCCACAGATTTATAGTAGTGGTAGAGAACACTGAGTTGCTAAGGAATCGAGTGTTGGTATTTCAACTGCTGCAGCCTGGTAGTCTGATGTCACCTCGTTATTGAATTGTGGTTTTGACTAAAGGTTATGAACATCCAGACTGTTGGTTTCCAAACTTCATATCTCCTTCATTATTTCATGGCACTATTGTCTCTGATAGTAATTTTGAAGCCTGTGTTTATTTAAGCATGTATATCTGCCTGTTTCCAGCAGATGGCAAGATATTCCTAGGCAACTGTCTGGGAAACACAGTTGTATATACAATGCTTATAAGTACTAGTTCTTTATTTTAATGCTGCAGGCTGTTGAGAACTGTTCTTTAAAAATTAAAGGGAAAAAAATATTTGGGGTTAATGATAGCATTAATCTATAGTACTGCTTCAGGCGTCAGATATTTGTATTAATGCCTCTTAATCTCACTCCAGTGCAAGGTTTTCTAGCTGTGTTTTCCTATTTAAAATTCTAAAAAACATTTGCTACTTTGTGGGTTTGGAACTCTTCGACTACACAGTACAACTGTTTTAGTACCTCTAACAAGGATGTAGTAAGCTTCCTTTTCTCCTTTTTTAGTTGGTGTCTTGAAAGAAACAGGCTGTGGTTGCACAGGAAAATTGTGTTGTAGGGATATACATTCCTTGCTGTCTTGGACTGTTATTCAGAGAATGACTTTTCCTGCATGCTTAAAGATGTGAAGCACCTGAATACCACACTGCATCCACAGAATGAAACCAAAACAATTTCTACCAGGATTCATATGAATAAAGTAGCATCTTTTAACCTTTTCAGTGAAAGGAATAAGATTCCAAAATCTCTCAGACATTTTCTCTACATGTACCACTCAAAAGAAACATCTAATTGTCAAATAAAGTTTTATACACTGCAGACAGGAGGAAATGAGAATATTTCTGGATTGAGAAATTATCTAGCTTGGTGAATACTCTAAAAATAATTTGATATCACAGCTGTAGTACTTGTAACTAGTATTTTTTGCACAAGTGTCTACACAACCAGGAGAAAAAACTAACAACGTATATTTTTTTCTGTCTTGTTTTTAGGTCAGAGGGAACAATTTTCTCTTCAGGCTGGACTTGAGCATAACCAAGAGACAGAAACAAATTTTATCTTGTCTTCTTTACTCATCCTGCTTAAAATCTGTAAGTAATGCATGTTTTTGGAAGGTACCTATCACACCTGAAACTGATTGTATGTATTGAATTTTTATTATATTTTAACTCTCGAGCCTATTGTTTCCACTGTGCATTTGCCTCTTTCTGATCTACCGAGAGATGCATTTGTCTAATGCAAAAGCATTTTAAATTTTCGAAATAGCTCCAACCTCCCTTTGCAAATAACATCAGCAGTTCTTTTTTTCACATTTTGATGTACAGATCTTTTTGAGTGCTAGTGCTTTATATTAACCTATTGTTATTCTGCCAGCGACAGCTGCTGCAGAAAAAAGAAAAAAATGAGTATCCTAATGCTTACCCATTCATACTATGGGCTTCCACTTGCACAAGTTGGTATTGTAAAAACAAGCATAGATCCAGAATAAGTGAGTCTGTGAATCCAGGCTACAAACAGTGGGAGAGAGATTTAAAGACGGTGCTGGGTGTTTTGGTTACATGAAAGAAAGCTTAGCCAATTTTCAGCCATTAAAAAGAATGGTTTTGCTTAGTAGAATGCAGTAAGCCATGTTTTGTATTTCAGCATATGAAGTTCGTGCAGTTGGATTAGTAAACTTACATGGTGGCTTATTCCTGTGAACAGCAGCTTTGGTTAAAACGAGAAGTCACAAGTGGGGCGAGTCTTTAAATATTTCTGAAACACTTATGCAACATTGTCACTTGGATATTTGCCATATTTAAATGTTCATTTAATGGAGAAAGGGTTATAAAATCATATGAAGAATGGTCTGAAACAAGATATCACATAAAAATAATTGAGAATCATCACAGAAAAGCAGAGTTATTGACTAGCAAGGTTTATTTTTTCTCTAGCTCAGATCACAAAATTGTTTTTGACTGATACTCTTGAATCCCGAGGTTTGAGGAACCAAGGGATCTTGACTGAAAGGGGATACTCACTGAGGAACTGTTATGGCAATAAAAGGGAATTTTTCAAGGAAATTTAGTGATGCATACAAAAATGTGCTAGGATGTCTCAAGTTAGTTCAAAGTTTTGCCAATGTACCATCAGATGATCAGTGTTTGACTAAAGCAGGCATGTTCGTAGGTTGCTCATTGTTTTGAGATTTTCATGTCGAACTGCTTTGTCTTCGCTTTGAAGACTTCATTATACATTAGTTTAGAAAGTCTGTCTGACCACCCTTATCTTTGTGTATCTCAGATCCTAAAGGGAAAAAGCTCTGCTATTTAACGCAGTGAGGACTACTGAGTTTAATGTTTAAGGTGATATTGCTTAGTGCTCATTCCAGGAGCAGGAGAATTGCAGATTACTGAGAGAAACACTCCAGGTCTGCTGGTTAAGATGCGAGTGGGTGGCAAAGGCACTGTTCGGCTGAAAGCGTAACATGAATTATCAGTCATAGCTGGGAGGCTCTTAGCTCGCTATCACTGCCAGTTGATCCGTCTCATCTCCAGAGCACTATCTTTGGCTTACAAAAGGCTTTCCTTTGAAAGAAATAAATCTCTTTAGAAACAAAGATCAAAGGATACATATTTGTTATGGTTCATTTTATTTCACAGGTGAGGAATTTGGCAGAGATGAAGACTGTTATAGCTGGGGAGCTATTTTTGCTATATTGATGTTTATATCTCCCCTTCCACTGGTATAAGAAACAGGGAGGAAAAGCTCCCTGTTTTAATTTTGATGGTTCAATGAACACATAAATTTGTGTAATTAATTAGTAAGTGACTCAGCTAGGATCTTCATTGCTTAAATGACTAAGAGTATTGGGAATGTTCCTACTACTGAAGGTTGCTGAAGAATCATTGCACTATATGGACTCCTCACAGAATAGATTATGTAGAAAGTTCTTCTTACAAATTTAGACAGAAAGATATGGAGCTGTAAGTTTTTAAGCCTAATGACTGGGTGGCAGGACTCACAGATTTTTCTACCTTTTCTTTGCTGAAATTACTTTTTATTTTTTTAACTGCTGTAGCCACAAAGTTGTATGTTCCTGACAAGGTTGACCAAAAAGAACCTTCTCCTTTTCTGGCTCCTAAATGCTTCAATGAAGACATCATTATAACAATCAGTTCTTAAAGACAATTGTTGGAAAATAAAACGGGGACAATCGGTACTAGTTTTACCTCAGTGGAAGACCGGTGTCCTGTTATTACTTGAATTAGTGACTTCAGATCTTCAGCTATATTAGGACCTGTCAACTTTCCAAGGTTTTAAAGATTCAGTAGGGATTAGAATAATGATTTCAGACTATGAACTAAACAACAGATAAATGGAGCGAGATGGCTACTATCTTCAAATATATGTGAAATGTGAGTAACCAGTTCTGTGTCACTCCAGAATGAAAATGCATCCCCATAGAATGTCTTCTTTAGCAAATCAAACCAGCAACATGCAGATCTGCAGGCCTAATTACTCTTTTTTTTTTTTCCAATCGAGACAAACTATTGTTTCTATTGAAGTTAATGGCAGTGATATCAATAAAACCAGTGGGAATAAATTTGGGCCAAATGCCACTAAGTTTGGATAAAAATTATAAGGCAAAGCATTAATATATTTTAACATAAACTGCAGTAAAGCATATATCCTACATAACATCAGAAATCACCATGGTAATTCTTTGCAGAGTTTCTTGCTGGATTGAATATTAGTGTTTTTCTAGCCCATGTTAAAATAGACAAAATGAATAATGTTTCAAGACTATTTTAAGTCAACACCTCCCTTACTTGTCTTTCTTATATAAGACAGAAGCACCCAGAAGCTAGCTCTCTTTTGTTGACACCACATTAGCCAGGAGAATAAAGAATTCTATGGGTAGCCCAAGCTACATATGTTTAAAAGCAAAGAAAACCAAACCACTATGCTTCTGTATTTATTTTTTGAGACTATTTAAACAACCTGTCTCTGCAGGAACACAGTTTTTGCCTGCTTCCCTTTGGTGTGTGTTCACTAGCACACACTGCACTGTAAATCACAGGGGCTCCTTTCTTCTTGCTGCATAACCTGTTCCTAATCCTTTGGAAAGCAACAATCCCTCTTCTGAAGGATAAGAGTGAAAGAAACTACGGAAGAAAGAAAATGGATGCTTCTAGCCTAGGATCAAGTTTTCACTTTGGTTCTTCAAGAATGCTCTTTTTATCACTTTCCCTGGACCAGACTTAATTGTGCTGTCCTAAGTTCTCATTATTGGTCCAGCCAGCATTCAGTTTGATTGAGACAGACATACTTAGTCCCAAATACTCCAAATCTGAGAAGTGCCTGATGGATCCTTCAGTAAGCATACACAGAATCACCATTGTGGGCTGTCTGAAAATAATCATAGCTGACATATTAAATGTTTCTTCTTTATAAAGTACAGGTTCAATTTGAAAATACTATATGCACTATAGTTTATAAACAATATCTAGAATCCTTCTGTCTTTTATATGTATACAGATCTGAGCTTGTATATGTAAAAGTTGCACACACGACTTGGAAAGATGAGAGTCGGATAATCTTAAATATACCTATAATAACACGGTGAGTTTAAGATGTACAGAAATAGAACTTTTGTGTTTCTGTAACTCTGAAAGAAATGTAGCAATAAAGGAAGAACAGTCTGGATAGACTATTAGACCAGATGTTTTACAGATTACTCTGTATTTCATCACTCAATCTTTATTTAATCTTAAGACTGTAGTAATTGTAATACTGGAATAGCTCAACGGCCTACATATTATTTTCCTACTTCCAGCTATGCCTGTTCCACGTACCTACCCCTTAAAGCTGGCCAATTATTTATTACTGTGTAAAGAAAAATGTTCTCCTTACCCCATCTGGTAACTCAATGCATGAAAATTGAGAGCTTTGTGATAGTTGTGCTAGCAAAGCTAATTCCCAGCGCTGCTCTTGTTCAGATTACTTATCCAATAAGCAACTGATGCAAACCTGTATTTATCACTAACTTATGTTACCCAGTGACTATGTTAAAGGTGTTTGGGCCAAAATTATGATCTTCAGAAAAGTCTGTTGAAGAGTGTGGACAATCGGAGGCATGCTTTGAACTACCTTTTCCTCTCTGTTGCATGTATGGGGTTAACAGTGTGGGGTGTAAGAGAAAGAAATGGGGGAAGAAAGAGTGTGTTTGTTAGGGAATGTGCTGATTAACTTATGAAATGGTCTCAGGGTTGAGTTTCTTGCCTTTTATGTAAGGTACAAAATACTTGTGGAAGGTACAAAGGTTTGTAAAATGAGACTTTTAGTGTCACTGTTTTTCATACCCATGTGACAAGATTAGATTAGTTTATACTAATATGTTCTAGTGCCAAAGAGAAAGAAAATTTCAGCTTTTTTCCAAAGTGTGAAATATTTTTCAAGTGGGAAAAAGGTAAAGATAACTGAGTATCAAGTGAAATAAAGGTACTGCAAGAATTAGAAAAGAAGGGACGTATTTCCAGAGGTCGAATTCCTTTCACAGCTGTTAAATTTCCAAAGCTACTCTGGATTCAGCTCTAGCTGACCGACTTGCTACAGTGTCTCCTTCTTACTTGCACTACTACTCCTTTGCCAGTTGAGTTTTTAAAGTTGTTGGGATAAGCATTATCTCTCAAACATATCTTTTAAATCCCAGTAAGCTAGGAACTGTAACATTAGTTGAGACTTTTTGTAATAAATAATAGTATTATGTATTAGTTACATGGTAGGAACCTGATCCCATTGGCTCTTTAAGCACCAGGCTTTCTGTGGAAGTTGTTACGAATCCTGTGGACATGAACGTTTGAGCTTGTGACTCTGAGGTGTAGAAAGACTGGTTTTCCTTACCTTTACTTTTTCTTACATCAAGTTAAAAAAAAGTGTAAAAAAAAAAACCAACACCACAACCAAACCCTACCGTCCCCCCATCTATTTGCAATGAAGTAAACTGAACCAACAAACTCAGGAATGTAACTCTAGAGTTAACTTTCTGTTCAATAAAATACTGCATCCTAAAGCAAAGGAGGCATAGAAGGCAGTATTTTGTTCATGAAAGTTCCCAAGAAGCAGAACCTGTAAGAGGAATCTTCTTACCTTAAGCAGAAGATAATTGTTCTTTATTGGTTAATGTTTTATGGTTACTACAGGAATACAAAAACTCTTTAAAAGCAAACAGGAAATAACGACTGCACAGTCAGTTTCATAATATAAGTATTTGTTTACATCCCCTGTCCCTTAATGCATCTCTAGGACATGGTCAGAAATCCTCTTCTTGACAGGTGAAATCTGGACTAGTTGCAGCACTAATTATTGTTGAACAACTTAGTTTCAAGGCCTGAAAAATATTTGCTACCTATTTCAAATATTCTTTACCTTTCTGAGCGCCTTCCTCCTTACTGTCTTAAAGTATTCCAATGAAGCATTTACACAGTTCCAAAAAGAGAAGTTAAAATATTTTTGGTAAAACCTCTCATGGAAATTTCATAGGTTTCGTCTCCACAAGGAAGTTGTACCATTAGCTTGGGTGCTCTTTTCTGTGTGAGTGGAAATGACAGTACTGGCAAAAGGAGCTCGTGAAACTAATTTGGTTAAATCAGTACAACTTTTTTTGTGTAGATGAGATCTACAAGTATAAAAGCACTTTTCTTTGGTTTGTAATATTGTCTGTCTTTACCCCACTTGGGAACACAAAGAACAATGCTGGTAAGTGCTGAGCATTACTGATCTTGGTAAAAGATGCACGTCCTCAGCAACTCCATGGCAGACTTGATACCAAAAAGTGGAGAATGGACACTGGGCTAGAGGGATCTCTCATTCAGTGGAATTAGTCCTATCTATTGGTTGGTTCTAAATCTAGAGTGACCTAGAGTGAATCTAGAGGTTTCAGATACCTCAGAATTGAGGGATATTTGGATTTCTTTTTTTTGGACCAATCTTTTTGTGTAACAGTGAACTCCTGATAACATCTGACTAGTTCTGTCGGTGCTACATTTTCTGATAGCCTGGGTTTGACTGTCTTCTCAGATTTGTTTTTACTGTGCAGGACTGAGTAAAAGGAATAGCCATGACATAAAGTTGGTATAAGGAGAGAACAGATCCCTGATGCATTATGTAATGATGGGCTTAGATCCTCAAATTTATTTCATTTAAGACACAAGCTATAAAGGCAGAAAGAGACAGTGCCTTTCTCATTGCAGCTACCAAATCCATCCAAATAAACATGTTCATTGCCAAATTTTTATTCAGTTTTCATTAAGAAGAATTAGCTATACATGTTCATAACATATATTGCACACAGTATTATTATAACAAACAAGCTTTCAAACATTTCAAGTGTTTTAAGCTGCTGTAGTAAGGAGGGCATGAGGGAGTTACTTCAGATTTTTTTTAATGAAAACATTCTCAGTAACTTTCAGTAAGCTTTTTGTTATCTATTCTGCTTCACAGACAAATATGCAGTGGTGCTGTTTTCCTCCTAATGTGAAATACTTCCTTAGGTTAATGACTCTGAGTATTTAAAATCAGAGCAATCATTTTAAGTGTTTTGTTGTACCAACAGTAGAAGCCTCATTGAGTTAAATTGGTTTCGCTACATTATCTGTTGGATTAGCAAACCGGTTAAGAATTTATGGGAGAGCTTTAACTTGGATAAATGCTCTCAGTTTTACCCAAAACCAGGACAGACATTTCTGTATATTAATCTCTTAATAGTGCTTTGAGTGCCAGCATTATTTTCAAATAAACCATGCAGTATCTTACTCTTCTTCATGTTGTGCTTTCTGATTCTTTTCAACCTCTTGAGACAGGAACAGCTATTTTTTTAACATAAATACAGCAGGGTGCATAAGTGCCCCACGGAAAGCACTCACGAACACAGAATGGTACTTTGTCTTCAGTTGTCACGGCCAAAGTAGAATTTTACAAGTCCTTGGGCACTGAATAGGCAGGATTTCATTACAGGATGAAATCTCTGAGGTTATTTTGATTTTCTTTCTAATGCATTTTGTCTTCCAGTTCAATAGTTTGAATGTCTATTTTGTCCATTTATAGAAGCTCCAATTTCTGTATAACTACATTTTATTAACACTTCACATTTAGTATGATTACATTAACACATATCCCACTCTTTCTCACAGACACGCCAGTCCATAGAGCAGTACTCTAAACTGCTGAAAGGAACAGAAATGCTTTGAGGTACAGCACAGAAGTGCCTTCTGATCTGTCACATACTCCCCCCCTCTTGACGCTGGTACAACCCATCCAAAGTCAGCATCCAACTGATATCAAATTTAGTTTAGTTCTGTTTAAGGGCATCATGAAATTAGAGTTGAATAGGGCATTTGCTTTAGACATTAATGCATCTAAAGCATTCATATCTGATGATTTTTAAGTATGATGACTTTAAATGAAAAAAAAAGTAAAGCACACCCAAAAGTACAGAAGGGTCAGATTTATGCAAAACTCCAATCGTTATCTGAAGTTTATCCTTAAAAGAGTTTGGATGGCATCTGACTTTTCTATTTCTGGCTCTGGAAACAGATTTAAGAAAATTCCACTCTGTGTGGTGGAGGTGTTTTGTCTTGTGCTACTCACGCAAGTGCAGTAACAGTAGGTGAAACACCTGGTCTCCCCTCAGAGTCACCTCCTTCCTGGAGTGGACATGACTGCCATATGTATGCTCACAGTGCACATTTCTGGCTGCCTGCAATGCTTTGAGGTTTTTTTCCCCCTTTTTTGTGCTTCTGTCTACAACATTGTGATAGTCTAGCATTCTGGCTTTAGCTTTTTTTGAGGAAAAGATCGCTGCCACCTTTTACTTTGATCAATCAAAACTGAGCTGCGCAGCTTGAAGATCTGCAGTCAAAATACAGAAAAATTCATTGAATAAATCTTTTGAAGAAGTCAGCAAAGCGTGCAGCTCGTGCCTGTCTCCCAGATGGAGAAGCAACTAATTTTGTCCAATAACCCCATGTGATTACTCAGTTGGCTTCAGTGTAAAGAGTTATGTCAGGTGCACAATTACAAACTATTACTGCTGAAGTAATTAGATTAGACAGTGCCTTTATAATATCTGCAGCTGCCTTCTTGCTAGTTACTCGAAATAACCAGCCACTGCACACTAGAGGGGCTGGGTCAATGCTTTTTTCTCTGCTCTTGAATAACTTTAATTCCAAAATCATGGATTGTTTTCTTATGATTTACTCTCCATAGGAATTTGCTGCGAGTATTTCTTCAGCTGGATTTAGTCAATAATTTCACTCTAAGCAGTAGATACTAACCCTGACAGGCAATGTAATAAACTAATAGCTAGAGAAACCAGCAGGATACAAAAAAAGATTAGACTGCTTTCACAGCACTAGTTAATCTACTGATTTTAATACAAAGATTATTTCTGATTTATGCAAATGTAACAGCGAAGAATAAGGCACTATGGCCTTTCTGAAGGGTGTAGCACTGTTATGGTGATACTGCTCAAAGTGCTGTGCAGAGTATTTCAGCTTTGCCTACCGTCTTTCCTTGCCTATGGAAGTGCATCATTCAAGGGTTACATTTAAACTTCTGTTGCTTCTGAGGCCAGACAAGAATTATATCAGGTGTAAACTGAAAAACTCAGTTTTAAGCTGAAAGGAGAGGCAGAAAGGGGAGTTAAGTTATGTCAAGGACCTGACCCAGGACCGTGGAAAAAGCAACAACTTAATAAGGAAAATGCATTGTAAATTCATGCTTCTGCTGTTTTTATTCCACTCTGCACTTAATCATTATATAAATCAGTAAGAATAATTCAGAAGAGAGCAGGAGGGGTTGAACTTCCTTTGGGAGAAAGTAAATTATGACCAAAAATACACTTAGAAAAATAAAGGTGTAGGTCTGTAATGTAGTATTTCATCGACATCAGGAACAAACACCAAGAAAAATAAAATAGAAAGAGGAGAAGCAGAAGAAGAAAGAGAAGCCTGATTACATGCATGTATTGAAGGAGATGCAGAATTTCACTAGCTTTCTGGATGAGGTGAAAGTTGAGTGATACTTTGCTTTAATTCAGTATGTGAGAGTCTAAGAAACTATGTTAAATAGCACCATAGCAGTACTGGTTGGATGCACTTACCTAGTTGGAGGATAAGAGTTTCTGTCTCTCCTGAAGGGTTTTTCTTCTGTAAAACTCAAAGATATAGGAAAGAAATCAGTATCATTACATCAGTTTTGCAGATGATGCAGTGAAATGGCTTAACTAAGGTTTCCCAACAAGTCACTGGCAAGATCTTGGAGCAGGATCCGCATGTACTAGTGCAGGGCTGGACTGGTGAGAACTTTGTAGAAGAATTACAGCTTGATGTCAGTTTGTGCTTTCCAGCACACTGTTGGCAGGTAGTTTTTCCATTACAACAGAAACTAAAGATTGAGATGAACCTAAGCCTGACTTACGATGGGAGCACATTTTCTATTATAGCTCAGTTTGGGATCATTATTTTTTCTTCAGGGAATTCTTTTACTTCAGTGATATTGAACAAATCTTATTTTAAGTTATGAATCTGTGTTAAAATGCTCTGTCTTTCAGTGCTGGTCATATGAAATCAAACCATATGTCATAGATAAGTGAGGCAGGAGGACTGTGCGCACACTCTACTGTGATCAAATGCTTGTTTCATCCTTATTGCGATTGCAACTATTAGTCATCAGCCACTACATTCAAGATCCCCATCTTCAAAGCCCAGCACTACTCTTACCTACATCTTTTGGCTTGTTTAATCTCACACCTCCCCATGCTCCCTTCCATCATAGCTTTCAGCCACTTGCTCTGCTTCCTTCTTTCCCTCCCTCTCTCGTTTCATATTTCCTTTTGTGTCAGACTCTGTATTTGAAACAACCTTTCACTTCCAAGGCAACAAAATCCTCAAAAAAATGTCCATTTTGAAGTGTCTTACATTGGTTTCCTACAGTAACAATATTTCAATTGTTTTAATCCAAATCCCAATGTATTTGCTGTGGATTTTTTTAGAGATTGATTATGAAATTTGTATTTGTTGTCAATACTGCATTCATTTGCTGAGTTCAGCAGAACTCTTTACAGAACAAAGTGTTATTTTGCATGAGTTGGGTGAGAGGATCTAGTCCTGAATTAAGGAGTGTGTATGACTAACCACAAATTTCATTGTCAAATACTGGAAGTGAAGAGGCCTGACATATTAGGTCAGCCTCTGAATAAAAATGGCAAAAATATCCAAAGCAACCGAGTAACTTAAAGCCATTTATAACATTTTTTTACTTCAGTCAGCCATTTAGGGACAGATGGAAAAAGGATATTTTCAGAGGCACACATGGTAGACTCTCACTGAAAATTAACAGAACAAATTCTAAAGTACTTCCTGCAAATGGAGTCTGAGTTCCTTCGTTATCAAGCACCTTTAAAATTTTTCCCAATCCAACAAAGAAAGCCTGAGCTTTCCCTGTGTTTCTAAATCACTTCCATTTATCTTTGGGCCTATTAAACTAATAAACATTACTGTGTTTAAGTGTTTAAACTTTCATTAGTTTAGACCTGAAATGTAATACAGTCGTTATTAACAATAGAATTTTATGTAGTATATTTTATTTCATGCTGTGACTAAGAGCATTTAAATGTTTTCAATACTTTATCCAAGACAATAATTTAAGAAAAAGCCTGCACTCCCGTCTATTCCCTTTTACTTTGTTCATGAGATCTTTATGATTGAAAACTCCATCTTTACCACTACTGTTAAACTTAGACCATCCTACAGAAGGCCAGATGCAGAAAATCACTTGTGTGGAAGTGAGGAATTAGTTCTTCCATTACAAAAAAGGAAACGATCTGAGTGTGAAAAGCCAAATCTTCATTACTGATCAACCGTTAAAGTGGAGGAAAACCATGGTAATTTAAGATTTAAACTTTTGCTGCAAATATGTACATATGAAAAATTATCTCATGGTAATACAGGAAATAAGGAGCTGGGATTGTTTGGCAGATTACCATTACAACTGGACCAAATCAGATCAGTAATAAACTGCTGTTTTTAGTAGGAAATGATTGCAGGACTTTCTTGACTTTAGAGATGTCTCAAGCTCATCAGAAAGTATTTTGAGAAGAGACGAATCAATACAGTTTCAGCAAGGGCTTTTTAGTCTGTAGGTATTGTTCGATTCGTAGCTCTTCACATGATTTTTCATTTTTCTTTTTTTTTTTACATTGTGTATGCAACCCAGTATATAACATTGACTGCTGCAAAGGCTGCTGGGAACACGGCTCTGGCATATATATCAATGGTATCAGCATCAATGGGCTTAAAGAGGGACTTCAGACCACTCCTTTTATCCAGTTTCATTCTTTGCCGCTGTTTTGTTTCTCCAGTTTCTATTTCTATTGCACCATACGATCCAGGCAGGCTTCTGGGAATTCGGTGCTGCCTATGGGAAATGGCCAGTTCCTGGTTCACACCAGCTATGGAAAGGGAAAACAGAACAATGGCATTCTTCACGTTTATCTGCAAAGGAAAGAGGAGAACCTATAATAGCAATTTGCAGGGCAATGGTACTGTACTTCATCCAAGCTAGCCATGATACTGACATGGTGAAAATACCATAGGTGCTGAATGGTATTTATCACTTGCTTTGGCAGAAGGACCGCTGAAAGACTCTGTGCTACCGCACCTAAATTCTGGTTATAATTTTACATGCTCTGAATTACCAAGGCACCACTGAGACAGCATGCTTAGGCCCTCCTTACTGAAAATAATTGACTGACTTCAGGGAAACAGTTATCCCATTCTGTGGCCAAAGCCAACAGGCAGTTGTAAGGCTTTTGTCAAAGCTGAGAGAACATGGAGGTGGGACAGAAAATGAATATGGATCAGTTATATCTGCTGCAGCTTAATCAAATGAAGTAATAACATTCATAAGTAATACCCAAGGTGCCAGAGAGTTCAAAAATATGTAGGCCTGGACTACAAATTGTGAATTGTCAAACAACAACAATAAAAAAGTTCCTTAATCAGTTCACTCTGCTTCATCATTAACGTGCGAACAGGTACGTGAAGAAAGCAGCAAAGCCATCTGGAGTTCCTGCAAGAAATTTCATCTACAGACTCCTTTGTTCACTTTCACTGGGCTTCATACCTATGTAACTTATATCCATGCTAATTATATCTGTATTTACCTTATGCAGTATAGGTGTAAAAAATGTAATCTCCAGGGGACAACATTCAAGACTTCAGGCCTAGTTTTTGTTTTGCTGACAGCATCTTATTATGCTGTAGCAGAGCTAAAAGAGTCTTTGCTGAAGCAGCTACTGAAGAATACCTTCTGAGCAAAGGCCTTTCTTCCCCATCTCATGTAATACTGTCATAACCACTTTGCCCTGACCCTACAGGAGCAACTCAAGGTTACCGTAACTTACACTGAGGACTGGGCAAATATCAAAGGGTCTAAATATATTCTCAAAGTGTGAGATGTACAAATCTAGCTCAAGACATACTTTGCCTTTCTTCTTACTCATTCTCTCTTATTCTCCATTTGCTATCTTAAATACAGCAACAAACCATGTAAGAATATGTTGTCTTTATTGCTAACCATGCTGCAAGGGGAAATCAGCAGTTGCATTTGTTTCCTTGTCATATTAACGTGACAAAAGAATTAACCAGGAATTTTTTTTTTCAAAAGCGGTAGAAGAATTTGCTTTCATAGTAGAGAAAGGTCATAATGCAGTGTGAATGCTTTTGCAAAATTACTCACAGTATTACGCTTACTGACCTCTGCACTCTGCCTTCTTGCCTTTAACTTGTTCTTTTGCTTTTTCATGTAGTCAGCATTGAAATGTGCAAATGCATATTCTACCAGTGCAGCGAAGACAAACACATAGCAAATCCAGAAGTAAACATCGAGTGCCTTGATGGCAGATGCTCGTGGAAGCGAAGATCGGGCACTGACCATCAGTGTAGTCATAGTAAGAACAGTAGTTATACCTGCAGTGTAGTGTGAGAAAATTTACTTTAGAGTTCACAGAATACACTGTAATAAGTGCATTTACTAATCTGAAGCTGGGGAACATTTTCACAGTAGAGCCACTTAATAGTGTGGCTTCTGATTTTCGAAACAGGGGAGCTTTGTAAAAACCTGTGCATTTGTATGACCAAGGCAGCTTTCAACATGTTATCCTTGGGTTTGTTCTAGATCAGGACAAACAAAAACTGAAGACCTAACCGTCAAAAACTTTTGCATCTGGACTTGCAACCCTTACTCAGGCAAACAGATCCACAAGCTCTAGGAACATATTTTGTCACTGTCCCATTTCTTTCAAATCAATTCTTTCATATATCTGCCTCACATTCACTCTTGCTTTTAACCATCTTTAGGTGGTTATTTTCTGTTCTTCACTGAGGCAGCTGCTCTGATAGCATGACAAATTAAAACACGAAGGAAATCTTTTAAAGGATATTCTCTTCTCCAAATGTAGACATAGTATTCATAAATGCACCTCCATGGAAAATGAGGATTATTAGAGAGCATAATTACAACTTCAGCATACCCTTCCCTGTTAGTTGCCCAAACCATCCGTTTTACCTAATGACACTCTGGCAGGCACAGCAGACTGACTGATCCAGAAGGACACCCACGACATGGCCACGAGCAAGATAGAAGGAACGTAAGACTGAATGATGTAAACTCCTCGATTTCGCCGAAGGTGGAAGTGGAGACTGAGCCTGGGAAACTGACCTGCTGGAAAAAAAAGCAGACAAAGAAAGACTCTGACTGTGTGAATTACAGTTAAACTGACATTAAAAACAACATTTCCTGTAATGACACACATCTACATTCTTAAAAATCTTTTGGACAAGAAGCACAAAAAGCTTTTTTGAATGTTGTTCAATTAGTCTTCATAAACCCTGCACGAGGTACTGCAGTTCTCATCAGCACTGTTAGCTAAGAATAGGTCAAAGGATTTGTCTCAGGTCATATCAATGCCAGATCTGAAAATAAAATCATGAGTCTTCTCAAATAACAGTATTGCTTCAAAATGTGTACTGTCTTATCATCTGCTGTAGAAAGTCCTCCAGATACTAAATTTAGAGTTTTTAAAAGGCCAAGTTAATTTCAAACTGAAAAAAAGAGCTTAGAGGAGATGTGCAGCATAAATGAGAATCTGAATACATGAAAGAGGATGAAAAATCAGCAGGAAAGAAATGACTCCGATATTTTACAAACATTGCAATAAACCCAGTGATACTCATACACACCACTGACTTGGACTGGATAGAATTAGAATGATCTGACTGTACGTCATAAGCCTCATAACATCAGAGCTAATGGAAATTTTTCTTTATCCAAAGTCACAAATTAGGTCAAGAAAATGTGAGCTACACCTCAACTGTTTTTTATCAAGTGCTGTCTGGCTGCTCCATGCAGTATTTTGTCAAACGTACAGAGCTAAAGGACATAATATGCTACAGTGGCTACCTGAAGGCTCAGCAAAGGTTGGCATTTTTTGCAAGTGTAAGCTAAAGAAAACTCTTACCGGAAAGGTTCTTAAATTAATTACTTAAGAGGGATTTTCTATTATAGATATAGGAGGGTTTTCCCTACACAGGAAAAAGTCAGATACTGTCCCTGAATTGAAGACAGATCCTGTTACCAGATTTGAAGTTCATCATTTCTGTTGTGAACTGGTAATTGGTAATTGTGAATTGAGCAAGCTGCAGCTTATCCAGCCCGTGGATCTCCTCCTGGTTTTCTGACCAGTGGTAGACGATGTCCTCTGAGGAGTAGCCATCTGCCAAAAGAACACTAAATAAACACGAAGTTTGAGGACGAAATTCAGAACTTTTAGAAGACTCATAGTGGAAGCCCTCTAATTCCTCTGCTATGCTGATCTTCATCGGTCTCATTGCAAACATGCTGTGATTCAGTCTGGATAATTCATTGTCCTGGCAACATCAGTGTTGCCAGTGTCACGCTGGGGTAGCTTTCCTACAGGGAGAATAATCCAAGTTGATTCACACTGACTAGCATTATGTGGTATGGCAAAATGCACTTCAGTGTCATCAGAAATATTCAGATTCTCTCTCAAAAAGCTCATTTGCATACTCACTTAAAGTAGAGTAACTGTAATGGTAGCCCCAAACTAGCCTACTTCCCCCTGCACTGTGCTTGGATCTCAGAGTCGCAGAAATTTCTGATTGTAAAAGAAAATCACTACCCAATCTAATCTATCTATGCCTATTATACTGGACTGATCAGAGTGTAACTCTATACTGCAAGTTCATCTTCAAGTTCACACACTGGTTTTATGAGATAGGTGCTTTGTACCAGTCAGGCAGTGTCGGGGAAACAGGTTGCCTTTGTCAGAGATTCCCCCAGTGTCCTCAAAAAGTATGTGGCCGGTTGGCTCTGTATCTCCCCTTGCAAGCCCTACAGTGCTTTTACAAATGGGCACTCCATGAAAGTGAAGTACACAGCCGAATTATTCACATGAATCCTCACCCTTGGAAACAACTGTTAGGGCCTCCCCCAGGCTTAAAGTAGTTTAATAAGAAAACAATGTCTATGCAAACTGCCTATGCAGTGTTGTTCTGTCAGCTCTCCTCCTAACAGCTTTTGAACTTCCATAATATTTTCAAGCCAAAATGACAAAAAGGTAAGGGTTTCAAAGATGCTAGATTCTTGCAAGTTTTGTAAGAAATGGAGTGTAGAGAACAGAAAATCAAATTTGTGCATCCTGTTAGAGAACAGCAGCATAACTCAGACCCTGTCCATTCTGGGACGCACCAGCTAGCGTGGCAATCACCATGCCTGTCAGCCTATTAGTGACTGCAGTTTGGCATGGGTGGCAGCTGGGAGAGCACTGCTAGGGAAAGGTCCAGGGCACCAGGGACGTGAGAGAAGGGGGGAATATGTATGAGAGGATTTATGTAATATGCAAAGCCACAGGAAGTCAATCTTTGCTAGTTTTGCTGTTAATGGACAACTTGCTACTAAACCATTCATTTGTTTAAAAAGTGGCTTTATTTCTACATGATTGTTTAACCGAAATCAAACCCCTCAAATTCAATTAAAAAATCCAACCACCACCAAAACTCCCTGCAGAACTTGCTGGGAGAGAGAATTGATTGCTGGTTCACTGTCTGCTGCCTCTGCATTTGGTGATTACATAAGTAAAACTGTAGATTGCTATTTTTGACAGGATAAAATGGTATTGTGGTTAATTGCCTAGAAAACAAAGTCAGTGCTAAAAAAGAAAAAGAGAATCTTGCATCAATAGGCCAGTGGATCTGCTCAGAAACTGCTATTCACAGATCTCTGGAACCCTCAGGACCTGTGGACTCCTTCATATAAAAACCACAAAAGGCCAGATTCATTGCCATTGATTGGGTGCTTGTGCCAGTGGTGAATTTCATTCAGAAGTATTCATGCTCATGGGAATTACATGCTGATCATAGATAAAACACAGGTTAGACAAAACAGAATTTCATTCTTCACCCTCCTTTGTGAGTACAAATGAATTTAAGCCAGTCCATGCGGTATTCTGATTGATTTCTGTGTAACACACAGGAATGCCTAGGCAAGCTAGAGAGCTATGGAATGGTTAGTCACAATGGCATTCATTAAAAGCAGGGAATTCTTTCTTTTTCTTCCTTTTTCATAAAGAAAAAATAGCACATCAAATTTTGCCTGTGGGCTTCTCTACTTGTTCTCACTGGATTTAATGTAAACGTCAGTAATGCTAGTGACTGTCACAATTGTGCTAGGTTTTACATCAAGCACAAAGTTCCAGACATTTGTCAGCAGGACAGCAGGTTGTTCATCTTCACTAATTTGAATCCTATAGTTTTGAGTTGGATCAGAGCTGAACCGGTATTGAAAAGTCCGTAGTCTAATGCCCAACACAGAGAATGAAGGGGTTCATGTTTGTACCCTTTATTTCCAAAACCTGAGGCACCCTTGGCATTTCATTGACTAAAGCAGAATCATTCGAGCAAACTCCAGCAAGCTAAGTACCATGTATGCAGACTTTAAACAAAATACAGATTATATGAAACACTGTACTCAGCCCTTACAGCTCTCCAGATCCAACATGCATTCTTGCTCATCCATTGGATACTTGGAAAGGTCCATGTCACAGGCCACTGTGGAGGTAATCCTGTTCCAAGCAACGTGGACACCAGTTAGTTGCATTCAGATAGAGCCTTTTCCTCAGAACTCAAGGACTAAATGGAAACCTTTGAAGCCTTAATACTAATACAGGAAACGATTTTCAAAATCCTTATGGCTATTGTCTTTACTAAGTCAAAGGTGGGGGGAAATTGAAGAAAGGTCAAATGACTTGTCTAATGTCAGAGGACGCTTCAGCTACTTCTGATGATAAAAAGGATTTTTCTGAGTCAAATCTGCTCTCTTCCACTGTCCCCAAGATCACTACCAATACCTGAAGGGTGACTTTGGACTTACAATTTCAAAGGTGCACACTCATTATTTTTTAGAACATTACACAATTAACTCTAAATATAGCTACTGAGTTCTAACAAGAACACTCTTCCACAGTGAGGAAATACTACTTTCTCTGAAAGATGGGGAAGTTGAGCCTAAATCAGGCTCATAGTTAGTTTGGAGATTAGCGAGGGAGTGGAGAAAGGAATCTTTGCTCAGCATTCAGCATCTCCTTGCCTGGTGACCAAATAGTTATGAGATGCTTGTCTCTCATTAAGGACATTCTGAGAGTGATGAGTGATTATGCAGTGGAAAATGTTAGTGTTGCCAAAGATACCTTCCTGGCAGGGTAATCCTTGTAAAGCAAATGGATCTCTGACAGAAGTCACCAGTACTGTCTTCCATTTTAAATTAATAATTAATTTAGGAAATCATCCTAGGAAAACTGAGTGATTACGCTATAGTCTGTTCAAAAAGTTAATGCAAGCTAGAGTACACTTGGACTCTGTCACTCACCTGATGCTGTATAAAATGACTCCGTCTGGCTGGAGCCTGATAAGTTTGTTTTCCACAGTCACATCATGGAACCAGGCAGACTTGGCATTTACTATGAAAGTATCTGGCAACCAGAGCTTGTCCACAAACCGGCTGTCTAAGCCCAAAGTTTCATTGGTGTGGTTGTAAGACAGACGGTCATCTCGCCAGCTCTGGTGCAAAAATACCGTCATGGTATATTCCTATGACAAGAGAAATCCTAATTAAAAAGTGATGCTAAACTAACACAGTAATGTCTTGGGACTTGGTCAAAAATCACTGTATTAGCCTAGAAATGTCTTAACAGCTTCCAGTGCAAATAAGTATTTTTATACTCAGTCAACCATAGAGCTGCCCAAGCATTTTAATTTCTGTCATAGGCTTCTACCACGGATAAATCCAAGGTATCAAAAAGTGATTCAATGTCAGTGTTATATATAACATGTTGCCAGACTTGCATATGTCTTAATGAAGAAAATCAGTTTGTGTATCTCCACAAGTACAACTTTTGTTTTTGAAGGTTTTTTAAAGCCAAACTAAAAAATAGATGAAATTATGCATCTGTAATGCAGGGAAAGGATGGAGGGAAAGCCAAAGTTTTGGTTTTAAAATTAAATCTGTTAAGTTTCAGAAATGCAGTTAATCCATGCCTATGCTTGTTTATGTGACTTGTAAGTTGTAATACTCCACTGCTTTATTGGAAGGTCTTTACATAAAAAAGAGGAGCATCTCACAACCAATTTTTCCCTTAGCGTCTCTTTGGAAGTATCTGTGGTGAAAAGGAATTTGAACAGAAGTTGGTGTTAATGCTTAAAATCGGGCTTTCTTTTAGTAAGTGCTGCAGAGATCCAACCTTGCTAACTGTAGTAAGAAATCTCAGTGACTTCTACATGGCTAGATTCCTGGAATTGCCAACATCTGCCAGAATAGACTCTGCCTGTGTCTTAAAATACAATGTTTGTTCTTTGCAGTATCTTCTTGTGGTAACTTCTCCACTCCAAACATGTTGGGGATCAACTGTCTCTCTACTTAGTTAGTCTTCCACACTTTCTGTCACTGCAGTACATACGTTCACAACTTGGTAGGTTTAACTGATAACGTACCATGTTCACTTCTGAGATGTGGTCAATGCTGGCTACTTCAATTGCAAGAGCAACATTAACAGGAGGACCTGAGAAAAAATGGTTGAATGTGGTGATTTACATCATCATAGTACCTATGAAAATATAGATGACCCAAGACTGTCAATACTTTCATACAGAGTGAAGTCATAAAAGCTTTTTCCATTATAAGGTACCCTTTCCAAGTAAAGTCTACCTTAAAGCAATAGATTTAAATATTTTGCCGATTGCACCCTCAATTTCCAACAGAACACTTTGTTTCAGTGATAAAAGACATGAAATATAATCACAACTACTGAAAATTATGGAATCCTTTCTGGAAACCACATTATCTAGCTTAAGACAGCATGACTTCAAGCAAATGCAGAAATTACCGCCATGTAACGTAATCCAAAATTCCTTCAACTTAGATATCAGCGATTTAAGAACTGTATCAGCAAGAAGATTGCATTGCTAATTCTGTTATACAATCTGTCTTTTTTCAAAATCAAGCACATTTTTGATTGTTATTATTTCCAGTATCCAAGTAATAGATAATCACAACCTTTTAATCATGTAGAGGATGAAGTTCACATAAACATCAGAGGGTAGAAGGACTGTAAGAAACAAACGAGACACTATTCTCAAAGTCTCACCTCCAATCCCAGGCCTGAAATTACGTGCATACCCTTTGATTAAATCATCCAGGTTGGGTAACCAGGATATTTCGATGTTGGAACCTATGTAATCTCCGATGTCATTCATAGCTCTAGGTAAAGAGAATAAGTATATTTTAAAACTTGGCCATGCTTACAAACAGAAAAATAACTGAAAATGGAAGACATTGACTTCTTTTACACCAGAGACCACCTGCAGTATAATCAGCTATATTGGTAACTTAGTGGAAAAATACTGTATATAGATATGAAAACAATTTCAGATATTTCTGTTTAAATCAAAACACATTTCAGGCAAGACTATGGCCTCTTTCTCAAATACAGTCACATACTTTTTGAAGGTTTTTTCTTTTTTTAAAAAAAGTAGGGGAAAATAAAAGATTTAGAAATGTAGAGAAAGCATGAGGGAAACCAAGAGACTTTGTATACTGCATAAAATGCATGTGGGGATGCTGAAATGCAGCTATCTGGGAAGCAGGACACAGCAGCTGTGACAGCTCCTACTACCACTACGGAACAGCTGAGATCAAGAAGGCTGGTACATTGTCACATGTGATGGGAAAACAGTAAAAATTACACAGCTGGAATTTGGATTTAACATCTTTGATACTGTGAAAAGTATCATTGGGCCTCAGAAATATGAAAAGCAGTGCTAATAGAAGGTGTACAAACACCTGAAAACTGCAAAGATATGGTCAAAAAGGAGATCTTGCTCAAAAAGTGAACAGCTGAAAGCACGAAGTGCTGAAGGGGACATCCCCACGGCCCCAGCCTGGCTCAGAGCTGCCCGTGGCCCGGACCTGAACCTTGGTGAGAGCAGGCTGTGGCACTGCAACTCAGGAAGTGCTGTCCACGGCGTCCGAAAGCCCCAGTAGTACTCCCTTGTTCTGAGCCAAAGAGGTGGCTATCTATGGTCCAGGCAACTCAGGAATCTCCAGAAACCTCGAGGGGCCCATGGTTCTGCAGTGTGAAGAGCTGCCCATAGTGGTGCCCCCGAAGGATTTGGCCATTGTCCTGGAAACTGAGGTGTGCTCCATGATCCTAGAAATGCAGAGCCCTGCCTATGGTCCTGGATTTGGGGCCGTTCCTGTCCATGATCTGGAGCAATAAGTGAGGTATCTGTAGCACTGAAATGTCTCTGCCCAGCAAGACTTTCCCACAGGTGCCCCAGAGTTTTGGGCATGTAGGGATGGTTCCATCATGCTGGGGGGGCCCCAGCTCACCTGCTTGTGCTGGTTTGCACTTGCCAGGATTAGGCAGTGTGGGTGTTTGGCCGTCTGTCCTCAGGCCAGCAGTGTGGGATGCCATAATGCACGCATCCTTTTGTAGTCACTCTTGGGACCCGAGTGAGCCACCAACCAGGCAGTAGGCTTTGTCTGGGAGGTAATGAGTTGCCGTCAGATTTGTGCAGCATGCCACAACTCCCCTCCCAGAAATAAGGCCCCATTTCTCAGGTGCTAGGCATATGCTGCTTGCTGATCCAGTGATGCTCCTCAAACACATTAGCACAGTTTCTTGTTGCCATTTTCCACCACCTGGCAGATGCCAGCCCCTCAACTCTCCTGCTATAGGCAGTTATGTGGATATTCCATAATCTTGTATAAACAAAGGCAAGCTTATATTGTCTTCTTGAACTGTTTAAACTGAGCTGGCAGACTTCATTTGAAGCAGATCTGTGCCTGCTCACACAATTCCTCTTGCCAGCTCAGTGATTGACATGACAGGAACAGATAAATGAAGGACTGTGACAACATCTACCAAAACTATTTGCAAAGAGAAAATTTGCCAGTGGTTTGAGAGGGCCTGTACCTGAATGCAGGTACTATATGAGAAGTGTTTGAGCACTGTTTTAACATCTTCCACTGAGTCCAGCGATAAATATGGCATTTGAGAGATATATATCACTACTAACGGAAGAGAAACTCGTTAAACATCGATGAAAGGCTGCAAAGTAATATACCATAAACATATTCTGCCTTGGTACTTACATAACTTTCTTAGAGCGTTCATGCGACATCGACCCACATAAAGCACATGTTTTTTTCTCTCCAAAATATGCCAGTCTGGGCTCAGCACATGCAGTTACTGCTAGCACAGTAGCGGAGTATCCTGCAATAACCAACTCTTCTTCTCACAGGGGACTGAAAGGAAAATCTCTGATTGCCCTGGTCATAAAATTCTTGCCCCACATATATGGAGTCAATTATATAAGGAAGGAGTTCTGGGATTACAACGTATAAATGGAAGTTCTGAGCAGCAGAGACGCTGAAAGCTTACATTAATGGAGTTGTCAAAGCTTAAGTGACCTTAAAGCATAGGGATGCTGCTCCAAAGTGCAACTTCATTAGTTCACGGAAAAATATTAACATTGGGGAGATATATTAAATTGCATTTATAATGTTTCCTTGCCATGAGCACACTGCTGTACATTAATCTCAAAATACTATCTCAGATATTTCTCAGGTTTCTAGATCTCTTCTGAGTAAGGATGTTGGAAGAGTCAGAACCATGTTTTCAGCTACATAAATTGGAATAACATAACTAATTTAGACAAGGAGTTTGAAGATTTATAACGGATATTGACAGAGTTTTTACCTTCTTTACTGGGTCTCATTAACTACATAAACACATCTTTCTATCAGACTGCTGTTTCCTATGTGCTGGCCTTTCAATCATCCAACTATCAGTGCTTACTTAGATGCAATTATAGTTCCATAATACTTGGCAAGATCCAGGTGCTAAGGTCTGGCTTTCTTCTGCAATACCATCAAACATTGCAGTTCAGAAATTCTTTAATTTATTTTCTTTTACATTCTCTATCCTATTTCTGGAAATACTAAGGCTATCAGTTAATACAGAAAACAAATAATGTTTTAAATGAAGGCCTTGGCAGATTAGATAATATGAGACTATGTGAAAGTATTTTGTTTAAAAATGTACTTATTTGTAACTTGGAAGTCTAAGCCGTAGATATGTAATGATATTCCTAATCAGTAAAATATCTGAGCTCCTTTTATAGGTAAAGAACAATACTTTAAGTCTTTTCATAATTAGAATAAGTAACTAGAATACCCTTGAATTAATATATCTGCCTAAAATCTCTTTGCCTTTTCAGTAGAATATGGTACTTTTTGACTCCTGTTGCTAAAACTGCAGCCAAGTTCTGTAAAGTGTTTTGAAGACAATACTCAAGTCAAAAGGTGACTGCACTGTAGTGCCCTATGTTGCGAGCCTGCTCTGTGAGGGTGGGAGAATCTAGCTTGCGCTTCCTACATACACAATAGTACGAAAGTGCTCGGTGCAAGTCTTGTAAAATTAGAATACTATGAATATTTATGAGTACTCAACCTGAGAAAAATAATAAAAACAAATTCTGCTGCTCCCCTTTCACAATAGGTGTTGCTACTTGCGTGCATCAAGAACTCATCCCCAGATAACTGACTTATAATCAGTCACTTGCTATAAAAGAAGTAGTGTCACTATAAGAACTGCCAGGATCCTCAGCTTTTTTGAAAAAGCATTTACACTATGCATCAGTTATCCTGTGTCAGTATTCTATTTTAATGGCATTAAGGAGAGCCATAGAGCTAAAAGGAAGTGAAAATGACAAGAGCTGGGTTAAAAACTGTGGGCTTTAGCTTGCCATGTGTTTTAAGCAGATTACAATCTAGAGGGAGTTTTACTTAAATACCCATGACACAATTAAAATGAGTCTTGCTTCTATTATTAATAAAGCCTTAGGGTCAGATCTTCAGTGTGACAAATGTGTTGAAGTTAGTGGAGCTATATGCAGTTAATACCAGTGGGGGTTATTAAAGTATTACAGCTGAAATAATTTTATGCCTACATTTACTTTGTTGATGTTTATACTACTGGTTCATTTTTATATTTCTTTGAAATGGGCAAGAAGTTTATTCTTACTCAGTTACTGCCGTTCTCACACACTAGCATGGTGCTCACAGAACGGTTCGCAGATACTCAAAGGGATTATGTGAATCAGAATAACCTACAGTTTCATTTACAAACAGTTATGACTGAGTTACCAAAAGCTTTTGCTAGTATTAGGCTTTTTTCATGTAGATAATTAAGGGACTAGAGCATCTCTCATACGAGGAAAAGCTGAGAGAGCTGGGACTATTTAGCCTGGAGAAGAGAAGGCTCAGGGGGATCTTAAAATCCATACAAATATATAAAGGGAGGGTACAAAGAGGGCAGAGCCAGACTCTTTGCACTGGTGCCCAGTGATGGGACCAGAGGCAGTGGGCACAAACTGAAACACGGGAGATTCTGCTTGAACTCAGAAAACACTTTTCAGAGTGAGGGTGACCGAGGACTGGGACAGGTTGCACAGAGAGGCTGTGGGCTCCCTCCCTGGTGATATTTAAAAGCCGTCTGAACACAGCCCTGGGCAGCTGGCTCTGGGTGGCCCTGCCTGCACATGGGGGTGGCCCAGGTGACCTCTTGAGCTCTTTTCCCTGTGAACCTATGTTTTGCTTTGAAAAAGTGATCACTTTAAACAGCCATATTCTTCAAATTACATTTTGTCAGAGTGACGTGGAGGCTGATAGAGCAAGGGAAGTAATACAGACATAAGAACTCATGTAGCAGGGGCTGTGTGCTTGGGTGTATGATTCAGCATGGTGTAACGGAGTCCAAGTTCTGCTTGTGTCAGTTTGATATGTGCGTTTTAGGTCTAAAGTCATCCCAGGTCCTCCAGCATAGTAGAAATTTCACATTCCCTGCTTTTTTCATCCCTCAAGAATATTGAGGGAGAGGAAAAATAACAAGAGTATTATTCTACTTATCATATTTTCATTTCATTTTTATCTGGTGAAGACAAAAGTGTGAATATTAGCAGCTAGTATAGCAGTCCTCAGTCAAAAATGATGACTTTGGAAAGCAGACCTTTATTTTCACGGCACTTTCCAGGCCAGTCTGTGGTAACTCCTTTGAGCCATTCCTCTAGACTTTTGTCCATCAGATTCAGTGCTTTAAAGTTACATAAAGAACGGTGGGAGAATTGCATTCATCCTTGATAAGCAGTTGGGATTATACACGGCCTAAAATATTATTCATTTATTATACCTGAAAAAGGAAGACCAGCATAGAAAAGATGCATCGGAAAGGACTAACTTTTCATAGTGTAAGCAGTAAAGATGAAAAGAAAGGAAACTACTATTAGTTGATTCAGCAACTTCACTTCCTGACATAAGCTGCTCTAAAGCTTGTTTTAGTAAGAAAAAGACTTTGTAAAATTAAGCTATTGATTTGTAAAATTCAAGGGGCATAACAGCTCATCAAAAAGCTTATCTTTGCTTTGCACCAGGCCAGAGTGGGGGGCCTAGCTGCCTGAATGGCAACATAGTCATGTGTACTCACACCACTCTGGAAGTCATTGCAAATCTAAAGCTGAAGAAGACAGTTTTTCATCCACAGTCTGTCTCTGTAGACATCTCATTTCAAGCAGATATTCTGGAGAATATATTTGTATCTGTGCGTATCTGAAGTTTAAGCATTGTGAGAACTTCAACAGAGCTTGTTTTTAGCAGTAGGAAACAGCTTACTGCTGTTTAAACTATGAGAAGAATAGTTAGTTCTCTTGCACACTAGACAAAGGGGAGAGGAAATCACCATTGATAAACCTGGCAAAACTATGAAGTTCTTCTTTGCCTAACAAAACTGTCCTGATACAGGTTAGGGAAAGCAACTCCAAGCAGTGAATCTCAAATGGCAAAGAAATTAATCTCTTTCAGAGCTACATACTACCAGTTCTAGAATAAAAAGTACATATATCCCAAAATCCTTTCTATCCAAGCTAACATCTTCCTCCCAACTTTCAGTACCATTGGAGTGATCTGGAGGAGAAACATCAATCAGCTTGGACAGTGCATCTTTAAAGGCCTTGTCAGGCAAGTGAGGTATTAGCCTGTCTTCACTATCTTCCAGAACGCTGCTTGAAATGGTTGCTAGAAATTTATCAATATTACTAGAAAAAATCTGGTAAGTATTGAAATTACACCAAGGAAAGAGACAATCTATATGTTCTGTGTGAATGGGAGCACTACAGCAGCTGAACAAGAGATAACATTAGCAATGTTGGTTTTGCACAGCAGTGCCAAAAGCTCTAGCAGCAGTGCAGAAGGCTCAGCCGCATCTTGAAGTCAGTGGCCAATGAGATACCGAGTTCAGGTCACACTTGTAGGGAGAGTGTGCTAACCTTTTGACAGCCATGTACAGCAGTAAGCTGTGGAAAATCACTTTTTGCATCTCCTTTTTCTTCTTTAAATCTGCTAACCTGATTCTTTTTGGGACTGTGACATAGTTGTTTTATGAATTTTTTAACCCAGTAAGATGAAAATACCAGTTTGACTGATACAGAGGACTGGGATAGAGTATATTTCATTTTCTTTGAGATAATCTTTTGGCGGCAAGTGTCCCAGATGTCATTGCCACTCAAGAAAACATTTTCTTGGGAAAAAGACAAATAATGTCCTGCAAGGTCAGTGAACAATCTGGCCTCTGTCAAACGCCAGGATTATCCTGAGCAGAATGTGTATCCTTCCCATCTGCCATTCCTGACTCCAAGTGAAGCTCACTGTAAATATGTTTTGTATTTTGAAACCTAATTGAAAAAGCATTAGGCTTAATTCATGGCAACCTTTTGAAAATAAAAGCTCTTATTTCCTCTCTGTGAGTTTTAAGCTGCAGAAAATGGACCACTCCACACATATTCACGTGTTAAAGCTGATCTGTTTCCCTGAATAGAAGTAAAAGGCTGAGGGAGACACACAACAGAAGAACAATTCTATGCAAATGTATGAAAGTCATTTAACATGGTAGAATCTTAAATATAAAAGATACATCTATTTTTAATTAGGGAACTAAAATCTCTTTCAGTAAAGTATTACAAGGTACGGACATACAGCCCGAAACTTCTGTCAATAGTAGTCTTTCCCTGGGCAAATGAAGAAATATTTCACAAAGTGTATTTCAGCAGATGATCTCATTCACTGTGACACATTTATTACTGCAGCATCCACAGCATATCAAACTCTGATAAAATAGTGGAAGCTACAGTCTTTGCCCCAAAGAGCTGTCAATCATATAAATGCCAAATTTCTTGCCACTAATTACTGCTGCAAGTAGACCAAAAAATACTACTTTTTGAAAATGTTTACCTGCAAACTGCACTGGCATAGGTAGCCTGTGCTGACTGAGGTTGAATTTGGCTCATTCACTTCAGTCAAATAGCACACATGACAGAGAAATGGCTTCAAATACAGCTCTCTAGAGCACCCTGAAAGGATATTCAAAAATGCTATGAGGAAGCAGGCTACACGTATTCCCCATTTCCCTCCTCTGCCAAACCTTCACATTATTTTAATAGGTAGTTTTGCCTTAGGGAAGTCTTAGGTCATACTACTGAGTTCAGAACTCACTGAAATGTTCTTCCATTTTTTAATATGTTTTTGCTTACACCTGTCAATATACAGTCCACAGAACTCACAAGCAGAGAACTTAGTGGTGTTGGATGGCTTCTGTCATCATAGCCATGGATCACATTACATTTAGAAAACAAAATCAGTGCAAGACAATGTAGCAATTGGCAGTTTTGCCCATTATTATAAACCTTCAGTATTAATAAAACACTGCTCTTCATAAAAGCATCTCTTACCAAAAATAATTGTATCTAATATCATATTACAGAACTCCAAGAAAGAAGAATAAGGAAGCTCATGTGCTTCTTGGGTCCTTACACATGGAATTATTTCATAGGTCACCTAAGTGTGAGTAATTTTACTGATGCAAGGCTAAAATTTTAGTTCTGTTTAACTCATCAAAAGTACACATGTAAGCAAGGTTACTCACTTTTTCCAAGATTAAACAATGTTCTGCCATAGCCACGCTAAATCCTGAATCTTCAGAAAACTGTTGTACTAAACAGAGCAGCTTTCTTTGACCACCGAATGTCTTACACTTCAGCACATTTGGAAAACGACTACAAACCAAACAGTTGGAATGTCACAAGCCAGAATTCGCCTTGCCTTACTCTCTGCCATGAGTATATATATTTCTAACAAACAACTCATCACTATTGTGTAACTGGAGGAAGAAAGTCAAGTAACTAGGTAATTAATCCAAATATAAAACAACTTATCCAGCAAATTATAGGTTGCACATATCCCGGCAGTTGCTGTGCCTAGAAACAGACCTTGAAGACAGAGGCTGAGAAGGCTGACTCTTCCTTAAAATTCTTTTTTTTCTTCTTTTATACTCAAACACGACTTTTCAACCAAAATACTTAATGCTAGCCCACGTGCAGATAGAGAAACAGGATCATTGAAATTATGGGCAAGATCTTGATGCCCCGAGGTCATAAGCAGCATTTTCTCTGCCTTCACTGTAATACTGGATTGCTTCAGAGCATGAGGGTGCCAGGATCTGACCCTGCATAACAGGTTCAAGGTCACAGGATAAATCATTGTGTCGGTCCTGAAGAACAGCAGTTGATTTGACACTTCCTCTAGTGCAAGATCCTTTTCCTTCCCAGTGAAAAAAATGCATCTCAACAATTAATTCCAGGAACCCTAACAGCAATGTTATATCTTACTACAGTTCTCACTGCTTCTTATACTGCCCTGAAGCTAATAATAATGTCTATAAAGCAGAAGTAGGAAGACCCCCTTTAATACCACAGCCGTCTGCTCTGGGTGGTGTAGGCATGTTTTTACATGCAGCAAGTTCTGTTTTACTCCCCCTTCTATTTTCATTGCATAATCATGGCAAGCTTTCTCCACATACAGCCTCCAGATCTGTAGAGAATATATAGAGAACATAGCTGGTTGCCTAGCTAACACCTTCAGAATAAATGTGACTGAGAATTGCAAACATATATCTTTACAATTTGTTATTTTAAGAAATGGTTGGCGTTCTTCAAACGTTTTTTCCAAGATCTCTGCCAGTCTCTTCGTCCTATCTCAAGTTCGGGAAACTTAATAAACCCATTAGAAAGAACTGTCTGTATCTGGGGGTTTTTAATTGTGCCTGTGGAGGCCCTGGGCAGAGATGTTCAGTTTGTACCCCACGGGTTGTGCTGGGTTTTAGGGAAGAGTTTCGTGCTGTAGCAGGCCCCCTACAGAGCTGTTTAAGGGGATAAGGCTGCGCCGGGATGCGCAATGCCATTACGAAAAGTGATTGCCCCCAATTCAGACTAAGTGCCTTTGGGAAGAGGTTCCATTGGCATCCTCTTAAAAACATACCCCTAGATTAACCCCAGAAACTGCTGCTCAGCTGGCAGCGCTGCATCCCTGGCTAGAAAAAGCAGAAAGTGGGAAAAGAAAAAAAAAAAAGATGGAGCACATTGAGGAAACTCTTCAGTCAAGACCCGTTTTGGGTCTGAACATTCACTCATGCAGCCGTAGCCCTTACACGGAGAGATCATCCCCGGGGAAAAGTGGGAGTGGGAGCTGCGGGCAGGGGAAGGAGGACCAGCTACAGGCAGACCTGGCGTTTTTCACCCCAGCCACACCGAAAGAACGGCTGCCTAAGGCCAGCCTAAGAAAGAACGATAAGCCTTCTCTTACCTGATACACCTGTGCTGCTGGGTGCACAGTAGAACCAGGGCAGGAAGAACCCAGGTAAGAAATTCCATCTTACTCCCATTGATTAGACAGTGGCAAACGAAACCCCGGTTCCCCGGCTCTCTTGGCAGCTCCGGAGCTCCAGTAGCGTTGCCATCCTCGCTCGCCGTGCCCCGTGGAGGCTGACTTGACAGCAGAGTCTCGTTGCTCAGCAGCGGCGGCCCCCCGGCCCCCCCGGCGCCCGGGAGCTGTGCGGGCAGCCAGAACCCGGGCGCGGGGCAGGGCGGGCTGTGCCCCGGTCACTCCCGGCCGGCTCGGCCGCCCTGCCCCCGCATCCCCGGCCGTGCTCAGGACCGCCCGGCTCTCCCCGCGGCCGCTCTGCCCGGCGGCGGAAAACAACCTCCGGAGCGGCGGATCAGCCCCGCGGGGCGCGGGCGGGAGCTGGCTGGAAGTGGCCCGGAGGGACCGGACATGTCCTGTGCGCACCGACAGTCACGGGAAGAGGGAGCGGGGCGCGGCCCGAGCCGAGGGCGAAGGCGGTCCGGCCATGGAGCGAGCCGGGCTCCCGGTGCGGCGAAGGGTGCGGGGACTGCGGGCTCCGTCAGCAGCGCTGCCGCCGCCCCCCCCGCCGCCGCCCCCGGCCCTCCCCGCGCGGCTCCGCACGGCGCCGGGGCGACCGCAGCCGCGGGAAGAGGGAGCCGGGCGCGGGGCAGCTGCCGCCGGCTGGCGGGCCGGAGGCTGTCCCGGGCTGGCGGCACCGCGCCGCGGGAGCCGGACCCGGGGCTCTGCCAACTTCTGCCTGCGGGGCAGCGAAACGCTGCGGGCGGCTCCGGCCATGCCCCGGCCCACGGCTGCTGGGGGGGGGCCTCGGCGGGCGGCCCCGGGACGCGGCTGGGGCGGGGGGGCCGCGGGGCCGCCCGGCCGGAGGTTTTGCGGGAGTTCGGCGGCGTCTTGACTTGCAAGTCAAACTCGGTTTTCTCCTCCATATTCGCTCTTTTCTGCTCTCCCCCTCCGCCTCCGCTGCTTTTTGGTGCTGTTCGATCTAGAATGACAGTTGTGAAACCAGGCCTCGAACGAAACGCTGCGAAGGACGGGTTGTGAAGAAACTCTATCTTAAAGCAAAAATGAATGTGCAGATACCTTAATCAAATGAGAGGATGCACCTGGGGTAAAGTGTTGGATTTCTCTTTTTGTATGCTTCATTTTCTATTATTCTTTAATACCAATATTTCAAATGGCGAATAAGGGGTGGTGGGTGAGGGGAATAACAGCCCTGTGGGATCCAGGAGAAGAATAAATGTGCAGATTATCTACGACTGTGTGTAGGTGCACACAATACATACACAAATGTACATACACACACATATAAGATGATACATCATAAAGATGTAAGAAGGATGGGGGGGGGTGTTTTCTTTCTGATCTTTTCCTTCCTCTGCCCATTTCAATGGCCATGCCTGCAGCTAATGCACACTAAGGAGGGAAGGACCTACGCTGAAACTCAAGTAGTTGTATTGTTGCCTGAAAACTGTTTTGCTGTAGGAGGGAAACCAAAAGATTTGTAATGGAAATTACAGGATGACACACAGAACAGAATGATTCTGTCTCGCTGTATAATAGAACAGATTTACACCTTTCAGGGTATTTTCAGTTGACATTTTTTCAGATTTTTCCTACTCTTAGGGATGGTGTTCCAGTGAGCTATGTACCCACTCTGAGAATTCCTTGGTATTGTTTTTCTCTGGCTAGACAGCTGTCATCTAATTTACTAGTAATAAAGAACAGTTTTCTATGTCTTCAGCATATATCTGTAAAAACAGCAAAAATCAGACGAGGCAATTTGTACATTTAGAATGAGAGTATAACACATATACCAAGTGTGCGAGTGTGTGTGTTTGTGCGTTGGTGTAAGTACATCATGGCAACGTACACTCTAAAGGGATAGATGTTGCTACAAACTTGACCATTAAAACAAGTGAAAATACAATGGCAATCCTCTAAAAGAATAATTACCGAAAGTATTGTATTTCTACACCAACTACACTTCCAGCACTTACGCACTTTGATCCTGTGAAAAAGTTCTCTGCTGTCAGTGGTTCTGATACTGCAAAAAAAAAGAAAAAGAGGAAGAGTATCAGGTACGTATTTTCTCTGAATTCATGAAGTTGGTTCTCCTTCGTACTTCTGCTTCTACCACTATGCTCCTTTTTCAGCAGCTCTACAGCCAAAACCAGTTAGGTCACCGCCCACAAAATTTTCAATGCAATTGTGATGGGAATATTTTTTTATGGAAAAAAAACAACAAACTGTCCCATTAATTTCACTGGGCATTGCATAGCGATATTTATCCAACTTCTGAAATCATCTTGAATGATCAAGGTTTTATACTGTAGATTTGGATTAATAATGTCATCATGACTGAAAGAAATATATAGGGGGAGTTTTCCATCACCACCATAATAGTGCCTGGGTTTAACAAAATCTCATGTTATTTTCACAGGATTGGTTTAGCTACCGCTGTGTGTCTGTACTTCAGAAAAAGAAATGTTCTAAGACCCATTCCCACAAAATCCTACAATAAATGTGTAAATTCTCTCAAGTAAATAAATTACATTTGATGTATATGGGCCTTAATTATATCCTCTGTATTATATACAACAATGACAAATACTAGGTCATTCAGCCTTGTTTATAGTTGATTCTGCATACAAATACATATTTAAGCAAAACAGGCTGTTACATATCTATACACATATGTATATGTACACCCCCAGTCAAAGTTAATAATTCCTATTAGCTGAAGGGAAGAGAGGAAATAAAATAATAATGATCAACAATATATTTAATTTCCTACAATTGTAGCAGAATACCCCAAACTCTTTATAATCAATGACAGATTAAAATTGCTCAAGAAATAGATTAGAAAACAATTAAAATTGCTATTAAAACCTCAGAACAAAACAAAATAAGTAAGCTCCCCAAATCTTTCTCTTCTAATCCTCTTGAAAGTAATTAAAGCTTTCATTTAGCTACTGGCTTGGAACTGTCAAATATTCTTAAAAAGATGGCCCACGATACTAAATTTTTCTTAAGCCTTTTTGTCACCCTGCTAAATTGCTACCTCTCCTCAATTCATATGGCTGCAGGCACCAGCTTTTATGAAAATACCCATCCTACGATCTGACCTTGCATATGGATCATCAGCGACTGCGCGAGATTAAGCCACGCTCCAGCATGACCAGGTTGTCAGGTCAGAGCTACAGAGTCTGGAAGAAAGGTTCATCTTTGCTGTTGTGCACATCAAGCAACCGCAGATCTGGGAAAGCAGTGTAATAACCACCAACGTGGTACCTAGGTCGGTATTTCCACATTATCTGACCATGTCAGTCTGTCGAACGTTGATGGGCTCCACCTACATCGACAATATTACAAGTAAATATCATTAAAACCAGAAACCCACCTTTCGAAAGCTGTTAAGTATTTTTCTTCTGGAACGTGTAACAGGTGTGACTTTTTCCTGGTCATAGTCATCCATACTTTTGTAACTGCTACCATAAAATAATTTATTGGAGAGCATAATTTGGTGGGATTGAGAAGAAATATGCTCAGTGATTTGGGCCAAATAACAAGCCTTCATAGTCCTTTGTTCCCTTGGGATTTTGAGAGCATACCAAAAGGATATTATTACATTTATTTTACAGTTGCACTGCATTACCTGATATTAGATCATTTTCTAAGCAGGACAGGTGGCTTTACTGCCAGCAAAGTGAAGATGTCATATTGTCACATATAATTTTTAGAGGCAAAAAATGTACCACATGGATAATTAGCTTCAGTCTCCCACGATTCCACATAAACAGATCGTGAAATACTGTTGTGGCAACGTCGCCAAATGTCTCTAGATATATAAATTACACACATATGCCTATTTTTATAAATGAGATTTGGGAATATCAGCAGCAATCGCATGGTGGGAATAAATAGCTCATTTCAGAGGTTGGACTGTACTTGCACTATGTGAACGTCCCATGGCCCTAACACAAATGTGTCTGTATTTAATAAATATCAGTATAACCACAACATTAATTTTCCTTTCACCTAAAGTGCTGGATGAGAAATCTAGTTTTCATCTGTTTCCAAATATTCTGTAGAATATCCAGTTCCTCACTCAGTCTGCATAGGTTTTTTTGATAATCTTGACGCACCGTGTGGCCAGACACTTTGCCCTCTATTTCTTTCCTCTGTGCAACAGATTTGGGACAAATTCCCCACCTTGCCCCTGAGCCAGGGCCAGTTCCAGGGCTGGCGGTGGCTGCCTTACTCCAGAGGAGTTGCTCTCGACGGCACGTTCCCGACCGCTGTCATGCTTGGTCATTCCCCTGTGGAGTGCTCTGAGACCAAATGTCCCTCTCGTTCTTCCTTACTCCGTCTGTAAGGGTGGCTCGCTGGTAAGACACTTGTCAATGTTTTGCCACTGTTTGCAGCCCACCGTTGCTCCGTATCCTGGAATAGGGGCAGAGAAGTTGTTTTATGTAATCTGATGTGAACCACACTGCAAAAATGAAAATTCCGTTATTGGCATGTCTTCCTGCTGAAAAGCTAGAAAGCTCCATATATGAGCTACTGTCACCTTGGAAACGTTCAGAAGAGAAATACCAACCGCCTGTAGAAGCGCAATATGTAACCATATAGCAAACTGAACTGTCCAGTTCTGCTGAGTTTCAAATGGATCATGAGGTGGTACTAAAGAAATTTCACCGAAAGGCCTCTAAATTTAACTTCACAGTAAGAAAACAGCAGAATTTTAATTTATACATGCTCACTCCGCTACCTAGTTTCTCAGAGATGTCTCACTGGTGGTCAGTGCCTACAGCACCTGGAAGAGTAGCATCATCCAGTGCCTTTCTGTAAAACACCTGGAGCTTAAAGCTGCAATAGATTCACTGACTTTTAGTTGATAGACATGAATTGTGGATTGGGAGGTATGAACTTGTCTGGGGAGCCATAATTTAGCATCTTCAGAGGAACTGCAGGTATCTTCTCTCTTCTTGCATTTAGACGGGAGATAAAAATCTAGATTGCCTTTCCCTGGTGACAAATCATCCACCTGACACAAAATCATGGCCAGTGGCCAGGAAATCACGCAGTCGGATGTAACTGGTAGTGTGCACTCCGAAATGGCTGATGCTGGCTGGAAAGGGGCTGTTTTAAAACTTTAATGACAAAACGTCTGGTATTCCTGTATGAAGTTGGATTAGCAATCTGAACTTTGTTCCTGTTCAGAGTGAACACTGTGTCAACATTTCCTACGGAACGACAATTCCACTTTTAATCATCTCAAATGCCAAGTCTCTGCCTGCAGCAGTGGTTAGAATCCGTGACGGTTTACAGCACATTTCCAAATCAGCTATTCTTTTTTGACTCGAGTGCTGGTTAGGTTTTGAGGAAACTGAGAGGTTAAACTCATATTTATTTATTGCTAGAATTACAGTTACCATTTTTTTTGTGATTCTTACGAAAATCATCCAAACAGTTGTAAACTGGGACTGAATAAACAGCCTGAACAAAAATATTACAAAAAACTGAAAATCAGTGGCATTACCAGGTGTTCTTACAAGTGTTTTCCTGAGGGAAAAAACCACGCTTGGATCTCTTACATCCTGGCTATGAGAGTGAGAACTGGCAAGTTCAGAGTTAACAACAGTTACATCTATTCTAGAGCTGCGGAGAGAGCTATACAGTTAATCACTGCATATTTTTAGCCTACATCTTGTAGCTTTAATCCTGCAAATGTCTGTACGTAATTTGTTTTATGTAATATGAATAGACGCCATAAAATCAAGATTCCACCATCTATAGAGCTAAGAATGTCCATGTATTTCTAGAGAATGAGGACGTATAGCAGAAGTGTAGGACAATGCATTGGTCACTGTGAGTAACAGATACTCTGTGCTGGGGGTACCAGTGGAAATAAATACTGAGATTAGCAGCAGGTGCTTACAGAATCACAGCATGGCGGGGGCTGGAAGGGACCTCTGTGGGTCACCCAGTCCAACCCCCTGCCCAAGCAGGGTCACCCAGAGCAGGCTGCACAGCACCGCGTCCAGGTGGGTCTGGAATATCTCCAGAGAAGGAGACTCCACAGCCTCCCTGGGCAGCCTGGGCCAGGGCTCCGTCACCCTCACAGGGAAGAAGTTCTTCCTCATCTTCAGCTGGAGCTTCCTCTGCTTCAGTTTGTGCCCGTTGCCCCTTGTCCTGTCGCTGGGCACCACTGAAAAGAGTCTGGCCCCGTCCTCCTGACACCCACCCTTTGTGTGTGCTTATATGCATGATATTAAAAACCCAGACTTTACTTTTCATAGCAACTATAAAAGACTACAGAAATATTGCTGACAATTGCGGACCATTTTCAGTTCCATAAATCCGAGCATGCCTTCCGTCTCTGTGTACAGAGCAGTGGGTATTTCGGTACAGAGCTCCGCTTAAAGAGCTGTGCCCCAGTATTTTCATAACTGAATCACTTTGCATCTTTGAATAGCTGGATTTCTCTAGCATGTCGTTTAGGCCCGGTGCCAAGAATAAGGGGACAAGAATCTGCTTTTCTGTGGATCTAACTGCACTGTTCCTTACCTTCGTCAAGGTAATACGTGGAGTGGAACAGAAAGGAAACCCAGTTAATTACCAATGAAGAGCTAAAACCTGGTAGCTGAACACACGGTAGCAAACACGCAGGTTCAGAAGGTGCCTCTGAAAAACAGAGTATTCCAACTGAGAACATTTTATGAATACAGACATTTAGCTTTACTGTGTGAATTACTGAAATATCATCGAAACACTTGTTCATTTACTGATTTTGTGCATACATGTGACGATTGCTCAAGTATGACAGGGAACCTCAAAACTGCTGAAGCTAGAGGAAGCGTTCAGCGTGACATTAGAAGTGGGCAGCAGGATCAGTACACGTGATTTTGGCTGTAATAACCTTTAATTAGTAACGAATGGTGACATCCTATTGTCAGCATAGTACAGGCTGAGTTCTGAAAATGCGTTTAAGACAGCGCCGTTCTGGACTGAAACTCGGAACAAATCTTTCGCGTTCTCACATCGCGTTTCGCAGTACTTCATGTTTTAACCTACACTGTGAAAAATAAAATAATCACCAAGCAGAGGGAAAAACACCCCCGATCCACGTGCCCAGCTGGCTCCCGTCTGCCCCCCCTCAGCTGGGGCTGACCCGCGCCCGCCCGCCCTGCGCCGCGCCCAGCCCCGCCCCGCCCCGCCCGGCACGCCCCACCCCGCGGCCGGGGGGGGAACGGCGAGCCGCGCAAGCAGCGCCGCCGTCCTGCGGGGCGCGAGGAGGGTGGCCGGGTGCCCTCGGGCGCCCCTGCCGCGCTCTCGCGGTGGTTTGCACCGTCGCTGTGGCAGCGGCTCCAGCGGGCGGCGGGGCGGGCTGGGCTGAGCCGGGCCGCGGGACGCCTGAGGAGCGCTCAGGCCGCCGGGCTGGCCCTGGCCCTCTCTGCGGGCTCGCCTCCGGGCGCTGTTAGCGGAGAGCGCCCGGTGCGGGAGGTGTTGCCGCGGTCCCGCCGCCGGTCCCGGGCCGCCTGCTGCTGGGGTACGGCGTGAGGCCGGTGTGGGTGTGGTGCTCCGGGAGCGCGGGGCGGGTGCTGTGAGGCGCTCGGTGCCGTGAGGGGCCGGGGGAGCAGCGCGGCCTTCCCTGCGGGGCTGGCGGTTTCACCACGCCGCGGAGTTTGGCCTCGTCCCCCTGAAGCTCCAGGCTGTGGTTGGTGTTCGGCTGGGCAGCAGCCTTTGGGCCGTGGCAGGCGCGTTGGGCGCTCGGTGCCCGCTTGTGTCGCTTTGCGGTGGCCCAACACCCTGAAATCAACCATCGCCCAGCGTGGGGATCCTGCCTTCGTTTCAAGGTGGCTTTTTGTCAATTAGTTCATCTGTTCCATGCTTCAAATTCCGTGGTGTGTTTTCTCTGTTCCTTAGCTAGAGAAAATGGTTACTCTGTTCTAGTTTATGTTTTTGAGCTCTGCAAAAGGAGTTACAGAAAAGCACTCAAAGCTAAGCCACCGTCTTCATTAAAATTAATTGTATGTACAAGTCTCTGTATACAGAGTAAGATCTTGATGAAATGCTCAACCATATGGTAAGGACTCATTCTAGATGACATGTAAAATTTACTGAATTCTAATAAACTGTATCAACACTTGAGAACAGTTTACTTAACATTGGAGAGCTGTGTAAGTTCACTGCAGCGTTTGTTGGAGTTGTTCCCTAATCATTCTGGGTTAAGTGGTTGCCTACACGAATAAAATACATTCTGAGGGCTTGTTCTATTATTGAACTGATTGCTATTAAAAAAAAATAAAATGGCAGTGTCCTTTCTTTTCTATAAGAGGTTTATTGAAGCTGATACTCAAAATGTGTGACTAGTACAAAGGTGAGTGATTGTATCCAGTTATTTAACATGCATGAAGTGTTTACTGAATGCTATTAATTAAGATATAGTCACCGATATTGCAAGTTCTTGGAGATTATATGTATATAAAATGTGTGCTCTTCTTTTTCTTAGCCTGGTCGTTTTGAAAGAACTATCAGTATGGAAGATAATGAGATGAGTTATAGTGAGGAAGAAGAGCAAAAATCTCTTCTGCCGTTTCAGGAAGAAGAAGAAGACAAAGCTGTTCATTTCTCTAATGTGGAAGAACCCTGGGAAGGTGAAAATAATGAATTGTTTTGATAACTCACAAAATCCTAACATTAATGTGTCTTCTGATTTAGTAGGCGGGCTCAGTACAGTTCTGGGGTTGAATGATGTTGCAGGTAAATGCAGTGATTCCAGTAGGCGTTCTCTAGCGTTACGCTACAGAGCTGTAACTAATCCACATCAAACCCGTTATTTCTATAGCAGTAAATTCTCTTTTTAACTCTGTAAGGCCTTTTGATTCAGAGTTATTGATGGTAAAGATCTAGTATTTGACAGGATGGACTTGATTCAGTTGTTCATATATTGGTATTTAATGCCACTTGAAGTGTGCTAGAGTCTCTCGTCTGGCTCCAGAATGGCATAGGCCTTCCACAGATTGAACTCTGTGAAGAGGTTGGATGCCCTAAGACATCTAAATTTGCACCAGATACCTCTTAATAGGCAGCCAATTTCTCTAACTGTGTCTAAAAATATGTTTCAGTATATTATATGAGGCAACATATCTGCCAATTCACAGATTATCATGTATGGTGAGTGCCGAATACCGATCTTTTTGTTAGAGAGTTCTTAATCTATTCTTTTCTCATTGTCATTTTCTTGATCGCATAAATACTTCACCAAAAATTTTCTACCTTCACAGTACAGTAGGATAAGGTAGTGTAAGATAATCAAATTAAAGTGTTGGCCGAAACCTGTCAATACATTAGCCTCCCCTGCTGTGTTTTTTGATCATGGTTTTTTTTCCACATGAATTGGATCGTTGGTGACACTTCCATAAGGAAGGCAGAGAGCATTTTCCTGTTTCGGTTTGCAGGTGTACAATAGTAGTCCTGTGTGGTTTGCCATGTGAATTTTTTTTATGTATGCTGCAGTAATGCTATAAAAAGTCACCTCTGATTCTTCACTTTTTAACTTGACAGCAAGTATACTACAGCTTTGCATTTTAAAGTTCAAAGTTTATATTAAACTGTTGTTTTAATATCTGTTAGAATACAAGCTTGAAGAAGAGTTGCCTGGTGGCAGCAAGATGGGAAACAAGGATGCTTCTGAAGGAGTTCAAGACAAATCTGATTCTAGCGTGTAAATAACTTGTTTTGTTACCAGTTCTAACAGTAATTCCCTTTATAGTGTTAACTTACCTTTCAAGTGGAGGTCTGGTTAATTCAACTATGCATTTTTTGTCAAATTAGTCGTAGGCAGAACAGACCTTTCCACAAAACCCACATGAAATAGGTTGCTACTGTTAAAACAGTGAGCTGAGTAAGATGGACTCTGGAGACTTTTTGATCTGAAGCCAGTGTGGGTATGTACGTACAACACAGTGAATGCACCACATTAACGTGGGCTAATTGGCTCTCTTCAAAGAAGTGTTACACTAACCAATTTACACTTCCTCTAAAACCCAGCCAGCCATTGTTACATATTATTGTAATAATATGTAGTGTTGTGTTTGTATCCCTCTGTACTTGTAGAACATCAGGAGCTGTTGGAAAAAGAGAAGTTTGTCTGCTGAAAAATATCAGTGTTGCATTGTAAGGTTTTTAATATATACAGTTTTGTACCACTGTGTAAAGTCAATTAGCACAGGATTGGTATGATGATAGGTTGATTTTACAAGTAGGTGGTACAGTGGGTTTATTCCTGAAGAAATGAATTTACATGTAATGGAGGTCATGCATGAAAAGGAATTTGGTGGTTTGACTGTGGCCTTATGTAGTTGCTGCTCTCTTCCCAAAGATCAAAGCACAGTTTGGCTTCCTTTGACAAGGCTGTTAATCTCTGCCCTGGAATGACCTGCCGTGGGGTTATAAGGCATGATGAAAAGCTCAAATAATGTTTATTAATATACGTACGTGGGAAGTTGCATAGCACATATGCCTACTGCCAGTAGATGTTGGCAGTGTTACTGTTATCAACAGAGAAACTCAAAATACACTAAAATGATTTAAAAAAATCAAACAAACGAAACCCAGACCAAACCTTCAGACCTCTTCTTGCTCTGTGTTTAAGCAGACCAAAATAAGAGAGATTAGTTCACCTCGCAAACTGGTCAGTTGTGTATAATATGTTTTAAACTAGTTTAGAATATTCCCTTTAAAGTTTAAATTATTCTTCAAGGAAACTAGAATTTGCAAACCCTAGGTATAATCAAGAGGAGCTGCAGGCATTTCAAAACAAAGACATATAATTAGTGCATTAAATGTGGCTATAAACATTCAATGTTAGATATCCAAGTCTAAAAATCTTGGTTTGTGTACATGCATGTAAACTTCTTGTACAGATTATGTTAATTTTTTTCCTTCTTTATACTGGTCATATTTGTAACAGTTCTGCTAGAATAAGAGTAAAATGTAAAACAGCCCACAAATGCATCTGTGGATGAGGTACAAACTTTGTGTAACTTTTCAGTTTCTCATTAAGTTTTAATTGTTAATTGTGTGTTTCAATCCAAAGGGAAAGCTTGGAACACTGTTTGGGCAGCATTAGTAATATGCAGGCTCTGAAACCTACAGATAGAATTTGCTCATTAACCTTACAGAGGAACCTCAAAGAGCTCAACAACATAGCCAAGGAAAAGGAACTTGAGGTCCGAGAAGCCAGGTTCGTGCTTAAGCAAGCATAATTCATCAGCAGAAGTCACCATCAAATAGTGGGAATCTGTATCTGTTATAGATTAATTAGAGTTTGTAAAATTTTTTCATGAAAGTTGTCTGATGCAAACATTTGTTTTAAAGTAATATATTCACTATATACCCAAGCCCTCATAAAGAATTAAGGATCAAAGATAACAATTAATTATTTGAAGAAACGAAGCACAATAATGAATGTTAAAGAAGAGGTGTTTGGTCTGAGAGAGTTAGATGCTAATTCCTTTCAGTGATGTCTGCGCAATCCTGCTGGTTTGACAGTTGGAAACATCAAGTGGAAAATTCATTGTAAACACTTTCTGAACTGTGATGGAAATGGTACATTGGAATCGGTGAAGTTACATACTTTAATCTAAGCACCTGCTGTGAGTGTTTTGCGCTGTTAAAGTCACAGAGGTGTTCTTCAGCAGCAAATGTATCTGAAGAAGGCTAATGCGAAAAGATGCTGTTTGGGCTGTTGTCATTTTTGGTAATATCTGAACTGTGGATGAAGTCAGAATAAACTCATGTTACATTTTTCTGCATTCATGGGGAAAAGGTTTGAAATGAACAAGGGCTTCTGAAAAACGTCTTAAGATCCTAAAATAAAAAGCAGGATGGGGGCGGGGGGGGGGGGTAGCATTGGAAGAGTCCTAGCTGAGAATCTTGCCCCCAAAAGGAAGCATTTCATGGGAAAGAGTAAAGCAGTTACAAAATAAAAATAATCTGTTTGTTTCTTGCAGAGACAAACTGAGTACCTGTCAGCTGCGGATGCAGATGCTGGCAAAGCAGCTGGAGTATGTAGACATTGAAATAGAGAAAGAGGAGGCGGCTGGCAATGTGTAGGTGGAGAGTGTTTCTGGATACCAAAGACTGCAGGCATTCACTGTGCTTGTCTGTGTAATTACTGAGATAAACTTTCCTGTTTTCATCTCTTTGTGTTGTTGAACAGTTGACTGAATTTTTAAGCACGTACATTAAGATGTTAATAGATCAGTGATGAAGCTCATTGCCATTCTCGGGCTAAGATGTAACTGTGTTGGCTTGGAAGGTGTTCTGATACAAGAGCGTTGCGCTTCCAGCTAGTGAGCAATGTGTTCACTCCCACGCTGGTGGACACTAATATGGCAGCCACTTTTTGTTTGATGTATTTCCAGCAATAATTCATCCTTTTGAAATAAAGAATAGTGGTGTATTGGCTTGGGGATCATTGATCCCTAGGCTTTCTGGTCTAGAGGTAATATTCTGTTAGGTAAATCGGTGTAGAAAGAGGTGGAAACATAGGAATGGGTAGGAAAGAGGTATGTATTTCAAAACAGAACAATAACAGGTTATTAAATCAGCCTAGCCCACTACTGTCAGTTGTAGTTATCAGGGTCTCAATCACTTGTATTCAGTATGATGAACCAACACCAAGGTGCTGTGGCAGTTTTGGAGGTCATGGTCTTGCTTCTGGTAACTATTACAATCAGGATATATATGTATATATATATATATGCCATTTCTTTCCCTGTTAGTTTTATGTTGTGAAATGCATGAATGCCTTTCAGGAGTAGCCCTGCATACAGGAGCTGTTCTGAAACACTTTTCGTGTAAAGTGGGAGGCAATTTACTGTACGCTTCACATTTGGTTTAAATAGAAAGAAGTGGGTGGCTTGTGTGCCAGGAACCGGTGTATTGTGAGCAAACTTCGCAGCTGCATTTTATGACCTGTGTTAATCTTTAAGTTAGTATGTCGATGAATGATAGAATGATAAAGGTAGGTTAGCTGCCAGCGTGGAGTAGCTGCTTAAACAAAAATGAGGAGTTGAATGCTAACGGGACTCCTGTGCGGGTTGCTAGTACTCCCTGTCCAGGATCTCGGAGACAGCCTTGGTAACGAAGACCAACAGAGACAGAAGAGCATTGTAGCTTTTATGCTTAGGACGGGTCGAATTGTGAGGTCTTGGCATGCAGAAAAATGGCAATCCTCACAATCTATTGTATTTAGCAAGTGAGTAGTGCAGTAGGAAGATTTGGTAAATTTCTGGCTTACGAAGCTCAAAGGCATTGTGGTTTAGCAATAATGAGAATACTAGCTGAGTTAGCATTACTGATGCCCAATTAAAAATTTTGAAGTTAGGGTAATAACTGCAGGTTGAAGGCCCATTTCCAATTTTCATTTTGAGGAAGGGAGTTTTCTGAATATAGTCAGTTCACTGTCTACTGATTCTGTCGTATACTGTCTACTAGTTTTCCTGGGTAGAGAAGACCAAGAAGACTTATTAGTTCCAATTTCTTTCTGATTGTTTCTTTTTAATGTTAACAGGGCAGCCTTGTCCCGCCTTCAGGCAATGCACAGACGACTGTGTACTGAACTGGAGAAAGAGAAGGATTTTGAGTTGAAAATTGCTTTGACACTAAAAGAGAAAATGTAAGTCAGAGAATGAGAAAACTGTGATGGAAGTCAGTCTTTAGTATGGTCTTCATATGCTGTTTAATGGATTCAGAAGTTAATCACTACGAAAGCTGCTTGTAAATACTGAACTACATAATTTGAGGTCATGTGAGGTTGGTTGACTGCAGGGTAAAGAATCTTGAGAGCAACTTTTAGCCCGAACAGTTCATTGCTTGTGGAATTGGTTGCTGTGGCTCAGCTCCTGAGTTAGTTTTGCACATGTAAATGAAGTTTTGATTTTGTTTGGAGTTGTGCATACATTGTGGGCCTAAACAGCTCTCATTTTAAATGGAAAATAAGCTGAACTAAAGTAGACCTGCCTGTGATACTGATCTCTGAATGAGCATAAACACCTCTAATTTATGCCTCTTAGTGTTTTTTATAGGACAGAAATGAAAAAATTGAAATTGAGAATGATCGAGGCATTGTAGCGGTACTGTGTATTTTTATAAGCTGATATTCGTGCTTGTAATTGCTTGTTCACACAAATGAAATTATTTACTTACATCAGACAGAATAAAACTATATTTTGCAGAAGGCAAGAGGTGAGTACGTTTATATTTTGGCACCAGAGGTACAACTACTAATGCCACCATGTCAAAGGAAGAACACAAGCATGGGCTTATAGATGTGATTAACCAAAATACAGTATGTACTGCTGCAGTGTTGTAGAATAGCTTTAAAATGCTTGACTTGTTTATTGTGTTATTAGCAATAACTATATTAATCTATTTATTTGTATCCTGATGATATCTAAATTCCTTCAACAAAGCATAGCAGAATAACAGCTATGGCCTGTCCTTGAAGTTATGTACTGTTGAAGAAAGCTATTTTCCTAAATTTTCTTGGGTTTCATATTTTATGCTGGGTAAATGTTAATTTGAGAAACAGAACATTGAGCTTTATTTTTCCTTTTTTTTTGACTGATATTTTTTAGGTCTTGGAAATGAGATATGCTATTAAATATAAGCCTTAGTCTGACAGGTACAATACCTGTGTCAGTAACAGGGTATGATTTACAGTATAATTTAAAAAGATAAAACATGGCTAGATTTGCATTTTCACCATAGAGCCTTACCTACTCAATAGCCTGAAGTAAGTGAAAGAATGTCAGCATTTCAGTGAAAGCAGCTCACACTTTGTTTTAAAGGCTTGAGATGTGGCAGATAGAAACTGAGCAGGGAAAATATGAAGTCCTCTGTGAACAGCTTACAAAAGATGAGGAGGAGCTAGAGAAGCAATACCAAGAACGAGCCAAAGTGCGGATTTGGAAGGAAAAAATAGCAGCACTGCAAGCAGAAGAAAATCGGCAGTCTAGAGAAAAGTAAGCGCCTATAAGTCAGACTCTGCTTCCTTTCGCCATATTATTTTTAGCCAATTCACTATTTCGGGTGCTGAGAAGATTAGCTAATTCAAATACTAGTGGAATTGTGCTTCTTAGCTGGGTGTTGCTTCAGGGATGTTTTATGAGGAAATGGAATTGAAATAAGAATTGCCCACAGTCTTGCCGTTATGCAGGTAAAGATTTCCAATATATGAAAATAAACTTGCTAAAGACAAAAACTGTGGATGCGTTTTGTCTAAGGAAATGAAGTTTGTTTGTGTGTGTCTGCATTGTTGTTGGGCACCAGGACCTTCTGAACTTACGATCAAGTTCATCGAGATTTCTTAGAGAGAGAGAGGGGACACCAGTTTATCAATTTGTCCATAGGTTTTGTGAAAACAAGAGACCGTACGGGGCGGGGGAAGACTAATGTCCTCATTTCAGCACTTATTAATAAATGCCCCAGCCCCACCCTCAGCCGTTATTGTGTTGGGACCAAGGTTTCCTTGGTCTGGCTGCAACTGTTGTTCTGCCTGTGTTTTGCAGAAAAAAGGAGGAAGCCCAGAAAGAATGTGAAGAAAGGCATAAAAAAATGCTTGAGGATGCCAAAAGGAACCATGAAAAAGCAGTATGCTTCCTGAGAAAAAGCATGGCAAGGTTATTGTTCACGCCTTTTCTGTCATTGTACGCTCTCTGGTGTGAATACTTCATCCTTTAGTCTTTGAAAAATAATCATTTTTCTGCTAGATGTGTCTTCTGTTACGCTTGGAAATCTGCCACAGCACCAGTGCTGTGAAGCATTCAAATCTTACATGGCAAAAAAGGGCTTTTGAAGAAGAAAATCCTCTTACTATCCTAGTCTGGTCTTCAGAGTTCCTGTAGCTGAAGGGACTGTCTGTCTGATGAGGTGCAGAGGGGTCTGACTATTGTAGGCATTAATAATGATCTGAAACGTTTTGTGTGTGCGTGTGTCATTAACTGGAGTAGTTTGAAGTAGTGTAACTAAATTTCAGATTTGAAACCTGCCCTTGGCCGTTCTATGTTCCCTCATCGATATGTGGTAAAAAGGCTTTCTTGCGGTCTGGTAAAATTGGTTGATAGGCCATTTCTTTGTGCTCCTGTTAATTTCTGGCTGATGGTAAATAAAATGTTCTCATCATAGGTGTATGTTTATATAATTGCTGTGGTGTTGAATTATTTTGCTACTAAGGAAACTGTGAACATTTGTAACTTAATTTTACTTGTATATTAGGACTTAATTGAAGAAGTGATTGAAATAATTGTACTGTTCCTGTGTTGGTTTGTTTTTCATTGGATGGCATGTGCAAACTTATAATTAAGAAAAACAAACAATCAAATATTTATTTTTCCCTCTGACTAATGAATCAAATATATTGCTTTTACTATTTTTTTTCTCGTTTACCATTATATTAGCTGGAATACCCTCAGACTTCATTAATGCCCACATTTCTAGCTTTTAGAGTTTCTGGGGTTTATTTTTAGTGTGGGTACAAGTGGTTGGCTCGTATAAACTTCACTACGTAATTGTTTAGATTTTGGTTATATGAGCAGCACCTGAATTCTTACTTTATTTTAGCGACTAGACATATGTCATAATGTGGAACACATTCTTCATATTCAAAATTAAAAAAAAAGTTGTTGAGCAAACTAGTTGAAAGCCTGTTGGCACTTGTAACTTGAGCGGTACCATATATAGAAGAGTCTTCCAACTGTTCCGCTTTACCCACACCCAGTATCGTAGTAAACACAGAGGCTTACAGGAAGAATGGTGACATTGACAATTACTACTTGTTAGGTTAAACATTCTAATACTAAAAGCTTTCCAGGATATGAGCCTGAAAGGTTTTACTTTGCTTACAGAATTCATGAAAAAAATGCAAAGGAAGAACTGCAAGCTCAGGAGCATATGGAGAGAAGGCTACAAGCTGTGCTTTCCCTGAAAACCAGCATAACTTCCAATAGGGTACTGCTGCTGCTCCGGCTTAGACGGGGAATGGAGAGATGGGCTGGTTAGACCGCTGGGTGGTAATGACAGGAATTTCAGTTCTCTTTGCTGTCACCTCACCGACCATATCTCTTGTTGAAACTGGGGAGGATTTAAATACAGGAGTAATGGTGTTAGATTTGTATGGGCAGATTTTGACACTTCTGCTTATGGAGTTTGTTCTGTCAACAACCTCGTTGTTGTGGTAGGGTAACTCTTTGAAAATAGTGCATACTACAAGTAAGTTCTCTGAAAACTCGTCCAGAAGCATTTCCAGTTATTTGGATCCCAGTGCAGAAATATTTCATATGGAGAAAACATATGGAAGAAAAACAGTTACTTGAGAGTTTAAATGATGTAGATTAAGAACGACTGAGCTATGCTACTTTGCTTTTCTACTTATGTTCTGCAGAATCTGAAGGAATGATCTTAATTTAATACTAATTAGATTAGAACTGTATCTTTTCACATTGCCTCATTGAGTAGTATTTCAAGGGCAGGCGAGAAGGGTAAGAGAGTAGCCCTGACCTAGTTAGAGCTTTCTGCAGCTCAGCACACCGTGACTGCCGTGTATACTACAAACAATTAGCTCTACTTCAGAGAAATCTACAACAAATTTATACTTAGATAAGGGGACCAACACTAGACTCTCTGTTTTAAATTCTTTAATGTGTGAATCAAATATGTAACTGTGGTTTGTATGGCTTCATAGGAAAAACTCCATACTCTCCAGGTTTGGAACAAAGCAAAGGCCTTTAAGGCAAAGAAGCAGGAGATGAAAATGAGGGAAGCTATCCTGGCAGAAGGAGGCAATGTTACCACGGAAATTTTTCTCCATAAACGACTGCTAGAGCAGGAAAAAGAGAAACAGTAAGTATTCATATCTATGTCAAACTCTCAGCTGCTTAGTGATGCTCGTGCAGGAATATGTTGGAGCTCTTGATCAGATCCTGAAAACATAACATCTAGGATGCTGTCTCAAGGGGGTGAACTCATTCTTATACTCCATACGTGTGATATTTGTGTAGTCTGTCGTAAGCGACTTGAACTTCTAGCTTAGGTGTTATTCAGAGAACCAAAGTTAGGAGCCCATGTTCTATGATTGGTGCAAGGAAGATAAAACTACTCCAGGAGGGAAATTCGGTGAACCTAAACTGGATGATGCCTGAAGTAACTGTACTTCTGCATTTCCTGAACGCTGTCTCTGTACAAATTGAATAGCTTTCTTAGGCTAACAATCTCTGGAGGATTGCGCTGCAGGAAGGTCAGAAGCAAGGTGCTCTCCTTTGTGTGTTTTTTTTAATTGAAATTACTGCTGTGCCTTTGTAGTACAGTGGATAGGAATGTGCCTGCATCTCATCTGCTCCAGTGCAAAGCTTAATTGGTTTTTAACCACTTATGGAGATGAATTTGAGCTCAGATGCCAAACCAGGTGGCTGAGGTGTGGGGTTTGCGTGCTGGCTCTGCTACAAAGGCAGTAACCTGCAGCAAATGTTAAAGATTTAATAAGTAAAGATTCAGGCTTAAGTTTTGATTAAATAAAGCTTCAATCTTGATAGCTGCATAACACCACTTCTGCTATCCCTAAATATCTACAAGTCATGTTAATAAAATAATCTTATTTGTTTGTAGCGATCTGCTGGAAATATCCAACTCTATTGAAGTTTAATCCTTTTCACTTTACTCGCTTGTTCCCTTTCACTGTTTCCCTTTGCAAGCCAAGGGAGATCACAGTTTGTTAGTCTTAATGTTAGCTGTGTCCTGTTTCTCACAGCAGTTCTTTTCTAATCTCAGCTACAACCCTGTTAATCTGCTGGAGAACTGCTTAGTTATTTCTCCCAGGGTACTGCCTTTCTCCTTTTCTGTGAAGGGATACGCTCAGTTTTCTCTGAGTATATTTCAACTTGAATATGTATTTCTGAATTATATGCAAACAAAAATAATTTTTTAGTCATTAAAACCATTATGTCATTAATTTGTGTATCGCCTATAGAAAGATTCTTAAAGAACTGATCATAGGAACCAAGGATGGCTTTATACTTAAGGCAGGTAGCACTGGGAGTCAGTGTACCGTCCCCGTGTCTTTGTAACCGTGACTAACTTCTTTGTACCATGATTTTCCAAAGTCACATTATAAAAACAATGTCATTTATCTGCTGCAGTGGGGCATCACGAGGCTAAATTCAGACATTAAAGTGCTTCAGTAGGCAGTAGCCTGTAGTGAAGTGAGAGGTGATATTTTCTTTGCTCCTATTCAGAATCAATAATTATTTATACGGATTAGTTGAAGAGGTGAAATTTTATATTAAAAGCAATCATTAATGTGGATAATATTTGTTGCAGAAAATTGTGTATTAAATTGCTGGTATTTAAACTGAAATTATCTCCTGTCACTTTTGTCACACCACCCAGTGTGTCATGGAATTTGTAGTTGTACATAGCTTTGAATTCATATCTTCCAGTTCAGTACTTGGGTCCTCACCTTTAACTGTCCTTCCTTCCTTTATTAAATCCATTGGATTTCAGACTGGCAGTTTTCTTTAAACAGCTAACTAGGTTAGGAAAATTATTTAAAAATTGTGTTTTCCATAGCGATGACTGGTATGCTTTGTCGGTTTCTCAACTTGTAAAATACTGTAACTGAGTATATTTAGTCCACGAGAATGTATGAATAGCCTCTTAATTGCCTGGTATCTTGACACAAATTGCCACTGCACCCAATTTAAAGACTTGCTATTTAGCTTAAAGGCTTGGAAGAAACTGGATTGTAGTTAATATTATTAGTAAACAACCACAGTTAGTTTAGTATTTCTTACAACATTGGATTACAGAGCTTTTAGAGAACAACAAAAATCAAGAAAAATTGAGATTGTATCTCGAATTTTGCAAGAAAAAGCTGCTCTTCACAAGCAGAAAAAAAGTCAGCCCTGTACTAAGGCAATAAAGAGTGGTGGTAAACTTGGGGAATCTTTGCTGTGGAGAAAGAAAACATGGCAATATATTGAGAAGACTTGCAAGCATTCAGCTGGAGCAACATCGCAGGTAAACAAAGGCCTGAGAATTAACTGTCTTTAGATCTATTTTTTGTCAAAGGTGCAGGGCAGTGAATTCTTTTGCCTGTGAGTACCCCAGGCTATAACCAAATACCAGACAGTACAGAACAAGTGGGGAGGAATTTCTCCGTTAGATCTCTTAATAATTGTTAGTCTCTCTTTTACTTGATTGTTGATGCTTGTATGAATAAAGGCATTGTCCTGTTGGTGCGGGGTGGTTTTTAAGGGCGTTTATAAGAAGAGGTGAATTTTTGAACACGTGAATTGCAAGAGGCGTCAGAAGCCATGCAAAGTACCCTCACTTTGTGTTGAGTTACCTTCACGCCTGGGTCAGGGCGCGGGTCAGTTTGCCAGCACAAGAGAAATGTTTCCACTGCGTTGGAAAGGAGACAGTGGTTCTCTCTAGATGCAAGTTTCCGGGATGGTTTTTTTAATCTGCACAGTATTCCAGGGAGTACTGGCCTGGAAAATGGAGGTGGAGGGAATCGAATTCCCTGATGAAAGTAGTGGCTTCATGCAGTCTTGAACACTGAAAAACTACAGTCAGTATTCTCATGCCTGAGGACTAGTTTCTAGCCTCCTATAATAAACAGTTAAAGTCATATAGGTGCTTTTAACATTAGGCTTTGTCTGTATTCAGTGTCTTAAGAAGGGGTTGACCCTAAGTTGTCATCTCTGGCCTCTCAGCTTTATAGACCTGGGGTTTTTTTTGTGTTAAATTATCTCCTCAGAAGCTATTGAAGTAACTGTCCTCTAGTAATTTTTAACTATATCTTCAAAACTTACTTTCTTTCGCAAAAGACGTGGTGCTCTCCGTCGGCTTGTTCCTCAGCTGGTGAGAAAACTGCTTCTGTAGGAGAGACTTCTGAAAAAATACCCTGTGATGTGCTCTGGGAACATGGTGAAGATGAGAAAGAGGGGGACAAGACCCTAGCAGAACCAGAGTTCCCGGGACTTTGGAGTCAGGACTGTGACTTGCACAAGGTAAATGTTATGATATCTCTTATTAGAAATAGCAAAGGAAAAAAAAAATGTGGGTTGTAGCTGACTCGTGAAGTTGATCTTCACAAAATTTTGACAGGATCCATGAAAGTATTTTAATGGTTTAGAAGAAGTTTCATTTGCCTCTCTAGTAGTTGTAGATATGTGAGGTAATGACACTGGCAAGGGCTGTTTTAGGAACCTTGCTTGAAAACAATAATTATCTATTTTGCAAATAAAATGCAAACTTTATTACGTAGCTGTAGAGATTCAGATGTGAGAATGTCATCAGAGTAGTTGCTGTTTGGTGCTACTCTTGTAGTATTTGTTCTTGTCCAGAGAAAACAACACTTCAGTTTTAGTTCCGAGATATGTGAAGACATACATCACATCATGTTCACTTGTTTCAGTTCAAAAAAACCGAATGTGACTTTCTGTTGAGTTGGCAACACAGATTGCTTTATGTGGAGGCAACTGTTTACGTACCATACCAGGCAAAGAAAAGCATACCTTCTAGCAAAGTAACAGTATTCTATACTCTAAATAGAAGTAAATAATATGCTTTTATAGAGTGGAATTGTGTAGTTAAGATCTTAAATGTTATTCCAAGATATACTCACATATACTGCTTTTTTGAGATGTAGAAGACCATTAAGAGCAGACTTTATGATCAACCAAAAAGAAATAATGGCAGTATATATTCATATATTTGCATGAAAGAGTCACTGGACCATAATGGAAATGTTCCAGTGAAGTTAGCTGTTTTTTTTTCTGAATGAGTATTTGTTGAGGAAGTTGAGGGGGGAAAAAACTCTTCAAGTGCAGAAGAGCTAATAATGACATTAAAAGCACTGTGTCATAGTGTGAGATGACGGTAAGCTGCAGAACAGACAGCTGAGAAGAAATTAAATTCTTCATATAGAATTTGGAAAGATGAGTTTGATCTGGAGAGAAACAGGCAAAGGCTGGCCAGATACTAAAAGACTCCATTTCCAGACTTCTCTACTTGGAGCTATGGATCCTGTGATCGCACTTACAATCATGGTTTGTTTTCCTGATGTTCCTTATTAGATATCCAAAGAAGAAGTGGATCCAAAGCAGCTGGCTACAAGGGTAGAGAAAAAAGAAATTTTTGAGAAAAAACTGGAGGAATTCCAGACCGGAATTTTTCACAAGCAAATAGCATCTGGTCGTGAATGTAAGGGATGTACTTTCTATAGTAAACCAAGCTGCATTCATTTCAAGGTTAGTGGCCATTCTGCGTAGGATCTGTAAAGATGATGTATGTATCTACTGTATATATATACCGATGTCTGGATCAAAGTTCTGTTGCACTGGGAAGAAAAAAAGAAAATTCTTGTTGTCTTGAATAGGCCTTAAGTCAAACCTGAAACAGTACATGCCTTTTTCTCTAGCAATCTCTTAGGTAAGTTATAGTCAGATTAAATAAACTACTTAGCTTTACTACTTAGGTCTAAATTGTGAAATACTTCCTTTACTGAGGGCAATTTAAGTACTGTCAGAAAGGTGAGCAGATGATGAAATATTTTGTTAGACTGTGTTCCATGCTTTTTAAAAGGCAGCGTTAACTGTTACTGATATATTGTTTGTACATATGTTATTACTATAAAATAACGTCCTGAAAGAAGTCACAACTACAATCCAGTCAAGATTTCGGTTTGCAGGTGACCATCGTATTATACTGGTCATGAGGAAACTGAGCTGTGGTTTACCTCTGTATTGTAGTTAACAAGTGCACTGTGAGAAAGCAGAACACTGCCTCGTTCTTCTCTGTACTTGCCAAGGTTGCTGGGGTGGCTGGAGTTTTCTGGCTGCGTCAGAGGAACGTGCTGGCAGTCAGCCTGCAGGACTCTTCTTGTCTGTGTGCTAATGAACGTGCCCAGGTGTCCAGCTCCTGTGGCTTTCTGGTTTCGTTAGGAGCTGGGAGCCTGTGACATGCACAGAAAGCAGCAGATCTCCGTTGGAAGACAGTGGCACCTAGCTCTGTGTTCAGAAAATTGGTATTGTCTTTGCCACACACAGTCTAAATTGTTAAGAACTCCACTAGAGCATGAACATGACGTGATGTCTGTGACATTCACTGCGGGAAAAGCCAGAGTGGCTTGGTGCATTAGCTGTGCCCAAACCCAGATAATGCTGCCCCGTCTGTGGAGCGTGAGCTCCTGGCGTTATAGGCTGTGCGTTTTAACAGGGTTTGTCTGGAGCAAGGCAACACTTGATGGGTTCATACAATACTTTGCACACGGGCCTGTGATCCCCGTGGAGCACAACTGTGAGCACAGCTGTGGTAACAGTAGTTGGTTTTGTCATTGCATGTGTAAATGCTGCTTCCTGTAATTCACACCACCTGATATGTTTGGTATTCCAAGGATTTTGATGTTGGTCAAATCTACAAAAAGAAGATAGTCTTGATAAATGCATCCTACAGCGTTAATTTCTGCAGACTAGTGGGAATCAGCGAATGGCTCAAGGACTTCATCAGTGTTCAGTAAGTAAAAGTAGCTGTAGGGTAGTTGCTTGTGTAACCTTTGTGCCACAGCAGGAGATGCAACCAAATTCTGCAGCACATTAAATAGATTTTAATAAATACATCTAAATTATTATATTCCATTCTTATAAGATGAGGAAAGGAGCTGTGTCTTGAAGCTGAGGAGGAAGAGGCTTACTGAGCCTGAGCTGCACATCGCTGGTTTCTATAGTGGTGATAGCAGGGGACCAGTCCCTGATCTGTGGAAAGCAACATAGACCTGTGGTACCTGTCAGCCATTGAACAAGGAGAAAGCTGTTTTCCAAAGATGTCAGACCCTTTTAAAAAGGGGGAAAAGATCTCTTTGTAGGTGCAAAGAAGTGAAAGAGGATCCAAGCTTCTTTCTAGGCCACCACAAGGGCCTTTAAGCCTAGGCAAAACCTCTTTCACCAGCTGCCATTCTTCGTAGCATGATTCACCCTAACTCCCAGATTACTGCTGCTGAAGCAGCTGATGGAAGAAAGGAATCGATCTCGGAGCAAAGAGCACTTAAAGTGAAACCCTGTGGTCTTTGCCATCAATCCATTCATATAATCCTGATGACAGATTGTGTAATGAAGCACTCTGTTCTTTGCAGTGTTACTGAGCCTCAGCTTCACCTCTTTGGCCACAGTCTCTGTCTGTAGCATGAAGGCAATAATTCTTGCCTTTTCCAAGCGCTTTCAGACTTTCTGAGTAAAACCCCAATGAAGAATCATCCTTTGTAGTTTTACAATTGCAGCAGGGTTCTGTAGCTTTTCATTAATCTGTCACTCATTCTGACTTTTCTAAGTAATTAATCCAAGTGGGGAAGAAAAATAAAAAAAATCTGCCATTGTTACCAGAATAGGAACTGGATGTTTCCTACATAGCTCTAATTTGGAGTTTTATGTTAATTATCTCCGTAGTTTTAACCCACCTGGCAAAATGTCTGCTGGAATGTCCTGTGAAGTAGTGGTGACATTTAAGCCAATGGTAAGTGCGCCCGAGTGCAAAGTTACACAATGCTGAGAATCCTGATGTAATCCACTAGTCGGATTAAAAGCATAATTAATTTAATTTCTCAGCTTGTTTCCTTGTTAACAGTTACACTCCCATCTAGAAAAGGTACTGTTGTACTGGGACAGCTGTGTGCATGTTCAAGCTCTGTTAAATTGGAAGAGGACATGTTCCAAGGGCACATTTTGGAAAAATGACTGTCGCTAAGTATTCCTGGAGTATGCTTTGAAGCTTGCTCCAAACGAAAAGATTTATAATTTTGCCTAGCTAAAGTTAGCCAGGGAGTTACCAAAGACTGTTGTAAGGCAGAAACATAGACGCTGTAGAAACACGTTTTAGTATGCTACTCAAAGAATGAGTGAAAGTGTTTTTCATCAGACTACATAGGCTAAATCTTTGCAAATTACTTCGTTGGGGTTTTTTTGTTTGTTTGTTTCTTTTCTAGGTAAATGAAACGCTGGAAGGAGAAGTCATGTTTATGGCACAGACAGGTGCTTTTTCGGTTCCATTGAAATGTACAGTCAAGAGGTGCATTGTAAGTGACTTCTTAAGCATGTTCAGAGTCAGTATAACGGCAGTAATGGAAAATGTGAGATAGCATGAACATTACTGACAATATTTAGCAAGAGGTATTTATACTGCATTATTTTTTTCCTTTTAAATGGAGAGTGTCTTTCCAGAAAATGATTCATTCCTTAGCTTCCTAGATTACACTGAGATTTATGCATAATTATCGTAGTGGATTTACTTAACCATGAACTGCCACTTTAACTTCAGAGTGGAATGAACTGCAGTAGTTCTGTTTAGAAGCTGATGACAGTGTTACACTGTGAGTGGAGGGAAGAGAAATGGTGGCTGGAAATGAGCTATCTCTTTTCTCCTTGTAATTTTTGGAAATTCCATCCCAGACCTGCAGTAGTTTATTCTTTAATTTTCTATAGACAGAAATCAAAATATCACAATATCTTTGTATCTTTCCTGACATTCATAGAAAGCATATAACCTCTCCTGTAGTTCAGCATCTTAAAATATTTTGAAAATTCTATACCAAATGTTAAGCAACGAACATAATTTTCTTACTGTTAAGAGATGAGGTTACAGGCAGTGCTAACTTTTTTCAGATCCCGTCACTTCCTATGAGCTAACTTGAAGAAAGTCTTTGATAAAAGCAACAACTTTATCTTTTATTTAGTTCCTTCACAGCTAAGAGCAGCTTTGGCTTTACAGGCCAAAAGAAATTATAGGTGAGAATATACAATGCTAGAGGAAAAAGGTTATGCAAGGAGACACCCAGTATTGGAATAAGTCTAGCAAATGCAAAATTTGGGATATACTGGGAGCATACTTAATAATAAAATTAAAAAAAAAATTTTAAAAAGGCTTGAGACATATAAATGTCTTACCAGAGTTTGTGATATTGCGTTTCAGTAAATTGAATGAATAAGATGGCATGTAAAGTTTCTTTACTGGACTGACGGCACACTGAAACTTTTGTGCACAGGGAAATTAAGAATAATTTGTTACACAGAAAATAGAAGGAGGGAAGTAACTGAAAGGTAGCACGCTATAATTATTATATTAGCAATCTGGCAAAGTATTGAAGTATGTGCTTAATTTTAAGCACTTGTAGGAAGTTAGAATGAGATCACATCAATGTGGCATACTTAAATCTGAGTATGTGTAGAGGACACTTTGGTTTTCAGTCAAAAGACCTTGAAGATGAGAAAGCCCAATGCAGTAGGAAGCCAGCACATTGACCTTTGATCAGAGGAGTCATCGTCTTCACCTAGAGAATTCGTACCATCATCGTGTGCTAATTACACACAGGAACTCCTGTTCTTTATGCCCTGAAAGTGGGAAGAGTTCAGCTGTAAGCAGGATACTAGCAAGCAACCAAATTGTCTTTGTCTTTTTGCTGCTTGAACTTGAATCACAAGCCCTTTTTTATCATATACCCAGTTAAAAAGTAATTAAAAATTCTATATGAAGTAGTGTGTTACTTTTTAAACTGGCTGTGAACCGTGATAGCTCAAAGAAACAAGACAGGATGTGTTACAAACTGATACGTGGTCGCTATATGATGTTAAATGCTGCTTGCTTCTCAGCCTGATGCTAGTAAAACCATGTTTCTATGACACAGAGTAACAGTGTTGAATTGGTATGTAAATATTAGCTACTTCCAGAGTAACTACCTGAAGACTTACGCAAGTTGCCAGTATGAACAGACTTTAAACTGTTTTTTCCATTGTCATATGGGGGACTGAAATGGAAGTGGCTCAGTTTAACAAGACATTGTTTTAATGAGTTTGCTTCTACAGAAAGGCGGAAGGATACCCACAGCTCATGTTGTTATTTGATACTGTCTTTGAAATTATAATAAGAACTTTGAAGTCCTGTTCTTGAAAAGGTGGATGCTCATTCACTTGACATTGCTGACTATCTAGGACACTAGTAATTAATGCCTTATCTTGCCACAGCTGGCACTAGATAAAGAGCTCATTGACTTTGGCAGCCATGTGGTGGGAGAGACGATTTCACAGACCATCAGCCTGACGAACAGTGGAGCTTTGGGAACAAGATTCAAAGTTCAGACATCAGCAGGTGACGGTAGTACACACAGAGCAACAGCAAAGTCTTCTCCCGCAAGAGCGGTAGGTTCAAAAGCATTTCCCTACATTCTGCTTTGCAAGGTGTGGTAAAATCATACAGAGTCGTAGAACAGTGCAGGTTGGAAGAGGCTTCAGAAGATCATCTGGTCCCATCTGTAGTAGTTTGTTTACATTTGGGTTGGCATATCTTAATATAATCTTAGACCCCCCAAATACCACAAGACAAACTTAAAAACAGTTATTTTGGGGGAGAGGGAGGAAACCAACAATGATAGGGTTTTTTAACATTTTTGTCATTTGTCGTGATTCCTATTTTCTCCACACCCATGAAAATAAGGAAAAAATACTTTAGTTAAAAGAGGAGGTTCTGACGGAGTCATTTAAAATCCCAGCTCCTGGACTTCAGAAAAATGCCAACTGTTGCGAAACCAGCAATAAAGTAATGAGAATTGGGAGCACTAGCCTGTGATCTTCCTTTAAAAATTCAGAGCTGTTAGTTTAAATTGACAGAAAACTTAGGAATCCTGACAGCTGTACTTCTCCATTCTTCATCTTTGTTCCGTCAGTGCAGCCTTTCATTGCTGCGCTTGTTGAAGAGCAATTGGCTCAGATGGTTTGCAAAATTCTCGACTTGATAATCTAGCCCAGTTTTAAGTTCTAAGAACTGACCTCTCTTTTGAAGCACGACATTCAATAGTGTGCAGTGAAACTGCTGAGCTGTTTGCTGTGATTTTCAGCTCTCGTACTATCTTTACGTTAGAAGTGTGGTTCAGCTAAAGAATTTGTGAAATAGCACCACCTGTATGCGTGGTTTTCCTTCTGTATTCTGTGTTTTGTAGGTGTGTAATGAACAGGAGTCTGGTATTAGCAGACTTAGTTTTGACATAGAACTGCTTGTGTTTCCGCTAGAAAAATGTTAGTTCTGTTAATTGTGAAATAACTAACGTGATATTCTGTTGCTCCCATTATATTATTTACCTGTTTTGGACAGCCAGCAATAATTAAATCTGCTCATTGACAAAGGTCTAGTAGAATGTGCAGTTTTTAGTAAGTGCAACACACTTCTCCATTTATAACATAGAACCGTTGCGAGAAAACACAAGTCTGACTCGCAGCTGCTTGATAAAATGGGAGCTGGTGCAAGCTAGATGAGCAGTCACGGTAGAAAATGGGTTTTCTGTGTTTTCTAACAGGTTACTCAACATTTTAGTGACTGTGTGACTGAAAAGAAAGTCAGCGATAGTCCTGTGACATTGGTAGTTGAAAAGAAGGAACAAATTTATCCTGACCAGAGTGAAGAGATGACCTCGTGTGTAGCCCAGGCGGAGCAGCAGCAGGCTGAGACAAGCCTGAGCAATCGCTCCACAGGTGAGATGGCCGTGTTGGAAAACGGGCAGTGCGGTTTCCCAGGCTAAGCGCTGTCCATTTGTAGAGTTTCCTGTAATGAACTGTGGAATTCAGTTGGCAAAGTTACTCAATAATTAACTAGTTCATCATTCTAGTAGTAATGTTGCATTTCTTTGTATGCTGCCTCACAAAAAATGACTAAAAATAATGTATGATATAATGACACCATTATATCAAAAGCAGCAGAGAATCTCACTTCTCATTAGCGATGAACAATTCAGTCTCAGAAGAATACAGAAACCAACTAGCTTACAGGAACTGCAAAATTGTTATCATTCTTGTCTCAGCAACTGAATACCCACTTCTTGGAATAGAAATCCACATGACAGGTTTATTTTTATAGTCTGTAATTCTAGCAACAAGGAAGCAGAAAGATGAACCTCCTCAGACATTTTCCATCTCATTCCTAATGTTTACTATGTGCTTAATAAAACCCAGTCTTGTAGAAGAAAGACTTTCTTAATTTCTTTGTTATCTGTATTCTTTAAGATTTCTTCTGGATATTGATCATTCCAATTGCAGGGAACTAAAAGTTCCATGAACAGGTTGTGGGTGTTTTTTCTTTTTAAACCCAAGATCTGTATTGTGAAATGGAATGATTCCATAAATTGGGGTCGCTGTCTCCATAGAACATTTACCTGTTAAAGAGGTTTTCAGAGCTTTGAGGGGGGGAAGGGGAGAGAAATTCCATTGCTCTGGCACAGTAACGTATCTCCTGACACCTTGATCTTTTTCCTGGTTAATGTGAAGCATGTGGTTGCCAGTTGATTACTGCCACAGAGTGCAGAGTTAGCTTCGCCTCTCTCGTGATGCATTAGTCTAAGGCACTTTGAAGCCCTTGTGGGAGACTGTTTAATTAGAAGGTACTTATTATTGCAGTTATTTTGAAAATAAAGTGAAGCAGCACCTCCCCTTGCTCTGCAGGCCCTCCTGAGTGCATTGCTTTGTCCCACTGAAGTTGTTCTTAAAGCCCAGTTCACGCTTTCAGCCTAATTGGCATTCCTTGATGTAACAGTCTCTGATACGTACTTTATCTTACTGAAACATTAGTATTGTTAGTTTTCAGTGGAAGGCTCAGGTGCCTAAGGTAGGCTTCTGGACTTGGGCAAAGTCATATGGCCAAACAGAAGTTCCCTTCTAGACATTTGTATTTCCACATCCTTGGTACATATTATTGGATTTGCAATATTGACCAAAACCAGTGCACTTCTGCTCTGTTGGATATTTTTATTTAGTGAACAGATGCACACACCCAGCATCTTGAGGGGTTTTGTTTGTGTGGTTTGTTTTGTTTTGGTTTTATTTCTCCCCAGATCAACTTGGTCAAGATGTATTACATTCCAGATCAGATCTAGACACAGACAATGCACATATTTCAGTGGAACTTTCTCCCGAAGAAACACCAGTCGAAATTGTGCTTGGAAAGGTAATGAATATCCTGAGATCCAGACAAGATTTTCACTGGTCTAAGCCTACATCAGATACATTGCCTTCACTCTGGTGGGAGGTGCTTAAGTACGTGATCCATTTCAAGCCCACTGGACTTCACTGTGTCACAGTTAATTTTTAAAATGAAATCGTATGACATTTGCCATTTATTTTGATGTATAAAGACTTACTTGAGCTGAAAGATTCTGTATACATTTACACTTCTCATAATTTAACTTTTTTGTCAGACTGATTTTTCTGCTGTGTTGTTCTGTGGTTATACAAAGCCTGGTGACAACACAAAAGATGGGCCAGGAAGAATGTCTCGGAAAAGTCCAACTTGAGCCATGTTAAAACTGGGTGTGAGAGTCCAGATAGTAGTTCATATGAGCATCTGTTGCTTCTACCTGTACATACAAAAGGCAGGTGGACTAGATGTGGAAATCAGTAGAGCAGGTCTTTGGATCGTAGCACAAGACAGCTTCTCCATCTTCTAGTTACATGTTCACCAATATATGCTGGAATCACTCTGGTAAACCACGCTATCTAGCTGACATAGAGTCTTGCAGTAGAAGGAGACTTTTAGTAAGATTCTGACCATGCCTGGCCGTGAAACTGTGTGTCCTGCCAAGTCTTTCCCCGCAGTAAACCTCCTAGGGAGCTACTGATACTGATTTTTCCCTTGTATAGTCGTTCAGTCTAGTTACAGACTAGGTGTAGTAGAGTGTTTGCATAGTATGAGTGTATACTGCTCCTTTATTTCAGTACAGTTTATAGCCCACTACAGTAATACAGTCATTTTCATTAAAAACAGGTTCCTTCTTGTTTAGGTTACTGAAGGTGAAATTGGACCTTTCAGCACAGTCAGACTTCAGCTCATATTTGTCCCAGCTGTCCCTGGGGATGTGCGGGCAGACTTTGTGATCGTGTTTGACAACTCAGACTGCAAACCAGTGAGTGATTTTGTGCAAGACTTGCTTCAAAACACTGTAGAAAGATACTTTAACATCCTGCTACTTCTGCTTTTCCCAAGAATTACAAGAGCTCTGAATCCTATATTAGAAACAGGAGATGGGAGGTAACTTTGGGAGGTAATCATGGCCCTTCTTTCTGATGCAGTATGGTTATTAAACCTGTTGATTCCCTTAAATTTCTATGCAAATAATCCTGATATTCCCAGTTTTATCAGACATCATACTGGAAAACCTCTAATGTCCTGGAAACAAACCCAAAAGTATTCTCCTCTATTCCCAACCCACGTTGTTTATTTTCTTTCTGATATATCAGAATTGGAATTATTTAGCATGCAGTAGTGAAACTGATGTGTGAGAGCTGGAAGGGATGACAACTTTAGTTACCACTTCAACATATTTTGATTCTGCACTTTGTTGGAAGCCAAATTCTGCCTGGGAACAGTTGACAGAAGCTTTCCAAAAAAAAATAAACAAAAACTTTCGGTCTACAGACGGAGCTGCAGGTGCATGCTGTGGGCTCCTGGGGGTTCCCTCTCTCTCAGGATCCTTTTATCCAAGTCCGAGCTACATGGGCACTGATGGCAGACCTAAGGCCATTGTAGGAAGTGCAGCACTGTGCTGCCATACTGTGTTCCTTTGCTGGCTAAACAAGCTGCAGTCTCTTGAGTTTCTGAATTATGGCACATTCACTTAAGCTGGGTGCACTTTAACTACTTCTTTTCGATGTCAGGGGCAGCATGCTGTTCCTTCATGTTCTCTGTCAAAGAATCCAAACCAAAATTCTTTTTTTCTCCTGGGACACCATAACATCTAGGTTTTATTTTACAAATTATTTTCATAGCTTTGCCTAATTAAAGAAACTGTTGAAATATGAATAATAAAATACTTTACTCAGCTGTAGTTTATAGCAGAAATTCTTGCTCTGTCTAGATCAGTAAGAATTTGAGACTAACAAAAATAATTACACTTTTGATTTATGTATTAACAGCTGTGCTTTAGTGCCGTTGGAGTCTCTATTGATGTCCCGGTTTGGGTGCCCAATCCCAACATTGATTTAAAGATCTGTATGTATGACCAACTTTACCAGGACTGCATTGTCATTCAAAGCAGGTGAGCTGCCCCTTCACTATCAGCTGCCTTCTATAGCTAGATACTGCGATCATAGGTCTCTAGCTGATGTCTTGAGGTTCTGTTGTGCCAGACCCATCTTGTCATCATTGGAAGCTGAAGAACAGTTTGGGTTTTGCCCTGGCATTTCAGGAGGACATCCTGATCACAAGCCCTTTGAGTTCATTGCTGCCGGGGAAATTGGACGTGGGTATCCTCCTATCCCAGCTACCCAAGGCCAGCCGCAGCTATGAAGTGTCGGGGTTAATACACACCCTTTGCACTCCCACAAGATTCCCTGCGTTGTGCCTGTTCTGTGGCATAACTGTGAAGTCCCTAGGGACTAGCAACTCCACAGAGTTTCATCATGTGGAATTTGCGTACTAAACATTGGGAGATAAATATGTCTAAAATGAAGTGCACATTGGGTACAATTGATTCAGCCAGGAAACTTTATGAAATAATATTTTGTTATTTCTCAACTATTTTACTTTTAATTAAAATCCATGGGACACATGATCTGGAAGCCAACCTCATGCCAGCTGTTCTTGATTGAGAAGGTCAATCACCAGTCTTTCCAGAGTTGGGATATGGTGCTGGATAAATCACCTCAGTCCTTTTTCATTTACTGTAAAATGGGAAGGGTACAACTTTTCCTAACCCATATAGGCCTTAAGCACCGCAGTGGCGTGACAGATACCTTGTGAGGACACAGATAGTGACCAAATAGCAATTCACAGGAGAAAAAATATCTGGGTGTTTCTGTAGTCCAAGTCAGTCACGTCTGAAGACTGGTTCTGTTTGCACTATAGTATAAAGATAATACTTCAGCTCATCGGCTCACAGAGATTTCATGCTGTCAGAGAGGGGTTGCATGAACTTTTGTTCTCTTAATTGTCTCCAGGTGCTGGGTGTCTTTAGCTAACGCAGTCACTATTGAATGCTTATTTTAACAATTTACATTTCTTAGATTCTATTTAAATAGGATTGGGGTGGGTTTGTGGGAGGGTGGGGGAGAGATTGGTTCTGTAGAAGGCATCCATTCTAAACCTCTTACCAGAATTACAGACTGCAGAGATTCTTCACAGTTGGAAAGAAATAAGTAAAGCTGTTATCTCAGAAATTCAGTTTACAGATATGACAAGCACCAGTTCTTATGTAAGTGATTTTACTTGGTCTAGATAACCCAGGGATAAAACTTATAAGTATAGAAGCAGAATAACTCTCCTAATGAAAACTTAAGATTTCAAGGGGATCCTAAAGATAGAAACTGTCAAATTGCTTAGGGCCAAACCTTAACTAAGGGAAAAATCCTGCTGATCCTTTGCCAAGTTTCACTAAACTAAGAGCACTTAATATGTGGTATACTGTCCTTAGTGCCTTGGCAAATCCAGTCTTTGATTTACCACCCAATTCTCTACAGTTAGGAAAAATTGTCTTTGCTATACTTTGAATTTCAGCCCAGATGACTGTATTTCATGTGCAGTAAAACCATGTCTCAACTCTTTATCCTGGAAAAGTAGATAGATTTCATCATGCTGTTAGATGTGGTGCCTGAGAAGTTCCTTCCTCTAGCAGCTATTGAAATTTTTCTGTAGCGTGTAGCAGAAAGGATTCCTCATTGCTACGTGGTATATGTCAAACCACTTCTCAAACAGATGAATTTAAACTGCTGAAAATAGCTGTAAATCACTATTGGTCCAAACCAGTCTCTTAGGTTAGACTAGTAAACAGCTGTGTTTTAATGGCAGTAGTAAAAACCTGGGGAAAGGTAGCCTTGCTAAGGTCTGTGGTCTGGAACTATGCACAGACAAAGGACCCAGAGCCAAGGACAATTATCAGGCTAGCAAAGAAGCGGCCAAACTGCTGTCAGCATACAAACCAAGATAATAGTTTGTTACAGTGGCTTTGTGTGAGAGCTGTGTGTCAGCTACACGGTGCTGTCTGTGAACTCATGCTCGTAGCAAGCACTCACTGGAGCAGACGCAAGGTAAGGTTACCCAGCCCAGCTGAAAGGGCTGCTTGTCCAACAGCTGCTGAAATGCCTGAGCTGGTGAGAACTGAAGTTCAGAGCCAGTAGATATGAAACGTTATTAGCATAACTTCTAGAACACAGGTTCTTTAATTAAATGTTAATTAAATATGTAAATAATCCTACTATTCAGGGATATTCTTACAAATGTCTGCTCTAATCCCTAACTAGTTCTAAGAAGAAAAAAACCACAAACAACTAAAACTTGTAGTGAGAGAATTCTTTAGATTTTTGGGGCAAAATCTGACCCAGGCCTGGGGGAGATGATGTGTTACAACAGCCTTCTGTTCACACCAGTACACACAAACGTCTGGCAGAAGCGGAGCAGAAAGAACTTGCCTGTGTCTTCCTGCTGCTGCAGTCTATGATGTTGTAGTCTGCAGCAGAAGTAGAAGATCAGGTTTTCAAGTCAGATAGCTCTGGCACTGAAGTGCCCAGGCAAGCTCTGCAGAATTGCAAAATGTTAGTTAATACTGGTTTGGGGTTTGTTTTGTTTTTTTCTCTGGTCACACAGAACATGGTAACCAGGAAGCGTAAGTAAGCAGCATAAAGGGTGAAAGAGTCTTGTCAGAATCCTGTCCAGTATAAATTACTTCGAGAAGTAATTTCTTTGGCAGGTTATAATCTGCACTGATTTAATGAAATAGTATCTAGTTCTCGTAGATTGTCAACAGTCAGAAATCATTCCAGGCTCCCAGTACCACACGCTATAGCTGTTGATTTAGAGCAGACCATCTGGACTGACAGCTTGTAAACCAGTCCAAGAGAAGGAAAATGACAAGCTGAAATATTTGTAAATTGCTTGGCAATTGTGCACATGGGCAGAAAATTCCAAAGCAGGGTATGGTTTGTGGCTATTGCTGTATTATAATATGGCCAGAATTCAGTAAACAGGGAGAGGTTTCCTAGCGTCCAGTATGCCATTCACAGAGCAGAGTGACACCTGGTTTTAGCAGACGAACTGGCAGTACCAGCTTAGCCACACTACGGCTTCTTGCCCTGTAGAATCTCCGCTCTCAAAGGAGAAGCGAATTCACGTTATTTAAAAGAAGTTACCGTGGTTTTGGGGAGAAAAACCAACAGCAGCAGTGCTCTCTGTGCATTTCTGGCATTAGAAAGCCCCCTGAGTTTGAGGTTTCTTCCTGCCTGTAAAGGCTTATTTTTTGGTGTTGAAGGTTTTGAGATAATTATGGTGATAATGAGGATGAATGGATTTCACAAACTGGGTACATGTTGATGTTTTAGGTGTATTATGCTCTTTCAGGTTCATTCTCTCGATTCTTCTGACTACAGGCTGGGACATCAGGTGCTTGTTAGCCACTTAAGCAGCATCTAGGCATCCTTGGCCCCACTTAGGGGTCACTGGTCTTTGGTTTTCTGTTTCTCAGACAGAATAACAGGTTTTTATTTGTTGCATCACCCCCCAGTTGTTATACAACCTAGATCCAGCATGATGAGAAGACCACTCCTTTTCTATTTTGGGTGGGTTCTGTGCTGCAGCTAGGACCAATTAGGTGTCTCGAACACTGAGTGAGTGATTCCTGTTGATTCAGATAGAGAGAATGTATGTTAGGAGCAAATAATTAGCTGGTAAGTCACAATAATTTGGCTTTGACTTTCCCCTGACCTGACTTATCACTGTGCTGCACTTTGATAATTATGTTCCAATCAGCTGTGTATATTGCATGAAATACAGCTGGGTTTACTTACAGCGCTTCCAAAATCTTGTTTTCTATACTTATGTTAAAAGAGAATACAACTGTCTGATTTTGCAGTAGCAGTTTTACATGCCTATCATTTTCAAAGGAAGCTTGGAATAGTTGTAACATAGAGTGGGGATGCAAGGGAGGGGGCAGAGGGGGGCCAAACTGCAAGAGCAAATGTTGCCGAGGTGGCAGTACCGGTAGCCTCAAAGCCACCTGAGCACATCTGATCTGTTTGCAGAGCAAAAGCCACGCTGCGTTTGAAGTTTGAAGTATGCAAAGAATTGAGTAAGCACATGGAGCTGCTTCCAAAAACGGGTTACATCCAAGCTCAGTCATCCTTCAGTGTGCAGCTGAAGTTTCTGCCCAGGTAACCTAACAACATTAATCTTGTCACTATTGAAGACAGTATTGGTAGGAGGCTGTCAGTGGAAAACTTGAGCAGGTCAAAGTTTTTTCTTCCTTCACACTGTAGCAGAGTGGACTTCACACTGCTGGTGTCAGTGCGGTCCCAGTCTCCCCCCTCTCTCCCCCTTGGAAGTTGCCAGATGCTCAAGGAGGAAATTAACTTGGATCACAGGCCTGTGAGGAAATGCTGTCCCTGTGGTGACAGCAGCAGTGTGAAAATGTGAGCAGTTGCGTTCCTGGTAGGCTGCTCCCGTTTCTGCGGGGAAGCTATTCTTATACACAAGAGAGGTTATCTGGGCCAGGTGGCTACTTCATGCATCACTGATTAAATAATTTCTGGACAAGAACTCCTGTGCTTGCTAATTAAGGTAAGAATGGTTTGGCTTCCTGTTCATATCTCTTCTACCCCTGTACCTTTTTCTCCAAAATATAAATGTGTTGATCTTGAATTCCATTTTATATAACATCATCTAAAATGCTAAAAGCTTATCCCAGCAAGTTTCTCTTCTGCATTTCATGATACATCTACATAAACATAGCTCAGTTATAGGAAACAAAGAATTCCAGTTTTTAAATACAAAAGCTCCTGTTGACCACTGTTAAGTTTATGTACCTCATCATTGCCATCCTAAAGAATTCAGCAGGACATTTCTTTTCAAATATAAATTAAATTATATAGATCCTAATTCTGGTGTACAGCCAAATACTTTGGCGGCTGCACTGATTGCTGCTTTTTTCATGGAAGTTACCTAGTCCCATTGGTGTGAGCATATTTGGATTTTCACTGATGTGCTCAGCATCTCTGGATTCTAACTTGAGAGTATAATCACCGATTTTGAAATTTTCACCAGGTTAGTGTTCAAAGAACTAAAAGTATTTACAGTTCTTCCAACATCTCAAATCCTATCGGATCACAACAGCAGTAACCATGATTATGACATTTTTCAGTGCCTAAACTTCGGATGCTGTAAAGCACTGTTACACGCACTCAGTGGATAGGAGCATAGGTTGGATTTAGGACGTTAATCTTCCTTTGAGAAATGGGGAAGCTTCAGAAAAGGGATTTGATGAGATTAAGGCGTTTCTGACACACAAAGTACATATCTGGCTGTTTCAGTGTGTAAATCGGTTTTAAAAGACCTAGCACACAGGGGAGGTGTGTGTGTGCAGAGAGATGAGCTTGCTCCAAGCTGACGTGAAGTACTGCGCTAGTGACACATTTCTTTAAATGCCTCCTCACCGACTTTGTATTACAGGCTATATTAGTAGAATAGCTATATTAAAAGTAACGCAAAAGTAAGAAGAAACGCTCATCCAGCAATATGGAGTGAACAGATAGATGGCTGAAGGCTGGGGGAGTTCTCCCGAGTATTCTGTGCTCACTAAAATACTCGGTCAGATGTTACAATACTCATAACTTTCTGGGTGTTTGAAGCAGACGTTTTCTGTTTGTTTGAAGGCAAGTTCTCTCATCTGCTGACTTCCAGAATTCCCAAATATCACATCTTTTAGTTTTTCTGCGTTTGGAACTGGTCCTGCATATGCTGACAGTCTAAATGTGATTTGTCTTTTATGCTTCTCTTTAATTGCTCTTAGGCATGAATATGCCATTTTCAGAGATCTATCTGAAGGATTTCAGTATCTTTTCCCCAAGGCATAACAGCTATATTAGAGTCCATCCCTGTGTACGTACAGTTACAATTATTTTTTCCCTCTGGACTGTTTTGTAACAGATTAATTTCTTCTGCTAGTCTAATGTCCTGTGACAAAGTGAAAGCCAATATGTTATTCCTACCTTGTTTTTAACTCCAGTTCCTATATTTAAACATGTTAGCAATAACTTTGAAGATTACCTTCTAAAGTCACATTTCAGACTTGCAAAATAACAGCCAGCAAGATTTCAAATCACCATGGTGACCAAGTGGGTGCTATTTATTCATTAACTATTCTTTAACAATACGTTAAAAACCTGCATGTAATTCCAGTAGTAGTAGTGGGAACATAATCACTGTGGAGACCTAAGAACAGGAAGCAATTTGCTCCAATGCTGTAAGACACTATAAATAGACCAGCAGAGCTAAAAACGCGAGAGCTTTTGTGTTGTCTTGGCTCAAAGCTCTGAAATTGAGCGTATGATAGCAAGATGCTTCAGCTACAGAAAACCCGCATGTTTCTTACAAATTACGGATCTGGTGTATAATCAGACACTATTGGTCCCCAAGTTTGTTTCACTTCATTTATGTCTCTGTGCTTTGTGATGCAATTGATTGTGGGCTGGTAATTAGCCAACACCGGTGTCAAAAGGAAGTGATTGCCTAGGTTGGGTTGGTTACGTGCAGCAAAGATGCAGAAGGCTTATATTCTGGTTATAAAGTAAGCTTGAAATGACTGGATGACATTTTAAAAAAGGATAAAAGGCTGCAGACCTCTGTGAATAACTCCCTTAAACTCCTGTGGCTCCAAAATCCTATCTTTAAAAAATAAAAAATCCACCATTAATGTAGCAGGTCAATTATTCTCACTTCCTTGCTAGATACCCTTGCGGTCGTGTATAGCTGCTCAGAGCAGACGGTCTGGAGGTGTGCCACTCTACAGCAAACTTGTGACAAGTCCGTACGATTCCTGATCTGACTGCATCTTCTTTTTCTTGGCCAGAAAGTGGAACTTCATAGGTCACTAATTTTTGACTAATTTTCCCTAATACTTGCATAGATCAGATTTTAGTTAGACTGGACTGCAGTGAAGCGATGGAGTTGGTGCTTCACCAGTTATATCTATGAATATTCTATTGGAGCACAAACGCTGTGTTAAGATTAAAAGCTGTGAACAATAAAACTTTGAGACAGGTTTGGGGTTTTTTTTGGTTCAGAAATACATCCATCAAAAATTTATTATTTTTCTTAGCCAGAAAGTAGTCAGAATATTTTATGAGACCAAATATACTTTTTAATTTTTAGGCACTCTCTTCCTGAAGATGCAGGGAGCTATTTTAATGAAGAGACAAGAGTTCTGGAAGTTCCACTGACGATACTGATCATGGATAAAGTTAGTGATTTTTATTACGCTGGTTATCAAGCTGACAATAGATGGAAATTATTTTAGTGAATGTTGGTTTAATGATACCTAATCTTAGATTAGTTATTTACTAGTTGAAGTCCTATAATAATAGTAAAAGGTGCTTAAAGTGGTAATACAGATTTAATAGTTTCTTCTTGTCAGCATGTTTACAATACAGAAAGTTAAATCCTCTCTAGTTAGTGCGCAGCTGTTTCCTGGTAGTTGTTTTGTACCAGAGACTTACCAGATAGCATGGCACAAGCTTTTTATTCTGATCTGCACTGCAGATGTAGCATATTCTTAGAGTTTACATTTCCTGGAGATGCAGGTGTGATTCCATTCTAGCGTATGGAATTTGAGATATGGATATTTTTTTAAATTTTGCTTATCAAAGAGACATTTCCTAAAGCTTATTTTTGGAGAACAATGAGGCTGAAGTTCAAGATAGATATGTTACATTTACATATGTTAGTGTCAAGGAACAGTGCAGAAAAACTTTTTGCAGTTGTATTTTTGGATGACATTTCACTTAAATCCTGTCCTTACAATGCTACAGATGGAGGCTTTTATCCTGTATTCTTCCATTTGTTTCAGGCTAAAAAAGTTAATCTTACTGTCCATGCAATTGTTACTACTTCGGATTTGGAAATCAGTCCAGCACAAATCCATTTTGGATACTGCACAATCTACGAAGCTGTGCAGGCAAATGTCACGCTGACAAACAAATCCATCTTGCCACAAGAGTTTGGATTTGTGGGACTCCCAGAGGTACGTAGTTATCCCACACACACCTCATCTTGTATCAAAATATATTTAATTGTTATGAAAACATATTGCAATGTGAGTGTAAATAAATCCTGACGGTTTCTTGCAAACCCATGGATGCACTGCTGCCTGCAGCACTGTGCAAACACACAGATGAGTTCTGGTACTGGTGTCGGTGAATTTCACCTTGTTATACCCTAAGCATTTTCCAGGCAGTATAAACACCTTGGAGAAGGTTTTACTATTCTCACCTGCGTAACATCAATAGAATAAAGTTAGCCTAATAAAATACCTTTTTTTTTCTTTTTTTTTTTTACACCAAGAAATCTACTAACAGAATACCTGGTACACTTTTCTTTCAGGCTCACATGTCACTTCTGCTACTAAACAAAACAGGCTTAGGGATGTTGCTTTGGCTTTGAGGCTGGGGAATCTCGTGCAGTTTGGATCCAAATGCCTAAACCCTTTGTCTTTAAAGCAGGACGGCCGTGTCCAGACTGCTTATTGGGAATCATCCCCTGAACCATGCCTAGGTATTTTCTGACTGGCTGCAAGCTGACTGGAAGCTAAATTAATCACAGGAGCTGCCAGTTCCGTGTGGGCTAGGTCTGCTGAGGGTTTGGTGGGGGTTTTTTTGCAAAAAGTTAGCTGTTCAAGCTTCAGAATAGCATGATGATCAGAGTGTGAAATGGTTTGGCATATTCCAATTGGAGCTAGAGGAACCTGACATTTAATTAGGCATTTTCCCTTTCTCTGCTGTTTTAGGGATTAAAATCAAGGAGTTAGCTAAAAGAAATTGGAATCTTCAGCTTTTGTTTTTTTGAGCTGGTACTTGTGCCTGTGGTATCTGCCCATCATACAGGGATCAACTCTTCAAAGATACAGGAGGAACTCTTAAGATTGTTATCAAATTTCATACAATTGTCTATGAAGAGTAAATAAACATTATTAGAGAAAGGTGATAACCGTAGTTGCTAAGAAGCTGGGGAATAAATTCTACTGAAGTCTGCGTTAATGGATTTAATGCCTTTCAAGTTACTCTGAGATGAGAAAAATGCATGTCAGTCAGACTCTAGTCACCAACTCCCATGAAGGCTTCTCACTAGATTTCTGTTTTCCTGACACTTGTACATTTAGTAACAAAATTTTCTTATCTTGCCAGTAATGTCTTATTTTATTTATTTAATAAGTTGATAACTAATATTTTATTATTTTAATAACAATAATTTCTTATCCTGACATTTTGAAGTTTGTTGAAATTCAGCCCAATGATGGACTTGGAATTCTTCTTCCCCTTGAAAGCCTGACATTGGACATAATCTTTAAAGCTAACAAGGCGAAAGAATACAGCTTTGAACTAACCTGCAAGTCAGAGATTAATAGGTATGTTATGAAACTGATGGAGTAGTAGGTAATCTAGAAGTCTAACTCACGCCGGATTTCCACTGTTAAGCTAGTTCAGAAATTAAATCCCTCCCTACTTTGAAGAGGTAAGGCCAGGATAAAAATGGGAGGCAGGTGGGAATTCTCCAGTTGACAAGAGTGGCTCAGTCCCTGTTAGTTTTGTCCTTCGTTTACGTGTCTGTCTCTACTGAGATGACATTTACTATCCCACCTGAAACTTATCCTTGTCACATATCCAAGCTGCAAGTTTCCCTCAGGTCCTCTTAACCTGCAATGTTATGCTTGCTTTTTCGGCAGAATTACTGAAGGTTTGTTTTTTGGTTTTTTTTTTTGTGAAAATGCTTCATACATTAAGCTAATGCTACTAAAATAATGATGGCATAAACTTTGATTTGACTGGATGTATTTCCAGAAGTTCGCAGAGGAAGAATTCAAGTAGGGACTCTAGCCAACTGTGTATTAAAAATAGATAGTATTATTGTTCATCTTTAGGCAAAATTCCCATTGCAAGCTTGAAATTCTGCTTAAATAGGGACTACAGGATTAGTTCCCTGTTTTCCAGGCTGATTAAGAGACTATTTTATGCTGAGACAATTTATCATGTGTTTATTTTTAGACAATTCAAGCTGTCATGCAAAGCAGTTGGAGTCCACCCACCTCTTGAATTGTCTCATTCCTTAGTTCAGTTTGCTGCCACAGCTTTAAATGGTGTGTCTACAGCAACACTGTACGTGATGAATGCCCACGTGAGCGCCAGCCGCTTTACTCATGCTGTCCCAAGAATTGGCAATGGGGAAGCTGCCCTTGTTGGACCCACTTCGTTTGAATTCCGTGTGCCCAAAGACTGTCCAGTGACAATCACACCTTCTGTGGGAGCTGTGCTGCCTGGGAAGGTAATGTCACTTTAAATGCCAAGTGTTCTGCCAAATCTTTTGATCGTGTACCTCCCTACAAATGCTGTCACTTGTAAACGCAGCTCAAAACATAAATTATTATTAGAATAGCTGGAATATTTCCCCAGTGTTGTCCATGATGATCTATTTGAAGAATGTTTAAATATCAAAGCTATTGGTCATGTAAAACCAGCCCACTGTAACATAGTGGACTTGCCAAAAGGCTGCAAGTGACCCTAGCCTTTGGATCATCTTATTCACTTGGAAAAAAACCTGTATTTTATTTGTTAATTTTTGGTGTCATGTATATGCTCTTATTGAGCTTTGGAGGTATAGCACACATATGAGAGCTGAATTTTGCCTGTCTTTGTTGTGTGTGCTTTCTCCCTCCCAGAAAAGCTTGATTCAAGTGTCCTTCAGACCAACACTGCCAGATCAGCTAATCAGAGAAGAGGCAGTTCGGAGGCTTTGCAGAGCAGCTGCGACAGGGGCAGAAGTACAAGTAAGGAATGCTAAGAATGAGCACATGCAGTTGGTCTGTTACTTCCAGATATTTGTTTCTCTGGATGGTATTTTTATCATAAAATTATTTGCATATTAATGAAGCCCAAACTCATGTAAGGCCTGCCTATAAACAGCAAGAGTATGACTGTACTGTTGCACTTAATGTGCAGTCTGTTCACTGAGCAGTAATTCTGTTTCATGCTAACAATTTCAAAAGCATCCCTAAAGGATTTTCTTGCAAATGCTAACTGCAAGTACTCTTAAATAAATAAAAAAAAAGTTCCTACACTTCTTGCAGATTCACAGCATACACGGACTTTCTATGCAATGCTGTGGGTCAGTTAGTTTATGTAAGCACCTATGGTTGTCTTTATTTATGAGGTAAATAGGTAAAATTCCCATGAGAGATAGTCTTTTACTCATCTGCTCCAATAGGGGAACTCTTTTTTTTTTTTTTTTAATGGGGTAAAATATGTCCATTTCAACTTAATTTACATTATTAGAAATATGTGTAATAACTGGTGTGCCTATGGCTTGTTACCATAACCCTACTGCTGTTTCCTTGTTTCCTGCACTCTTTCACCTCTTAGGTTCTGTATCCTTGGGCCGGGCACTGGGTATTTGTAAAGTGATGTCATGATTGGATTCCCAGTGATCACCCTCAGTGTATAATGTCTCTGTGTATTTGCAGAAAAGGAAGAAAGATGAAAGGAGAGAGGGAAAGAAATCAAGCATTTCCGTTACCAGACAGCAGTCTTCCAGCCAGCTTGTAAGGGATGGAGGCAGTAAATACCTGACTTCTCTGTATAGTTCTGAACAACAAAAATCCACGGAGTTACAACCTGAGTAAGTCAGCAAAAGCATCTTGTGCTGCATAGACAACATTCTCTTTACAAGCAGTTTAATAAATCTACTACAAGCTATAGGTAGACAAGAAAGCAGTCTGTGGAGAAGAAACAGCTTTAGCGATGTTGCAAAGGCTGTTTCCAAAATTAGTGCTGCTTTTAAGCCACACAGCTGTACCCTCTCATGTAAGGCAAAGAATCCCGTTATGCATCAGAGTGCTTGAAGACTTCAAAGAATGTGTCAGAAAGTGTGAGATGTGGCTGTACGGGCAAATTTGGCTGAACCGACAAGGGTAGTATTTTAAAGGGCAACTAGAAAGCTGAACTTAGTTGCCAGCAGAAACTGCTACTAATGTCCCTTTTCTGAATAGGTCTAATGGAGCTGAATACATTCAACCCAGATGGAAACCCTCTGATAGCTCATACCCATGAGTCTGGGTTAATTTTTTTTTTTGAGGGCTTGCATAGTCCATCATATTAGTGATGGTCATCTTCAGTCCTGGAAAATGAGTGATGCTGTAAAATGTGCATTTTAAATAGTCGTGTTACAGTATGTGTACCTCAGTGCGAATTACCATTAATAGCATGTGCTATCTAGAAATCTGGATACTCAGATGCAAAATCTGATACTTGAGGTCCCTTGTTTAGCATAAATTCAACTTTTTAGAACCACACTTCTGCCTAATCTGAGGAATTTAGAAGTGATTGGAAGTTAAATACATGCTTAAACACCAGGCATATTTGGCTGTATTGGAGGTTAGAAATTTTTGAATAAAATTCCATGTTCATTATGAGCTATTATATATTTAAAATACTTTCAGTACAGGTCATAAAAATAAATTTTATACTTGAAAATTCCCATTGTGAAGTATTGGTTGGCATATTGCGTTATAGAAATGTGATCATGGGTGTTTACATAGCATTAAAATAATGCAGAAGTACTGGAATACTTGATGTACTCAACATAAGGAAATGGCATTGAGGATTTTGCAGTCTTTAGTATAACATCTGTTATCTGGGTTTATAATTTTTATTCTCTTTTGGCAAGAAAAGCAAACCACTTAGTAGGGTGGGTCCATTACTGTGCATCAAGGCAGTTGCTTAGTTTCACTGTTGTGTTCAATTTTGACTGTATGACTAAGGAACAGTAAGCACAAATAGCTCAGTAGATATCCATTTGATTTTTTTTTTTCTTGCTTTCTCACTTACTAAGATGATTCTTATTCCTGGATTTTCTAGTTCTGATGCTTATATGGCAGCCCAGGCTTTCCTGATGAGGAATTTCAGTGGGAGGTTTGAAAAATATATCATACCGTGCTTTGTTGCAAGTGGACATATTGATGAAAAGAAAGGCTCTGAAAACCTAAGCTGCAGGTATTCGCAACTAGATATGTGCAATTAATGATAGTTCAGAAATTTGAGGGGAAAATGGTGGGCAGGTTAATTTCTTCATTTGGGAAGGGAATTAGTTTTCTGACCTTAAGTACTTGATAGGTCAGTAGTGGAAACTCATGGTTACAACCCATTAGTTGGTTAAGAATCAAACAGATTGATATCAAAGCAGCTTAAAGAATAATTGGATGAAAAATTTAAGGCAGAGGTAGTTCATGTTTCTGCTTAGGCATACACAAAAAGTCAGCTGCCAAAAATTATGTATTGTTTTGTAATACCAATTTAATGATATCTTGTCATATGAACTGAATAAGAAGAGATTTCTGACAATAATTTTTATGTCTGTATGATCCAAGAGCGAATACCTTCTCCCTGTCTCTAGCCCTCACAACACCTTGTATCTGGAGTTGCACTGTCCAGCTGTAGCACCGTCTGTTGTGGTCACTTCAGATAATGGAAGAAGCACAGTAAATTTTGGTGATGTTGCAGTAGGTATGAAATTTGAATTCAGGTTTTGAATTTTTTTCTGTCTGATGTTAATTTCTTCTGAGCATGGATTTGCATTTTCTTTTACACGGTTTAGTTAATTTTCAAAAGGCAATAAGGAAATTAGCCCTCTATTAGGTACGTACTTAGGTAAAAAATTAGGAGCCTGGCTGGCTGGCTGAGGCATGTAAAAAGCTGACATGAGCCTGAAACATGGAACAGGGAGCTTTACAAGTGACTGTCCAAATCTGGAAGTGTTTTGGTGAGCTTTGACTAATGTGTCAGCCATAGCAGTGGAACGACTGTTTGGCCCAGGTAGAAGCAGGAGTGAAAAGGAGGAAGGATAATGCATGAGTGAGCTTCACCACTTTTTGAAATGTGTTCATTTCCGTCAGGCCACAGGATGATGAAGCGAATTGCAATACAAAATATCTCCCCAGAGAAGCTGGAAGTATCCTTGTTTGGAACGCGTAGTTAATCTGCCGTTCAGCTTCTGTTTAATTTGCCTCTTTGTCTGTAGGAGGAACTGTTTGACACTAAAGCAAGTAGGAGGTAGCAGATTTCAGACTCAATACACATCTTTCAGAGCGAGACAGGAGGTGATGTGAAGAAGGTACTAGATGAGCCTAGGTGACCTACTGGAAAGCTAATGCCATTCTACCCCGTTAAATGGAAATAATGCTGCATAGAGCCAAGCTTGAGAAGCACTTAAACACTTCCTAAAGAGTACGAGGCACTGATGACACAGCTAGTTTCAATACAGTCTGACGTACGTGTGAAACAGAACCAACAACTCAGTTTCTGCAGAGTGCTTCCCTGGATTTCTGAATACCTTCTAAAAACAGGCTGCTACACTGGCCTGTCTGAGTTAAGCTGTGTGCAGTAATATAGGAGAAGGCATGGCCCAGCTCTTCAGGTGTTAATGACCCATTCCAGGCAAAATCTGAGAATGGAGTTACTTTGAGATCTTAGTAACTGGAAAAGGATCTTGCAGCTATTTGAATTCCATGGGTAAGAAAAGTAATTGGATTAGTTCTTCTTTTCTCTGAGTTAAATATTGATCTCTGAAAAAGCTTATAGGTGGTTAGTTTATACACTGTTCTTACCTTTCTCTCCCCAGTCCTTGTTTATAAACTGTTTTCCTTGAGTTGCACTGTTTTAGCTAGGATTCTCTGTTCTGAATCCCAACGGTCCCTTCCTGTTGGTGAGACCAGTTGGAATGCTTGAGCCAGGTGAAAATAAAACCCTCGTCGTCTCTTTTTGTCCAAATGAAAGTAAATGGGTGAGTAAGAGATACAACAGCAATGGGGGAAAAGAGGAGAGACGGAGGGATGTAACAGGCTGTGCAATATGCACATATTACTGACTGGGATGAGGCCGTATAATAGCAAATACTTCGTTGCCTGTGCGTAGCCCCTCCCAGCATTTGGATATTTCTCTGCGTGCTAAATCCAGAGGTTCCCTAGTAATGGCCCGTTTGTGGGAGGGGGTCAGTTGGGAGGGGTGGGGGGTGTCTTCCTTCGGCAAATGGCCTAACACAGACATCCTCTTGGCAGTTTTTTGATATGCTGGACATCTGGACGGCAAAAAACAGTCTGACCCTAAGTCTGACTGGTCATGGGGTGATGCCATCAATTGTTTGCTCTGTGGGAGAAGCACTCGATATGGGATATGTCATCACCGGAGAGAAGGGGACTTCCACTTTCAAGGTAAATCCCCCTATGCTGAACCAGGAAGCACACCAGCAGTTTTTGTAGGGAGGAAGAAGGGTTCTATAGTTTCTAGTCTGGCAGAACGTAAGGCTGAATGGCAAACTGTAGACAAAAGAACATAGCTTTAAAAGCACATCTGGCAGAGCGATTTGGCGCTGAGACAGTTTCAGGCCAAAGGTAACAAAGCTGTGCAGGAGGATCTTGTTATCTGCTTCTGTCCTGCCTGCAGCCTATACAGCAGAGATCCAGTACCTGCTAGAAAAGAAAAGACCTGTGTGATCTGCTCCGTACAGCCAGCCAGTCTGCAGAGGGATGTGAAGTAGTAGTAGTAGTGTGGTAATGCAGCAAAATAAATTCAGCCAGTTCACTAAATATGGATCCTACAGGCTTGAGAATCAATTTTCCTAATGAAAATGCTGTTGTGTGAATTAATGTCATCAGATACAGAACACTTCCACCCTGACCCTGCGGTACTCCATACGACTAGATTCGCTTTCACCAACAAGGGACAGAGACCAGCAGAGAATTCCATGCTTTCTTACATCGTCTTTGCAAAGAACAGAGTTTGTTGGTAACTGGTTCTTTTTCTTTTTTCTTTTGTTAGAGACTCATGAAGTATAAAGCAGCATCACTTCATCTTGTTAGATCTACACAACTGTCAAAACCTGGGCATCACATCACTGCAATTAAAGACACAGTTTTGTTTCCCCAGTAGGAGCTGTACTAATTCTTTCAGTGTGGGTAGCTGTAAATTTATGCAGCCTGAGCAAATATCCACAAGTAAGGAGATCCCTGTGTTTGACTCTGAATAAACCCGCACAGCTATGCGTGTTAAAGACTGTATTTAGGGATGCCCATCTCTATAAAAACATGTTAGAATATAGGAAGGGTTTGATGATGCTTCTTCAGTTCCTCTAGAGATGAACGTGTTAAACTGATAGTTGGAGTTATCTGGTATTTCTAACACTCTGGTTTGCTGCAAAACCATGCATCAGGTCTTACTTATTTGCTGTTCCAACAAAAAGTAAATGGGTTTAAGATATATGAAGCAGTAAAACGGAGCTGTCCTCCTTTCTTATTTGTACCCTCATTTTTATTTACCAGGAACACAGAATTATAATGGCTTAAGTGTGTTCAGCATCTTTCCAACAGAAGGAGAAATTGTTGCTGGGAAGAGTCAGGATTTTGTTGTTACTTTCAGTCCTGATCATGAAAGTCTGTACTATTCTGACCGTCTCGAGGTTGTGCTCTTTGGGAAGGTAAGACGATCAAGATGCCTGGATTATGAAATCAAATTCTAAACAGGACCTGCAGTGATTTTTCTCAGCATGTGTCTTGATACAATTATTTGAAACTCCTATTTAGTGGACAGCATTTGTAGGTGGAAATGGTATCTTTATCAGATGAAGTGAGGTAGGTAGGAAATGGCAGGTTTGGGGCCCGCAGACTTTTTTTTCAGGTTTTAAATATTCAGTTATTAATTCATGACAATAGTGACTTGGGATTCGGTCCTGTCTTCTGCCTGGCTGTCAGCACTGGGTAAACCAGAGCTGATGGGAGCGAGGTTGCTGCCGCGCCGCTGAGTGCAGCTCTGAGTGGGATCTCTGCAAGCAGCATTCGGTGGTGGTGGAGAGAGGAGCTCTGCCTGCGCAGTGCGAGTGACAGATGCCCTGAGTACCAGGAAGCTGCTTCTGCAGCCGCTCAGCGTGAGGAAGGGGGTTTCCATCTGCAGAGCCGCAGTTGAGCTCAGATGGAGCTCGAGGCAGGATATACAGGCTGGCAGCATAGCAGGGGGCTTTATGCCGCCTTCCAAGAGAGACTGACCAAAAGTTAATGAAGAGTGCCAGCTAAGGACCATCGGCAGGCACTGCAGACACGGAGCAGAAACTGGTAGTGAACAAGTAAGCGCTGTTTCTCTGCTTTCAAGTTTTTTGTATCTCCATATTACCTTTGCAGTTGTGGTACAGAATGCAAATCGGGGTAAGCTGAAGGTGCATGGAGACTAATTCTAGTTCACAAACTTCAGCCAAGTTTGGTGGCAAGATAAGTTTTGCCTCTTCGGTATAAATAGGTTACCCAGTTCCCTCCTGAGGCACATTGCCCAGGAACGAAAGGCCGTTTGAAACGGGAGTGCCTGAGTGGACAAGACAAGGGGAAGATGCAGGATTCTTGCGTCAGAGTCCAGGGCCTCTTGGCTTTTACGTAGGCAGATGATGTAATGATGTCTCTGCAGCTGATGCTGTTTGTCAGTATTCCAGATACATTGGTCCTTAAGCTGTAACCTGTGTTTGAAGTGTTCTTGTCTTATCTAGAAAACAGCCCATGTGATCCACCTGAAGGGCGCAGCAAGGGATCATCCCATGTTTGTGGAAGGGGGGGTTCCACTAGACGTGCCCGTCGAGTCCTTGGCTGTAACACGACCTCTGTCATCCCAGCAGGCACTGAAAGGAGGTAATGTGCTAACACTGACACCTTATTGCAAAACAGTGAGGGATAAGACATGGGCGTGTTCCTCATTCTTTAACTAAAAATAATTCAAGATAACTTTTCCAGAATCAGAACAAATAAGCATTATGGTATAGCCTATATTTGTAACACACACACACAAAAAAATATGCAGGAAACCTTCTCTTAAGGAAAGGTTTTCTCTTAATTTTAATGTAGTTTTAATGAAGATCATCTATCTTTGTAACTTACCTTGCAAAAAATGATTATAATCTAATGCTACTATAAAGTATTTGCTTTCTGCTGCTTCTCTGACTTGTGTTAAATGTTTATGAAATTGCCATATACAGTAATATATCCTGGACACTCCCAATTGTACCGTTATGAAACAGACACGCTTTCAGGGCTTTGAATTTATCCTTCCCTAATTTCTTTGGAAACAGTATATAAGCAGCTCCTAGCACCTAAGCTGTAAATAAATCCAGGCACGCAGCATACACCAATAGGAATATTGTATGTGCTACGGGGCTAGAAAATGAGCATGAACCTTGAGAAACAATTAAAAATTACAGTTTGCAATTGAAAATTTATGTAAAACGTCCTTTTGCTTAATTCTTCACTAGCTCTGTAAGAAGGGTCTCCTTGTCTATGCCAGCTCATGCATTTGCCACAACATCGCTTTGTTTTGAACCATCCTGGTGTAATTTCCACTTGCTTCAAACTGATAATCGCTCAATTTTGACTGTCTCAAAGTTTACTTCATTCATATTTGTTTAGAGCTACAAGTACCAGTGAAGTCCCTGCTCCTCATCCTGGAGTACACCGAGGGAGAGAGTTCTCCAGCTACGGCAGAACTGAAAGTTGGAGCTATACAGACAGCTCAGTTTGCGTTGAAGAAGGTGAAGGAAATAAATGTGTCATAAATAATATGACATAATGTATAACACAGATTGTCAGACGCTGTAACGAATACTGACAGTGTACAAATGGCTACTAGTTCTTTCAGTCAAAAATTCAGGCTATAAATTAAAAAATACAGCTTTCAGGGGTTCTGATAAACTAGGCATTATAAAAGCATCAGTATTTGAAAAGAAAATATTATTTTTCAGGGGCTAGTATGAGGAGTTAGCGCTATCGTATTAAGTCAGCGACAAAATTAATTGAGCAGTTTGCTTCCCCAATTCTGAAATGCCAAGGTCTGAGCACAGAACTGAATTACAGGTCTGATCCTGTTGTTTTAGTGTAGTATTTTGTGACAACTTGACGCAGTGAAGACGACAGACCCTGGCAGTTTCGCAGGGCAGAAGCAATTTGGTGCACGGCAGGCCCGCACACAGCACCCGGGCCGCGCAGCCTTGAGCCAGCAGCCTGGCGCCGGGGGAGCGGTGACGAGGGTGCTGTGCCCGTCTCTCCTAGGGCCTGGAGTTCGCGTTTGAGGGGCTGCCGCTCCTGCAGCAGAAGGGCTTCGCTCTGGACGCCGAGAGGGGAACGGTGGAGCGTGGGCGAGTGAAACGCATCGGTGTTTCTTGGGTGCCGCCTGCTGACTTCCGAGTAAGTGACAATTGCTACAGCTTGTTGCTGCTTCCACCGGGAAAGCGCGGCAGCTGTTCTCACCGGCTTGTAGGAGCAACCCAAAAGCTGATCTCGAAGCTGTCAGCAGTACAGGCTGCTTTGACGTGTTAGGATGACGGAACACGTGTAGTTACCCAAGGGAGTATAGGCTGGTATAAACACCGACATGAGAATGAAAGCCAGGGACAGTGTGTCTGATTTGGAGGCTCGCTACCTCACCATGGACTTCCACTCATCTACGTGATGAAGAGAACAAGCATCAGTCACTTGCTGCTTAGAGAATTTAGAATAACTTACAGGTCACGGCATTATATAGCACCAAAAGGCCAAAATGGTGCTGCTGTTCACCAGAAGATGCAGTTCTGATCACACTGAAGCGAGATTTTTCAATGCTCCCTGTGCGAGAAACTGCCACAGAACTCAGTTTACATGGATCATTCTGCTACGGTGTTCACATTGCTTTGGGCTGGGGGCTGCCTTGCCTTTGGTACATCCCTGGAAGTCAGTGGGGCCTTTTTTGAGTTTCCGCTTTATGAACTGCTTCATGAACCCTATTTCCCTGGCTACTTCTGTCTTTTTGTGTTGCAGAGTCTGGGTATGAGGGCCAAATGTCTTTACAGGGCTGTGACTGCTCTTCCTGATTCATAGTCTCAGGCATTCATGGAAACTGCAAGAATTTACTCCCTTGCTTTTTGTTGTGAGCTGTGTGTGGGATGGCAGAATGGGTAGCTTGTTCCAAAATTAAAAGATTGCTGCTATCACGTGCAGAAAGAAGGCAGTAGATTTCCTGGCATGATGTATGAGGCTGGCATCGTGCCTCTTGGTAACCACTGGTTGTTACACAAGATTTAACGCTGACTGATAGCCAACAGGATCCATCGCTTTCCCAACCCTCACTGCAGCGCACTCTGTTGCTGCTGTGCCCAGTTGTCATGGTTGTCGTGTGGTGACGGTATCCGTAGCACTCTGGAGATCGAATGCTTAGTCATTGCTACTTCACTTACTGCAGTATGAGCATTGCGTGAGAATGTAAAGGAGCCAACGCAGTGGGAAGGGAGATAATCTATAGCTGTAACTGGTACAGCTTACAACTGAGATGTAAAATACATCGTTTAGAACCTGATCGACTAATCTGTTCTATGTACAAAAAAAAAAGGTTAGTTTTATGTGTGGATTTTTTTGTAGGCTGATGACCCTCTGCTTGTGACAGCCCTCCTGACCTTGAAAGGTGACATCAAGGAATCTTACCGTATTCTCTTTATGGCAAAAGTTGTGTCTGCACACTCTCCCACTATGTGAGAGACCCAAGCTAAACGGAAAGGAAGATACAGGCTCCTGTTACTGGGGAGTCACTGGATCTCGGCTGAAACAGGGGAAGATTTTGAGATTGTTGCAAAGGTACGAGGGGAGCAGAGAAGCGGGAAGAGAGGTGACGTGTAATATTTCTGCTTTTTTCCCCACAAAATTCTGTGTAAACTCTGGTTCCACTAGTTTCATTTTCCAGTTGACTCTGTGACAATAATCTTGTGATGGAAGAAAGACTGAATGAGGGGCCCACGTAGATACATCTGCCATTAATCGGTGTCTTCCAAAGGTGGGCAGTCCCTCAGGAGGAGTCGCTTTTTGACGTCTACCTGGGTGAATTTCAAACAGCGTATCTTTTTCCAGTTTCAGATGCATTTTAATGTATTTGGAAAATCCTTAGTTTTTTCCCCTCTTAAGACCAGAATAAAGCTTCTTATTCAAGTCTCCTCCAAATGGTTTGGACAGTCATTTTTACAATACCCTGCGAAATCTTCCTGATGACGCATGGTCAAGCAGGAAATGGTGACCACGCTGTTCATTGAATCGCTGGATATGGTCAGACACTGGTCCCAGATCCTGGCTGTCCAGGAACTTGGTGTTTCTGTGTTTGCTTTCCTCTGAGTTCTGACTAAGAGTAGATTTCTGCCTGTTACTGGGGAAGCTGGAGTGCCCTGCAGGTATGACTTCTGTCAGGAAGCAGTAGCTAGTTCAGGGAAAAATACAGAGGCACTACACTATGGAGAATGAAGGGACCAGGAAGTTAGCAGACATGTAGAGACATAAATGATCTTTTCAATCTTATATCACGCTCTTTCTTGAATCACAGTAAGTCTGTGGCAAAATTCCCTCACCACCACTCCAAAGGCATATTGCCATTTGGCCCTATGTAACTGTTAAAGTTGCTTATTCAGATTATACAGGAAGAAAATAGAAACAGACTCTGTAAATATCCGTGAGGTGAAATGTATCGGGCTAGCTGGACTGCGGGAAGCAGTAAAGCAATTGTCACAAGAAGTACTTCAACTGCTTTCCCCCTTTTGTAGAGGAAGCTTGTGTGGCTGATGAAGAGGGGCTCCTTGTTTTTCCACAGACAGTTAGTTTGATCCATTCAGATCTGTTCTCATTTAATAACAGATCAAGTGGCTGCGAAGCTACTGAACTCCTCAGTCTGAGGCCCTACAGCTGCCAAAGCCGTGACCCGCCACCGCGGGGGAAGAGGAGCTGGGAGGGGGTGGTGGTGCCAGCCAGAGACAGCTCTGCCTGCGTGAGGGAGGCACCGAGCGCTGGACAATGACGTTTGTGTGCTGGTTCTCTTGCCGTCCTTCCAGCACAAAAAGGGAGATTATATACTGCTAGGTAAAATGAAACTGCTGTGAAATAGTACTGCACAGTGGACAGTTACCTAATGACAGGGAGGTTTTCGGAAAGCAAGGAAGGGCAGAGCATGTCGGAGCGGAAGGTTTGTTTCAGGCAGTTGATTTGGGGATGTCCATTGTGTTGAGGAGCCTTTGGATTTCACTCTTGGAAACTGAAAAGTAATGGCTGAGAATAAATTAATCTCCAAACACTCATAACCATATAATGTAGGTCAGGTACTGTGAAAATATTCAAAGGATTGAAAAAAAGTAAAAAAAGTTAAACAATACATTTAAAAAATGTGACGATGTTGAAAAAATGCGGAGGTTGCTTGTAAGAGTAAGAAAAAGGCCTAGTAAGCAGAAAGAAGGTGTCTACCTGAGGACAGGCTCGTCCAACCAACAGCATTTGCTGGGACACGGAGTCTGAAAGACTCGTAATAACTTTGGAGAGCTCTGGGAGGGCCCACTCAGGTGTAGAAGTTGGAGGGTCAAGCACACAGCATTGCCTGAGCGCCTTCAGAAGGTTAACCTGGTTATGAAGAGCAGCGGCCACTGACCAGCTCAAGTCATTGCCTGTACTGAGTAAGCTTAAGGTAAGCAAAGGGTGTGACCCATTGTTAACTGTGTTCTTTGGACTTGATGTTGAAAACTCATATGAATAATTTCACAGAATTGAAGCGAGCGTAAGGTTTTGGGTTTCAATGGTCAAAGTTTCCGTGCTTAAAGCGAAGTGTGTATTCATTCTTTCCAGGGGGAGTGTTGAACCATGATAATGAGAATAGGTTGCTATTTCTGGAGTACTGAAAATAAAGAAAACTATGCTTGCAACACACCAGCTGACACTCTGTGAAGCATTTAGGGAAATATGAAGGTTTTTAATTCTCTTTGATGAGAGAAAAGCCTGTTATTTTATCTTGGGCCTCAAAAGTAATCAGATTTGACTTCTTGGCTGATCCTTGTGGGACTGGGTTTTCCTTTCTGCTTGCATGGGTTTTGTTCTCCTGGCATACGTAGTTCAATGTGCCCAGCTCCTGCATGAAGTAATGATCTGAGACACACACTGTCAGGCTCCTGAAAATTTAGGAATTCTAGGTAGATGCTTCTACCTAAACAATTCTTATGTACAATGTATATGAAAATAGCTCCTTGATCTTTCTCCAATACAGGAAACAGAAAATTGACTGAGGTGACGGACTGCTGGAAGCAATTCCCCTGCTACCTGAGACACACCAAGCTGAACTAGACATAGTGGGTTTGTAGGTAATTCCTCCAGGACGTAGCTGAGAGAGCTATTGCGTTCTACTTGCATGGCTTCACGCCAAGTTCACAGCTACCAGGAGGAGCTCACCACGGCAGCTCTAGCCTTCATGCAAATTGGTCTTTTGAAGAAGCAAAAAACCCCGTTCCATACTGTGCTTCCAAAGCAGGTTGTCAACAACCACAGCACATCTGGTATTGTGATTGCCAGGGGATTCTAACTGTCTAGTCTGATGTTTCTGTTTCCATATTATAGGGCTCCAGTAGGGAGGGAGGCCTTATTCTGAGGAGAATACAGAAAAAAGCTAACTTCAGAAATAGATCTTAGTTTCCTAGAAGCTTAAGTTCTCTACTCCTCTAACTGCCATTCTGAGCGCTATGCTTTCAGGCTGAGTTTTGCAACTGTGATGACTCTTGGATCACTGGACCCAAACTCTTGTGCTTCCAGATTTGGATCCAAATGCAAACATCATCTTCTTGGCTCTGATGCAGCTCTAGTTTCATAAGAGAGCAATTCACATCCCTGTGTGATCTTTATAATCATTACAAGCTATATCTAGCTCATTTCCAAAACAGAAAGGAAGTGAGAGGATAACTAGTAGTGTCATACGCATCTTATTAATACACATTCTGCTTCTCCAGCGACTTCAGAGATTGCTTCACACATATGAATGCAGCTTTTCTTAAATGAGTGATGGTCCCATGACCCTGAGCAGGCCTGTAGGAAAGTCCTTTAGTCAGTGTGCCACGTGCCATCACTGAGCCTTGACACACTGGTTTTGAGCCTTGTGGAGCAAACGTAGTGACTGTCAGCTGGAGAATGGCCTGTCGTGCCCGGTACTGTGCGTTGCTGCTCCCAAGGCCGCGATTGCCCCGTGTATTGGAGCTTATCCATGCTTGTTGTAGAAGACCTCTGTCAACGCAAGTCCAAATAGATTCTCCTCCTGTTGCATTAAAATGTATTTTAGAAAATAAAAATCATTGTATTTTGTCCTGTTCTCATTACCGGAGGAGCTTTTATACATATACCCACATAGACATCTCTCAGGATACCAGGAACCTCAACAGGCCATTCTTTCAGTTGATCATCTTCTTTCTTTTCCTGTTGAAATCTTTATAATCTATTAATTAGCTCCACTGCTTGGCAGCTCTAGGTGTCTTTCTTTTGGTTGCTTGTCCAGTCGTGGGTCATGATCGCCCTGATTCTGATCACTTCTTCCCCTGACTAACATCTTTTTCTGCAGTGTAACTGAGCTCTGCTACATCAGTGCTTCAAAGGTGTGCTTGGAAGCAGAAATAATCCTTGCTCCTTCGTATGGTGGGTACAGTTGGCCTTTGGCGGATAAGGTTGGCCTTTGGCACATGTTTTGTTCTTCCCTGGTGTCAGGAAGACTTCTGTAACTCGCAGCATGTCCTAACTGCTGCAGGGCTTTGAGGAGCTCTTTAACACCATGGGCGATGTACGAGCCTGTTAAAAGAGCTAGGCTTCACCCTGAAGACAGCTGCAGGAAAGCTGCCATGTGGCGATGAGCCAAATTGCTGTAATGATCAGTATGATCACGGCAATGAAGCATTGCTCCAGGAAGTTCCTACCGAAGGGTATCCACAGTAGCAGTTTAGGATGATGGTGCGCACGATGGCCACGGAGCAGCGTGCGGAGATTTCAGCTGCGTTTCTGCCTCTGCAGTGCTGGACACAGTCACTGCGCTCCGGAGCCAGCTCCTCTCCAGGGAGCGGTCCCCTCGCTCGCTCCTGCTCCGCGCCTTCGCGCCAGGCTCTGTCGGCAGGGGGAACGCTCGCTGTTCCCAGCCCTGGCTTCCACCCGGCGCCTCCCGCTCCCGCCGCGCTCCCCGTCCCCTCGGGCCGCGGCGGCCGCCGGGGGAGAGGGGAGGGTGCAGCGCTGGCCCCGCCCCGCCGCGGGCCGCGCCCCTCGCAGCGGGCTCTGCTGCCCGGGCGGCGGGGGCAGTGCGGCCCGGCCGCCGGTATTTATGGCGGGGCCCGGGCGCTCCCGCCGCTGGCCCTGAGGAGCCCCGCGGGCGCTTCTCCGCCGGCCGTTTCCGGGCACCGCTCCGCGCTGCGAGAGCAACGGCGAGAGCTGCCGCCCGTGAGTAACCGGAACCTTCCCGCTCCCGCCCGGGCGGCTGACACTGCCGGCCCCGCCGCTCGCTGCTGCCGTGTTTCCCTCTCGGGTCCTCGCCAGCTTACGGGTTCGACTGGGCTGGCCTTGCTCTGGAGGCTGAGGGGAGCGGAAGGACTCTGAAGGGCCGTCAGCTCGCAGGTCCTCCCCTGCCGCCGCGAGTCCTGCTCTGTTGGTGCTCGGTTACCGGCGGTCGCTGCGTGCCCTTCGCCGCGCGGTGCTGCTGTGGCGGCCGCGCTCCTGCCGTGTCATAGAAACTGTTCTCCTTTTTTTATACTGTTGGCAGATCGGAAAAAAACATTTCTGGCGATACTGGAGCTATGAAAAAGTAACTTCAAAGTGACCGGGGGAAGCAGGCAGCTGTCTCAAGCTGGCATTCTCATCCCGGTTAGCTTTAAAGAACTCTTGGATCTGTTTTTCAAGAACCCAGCAGGTGTAGTTCCCTCTGCCAAGCAACAGTAAAGCAGCACTTTGTAAAACCAGCTATTGATCAGAGGCCAGCTTTTGCAGTGGGGTTATTTGCATGGGCTTACTCAGCCAGAGTAACTTACAACTGTGAAGGACAGCTAAATCTGAAGAGTTTTTGCTCCGTACTCGTATTGCTTGCTTTCCCTTTTTCACCTCAGAAACCGTGTGAAACTTATTCCCTGTCACACATTCGCTGTTTGACTGTCGATATTTAAGTCGGTGAATCATCTCCCTTCCTTCGCAGATGCCCTCAGAACATGCCTGATTGGACAAGTCTGTGGTATGTCTGGTAAGTTTATTATTACTCTTACTAACCCAGAGTAATGTGAAAGTTATTACGGACAGTAGCTGCGGTAAGGTAATGGAAACGCGTTGCTCGGAGACAGGCTGGAGGAGAGGGTTTCTCCTCAGTTTGATGAAGGCGCCGAGGGGAATGCGTTTCAGCTGAGGCCGCAGGGCAGATACGGTGTCGGGCAGGGTGCAGCATTCGTCCAGGGCTATGTCATCTTTCCTTTCCGAGCGCCCTGCAGTTTGGCTGTGGGGCTTGGCAGTTCTTCCTAAATAGACGACTGCTGAGCAGGGCACGGACTTGCTGGGGCTCAGCCCCGCCTTGCCGAACGCGCAGTCCTCAGCGCTCTCCCTTTTACGGGACGGGAGGGTGAGCTTATGGTGCTGCGTTTTCATTCTGAACTCGAGCTGATGACAAACCTGTTTACTGGCTGTTTGGATGACGGAAAGGGGGAGAACAGTGCCAAGTTGAAGAGCAAGCTCTTGCCACAAGCGGGTTTGTCTCTTGCCTGACACATGCATTATAGGTGTCCTGACACTGTATTTATAGTTTGCATGCGCCAGTATCTGGACTTCGATGGTAGCACGCAGAGTGAGTTGGTTAGTTTTAGCTGTCATTCGGTCTGGACTAATTTCAGTCAATGTTCTTTGCTTTCTTGATCCATAGAACGGTTTAAAAAGACACAGTTACATAAAATATTTTAAGAAGACTTCTGTAATTAGGCAGTGTTGAAATCATGAAAGCTACTGAGCTAGCGCTAGGATTTATACTGCCGGGATGCCCTTACCTAGGTGGTTTCTGCCTGCCCCGGGGGGCACCAGCGTAGCAAGGCACCCCGATTTCACAGGACGCACGAGCGTGCAGCTCTTGGAGTGTCGGGAAATACCCGTTCACCAGCAACGAGGTGATGCTCCTCGCACAGCAGGAATGTTTCACTGCAAAGTTCCAGCAGGTTCTTCTCGCGCTGAGTTTCGGGTTGCCTGAAAGCATTTTTCTAAAACAATAATTTGCAAGCAAATGCATGAAATTTGTGGATGCTCTCAAATTCAACTTGTTCAATTCAAGCCTTCCAATTGAGGCTCCTAAATTCAGCTTTTATAGTGAGTGTAGTCTGTGTGCGTATCTGATTCTCATACTAACAGGAGTATACTCTTGCTAAAGTTAAACGAAACAGTTGTGGAAGAAATGCTTATTTTGGAATTGTGATTGTTGTCGGCAAGTACTACCTTTGGTTTGGAAAAAAGAATTGAATGTTAATGAGGCCGTTTCTGTATATATTTAGGGTGGAATATAATTCTAATGAGAAATATGGGAGCAAGACCTGTCAGACAGTAATTCCTGTCAAGCCACTATGAATGTAGTCCAGCTTTGTCCTTGGACCTACTTCTTTATAGGACGTTCAAGCATTTCTCATTACCTTGTCTTCTCATGACCTGTCTTACTGCTCACCTAGCTCCTGAGAAGAGTGGATTCATTTCAGAAAATGGGGGGCGGAAAGGTAGAGTTTCAGCGGAGAGGAGAACCTGAAACACTAGCGTGTCGACCTAGGTACACTATGAATTGTTAAGCAATAAACTTCATTAAACAATAGCTAGAGATAGAACTGCATCTTCAAGACATACTGCAACATATAATTTCTGTGCTTCTTTATGAATATAGATCCTAGACTTGTGAAAGTTTGTACTTGTATTTCCCTCCAAGTCCATACCCACTGTTGAAAGTGGAGCCATTTTCACTACATAAAGGCTGAAAAAACAACACAAGATAATTAACATGGCATCTGTGAGCCAGAAGGCATTGTAGCGATGACTACTTCAGCTCATGAACCTAGGAGGTTTGGCCTGTCTTCACCCATTTAGAGTGAAATTATATTCAGCTCTGGAAGAAGTAAAACATAAGCAATGAAATGATGGTATTCTCCCTCCTTCTCTAAGGTTAATCTTGCTGACTGTGTTCCTGCTCCTGCTCTGTGGGATCACAGCAAGCTGCATCAAATTCTGCTGCCGGAAGAAGAGGCCTCCGGTGGAGGCCTTCCCCAGGCACCCTTGTGACTTGACAGCTATTGGTATTGACAGTGACAGCACTGCCCACAGCACGGTGACCTGTAAGTATCCCCTGGGAGCCCACTGCTCATCAGTGCTTTGCTGTTGAACGTCTGCCTAGAATTCTCTCTCTAGCCCTGGCAGTAACGGGCACTTTCTGATGTGCTCCAGAACAACTTTCAGCCCCACAGGGTGGGTGGGAGAGATGAAGGAGGGTTATCAGGGCAACACTGCAAGTGAGTGCAGAAGACAAGTAGGATTTAACGCCGCAGAGGGTAAAATAAAGTCTGTGGCGGGTTAACCTCTTACGTGTCATCTCCCATATCTGTTCGTATCACCATTCCCTCGTTTTTTTAACTTTTCTGCCCACCTCACTGTCCACCTCACTGTCCAGCTGTTCTAGCCAAAGTTCTCTCTAATGCGAGGAACTGTTCACAGCTATTTGTGTACAAAGCCACCTGAGGCTGCCTCTGCTACAGCACACATGTACTATGTCAGGTATTTCACAGTAATTACTGGATGGTGATATGCAGAGACATTTTCTCTTCTGACTGCTTTCTTTTGGAGAATGTATAGATTCTATCATGGGTAACACTATACTGATAGCTTTTAGTATATAGCATGTATGTTCTGACACCACAAAAACGGGTCCATAATTTCTTGGAGAAAAGTAGAATTAGCCCTTCATATATCAACGTTCCACGCAAGTATTTAATTTGGTTTTAATTCATTTTCTTCACAGCATATAGCTCGTTGCAGTACCCTCTGAGTGCCCCTATTCATTCAATATTTGTGGATATGGATAAGAACGCTGTGTCCCCTCCAGCTTACAGTCTCTATGCCATGGAGTTGCCACCTTCTTATGATGAAGCTGTCCAAATGGGTAAACAGCACACTGAAGTGGCGCGGACAAGCCAGAAACTCAGTGACATCCCTGGACAGGTGACATCAGGTGGGCTGAGTCCCACCCAGGATTCACCCGATACAACCAACAAAGACCCAGCCACACAAGCCAGTTCAGAACATTCAGAAGATGCAACACGAGAACAGCCGCAGCTCTGACTCATTTCGGATGAGGAGTAAAGGAAGGACTGTAAGAGTTGAAGAAGACGTGAAGAGTTTGGTTTTGTAGACAGGTTATGACGGAAAGATGTTTTCTATCATGCTCTTGTAGTGATCTGTTGGTTAGAAGAAATGTTTTCTGTGACTGCTGTAATCTCCTGGTAAAGCTTCTTCAAGCATCTGAAATGGAGTAAAAGGGCAGCAGTCTAAAAATGCCTGTAAAAGTGGGACATGAATACTTGTTCATCTTCTGATTTAAAAAAAGAATTCCTTGCACCCAGCATATGGCAATAAAAAGGTCAGGGGAATTTTGCCGTCTTGGGAACACACATGAAGAGTCAGAACAGTACAAATACGAAGTTGTTGTTCCAGAACAGAAGCTTCCCAAACTGGGATTGAAAGGGGAACCCCAGCGAGTCACACAGAGTTGCCTCTGTAGTTTCTCTTCTTTTGAGAACGTTTACTGTCCAGCGGATTGCTGGAGAGCAAATTGCTACATAATGGCACATGTTCCTTGCACTGAAGGAAGATGGCAAACAAGAAGAGGAAAGTGTGTGGAGGGAAATGCATTATGTTATGTTTCACAACTAGAGTCAAGGAATGAGACAGATAAGAAAAGATTTTTTTTTTTTTTTTTTTTTTTTTTTGGTTGGTCATGAGGGATTGTTTTTGAGGTTTCTTAAATCTTTAAACTTCTATTTTCAAGATGAGCTGGCTTGTGGGTGGGATCCTTTTACTACTTATTTTTGCCAGTTAAAGTACAAATTAGTCTCAAAGAGACACTTGCACACATGGTTAAGTTTTACTAATGTGTTTCGAATATTCATCAAGTATTTCAAAGATGCCTTTATACTTTGTTACCTGCTCAGGTGTCAGGGTCTCCGTCAGTACAGAAAAGAAGAAATCAAAGATTCCTGGCAGCTTTCACCAGCTTAGTGCATAGACGAACTCAGTAATGTGCAGGATGAAACAAAGCATGCTCGAGCTGTGCCATCTAGAATCCGTTACCAATACAAAATACCAGAGTATAGGCTGGTCAATAGGCCAAAGAAATTACTCTTTAGGGATGGTTCTTCATGAAGTACTGATAGCAAGAACAATTGCTAGACGCCATTTTAAAACTGCGAGCTTGCAGTTGATTACAGCGGTCTCAGCCCAAACAAAAATACAGGCTGAGAGACCTTGTTTTAAATGACAGCTCCTTCCCTTGCTTGCCCCTCCCATATTCCAAATAGGATGAATTTTGTCCGCTCCTGAGTAGTGATTTTCTTTGAATCCACTTTCGCAAGGTGCTAATTTGGCTGCTTTAAGAACATGAGCAATCTACAGGATTGTTCATTGCTATGGGCTTGTCTAAGGGATAAGAGCAGGAATGAAAGCGTGAGCACTAGGTGCTGTTAACAAAGGTAACATCAAGTGTGGAGTGCTGGGTCAGCGTTCATGTTGACTGACCTTCTACTAACAAGAATATGAGTGACGCTCTTCCTTTTTGCTAAAGTTGCTTTGGTAGCTGTAAAAAGGGGCTACCTTCTGCAAACATTTTGGTGTCTGTCAATAAACGGTAGAAGTGGTGGGTGCAAAATCTGGCAAAGCTTTTAGAAGACTATTCTCTGACAACCCTCATTGCACGAACTGCCCTGGAAATGAGCACCAATGATTTAAAAATGAAGATCTTTCTGCCAGCCAACTGGACTGAGCCTAGAATCTCTGCTACACATTTATGATGTGTGAGCTGTTCATGAGTCCAGCTCCCTGGAGAAGTGTTGGTTCTATATTTAACTTGCATATAGCTTACTATGAGGCTTGCAGGGAAAGATTGGTTTAATAAATCTGCCTCTCTCCTGTCTCTTCTCTGTCCTTAATTATACTTTTGTTTTATTCTGTCCTCTGCATTCTTTTTCTGTGTCAAGATGAGACTAGCCATAACCTAGTGTAGCTATTTGGATGTCTCTAGGTGGAGGAGCAATATATACCCAGTTCTGAGCATCTCCAAGACACAAACGCAGCAGATGTATTTTATTTATTGAATGTTTCCATCAGGATATTACTCAGAAACAAACCCTGTGCCTTTCCAAAGAAGAAATATCTGCTTCAGGCAAATGGCTGAGTGCTCGCTCACTAACAGAAACAGGAATATAAAACCAGGCAAATGAAAAAGCAGTGACTGACACAAGAGGGCAGTCCTTCACTTTCCAGTGTGCTGCATTGTGTCACCACTGGGAACAGCTTTCTGAGGGACGGGCTCGCAGTGTTGCGGAGGCGAGGGTGCTTCTGAAGCTCGGTTTTGCTCAGATCTTCGGAGATTACTCTGCACTGCAAGGACTGAGCTTGCTTGAGGAGAATGGGGGAATAATCACAGCAGTTTGACTTCCCTTCCTTTCATGCTTTTGCTTGCACAATGCTTCTGTCTTGTGAGTTGTGCGCAGCACCTGGCAGAGCATCTGCCAAAGGGCAAGATCTGTTTCCATTTGGTTATGGGGGATGATAGTTCTAACTGCAAGACCCCAACCAAAGCCCTAAATGTCATGGAGTGCCTACAAATCAGATCTGACTCCGTTACCACCTGGATTAATAGAAAAGCCTGTCTCACTCGGGAGCACCTCTGTTGCCAAGCTAGCCTAGTTGTTATTACCCTGTAGTAACTGTCGCTTCATTGTGTACCTCCACAAGTCATTATCCAGACTAAAAGAAAACAACTGGATTTGTCTCTTCTTTACGAAAATACAGAGTAGGCAAAGAGGGAGTATGGCTGCAGGAACTGAGTTTCCGTGTGTATGTAGGAAGCAAGTGTCATTTGACACAGCATAGTGAATAAAGCACTGAGTTTTTTCCCCTGGCTTCCTAGGAAGAAGGGCGTAATCTGATGTTTTCTTTGTAACACCTAAGGAAAAGTCTTGTGTTTTGCCCAGGTTCTTGCCTTATATCGTGGTTCATTAATTCAAACATAAACTATTTGTTAACATAAACTACTGACCTAATCAGCCTGCAGGAGCACAGAATGTTCTTTGCACATCAAAAGCAGCTCAGTCTGCTCTTCACAATGGTTTCAATAATGATGTCTCAGCCATTTATTGAAATCATCTGACTCCTCACAGAAAGCTGAAAATCAAAGCTGGCCCTGGCCCTCTGCCTTTGAGGAGGCCAATTACCCCCACAACTGTTCATTATTAACATCTCCACTTAGCAGGTTTCTTCAGCTCAGTAGCACTGCAGAATTTATACCCCCTCCAAACAGAAAGATCATTACTAGAGGATTTACAAATTGCTTTTAAATTCTTGCAGCAAACAAAGAGCTCTCTTCCCATCTTGGGAGCAGTTTATACTTGTGTAGAAATCCAGTTCATCAATTAGAATCACTGTTGCATGAGGGAACACAGGGAGAGAAAATGACCCCTTAACGAACTAATATCAGATAAAGGAATTAAAAGGGTGGTCTCCTCAATCCTGGTCTACACAAGCAACACCTTGAAAGTGTTGCTCCCATGTGCCTTACATAGCGTGAAATAGCAGGAAGTAAAATGGAAAAGAGTGTCTATTGGTCACCTGGGCCTCTTCTGTTTTGTTGGGCAAGTCAGAGAAAGACAGACTTTCTTGTTGTTAATGTCTGTGAAAATAGGCTTAGTAGCTAGCTTCTACTCAATGTGCATTTTTGTGACGTGACTAGGAAGAGGATACTATGAGTTCCTAACCCTACTGTGTGGTAAGTTAAAATGAACTTCTTTGTTTTGACTCAGGTTTTAGAACTCACTAACCAAATCCAAGAATGTGGAATGGAGATTAATGCTCTGTCTTCATTTCTATTGCTGTTTTCCATAAAAGTTTCGCTTTTGACTTTTGCTTTGTGTTCTGAAAAGCTCTGTTAACCTCTCAGTGTGGGATCTGACTTTATAAGCCTAGAAATCTTTGTTTTGTTGTTGGTGCTCTTAATGAGGCTCAAACAGCAAGTGGGATACATTTAAATGCTCTCAACCTGGATAGACACAGTGTTCCCTTATGTTTATTCTACTGAACGTGTAAAGGGGAAAGCAGGGATAGAACTATTCTTAAACTTAATTTGTTCTTAGTGGGTATGATGACTGGGTTTCTGGTTTTGTCAGTGAAAGTATTTGGAATGTAAATAGTTAGTTTACCTTTAGCTTTGGATTCTGCTCTATTGAAGTCAGAGGAAATAAAATGAGATTCTGTTGCAGAAAAAGAGTCTGGTTTACATTGTTTTATTCCTCTTAGCCACATATACCTTCCCTCTTGTATTGCCAAACAAATATAAAACACCTCAACTGCTGGTCAGAAATCTTGTGCAGTGCTGCCGTAGGCTCTCAAAGAGCCATCAAATGGCATCCAGAGGTGGGTGTACATCAGTGAGAAATGAGGTGATCTCTATGGATCTATTTCTTACAGCCAGTTTTTAAAGTACTCTGAAGTTTCAAAACAAGGCACTATAACTGATAATGTTTATTAGTGCTATGGTCATCTAAACTGTGAATGTCTCAACCAGAAGCCCTTCATGAGAAATCTGCTAGTCCTGGTGGTAATACAGCAAAGCCTCTCTGGAAGATCCAGGATCAGCATGTTTCTGCTCGTAATTAATCTATTCATTTTTCCCCCTCAAAAATGCTTTTATAATAGAACAGGTTTTTAAGAAAGTTTTCCAGAACACAGAAGTGAATTTAAATGGACAGATTAAAAAAAATCAATTACTTTCTAATAAGGTAGTCTTCATTTAAGCATGTCTAAATAACTTTAAATTAGACAATTAACCAAACAGATATTCACTCATTTTTGGATCTGCTCGGGGTTACTCTGAAATCATTTATCTTTGACAGATATGTAGCACAACACATTTTTCATACAAGTCTATTGCCGTCTGTGTAAAAGATGTAATATTACAGGCACATAAAGAAGCTGCAGGTGTTACAGTGTGGCACAACAAAGAAAGGCAATATGCTTGCCATGTTCCTGGCATCTCTGAAGACTGCTCAGATCTACTGCTAAGCGCTGGCCCCAAATGGAAAATGAACTCTCTCTTCTGTATTGTAGAAGAGGCCTAGGTGGTTAGTCATCTAAGGGCAGGGTTTTTAGAGCATCTTTTATGGCTTCAAGAGCTTGCAACTAAGAGCCCTATTTTTGGAAGACTTGCTCCTGACTATCTGCTTGAGACAGGAGCTCACAGCCATAGTCTGTGTCTAACGTGTCCAAAGGATGCATCTTCCTAAACCACATATTTTAAAAGCTAAGTATTATAAAAGATAAGTGTTATAGATACACTTGTTAGGGATTTCAGAAAAGAGGATTAAGAGAAAACATGTGATGGATGTTTCCTTTCCTTTAACCTTTGGAGTAAAAAGAAATAATCCATTGATGATTCTGATTCTCCCCTGGTACTCAGCTGGTAAAATACTTTTACCACTTGCAGGGGTAAGAAAAGGCCTATTGCAATAACATACCAAAGATTAGTCTGGCCCATGCTGAAGAAATCCACAAACTCTTCTCAGGATTGCTTACACTAAATCAGTTCCGAGGGTCCTGGCAGTACTGGAAGCCATAATCTAGACAGGTTGCTGACGCCCACAGCTAGCTTCGTGACTATGAAATGCAGCGTGCGTCTTACCTAGAGCTACACTGACAGCACGTTGATGCAAGTGCTCGTGTTTTACTGTTGGTTTTATCAGGTTGCTCTCACCTATTGTAGGAAAGCACTGAAAAGTGTGAACTCTTGTCAACATTTCTATTGAAACGATTCCCCTTTCTAATGCTGTAGGCTTCTACTCCCTGGCTACGGAAATCTGCTCGCAGCTGCCTGTGCACGTGCTGTTGAGATGTGTTCTGCGCAGAAGTCTGTTAGGTGACCTCCACCGAGTCATTTCCTCTCTGTGTCTCTGTTTCTTTTCCCACCCTGTCAGTCTGCTGTTTGACACATATTCTCTGGTGCAGGAAATTCTCCCACAGTGCCTACCATAGTGGGAATGTGGTCATAGAGGGATCTTCTCCATATTCAAATACTGACAGTTGGGGAGGGGGGAAAAAACCCTGAAACCCACAAACAAACCCCTCCTCAAACCCTTTGAATTCCTTGAGTAACGGAGCCTGGTTTTCTAGATTTCTAAAGCTTATGACAAAGTTCCCTAACACTTCAGAATATGTAACCTCAGTAGAAGCTTTCCTTATAGTTAGGACACGCATAAGATCTTGTGTGCATTCTCCAGTGCCTAATAAGGGTGAGCTCGTGCTGGCGTCTTTCTTGCCATGGGGGTATTAAAAGATCCCTCTTCCCTACCCAGCTTCTGTTTGAATGAAACATGTAGAAGCTTCATGTCTTTGAAACCTCCAGTTGTTTATCACCTTGCTTGAAACTGGTCAGTGGATTCAGAAATTATTAGCTGGGTGTGGAGAGTGGAAGGAGGGGAGACAGGACACAGATTTGACAGTGTGTTTACAAAGCCTTGCTTCCATCAGAAACCAGGTTTAAAAAGCACATCAGGTGGGAGGCTTGGTCCCGCAGCAGGCTGTGTGCTCAGCTGGATGGAGGAACTAAGAATTCTGATTTGTCAGCCTAGTGTTTTTCGCTGTCACTAGATCCACTCAAGTCTGATTATATCCACACAAGCTTTGTGACATCTCTGAGGGAAAAGCCCCTCTCTGTAATTACCCAAAGTGCATTTTCAATTGTGATTTGAATTTGGTGCTCATATGGCACTGTTCAGCATGCAATTTTTCTTCTCTCATTTGTCCAAAATGATTGTTTTTCCAGTTATTTTCTGTTATTTGCTGGCTATGTGAAAGAGCCTATGATGGGGTGATGTACTGCTAGAGAAGCTGGTGCTTACATTGCTGTCAGCAGCTTGCGGTCCTGTCTCTCTCCTCTCACACACACATGCACTCATCGTGAGCTCTTGTGCTCAGAAAGACAATGCAGACTTGGAAGTAAATTGCCTCAATAATTCATAGGCTTTATAGCCCAGAGCAAATGATACCTTGGCTCTGTCAGGAAATTCAGGTTGCAAATCCCTTTATAGGCAAGCTCGTTAACTATACAAGTAAAGTGGTACATCTATAATGGCTTTTATAATCGATGCGTTACAAGCTTTGGAAAGTATTAAGTGGTAAACCTGCAGCATCCAGAGTGAAACATCAATAGGGTCAGCATACTGTAAGAGTTGGAGAAAAAACATTTCTTTTTCTGCCTTGCAGTTGCCTTTGTCTGCCTTGCTGCCCCCAAACAGCTCAGAAAAAGACTTGTTTTGTTTTTTTCTTATTGCATTTCAACTTCATCAGATGCAGTTTTTAAGGGAGAAGAGTCACTGCTGTTGCCAGTACTGATGAGTGGGACACTTAGATACCTGTGCAAAACCTGCTCACTTATGGAATAAAATAGCTCTCTCAAAATCACTTTCTGGATTCTTGCTCTTGGCTGTCTCCTGGCTCCGATTCTAATCATCTTTACCTGTTGGAACTATTTTTGCTTAGGGAGACACTTACTAATTTTGCTGCAAATAGCAGAGGTTCTTTGCTTTACCCACAACTAAAATTCAAACTGAGAGAGAAGCCTTTGAATCCTATTCAGAGCAGACTATGAAAACGAAGTATCACAGGGGAATTGTGCTCTATAAAAATGGAGAAGACAATAAATATTTTATGAAATATTACATCCTAAGGTTAAATCCAATGAACAAAAAAAGCTTAGGTGTAAAACCACATCACTGGGAAAATATTTTGTTCTGGTCAGTCAAATTTTAGAATATAAAATAGCAGAGATCTTTTTATCTTACTGGGGAGAAAACGGGGCTGTAGAAAAGAATGCACACTTTCAAAGGTATATTTCACATGTTTTAGAATAACAAAGGTCACGTTGGGCACTTGGAGAAAGGAGAAAATCAATTTCTGTTAAAAATCTAGAAATGCCTGTATCTGATTAAAGTGCTTAATTTTTACTCACTTTTTTTTACCCTGATTTCCCAAGTAGCTCAAAAAAGAAACAAAAAATAAGAGCCTGATGTTGGGCTCCGTCTGTGGTGTTTTTTTCTCTTTCCATGCTAACAGTCCATGGCATAAGCCACTTCCTTCCCAAGGGTGAGGAAGTACACTCCCGAGGTCAAAGTCTTGACCTGGGAAACCCAGCTCAGGTGCTTGTTCTGCCACAGACTTCCCGCATGACCCCAGCGAAGTCACTTTGTCTCTGCTGCGCGCTGTTCCTGGTCTGTGAAATGGGGGCTGTAACACTACCTTATCTTGCAAGGAATTTTGAGGATGAATGCGTTAAGCGTGGGCTGCACTGTCATAATGAAGTACAGACACACAGTCAGAGCATGAGGAACTTCGTGTGGGACATGAAGCTGAGAAAAAAACCCTCCCTGGTCCCTCCCCCCGTAAGTGGGGAAATCTAGAGAAGAAACTCAGGCAAAACTGTGTGAGATTTAAAAGAGCCTCTGGACTTCAGGTGCCTAATCCAGTCATCAGTACAACACTCCTAATTAGAGGAAGAAGCAGAGAGGAGAGAAATTAATGCCTGATGAGGTGATGGTAGGGGTCTTGTGACAGCAGCTTACCTTGCAAGATTGCTGACCTGTTGGGGATCAAATGCCCTTTGAGATATAAACCTGAAAGAGAGTGCTACTTCTTTGTCAGTTTGTCCAAGCACTTAATTTTTATAACTTTGATTTCTCTCCTGCTGAAACTCAGCGTTTGTTCTGTAATCTTTTGGTCTAGTTCAGACGTCTCTGTAGTCTGCTTTCCACCCTTCCCACACTTATCAGATCAGACTAGGCAAGACGCTTTGTTCAGCTCCACAGGGCAAGAAATGCTGTCCTTTTTACCCCCGAACAGCACTTGCCAAGGGGCTGCATCTCTTGTCAAACAGCAGTTGTGCTTGTTAGACACCAGTGTCCTGTGAAGAAGGTAGAAAGAAGCACTGCACGTAAGATCACTTCGGCTTTTTTTAAAGGCACTGTAATTGTGGTTATTTTTATGGCCTTCTGGTTAGCTAGCTAAATACACCACGAATATTTGCAGCACTTGCCCGTCTACTTCTATTATTGCGGCTAGACTGCCTTCTTCCACAAGATGGCAGAGGTGAGCCTGCGTGGCCTGCGTGGCTCGGTTTTCCAGACACGGGGCTGGAAGGCAACATGTAGAAAGTCAATTAAATGTTGTGGGCAGATTATTTGGAGGAAAAAACTGTTATACACATTTATTCCTTACTTCAAAATTGCACATATAGAGTAGACTTTTTCATCTTGATAAAATCCCCACACCTGCTGTAAAACACTGAAATTCAACTGACTTGGGCCATAAGGGAAGTAAAAAAAGCATGTGTTCTGTTATTTTCACTGTAATAATCAAGAAGAATTCTGTGATAATGGGAAGGTCTCTCTTTCGATCAAGAAATATCCTGGAGTGTGATGGACTCCAGCTCTACCTCAGGTATCCTGGGCCTCTATACATATACAGCTTTCAATGTCTTTGCCTCAATTTTTCTGTTGGTAAATAGCTACAGAATGGCAGAGGTCGGAAGAGACATTTGGACATCATCTAGTCCGACCCTCCAGCTCACAAGGGGCTTTGGATAGGCCCTCCTGTCCACTCTAGCTTTGAGCTCTCCAAGGCTGGAGATGCCATGGCTTCTCTGGGCGATCGTTTCTAGTGTCTGACAACCCTTAGAGTGAAAGCAGTTTTTTGAATGATGAGTGGAATTTCCTGTATTTCAGGTTGTTCTCACTGCTTCTCACCCTGTCAGTTGGTGTCCATTGAGAAAAGTCTGCATCTGTTGTCCTTATGCCTTTCTATCAGGTATTAACACACATCGATACAATCCCTCTCGAACCATCTCTTCTTGAGGCCAAAGAACCCCAGCTTGTTTGTCCTCTCCTCATGTCAGATGCTTCAATCCCTTAATCATCAAAATATTTAATTTCATCTTTTGTTCTATTTGTCTAAATTGTTCAGGAATTTCACCTGAATTTGGGTGATATCTGGTATACTTCTACGGAATATGGGTCTAGAATAAACAGTTGCATAAAGCAGACCATGGGAAATACTACGTGAGCCAGACACCTTATCACTCTGCTTACGTCCTCGTAGCATGCTGGCAGGCTGTAAGCTTTGCTGATGCTAGCTTTGCTATGTTTTTTATTGCACTACTTAGACTGACATTGCATCATCTCGTACAGTGAGAGCTCAACACAAGCTTGTGATTACAGCGGTCAGCTTGATACGCTGCTGATTTGTGTCCCAAAGCAAGAAAACTGGCAGAATGAAATCAGACAAAAAGCAGAGGAGGAGATGCATCTACATGAACTGTTTAATCAGAAATGGATAAGCTACTTGAAAGAGGGAAAAATAAACGCAGTCTTCCTGCTGCTTTGCCTGGTGATTTTGGGTGGAAGATGCTGTACAAATACCCCTCCTGTGGGAGATCGTGTTTTAGAAGTACAGGAAATTGCCTGGATTAGAAAAAGAACATAAGAAATAGTGCTCTTCCAGGCCAGAAAAGGAAGAGAAATTTCCTTTCCTTTCTCTAGTTTATCTCATTGTCACCAACAAGAAAACTGTATTTCATCAGAGCGTGCCCTTGCTCCCACAGGTTTCCATCAAAATGATCAGTTATTGACAAAAAATATTTGCCCTTGTCTTCTTATGTGAATTGTAGCAAGTGATGCTGTAAATCCACTGCTTGATGCTATGCTATAACAATAAAGAAAAATCAAAGTTTCTGATCAATTCCTATATCTTTATATCCTAACATATCCCACTATTGTAGATATAAAAATCATACCCCAAAATCTCTAAGCTTTAATTGATGTGCAAGATGCTAGGTAACATACGTTATAATTAAACAACAGGAAAAAATTCAGGATAAGGAGAATCTGAGCATCTGTGGGATAAGTTTGGTGACTTCTTCATCCATTTGTAATTATAAAACATAAATCTGCAAGTGTGTACATGTGTCTGATCAGTTGATATTTGTATCACATACAGTCCTTCTCACTTCTTACCTCCCCTGTTTCTCTGCTAGACCCAGTCCTTTAAGAAGGCTGTTTGCCCTGGTTCTTTTGTATCTGTTTGTGCAGTCACTTACCCATGTACCCATGATTAATCCAGATGCCCAAATTGGCTACTTCATAAGAGTCTGAAACAACATTCAGAGAAACAAAACTAAAAAAAGAGGGAGTTTCTCATCAGTCTGGAGGTAGGGTGGAGGATGGAAGAAACAACTGCTAGGTGCAAAAATTAGTCAGATTATTCTTTCTGAATTTGTAAGAAACACATGAATCCCTAATCACAGGTGTGGATGCAGAAGGGTCTTTTTTCAACTCCTGCATGTCTGCCGTTCTAGTGATTCATAGCTTAAGCTGTTGCTACATTGTCTTGAATTCAGGGAAGGCTCCAGTATAAAATCTCTGGCACAGGAAGCTCAGCTTCCTCTCCAGATTTCCTTCCTCCACCTCCTTCTACACAGAATAGCAGTGAATAGGTTTAAGCCTTGCCTGAGCTAAGTGAAAACTCTTATGACTGTAGAGCAGTTTGTGTTTACACCCAGTACCTTCAGCTGAAGTGTTAAAGACAGGCAGCGCAGAAGAGAGTGGTCCTAATCACAATGCTTAATCCCCCAAATATCATAAACTATGGAGTTTCATTTTCATAGAATCACAGAATGGTAAGGGTTGGAAGGGGCCTGCGTTTTGTAGCTGCACACTAAGCTGCACCTAGTCCCTAAAGCAAATATGATCAAAATGGGTGATAACGATAACTCTAATTGACATTCAATCCTATTTCCATAGTGAATTAGGCAAAACTCTTATTGATGACAGTAGGGAATTTAGCTGTAATGTAAATCTGTCAGATTGCAGAGTAAGCAAAATGATGGAAAACCAGGCCTGGATCAAGTCAACACTGAAGCTATCACTAATTTTAATAGGCTAATTTCACTTCCTAGACTTTTATCTAAGCTTTAGTGTCCCTTAAAAACAACTTGCTATTCTCCAGGCTGAGGGCCAGTCAGTCCAGTAGTCCAGTTTGAGCCTCAAACTGAAATAGGTAGAAAAAAATGCAAGATACGTTATAGCTAAGCTCTGGAAGTGCATGATGTATACGATGATGTGACACAATGTTAAAGTCCTCTGAGCTAGCTCTGCAGAAACTGGCACTACTTTGTGGTATCTATGTACACGTGCAAAGATTCTTGCTAGGATCATAGAAGCAATATAGCCCTGATAGTGAAGCACTATATACCAGGGCTAAACTGAAGTATGGCAATACACTAATGTAGCTTATGCTGTTTTCTGTTCTGGAATTTGCCCTTTGAGCCGTCTCTGGGATGTGTGGCTATGCTACTCCTGCTTCAATGTACTGTGTATATGTTCCCTACAAGAATGCTCTCTTGGTATAACAAAACCAGCATGCTGTATTTGCAGAGCGTATATGACTAAACCTTACCAAGCATAGTTTATTCCATCACCTACCTATCTCCAGAACAGAACATGCTATACTGGGGAAAAGAAATAGCGGCAGCACCTGCCTCGGTACCTTTCACCAGCACAGCTAGAATAGACATTGGTGCAGCTGCAATACGAACAGGGGGAGAGAGGCCTGAACAGCTAATTGCTCCTCGAGTGATGCAGGATGCAGGCTGTTCTGGGTAGTTACACCAGGAAGAGGACAGGCAGAGAGCTATGGCACTATTAGCCCCCCTGGATTGAATCTTTCTGTTCTTAAGAAACAGAAAGATTCCCACCCCCTCACTTCTCCGACTGCCCTACGTATGCTGACAGAAGTACACAGATCTGGCTTTAGCTGTAGCACAGGTTCAGCAAGTGCAGTAATGAAAATAAACTAATGCAGTCCATACAGATAGAGCACAACACTGCCCTTGAATTGTATTCAACAGCTTTCTTACGAGAAGTGTTACTAACATGCAGCCTACCACAAGGCTGGCAGAAAGTCCAAATCTGAAAGCATAAAAAGGGGAGTCACCTCACTGACAAATACAACCCCTTGCTTTGGGACGCAGCGAGTGTTTAAAATCCATACCATGCCACCCACTTATTCATACAAGAAAAAATAATAAGAAAAAAAAAAATCATTGAATTTGTCACACTCGGATGCTCAAAGCAATAGAGATTAATAAATAATAAATATCAGTACCATCAATAACAAATCCCAAAGGGTGATGCTGTATCTAGATGCACATCTGCTGACTAGTGTGTATTAGTAAACCACACAGTGCTTTTAGCTTCAACTCCAACATTAATTTTGGCAGTGGAAAGAGGTTTTATTAAAAGTACTGAAAATGTCATTCATCTGTATTTGTAATACATTTGTTATGAGGATCTAAACCCCAATATAGAATGATAGGGAGATGCAAAAATGGAAATTATCTAATCTGATCATAAAAATAAATGAAATTCAAAACAGAAACTTGCCTTTAAAATGTGAGAAGTACATTCACTTCTTATATTTCTAATACTATAGGGTGTTACTGATAGGAATTGTTTTTCAAGGTTTTTTTTTCCTCTAAGGTGTTCTTTTAAAAATCTCTTGCAAGCTAAATTATCTGTAGGTACATTATGACAGTAGCCCATAATCCATAGGAATTAAAAATTAAATAAAAGGTAGGAACATGGAGAAATTGAAACCATTTTATTACTTTTTTTGAAGTACTAAATCCAAAGGAAACAAACTTGTTCTTTAAAGTACTATCCAGTAGTCTAAGCTGTTCAAAATACTGCAGTAAGGTCACTTATTTCAAATTGTCACAGTATTTTTTTTAAATTTTTTAAATTAAGTGCTGAATAGCATATTGATATGTCAGTCTTTCATAATGCTGAATCTTTCCTAGGATGTTCTAAAGCTTTCAGGAGTCACTGAAGTTAGTGGGGAATTTTACTGTCTTGCAGGCTAGGATCCATAACCTCAAAATGGAATGCATCAACAACTCTCTAGATTGTTCTGCTGTTATATTACCAATGCAAATCCCTACTAGTGTGGTAGAAGTCACAAAAGATACAATGGTCTTTATGTTTTATTGGATTAGCATAATACACATCAGTAATGTAACAGCAAAATTCAGCCTGAACACACAGAGGCAATATTATAGCCCTGTTGCTGAGCTTTGGTAGGGAAGAAATTTGTCAGCATGTTGCTCATAGTATAATATAAAACCTGGTTTCCAGCTGTTACAGTTCTCAAGTAAGAACGTCTTTAATCAAGCATCAAAACTCAACACACAGTAATCACCTACGAATAGAATTTATTATCAGTTCTGAAACTACTTTCTATAGTTAAAGAAAAGTTAAAGGGTTGTGGAGAATTTTTTTTTTTAATGAGTTTTCCTCGTAGTTTTGTGTTTGTTTATTGAGACCTGTTACCATTGGGGAAAGTGGGCCATTTATGTTACTTTGACTATCTATTTTTTGAATGTGTTCCTTGACCCTTTAGAACTTCTTAGTCCAAATCTGTTTGTGTTTTAAGGTTTATCAAAATATTTCCCATCAAAATTATTTCTTCAATAAATATTTTGGCTTAACTAGACAAAAATATACATGTAGAGGGGCATTTTTTTTTTTCCATTACGTGTAATTGTATAAAAGCTCAGTTTTGCTTGCTGTTTATTTACTAAAACAGTAATTCTTCCCAAGAGGCAAACTTCCTACTGGCTCAAACACACACAGATATTTCCACATGCAAATCTCGCATAACATAGGAGAAGGATTGTAACTTTTCTCATCCCAGTTCCCTGCCAATGAATTTTGAATCCTATTTCCAGAGCTGAGAAACAGATTTCCGTAGCAGCAGCAAGTTACAATTTCTTCATCTCTTCCAATCCAAGAATTTCGAAGTACTTTGAAAGCGTTACTGGATTAAGTTTTGCAATACCATTGTGCGTTACTATGTTCATTCCCCATTGGCACATATAAAGCAAAGGAGCTAAATAATTAATTCAAAATCAGCCTCCACAGCCAAGCCAAGAATAAAACTCAAAATATTATAGAGTCCCACTCTGGAATTTCAAGCTTGTCTTCTTGAAGCAGCCATAACCCATTTGTTTTGTGTTATATGGGGGAACTATCATCAAGACTGTTCTGCAGGTAAGATAAACTGTAAATTGATTTTTCTTTAAATGAGACAACCGACTAAGATAGCGAACTATGTATTGACACCCCTGGAGGCAGTCAAAGAGTTATGAAGATAATGGAAGCACAGATGAGAAGAAGTTAATTTCCTGTAAAGCAAATGACAACATTCATAAACAATAGTTAGCACCAAGGAGATGCTAAGATACAATATTTGAAATACACAATATGGAAAGGTCTGTGTTGTAGGTAAAACCACTACTGCCCACGTCTTATTTCCAGCATTGTCAGTGGGAGTTATTTCCTTAATACAGGCCAACACCTGGAAACCAAAAGTACATTTTATGGATTTCAACACATGTATCAAGCCAATTTGTGAATATTAGGGAAAACGTGGAAGAAAATGATAAAGTTATGTTACTGCTTTATAAATTTTTAAATAAATTTATAAGAAACTATGCATGTTCCTTTTTATCCACTGCTGAGTAATTGAAGTTGCCCAGCTCATGGGGAGTAAGGCTGGAGTGTATGCTCATGTGTCTGGTCATGACAGTATTTACTCCTGGGGTTTTTTTGTGGGTGTGTTTTTTTTTATAACCAGCTTAAGCATTCAAGCATGCACGGTGAAATTCTAGCTGTGAAGACGGGGGCAAAACTCCTGTATATCATGTGTTTGTGTAGCTTAAAATCTACTCTGAACTCTTGGAATAGTATTGCTTGGCCTCTGAAAATGAGACTCTGCTAACTAGGCAACTGTCTCTGTCAGTTCCCTTGGGTAGTGGCTTGAGAGAGGTTTCACTTTATGTATGTTTTGTTTTGTTGCTTGGAAACCTGAATTTTATAAGCACTTTTTTTTTCTAACAGGTGCTCACAAGAAAGAGTTTTGCAGAACTGGGAACTTTGCTGAGAAGTGGTTTGAGATTTGGGATGTTTACTGTAACAGAATCCCAGAGGTCACAAGAAAAGTCTCTTTTTGTAAATTAGAGCTCATTCCACCCTCTTTTTCAAAGGACATGAATTTTTAGAGATAGAAGAAGTGTAGGCCTTTGCTCCAAGTTCTTTCATTCTTGGCAGCAACTGAACAGCAAGGTAGATAGGGGTCCTGAATGCTCGTGCTTTGATTCTGTTAGCTTGGTTATTTGCAACTCAATTCTGTAAAGAAACTCCCTCCCTTCTGCTCCTCCCTTGATCATCATGAATATCTCATACTAATTCCTTCTGCTCCGATGAGTAAGGAAATGCAATATGCAGGTCTTTCTCGGAATCACTGTATCATTTAGCCTGCTCAGATTGTGATTTAATGTATCATTAGAACCAATGTTCTCTTCTAGGTTTTCCGTGCAGTGCTTTCCTGTCCACGACCGGCACAGCAGGCAGTACATATAACTAGACTCACACACCATGGGACCTGATGACTGCTGATTGTTATTGCTTCTCCCACAACTTCATGTCCAGCCATGTCATTTAATGACTTTGTATCTTCAGTCCCTAAAGCTCCTAGGGCCACTTAAACAGCCGCCTATATTGTCATGTGGTCTATGAATAACCCCTATGTCCCTTGTATAATATTCACACAGATTTTTCTGGAGCTGCTTCTGAAATAAGATCAGCATGTGTTTTCTGTTCTTTGAGCTCTCTTTCACTGCAAGAACAGAGTACTTGGGCTGAATTCAGTTGCCAGTTTTGCTTGATACGGATGATGGAAGTCTACCCATTTTCAGACTACCTTTCATCACTGTATTTTG